>NC_082672.1:36585000-37210000 GCF_025265405.1 Mesoplodon densirostris | reverse complement strand
CACATGCTGACAGGTTGCTCCCTATTTCTTCTTTCCTCCCTTTCAGTTTGTAAGATCTGTGAACAGGAAGTGATATTTACTCCTTGGTGTTGAGAACAATGATAGATACTAAGGATGTACTCCACTCTAAATGTTGACCACAGCAAGGGAAACATTCCCACAGGAACACTTATAAAGCTGGTGCTTTCATTTTTAAACATCTAAATGACTTTTTTTGTAATTTTTTAAAAATTAAGGAGGAATTGGCATTTGGGTTAAAGGGGAAATATGCTCCACAGAACCAGAAGGGTCCACATGACCCTTGTCCAGATATACGCATGGTTTTGAGCCTGGGGGAAGTGGGTAGGGGGAGGCAATTTGATAATGCTTTCACACAAGGGACCTTGTGCATAAAATGAGTAAAACATGAAGGTTCCAAGATGATCTCACTCGCAATTCTATACAACATCCAGTTGTGTTGTAAAATGCTCGTGCTGGTATTACCATACAACCTACTTGTTTGGGGTTTAAGTTTCCATTTTATCCAGAAAAAAAAAAAAAAAAGGAAAATAGCACTGACTTAAATGGAGCTTCTGCAGCAATTTGCCTACCATCTTCCCCACGACCCTCTTTTTGGAGAAATTCACATATAGAGCCATGGTTTCTATACTTCTTTAATAGTACTTTATGCCCCAGCATATAACAGACAAAACATTATTTTATTAGTGTACTTCTTTTATATAATTAATTTATAATATTGAGTTACTACAAAATCAATCATTGAGCACAATCAGTATTTTGATTTAGAAAATAATTTGAAATCAGTCTCAGCATTTCATTTTTTGCTGTATTTTGTTTCGGTTGCACAGTATTGAGAGAAATCCTAATCCAACCATACACGTCTTTACAAATGATGAAACTTGTGCACGGCTCTCCTTGCAAAGTTAACATATGCTTCAAAAAAGTGAGGAGCATTTCATTTAAAAAATTGAATCAACAACAATATGTGACAACTCTTTATTCTTTCTCATAAATATAAAAGTCGGAAGAAAAGCACCCAACATTTACAGTAAGAGTCCCAAACTGTATCGAACAAAGTAGCTTGTCATTTATTTTTGCACAATTGTACAGTTATCCTGGGAATAGAGCATGTTCTGAGCAGATCCCCGGACCTGATTTGAAATTTAATCAAGCCCAACATTCACATAACACTGTCATGTACTTGTACAGTTTTACATGAGCACACTTGAGCAAGCCTGAATTTTTAAAGGAACATTTAAGCACCATTACATTCCTAATCAATGGCACATTTAGGAGAAGGAAAAATATTTTCTGAGAAGGCAGAAGAAGCTGTATTTTGAATCTACACAAAAATGAGTTAACCTGAGGACACAGGTTACAGTATCAATGATGTCAAAAGAGTTAAAATTGAGTACCTAGCATATTGAACATGCATGCCATTTCTATTCCTTTTTCAAATAGTTAAAATATATGTCTAGAATAAAATTCAAATCAAACGTTTGCAGCTCCTTGAAGCACGTTGCAGAATCTCTCTGGTATCTGGCACAATGCCTGGCACAGAGTCAGCAGTAAATACTTGTTGACTGGGTAATGGATTTTTGAAAACTCACTGGCATAATGTAGCAAAGGCTTCTCAAAACAACCTCGGCCTCTCAAGGGGAGGTGGAATAGAAACTAAGTCATTCCAAAGTTATCTACCTTTGATACTTAACCACCTCTAGAGTTCATTTTTCACGACTACTTTACAATGGAGGTTTTTACAAGTGTAACTGTAGGTCTGTAAGGGAGGTATTATCCCACCATTTTAGCTCAAAAATCAAAATAAAATAATATGTATTAAGGTCTATTAATGAGTAAGATGTGGAATTAAGATACAGAACCTGGACCACAGGGCCCCCAAACCCATGCTTCCCCTTCTGTATCTCTTTGTCTTTGGCACTCTCCACCTCTCACTCCATCTCCTACCTCCTCCACGACCTGAAAGCATTACACATCTTTAAAACCTGTTGGAATTTGGGAGTTAGTCAGAAAAAAACATCATGTCTAGAACTTGCCCTTGTTCACATATAAAAGAATTGAAATAATAATGTATATTATATATACTAATATACAGTGTATAATAAAAAATATAAATATACAACATATTTTATCTACACATCATGTGTATGGAATAAGTTTCTTAAGGCTTGGCATAAAGTACATTTCTCATTATATCAGAGCATTTCACGATGAGAGGCCTTTCCTATTCAGAAATGAACATTATGTTTTCTCCTCTATAAACCTTTGTTTAAAGAAAGTTGCTTGAATATTTTCTTCCCTTAGAAAATGGAGAGTGTGTTAAGCAAATAAACATAGAGTATTAAAATTGCCCTGCTGATAATTCTGCTTAACCTCTGAAAAATCATCTCTGTTGCATAAATAGGATGGAGACAATAGTCAAGGATCAGGGTTTCTCAGCACACAAAGTAGGCTTTGTCCAGTGAATGTTTTCTTTGGATTTTTTCTCTTCGATAGAGTGGTAACAAAAGTATAGCTTTCCCACTTTGTCCCAGAGATGGGGGTTTGAAGTCTATTGAGGGCAACTTTGTGCCTTATCTAAGCCTCTCACGATGGGTCACTTAGGAGGGAAAGTCCTGCTTCATTGGTCCCTGGACAGGAAAGGGGGGCCACTGTGGGGACAGGGAGCAGTTCTCTGCTTAAAGGGATCTGGCAGCTTTGCATAAAGGAAGATGTTTATCCCTGTTTATGGCATATCCCTTCTGCCTTTATAATTCCCATGGCTGATGTTACTTTTTATAGCACGTCTGACTGTCTGGGAAGGAACCATGTTATTCCACCCTTAGAAAGCAAAAGGGAAAGATGAGAAACCTTAGTAATGCTATCTACAGAAGGGTTTCTGGCTTTCGGAATGTACAAAGCAGATGAACTCTGCATGTGTGCGTGTGTGTGTGTGCACTCAAGCACATATATGCAGTATATACGATGTAGAAGTTCTTCATATGGATAATTTAATTGTAAGAATCAAAAGTTTTTAATTTATATTGCCCAATTTTTCTGATCTATTGAGTATATTGCTAAATGAATATTGATTATTAATAATCAGCTGATTCAAAATTATATTCTAACATCATTTTTTGGGGGTATAATTAATGGGTAGGATCCCACCTTCTTTGAGTTTTAAAAATACCTATAGAAAACACCAAAATCCTGTGATCTACTTTTACTTTTAAAATTGAAATTATGATTTTAGTAAGAAAGAAAGAAACTTCCAAGCAGAGTTTAATTTTAAAGAGGATGCAGGGTATCTTTTAGAAAGATTTTCTTAATCATGTGGATTAATCCTACTTTCAACTCCAGATAAGAAATAGGATATCCCATAAGGAGGATTTGCAGCATGCAGGGAATTTTTTGCCAACCAGGAAAGGCTCCCAGAGTCTAAGTTATTAAAGTTAAATTTATTGGTGATTATGTCTATTTCCTGTATAAAATGAAAATTCAAAACAAACACTCGAAAAAGTCAAGAGAAGTCAACTAAATGGCATGGTCTTTATAAATGTAAAAGAAGTGGCTATTTTCAAAGGACCTCTTAGCTTGGCAGACTGAATAAAATGAATGTGAGAGCTTAAGGTTAACCCCTGACAAATGCTAACACAGTTGTAGACACACACACACACACACAGAGGCATACACACGGTTCACGAGAAATAACAGACAAACTGCCAGGAGATACACAGCTTTAATCCTATCAAGGGCTCTTCTGACATTGTAAACCAAGTAACTAGAGTTTGAGTAATTGAGGCTGTCCCTAGACTTTCTGGATGGGATTAATTCCATGCAATTCTCTACAGCCCTTTCTAACTGGTTAAGATGTGTGAGACTCCATGCATCACGGAATCACTTAGCCATCTGCATCTCACAGTCCATTTCAATGGAAAAAATATTCTCTTAAAAAGAGAAGCCAGCAATTGGCTCTACCTTACAGGAATATATTACTTATCCCTCTTCCGAACACTATGACAAATCAAAACAGTGAACATCAATGCTGCTACATAAGTAATCCCACCTCTGGCCAAAGGGGCAATTATACTGTAAATTAACCAGGATACAGCAGGGCTGGGCACCTCTCTCTGTGTGTGGATTTTTAAGTTTTGGTAAAAGTAAATACCAAGCCTCATGCAAGTACACATAGTGGTTTCTTATAATTTTCTTCACAAAGTTAAGCTGTAACGAAAATAACCTGCTCCAGGTGGAATACTTAATCCAAACCTGTACCTGCTATCCATGAAAATACTTACTCATTCTGCTGAAGTTAGAAAGTGAATCATTGGTGTGATAAGAAGGTAACACCATCAGCTAGCTTGTTGAATTTTTTTCACTTTTCAATTTGTCACAGTGCTACATAAACACAACTTGAACCCACAAGTCATTACGATAGCAAAACTCAAACAAAACGATGCTCCAGTATTATGCAATGCCCATGATACACACTTAATGCTCATTCCTCATTCAAACCGAATACATCTGAGTAAGCACTGGACACTGATAATGTGTCTCAGATCAGCGAGCCTGCACATATTTGTTTGTAGCACTCGGAAACCTCAGCACAATCCAGGCAGCTTAGAGGACATACTCATGGAAGTCTGTTTTTGAGGAAGCTAAGTGAATTTAACTATCTGGGTGCTTGTTTTGTTGCTGTTGTTTTTAAAGTGATGATTGGAAAAAGTGCGGGAGAAAGGGTGATTTTCTTGGTAAATAGAATTGGAGATTACAAAAATAAATGTAGGAGTACATAATAACACAGATGAAGGGTGATGAAGTCAGTTTATTTTTTTATAGTTAACTATAAGAGAGCCATGTTACTCACAAAAATTAAGACTTCTGGAATGAATGTATTTAAGAGCAGTGTTGTTTTCAAGTATGTTCCTTTAGGTACCTCCATCTGAATTATCTAGTGTCCTTACTAAAACTGATCCCCACTCTTGAAGCCTTTTTCATCCCCCTGTCTTCTCGCCTGATTGACTCAAGTAATCCTTGGAGCCATCCTTGTCTGTTATGTGCTGGGCTTTCCCCTAAACTCAGAGCTGCTTTAAGATAGAAACTGTACTTCACTGATATCTCCAGAACTTAGCAGAGTCTAGCAGATATTCATGTTGAATGAATTAATGTTGATTTTAAGAAAGTGGAATTTCATATGATTTCACAACTAATTCTGAAATAGTTAATATCGTGTGTCAGCTGTCAGGTGGGTCTGAGAACAGCGTATGGCTCCATAGCCAGAGCATCTGAGCCAGTGTTTGTGCCCTGTTCACAGACAAGGGAGGGGGAACTGACGTGCATCAGACACAACGTGCTAGTAATGATGATGGCTGCCCTACACAGTGTCTCATTTAAGCCCTGTGATACCACTAGGAGGAAGAAATTGTTACCCATTATAAAGCCATAGTAGAAGCTCAAGGAGGTTAGGTTACTGACCCAATTTCTCAGACTTAAGAAGTAGCTGAAGAAAGATGAACCACACCTAAGGGGTCTTCTGCCCCTGTTGCAAGTGTGGGTCAAATGAATTTTATCCATGCCTGAAATATCTGATTTATCCTGGACCTGCCCCAGAAATTAAGAAAAATTCCCAGACAGGGAAATCTGTTCAATAGCACATCTCTTAGGTTTTCCAATTAGGTCAGGCAGGCTATTCAAAAGCAGCCATTTCTAAACCATTACTCTTAGAGCAGATGGCAAGGGATCCCCCTCCTCCTGGCCCCCATTAGTCTCACTAGCCTACAGCTGGGCCCAAGCCGAGACACCAAAGGGCCACAGGGCCACTCCAGAGTAACAATCTTCGGGCAGATAACTCCTCAAGTCTGGGCAGAACCTAGATCCATCATGCAAGCTGGAGTTCATGCTCTAGGGGCTGTTACTCTGTAAAGGTACAAAGAGACCATTAATGCTGTCCCAGGTCATTTTCCAAAAGATCTGGAGAAAAAAAGAAAAAGATTAGTGGTCATGAGTAGGGAAAAGTAAAAGCTATATTTTCTAGAGATTTATGTATGTATGCAGATTGTGTATGTATGTATGTATGTGTACATGTTTAATTCCAGGGAATCAGTACAGAACAAAATTAAGTCTCTTCAGAATAGGTTTCCTTCTCTCTCTTTGATGAGTATGTAGTTGAATAACCCACTTATACTTGACATTTGCTGACGATTTCAGAGGTCCTGATACATACATGGTTAAGATCCTCCAGGGGCCAAAAAATGAAGATCCCCATAGCAGCCCAGGAAGTGCATTCAAATAGATCTCATCTCCTTAAAAAGAGGTCTTCCAAGCCTTCTTCCAGGTCTTCTTACGATCACACATAAAGAAATGTCATTACAAAAAAGAAGGAAAGAATAGAGGGAAGTTCTGATACCCTTTTTTTTTTTTTTTTTTTTTTTTTGCTGTACGCGGGCCTCTCACTGTTGTGGCCTCTCCCGTTGCAGAGCACAGGCTCCAGATGCGCAGGCTCAGCGGCCATGGCTCACGGGCCCATCCACTCCACGGCACATGGGATCTTCCCGGACCGGGGCACGAACCCGTGTCCCATGCATTGTCAGGTGGACTCTCAACCACTGCGCCACCAGGGAAGCCCCTGATACCCTTTTTAAAATTACATTTCCCTTATTATTTTATGAAACTAAAATAAAAATATTTTCAAAAGACTAATACTAGTTATAAGAAGAATCACTCTCAACCTTAATTAATATTGACAATAGTTCTTGAATTATGTCTAAATTTTTCTTTAAAAATTAGCATTGAAAAAACATTTTTAGTTCTCAGGAAATGAGTACATCTATGGTTCAACTTTCTCATTTTTAGGAGCACACTCTGTACCAAACCATGAGACTCATTCCACTTGCCAATTTTTCCACATACATGCTTTTTTGAACTTTTCCAACTATATTTACGTAAGTTTGGGAAAGCAATAGGCAGTTGCAGGGCAGGGAGAAATATACCAAATTTTGTAGTGTTTCAACAGGGATTTCATCTGCCAAAGAAAACTGACATTCGTGAATTGTCTACTGATGAATTCTTGACTCTCAAGCAGGCAACAGAGATGTTATCCTCCTTTACACCTCAAAGGAGACACCGTTTTTTTGGATTAATGAGGAACCGATTTATAGGAAGGCTTTCCCCATCCCTAACAATTCAACACCCTTTTAAAATTTCACAGTCTCCTTCCAAAACCACCTTCAGAGTCATAGAAGAATTCTAAACCATAACATTTTCCTAATCCAGGATTACTCATCAAAATCAGGGCCTATTAAGATATTTTGGGTAAATTTTGTTTGCTTCCAGCCTAAGAAGCCTATACTGAATGTTTTGTTTGGAGGAGCAGCAAATTATGCTCAGAGACTGAGATGTCTTTGCCAATATTTTATTTAACACAAGTTCACTATGGGAATTATCAAGATTTTGCAAGCCAATAGCATGCAGGATAATGTCTCTTAATTGGCCAATAAAGAAATAACATACTCCAAACCAATGGTAGATTAATTACA
This sequence comes from Mesoplodon densirostris, assembly GCF_025265405.1. Classification (NCBI taxonomy): domain Eukaryota; kingdom Metazoa; phylum Chordata; class Mammalia; order Artiodactyla; family Ziphiidae; genus Mesoplodon; species Mesoplodon densirostris. The sequence goes on along the minus strand of NC_082672.1, from coordinate 37,202,468 downwards.
CTATTGTTTCAGGCAAGGGGAAATGAAGGAATAAAATCCAAATTTAGTTTGAGGTGTACCCTTAGATGAGTTGGGGAAAACGTAAGTCCCTTTTTGCTGGAGCACGTTGCTAGGGAACGGGGATGTCATTCGGCAAGATGACCTTCCTGGGGCTGCTGCTTGGCTTTCGCCACTGCCGGTCAAAGAGTGGCCTTTACTAAGGCAGGAACTAATGCCCCAAAGTCTTACGAGAGCTATTTAGATCAGCAGAGTGTGGCCTTGCCCAGACTGAACATCCTCAGATAGTCCTCACAAACTCTGGATATTTAGAAACCAGTCCCCTGACCATAGCTGCTTCTTTATATGTTCTTATTGATAGGCCCCCAGCAGCAGCCTGAGCAGCTGAGCTACCGAGTGCTTCTCAGCAACCACAGATGTGGATGATGACATCTGGACACACAATTTCACTTTTATATCAAAAGAATAACTTCATTCTGAAAACACCTTTACTCTTAAAAACAATTTCATTTTTGTCACAAACAAGTGGATTTGAAATCGTATCAAACCACTACACAACACTAAGCAACAAAGGATTGGCCGCCAAGGGGCAAAGCTCCCGAAGGCTGTGTGATGGTTTCCAGGTAGAGCATACGGCACGGGCTTTCCCTTACCTGTCTCCTCACCTCTCAAGGAGAGATGCATGTATCCATCACTAGTGAATGTGGCAAGGTCCCCGCTCCTTGCAACCACTATAGGATGGACCAAATTCCCTTTGCCTGGAATGCTTTTCTCTCACTTCAGTCATGTTGCCGCCCACGTTATCACTCACGTATCAGAGCGACCTCCCCCGACCACCCTACACAAACTAACCCACCAACACCAACGCTCTCTCTGATGTATTACCCCGCGTTCTTCTTCCTCATAACCATGACTTGATGCATGTGTTTTTTGGTTGCTTTTCTGCAATTAGAATGTTAGCTCCTTAGGGGGAGGATTTTGCATTTTTTGTTCAATGTGATATCCCCCAAGGCCTGGAACAATGTCAGGATGTTATTCAATTATAAATTTAAAAATTTTTTTTAATTTTAATTATGCATTATAGATTATACTTTAATTATAAATTATTAATTAAAATAGGACACCTCTGAGATATTTGTTTTATGAAATCAATTAATGAATGGTAAGAGGCCTTTGCCTAGAATTTCAGAAGAGGTTTAGGCCATTTATTCAACTTTTTTGGTGTGTGGCCCTCAAATTTTGTGTTTGGCCCAGAGGCAAGGCACTGCACCATAGGATCTGGGGGACTTCCTTCAGGCTACGGGAAAGTGTAGGGTTGGTAAGTGATGGGCAAGAGGATAAAACCTCCACTCACTGTGGCCTGATTAGAGGTTTAAAGTTCTTAGTCTACCTTTGAAACACTCCAGAGAATGGTTGACTCTACTTTCCAGTGTTCTCTCTCAGGGCAAACATACATTCTCAGTCAAAGGGAGCTATTTTCTACTAGGTGTGTTCACCCCTGCCACTGCGCTCTGTTTATGATATTTCATTTGCCCCCAAAATGTTCTTTCTACCTTCCCATCCTTCCAGGCATCCCTTGCTCGTTGCCACCTCACCACCCTCCAAGGCCTCTTCCAGGAATCATCCTCCGTGAAGCTTTTCTTCACATATCCATCATCACAATGACCACCACTGCCCTGGCTAGAAGGGACCGCTTCTCCTCCTTGTCACTGCTTAAGACCTCCATCTCCTCCACTGCAATAATTCTCCTTACTGTATATTTGAAGGTTTTGGTTGTTTGTTTTGGTTATTGTTTGCTTACTTGTTTATTTGTTTTTGTATAAGGCTTAGCTTCCCTATTAGACCAAGCATCAGTTTCCCTTGTTTTTACTAATCTGTCTCCACCCAGTTCACATGCCCAGAGTGCCCCTTGTTCACAGTCATTCTCAACCCCAGGGCACGCATCCCAAGGTAGGGAGGGGTGGAAATGGGGGCAGCAAGTATCTGAGGTTACAGTGGGGGAGAATGTACATAGGCTGAACAAGTACTCCCCCCTTGCTCCCCTCCAACCTGCAATTTCTGGCATCTCAAATAACATCCCATGCTTAAGATTTTCCATATTAGACTAGAAACGGCTTGTGTGTTATTCACCGTTGCATCCCCTACAGTGTCTAGCACAGAGCCTTGAACTTACGGAGTGCAGAACAAACGTTTGACAAATGAATGAATGAATGAATGAATGCATCCACGGGAAACCTTTCTGTGTCCTTGCACCTAGCACCTTCCTGATCCCAGACTTGAAACACACATCCTTAAGGCAGGCTATAAGCCACCTTCATCTTTAATCCTTATCCCCTTCCATAGCCGCCCACACCCTCTGACCAGGCATTTATCTCAGGGCACAAAATGCCATTTGCCTGCTGATCAAAGGCTGTGAGAATGGCAGCATGAGCAGAATGGCAGCTGCGCTCAGATCCTGCCCACACCCTTCCTGTTTGCAGCAGCCCACCCCAAGGAGTTATTATGTTTTCAGCAGGCTAAGCAGAGCCCCTCCTCCACCACCTCCTTCCCTGGTCCTTGCAGACACTCTGTGGGTCTGAAGTGGCAGCCCCTCACCCTTGGAGCCTGCTTTCAGCGTTTCATTGTCCCCAGGCAAGGCGCAGATAGCAGGCCAGACCTCTTTTCCCCTTTCCTGGGACACTGATAAGGCAATGAAAATAGTTCTCTATTTTCCTGCACAAAAGCTGACTTAGAAGAATCGGGTGGAGCATAAATGATAACCGGCCAGAATTTGTTGCTTTTTGAAAAGAAACGTGGTGGGGAGGGGTTGGGGGAAGACAGAAAGCTTTGAGTTTTTGCTCTGGGTTGTAAGTCAGGCACCTTCCAATGACAATGCCCCCTTTCCAGCTTTGGAGCCTCATTTCACTTCTGTAATGGAAAACTCTGCCCTCAGGTCAGAGGGCCACAATGTCTCCTCCTGAGGTTGGCTGGGCCACCTGGGAGCCTCTTGGGTGACCCACTTAACCAGACTGCAGCTTACTCATCAAAATTCAGGGAGAGAGTGAAAGACCACGGTATACCTTTTTTGCATTGAACACATTCCAATCAGGTTTCTTACACTTTTGAACCTCTCAAATCGTCAAAAGGTGCTCCAGATGAGTGTGCATTAACATGGGGAGCTTCATCAACTCCACATAATCTCAGTTTATCCCAAGTGAACCTGGTCAGAGGCCCTTAAAATAAACAAAACTATCTGGAGTTGCCAAGTTATTTTGCAAGATGAATCCTTCCAAGATGTAGTTGGTGTTTGGTGACTGCTGAGGTGAAGAAATGGAGTGAAAAAATGGAAGATCACCATTTCCACCTGGAACTTAAAAAAATGAGATGGAAGAGAGGAATAAATAGGACTTTAAAAAAGTGTTTTCTGATAAGAGTACAGTACACTGCCCTGACACTGGTGCTGCTGGTCCTGCTCTGCTACCTGGTGCAATTAACAGAATCTGCAGGTTTCATCTTTTTTTTTTGGTCAAAATAAAATGGTGTTCTGTGAAGCCAATTCAAGGGAATTAGTGTTTGGGGGTGAAGGTCCAACACTGGCACTGTTTTTTAAAGCAACTAAAATGGTTCTAATGTACAGTCAAGGTGGAGAATCAGTGAGCAAGATAATCTCTAAGGTATCTGCTGGTTCTAAAATGTTATGGTTTTGTAATTTAGGGTCCGAGTTTCTTTGTTATTTTTTTTTTTTTAGATACAGCCGACATATAACATTATATTAGTTTTAGGCATGTCACGTAATGATTCGATATTTGTGTATATTACAAAATGATCACCACAATAAGTCTAGTTAACATCCATCACCACCAAGTTTCTCTAGTAATCCTTCTCTCATTTACATAAAGACTTGACTCATAGCTCCTACAGCCCCCAGGTCTTTCTGAAATGGTGGAAAAAGAAAATTCAGCAAAAAAAAAAAAAAAGAAAAGAAATTTGCTCTGTAGAGCAAAATCCCAGTTATTGGAAAGGATTCTATTCACTACATAGGCCAACTGCCAAAGGATGCTCTCTTCAGCATCCTCACCATACAGCCATCCAGGATCTGACTATACATTCAGTGATGGAGTTCACTCTCTCACAAGGTGTCTCATTCCAGTCGTGATCTATTTTAATTAAAATCCAGTTGAAGTCAAATACCAAATTAGAAGCACTGTGAGTAATAGCACAGCCCCAAAGGAAACATCAGCCATGGAAGAAGGAGAGGAGAAACACAAACCGGGAAGGAAGATTATAGAATGGGTAACAGTGGTCTGAGATATTTATACTTTTCCCTTAGAATCACTATTTTTTTTTAACATCTTTTTTGGAGTATAACTGCTTTACAATGTTGTGTTAGTTTCTGCTTTATAACAAATTGAATCAGCTATACACTTTTAAAACTCCACATTCACATGGCCTTTGCACATCCCCACTTAAAGAATGAATATTCCTATTCAGCAGCTTGTGCTGTTAGACACAAACCGCTTCCTAAAGTGAGATTTTTTTTAAAGAAAAGAAAATAAGGAATTTGTTCTTTGAAGCTCCAACTATTTGGCAAAAATTACCTTACTTTTGTGTTCCAGTTATTTAAATGGTATGGATAAATTGGGAGTATTATGATTATCCCTGCTCCCCCCAAATTCTGGACTTTTAGGAAAACTGATTAGAAATATGCGTAACAATTACACCAAAACCACTGGAGTCATAGAATAACATTTTAAATCTGATGCTTCAAAACAAAGTTTTCACCCAAGATACTTTAGGTGAATAATGTAGATAAAGAAAGATAAGAACTTATTGAGGGTTGAAATCAAAGCAATTTGCTCTCTGGAATTAATTCCAGTTCTTAATGCATGGATTTTACTCCTCTAACATGAAAATAGTGCTCTTGAGCTTGTTGTGTTAACCAAAATAAAGATATTCCATGCACATACTGAGTTTTCAGTATAAACCAAGATAGGTTTATTTTCAGGTGTAATTGGTAGCACTCTGAAATGATTATATTTTTCAGAATGGGAAAGAATAATAGTAATAATAGCAAATATTTATCAAGTGCTCATCATAAGCCTGGGACTGTGCTAAGAGCTTTATACCTATTATCTCATTTAAAGAAATAGTCTTGATTTGCTTTATCTGAAACCGATTCCCAGGAACTATAAAATCGAATCATCACCCACCTAGATTTCCAGAAGCATTACATGTATGAGCACTTTAAACTTCTCTGAGTTCTGCCATATCCATAATCTCTTTAAGATACGTGGTAGATAGGGTAGATGCTGATAAAACTAAGAATGTGTTGGTGGAGTTGCCTAAGGACAACCAAATAAGGAGCAACAGAGCTAAAAATAGAAGCTAAGTTCTGCTCTGTCTTCTATCTTTATAAAATGAGAAAAACTTGCAAGTTGTTTTCAAATTTCTTTCTAGTTTCAAAATCCCCACCCTATGTTTTTGCCCAAGACTAAGAGGTAATCAGCTTTATAACTTCCAGAACATTTAGAAAATAGTCCTGTGTTTATCATCTTAAAGTCAAATCAAAGCTCATCTCCTCTCCATTTTCACAGATGTGGAGATGGGTTCTAACTTTGGAAATGCATACAGAATGAAGTAAGTCAGAAAGAGAAAAACAAAAATCGTATATTAACGCATATATGTGGAATCTAGAAAAATGGTACAGATGAACCTATTTGCAGGGCAGGAATAGAGACTCAGACATAGAGAAGGGACCTGTGGACAAGGGTGGGGCCTGGTGCAGGGAGGGTGGGATGAACTGGGAGATTGGGATTGACGTCTGTGCACATAGCTAGTGGGAACCAGCTGTATAACACAGGAGCTCAGCTCAGTGCTCTGTGATGACCTAGATGGGTGGGATGGGGGGGTGGGAGGGAGGTCCAAGTGGGAGGGGATATATGTATAGATATAGCTGATTCACTTTGTTGTAAAGCAGAAACTAACACAACATTGTAAAGCATTTAAAAAAAAAAGAAAAAGAAAAAGAAATGCACTTTAATCTAACCCAACTAGTATGGTTCCATGATGGTGGCAGTTTTAACAGAGAAGTGAGCTAGAGCTCCTAAGAATCGTAACTCTCCCTTGGAAGGATGAAGAAATGAGATAATTCCAGCTGGGAGAAAAAGGGAAGTTGTCGCCGAATCCAGTAAATATGAACCATGTATGCAGGGGCTGGATAAATAAAAGTAATTTTTGCAGGGCAAGCTCAGTGAGTTTTGGGAACTACAGCAGAGAAGCAGATGCTAATGGAGCAGCTTCATTTACTTATTTGCTCTACATTATTCTTAGTGTCTCTCTAGTGCTCAGCCGAAAGATGAAGTCAATGTGTTTTTGTGTTTTTTTAACGACTGTATGAACAGGTAAATAAGAAACTATTAAATCAATAGTGTAATAAATGTATCTATTCACCTGCTCAACAAATATTTATTGAATATAACTCTGGACACAGTCGCTACCCATGTAGAGTTTATAATTTAATGAGAGGAGTTTGCAACTTAATACATTAAACAACTAACCACCCAATTAATTTGTGATTCCAACGGTGGTTTTTTTCCCATCTACCCTGGGAACGTCCCTGTCTCTCACACCAGCTCTCAAGTCATCCAGTTGACTACTTCTCCTTGAGCCAAAAGCTCCTTCATGCCCCACCGTGGGCCACCTGGCTGCTATTTACTGAGGACCCCTGTAAAATTCTGCTTCCTCCTCAAGGGCCCATGGGGAGGGCTTCAGAGTACAAGGCAGTTCTCACCTCCATTTGCTGGCCCATCTCTTTCTTTCTCTATAACCTCACCACACAGAGTTGTATGGACATGTAAATGTCACTGAATAGTTGTGCAATATTAAGGGGAATCACAAAATATGAAGGAAGAAATGTCAAACTATATGCTAAATACAGCATCATATCTCAAGGGGGGAATACCCCCAAAGTGAAACCCTATGTAAGGGAATAAATTTGCTCTGAACAACATTCTCTGAGCTCAGCTGGTCCTCCCTTTCACTCTGAGAGCACCTTTTTTAAAGACTCCAGCTACCTTTTGGGAAACTCCAGCTTAGATTGGTCAAATGCTTTTATTACTATTACATTTTAAAAAGAGCAATAGTCACACAAAAGAAATAGTGCGTATAAAAAAGATGCATTGTCTTCACTCATGGTGGCTTAGGAAAGAGGGCAGTAGAGACTGTAGGGCAGCTCTAGCCATCCCCATCCCCCCAGCCACCCGGGGAGCTGCCCCTGGATGGATCATTTCCCCCTGGGGATGGGGGAGGGGGAAAACCTTCCAAGACTAATTTCACAAAGGACTATTGGAGATGACAGGAATCTCTAGACAGTAGTCTTACGTTTAATATGCTACCCCCCAAATAGGGAGTGGGCAAAAGGGTTTCCTATTGCTCTATCAGAATAGTCCCTGGCCCCTTTCTGGAAGAAAAAGTGAGCAAATGTTGCAGGTGGCCAAGAGGGGTCACCAGGGAGTGGCCAGCATCAGAAGCCCCAGGACAGGAAGGTTCTACCTGGAAGCAAGAGTGCAGGCAGGAAGTTCAATTAGCTTTATGTCAGCAAGCATTTCCTGAGCACCTACTAAGTGCAGGCCTGTGCTGAGGCCATGGATCACGGAGGTGGATGAGCAGCAAGCAATGATGAGAGATCATGCAGGCTCTGGGAGAGTTTATGGGAATGCAGATGAGGGAGAGACTGAGGCAAGGATCCATCCCAGAGGAACCCACTCCTGAACCAGGAAGGATGGAGCAAGGGTGCAGCGTCCATTAGAGAGGCTAGGAATTCCAGCTTTTGCAAGAAGAAACAATTAAGCAGGCAGGTCCAGAGATCAGTCACAACTCAGGGGCAGGGGCTGTGCGCTGGGCAGGGCTTATGACCTGCTGCTGTATGGGGAAGGCAGAAAAGGCAGGGCGGCTTGCCCCTGACTCCCACAGGGATGGGGCGAGCCCTTCCCAGACACGCCAAACTCTGGGAGCTAGTGCATTCTTAGGTTTCCTTCTTGGCCTCTGCTGGCCTCAGACCTCAGGAGCCCCTGAAGGCCTGGTCACCGACTGAAGTACCACAGGCGCCGAGGTCCCTGGCTCCACTGCTCAGGGGGACCCTGCCCATGACCACATTCTCCCCAAGGCCCGGTGGCTGCTTTCTCCAGCTTTACCTTTGTTTTCCTAGCCTGTTCCTCCCTGGGCTTGTTTGTGTAAGAAAACCTCTCTCCCTGTTTCCTGTGTCTCTGTCACTTCCTCCCATTGCCATTCTACACTGTGGCACTGAGGGCCATTGTTTTTCTTTCTAACCATATTCTAGTCTCTGGGAACTGGCCAGTAGGTGCACAACAGTGGAAGAAGGCAGGTCTGCTAGGGCTATTTCAGAACCCCTCTCAAGTGCCAGAATATCACAGAAAACCGGCGGGAGTGGTGTGTGCTTGTCAGCTAGGGAAGGAAGAAACTCAATATCAGGAGACAGCTCCTTGCCAATTAATCCTCAGACACTATCTCAACGAAGGCTTGTTCCCAGGAGTGAAGACTGGAGATGTCTGATAGTGCTGATAACCATCTTTGCGAAAGGAAGCTGTGACTGTCCCATTTGCTTTCTGGTTTTTTGACATGTTCTTACTGCTTTTAAATTAACTAAAAAATCAACTGAGCTGTACTGAAAGGGGAGCTAAACAAGAGATCTGAAACCAAGCACAGGACGCAGGGATGCCGAATGAAACCCTCTTAGGAATGGATTTCCTTGTGGTTCTATTCAGTGCTCCAGCCTGTTATCCTTTTTGATCAGCCCACTATTCACCCAACCTGTATTGTAGCGTAAGGTAAACCACTTCATGTTTTCCTGGCAGAGTTTGAATCAGGCAGGTTCTCACAGGAGCTCAGATCCTGGGTTGTTTTCCTGAGCACAGGGAGAGGGAACTGGAAAAGTAGCTGGCCTGGGGAAAGAGAAATGCGATGTCTTTTTATTTACCATGGAAATGCCAATGCTGGGCTTATGTTGATTTACAAATATAAGTGGGAAGAAACTGTGGTCCATATGCCATTGAAGGACTAAGCAACACACTGGCTTAGTTTTGTAACCCTGGGCATTTTTTTAAGCGCAATTCCAATAAAGTGAACTGAGCAAGATTTGACATCGGAACTTCAGCTTGGTTTTTCATAGGAAATGCATCGAAAAACGCACTTATTTTGTTGACTGTCACCTAGCAGAAGTATGTGGGTCTATTTTGGTAGCATTTGTTCCATGGAACTTTCATGGTTTTTGCCAGTTCCTTTCATTACACTTTTCCCACCAGTTATGACACCAAGGGTCACTCATCAAAGAGATTTTGTTTATTTCAAGTTTTAAAGGGGAACATGGTTGCCAGGAACATGTAAACTTCCAGGTTTCTGTTAGAAGAGTAGAAAGTTGTAAAGTACCAATGTAATAGAAACATATCAAATTCCTTTCTTTCAAATAAAGATGTGTTTTTCATTAAAGAATTAAGGCATGCCCTGTGCCACCCCCATGCTGCAAAGCTGCTGATCTTGGAACACATTTTAAATACCGAGCCCGTCTCCATTTATAATTCCAGAAAACAGTGGTCCCTACTACTTAGGACCAGGAGCAAATTTAAGTTGTAAAATCTTTTTCAGGGACCTCTTCCCCCAAAATCAGATCAGTCAAAGTCATTTTAGAGGACACATTCTCCTAAAAATGGAGGGGTATTCTTTTTTTTTTTTTTTTTTTAATGGAGGGAAATTTCCTTTTCGAAGGAGGGTATTTTTCAAAGGTTCTTTTATTGCTGGGGTTAAATCATTGCTCTATACTTGGGTTTAAAAAAAACTCTAGAACATACTGAAATATTTAAGGATTAAACGAAATGATTTTTGAGCTGTGTTTCAAAATAAAAAGAGAGGTGAGTTGGGGAGCTTTGTATGAAACAAGACTGATGAGGAGTTAATGATGTCTGGAGGTGATGGGTAAAGCAGGGTTCATTATAGTAATCTGTCTATTTCTGCATGTTTCAACTCATCTATAATAATAATGTACAAAATAAAAAAGAACAATGGAGGTGAAAATAAATATATTTTCCAGTATAAAGAATTAACTAGTATAATTTCTTCATTTAGCTTCTCTAATTAAGTAACACTTTACTAGCATGGCACTCTGAGGCTGTCTTCTCGAAGAGGTCAGACGTGTTGGAACTGTTGGAAATTCGGAAATCTGAGCAGGTACCTCATTTTTCAGGTGTCCAGTAAAAGAAATGCAAATCGCGTAACTGCTTGCAAGTGATTTGACATTATTAACTCAGTTATAATAACTCAGCTAATAATAACTGTTCAGTCTAAACAATTTCCAATTCGGAACCTCCACCTGCTCCTTCTTAAGCTTGAGGTGGCCAATTCCTTCAAAAGTATTCCTTAGAGGTCTCTGGTGACAATATTTGAGGAGTCAATTGTTTTCATCACTTGACATATTTCTAGATAGAATGAGATTTATAAGGAAAGTCTGAGAAATAGCTGTACTGGTGAATAAGTCTGAGAAATGCGTTTTCAATCTCTGGTTCTAGAGCAAGCAAATGCACAGAAGCTTAGCTAGAAATGTTCCAGAATTTGCTTCACTGGGAGGAGATCCTTATACGAAAAGATAAAACTTCCTTAGCATGTGAAAGAGAAAGGGCCGTTTTACTTCCATTGATAATAATGCTTGATCCATGCAAATCTGTATTTTCTAGGACTATATCTCAGGCTCAAGTCAGTGTTCCTTCTCTGTACTTCTGAGAACAGAGTCTCGTGTATCAAGATTTTGCCATCACAGTTTTGCCAATCAGTTATCACATCTCCTCCCTGAAATATTTCATTTTCAGTTTATCAATTTTACCCAAATTACATTTATATATAAATATGCAACAAAAACATTAACTAATGAATCACTGGGACTTCCCTGGTGGCACAGTGGTTAGGAACCCGCCTGCCAATGCAGGGCACACGGGTTCGAGCCCTGGTCCGGGAGGATCCCACATGCTGCAGAGCAACTAAGTTCGTGCGCCACAACTACTGAGCCTGCGCTCTAGAGCCCGCAAACCACAACTGCTGAGCCTGCGTGCCACGACTACTGAAGCCCGCGCGTCTAGAGCCCATGCTCCGCAACAAAGAAGCCCGTGCCACGGCAATGAGAAGCCCGTGCACCACAACGAACAGTAGCCCCTGCTCGCTGCAACTAGAGAAAGCCCCCAGCGCAGCAACGAAGACCCAACACAGCCAAAAATAAATGCATAAATAAATTTTAAAAAGTAAATAAAATCTTTTAAAAAAATAATGAATCACTGAGATAATGCTTTCATTGTCAAAGTGTCCTATGACGAGATCCTCAAACCTTCCATAGCCAGCAAGTAGACTACATATGAAAGTAAGTTAGGATCCTGGCCCAGAGATCCATTTGTTTATGTAGTCCAGATGAGGAGCAGATAACATAGCCCAATATTTTTGTAATCAAACATTTATGGTATTTATAGTTTGCCCTCCCAGAGGAGATTCAGCCTTTGGCATTGCACGGGGAAATACCTCACTTTGGCATGCGCAGTAGTTATATTTCAGGCCATCAGAAAGACAGACTGTCCGCTAAACTGAGGCGAAATAGAAAAGAATCCCTACCTCTGTGCGGGTTAAATAAAGATCACAAGCTACAACAGTTGGCCTCAAAGGGTAGAAGGGGCCTCTCCCCAGACACTCATTCTACTTATCTGGGGTCTTAATCCCAGTCTGCACCTTTTGATCAGGCAGCCCACAGACCACAGACGACTTATCAAAGGGGCTGGAATTTGCACTGTGCCCCATGCACCCCATCTTACTGGCCACTTGTAGGCTGGATTATGGGACTAACACTTCAACAGTCACAAGTGGAGGCCTGGGGCTTGCTCACGGTGTCTATCACAGGCGAGGTGCCACGAGTCAAGTGGGAGGTCAAGCAGAACATGCCAGAAGGCCTCCCGCAGCCTGCGGGGCTCTTCCCAGCTCTCCGTGTTAACAGGAACATCCTTCCCCACTACACAGCAGCAGGCTCATTTTTCTTCTGAATGCAGGAACAAAACCCAGGTTCTGGACCTCCCTTCCCTTTTCCACATCCTTTCCTTTTCAGGGTGGTCCTGCTGTGTCAGTGGCTTTCCATTTCACCCCAGGAGGCGGCTCCCACCTGTTCTGCCAGCCGGCTGAGTCTTTCTAACCTTCCCGTCTGCCTGATTTCTGTTATCAGCCTCCAGGCCTGCTGTCTCCTAGGGTCTGTCTTTAGGGACAGCAATAGCCCCCGGGCCTTCAACTCGCTTCCAAGGTAAGTTGGACTATTACTAGGATTGATTAGTGCTCCGTTCCCAATCAGATGTCCCCATCACATGTGCTCCAAACCCCAATTCAGAGCTAGCCTTAGCTAAAAATGATAAAACAAGGAGATACATAAACCCTTGGTGGCCCCTCTCCCTGCCCCCAAACTAACTCCTGGACTAGCAGAAGTCCCTCACTGTAATCCCCCACCTTGTCCTGCCATCCTCGCATAGTTTCTTCTCTAAAACGTTCTTTTCCACCTTCCAAAGCATCAAAATTTAGTTCCCCTGCATTACATTTTTCCCTGTCCCATCCCAGTGAATTATTCTCTGGAGAACACGTTTGGAACAAGTTAATTAGTATTAACTAACACAAAGATGTGATACACCTTCAAAGGCGGAATGTGTGATACCTTCTGAAAACATTTTAATAGTGACTTAAACAAAAGAGATGTTTTTAATGCCAGAATTTTTAAGTACCCAGGGAGATGACTGGCCCAAGAAATATTTATACAGGGGGAAATGGTCCTTTCCTATCATCTCTTTTCATAGAACACAGCCAGCACTTACTCTGTAACGCTGATCGTGATTCATTTCCTATCAACTTTTCCCAAGCTGGAACTCACACTTCCAGATCTAGACGGCTGTCATTAATGCTTCTGCTGGCCATTCAGGTGGCAGGTGCAACGGAAAGAGCCTCTGTTTTGGAACCAGACAGACTTGGCTTCCAGGCCAAGTCCACTACCTTCTAGGCTGGTGACCTTAACAAGTTATTAACTTCTTTGAGCCCTCAGTTTCCTCATCTGTAAAATGGGAATTCATCACCTACTTCTAAGTGGCTGAACAAACTGAGTGAGACAACATGTGTAACTGTTTAATGCAGCAAGCTGCCTTTAAAGCTAGTTACCAGCAGTTCTTTGAATCATGGTTCTTGATCATAAATGTAGTCTGACAAGGACAGTAAATATGGGTTAATTTCCTCATCATTTATTTTTCTCTAATAACTGCTTCATTCAATCCTGCTGAACTAACATAACAGCCTACCTGTTGAATTTAGATGCCAGAAAACTCAGGGAGATATTAAGATCATTTGAAATCCAGCTTTTGGCTAATTCTAGACTACTTAGCGGTATATTGTGGGGGGCTTAAAAATAAGTGGAAAAGCTGTGGAAAGTGAAACAACTGAACATCTTGATTCTTCCTACTGAGGACAGGAATTGCCTCTACGTTCAAATTTTGAATATAAAGGCTAGTATAGCTTCTAAACAATATGAACATTGGACTTTCCAACCTGTCCCTTGAGAATAGTCACTATAAAATGATAAGTCTCACAGTGAAGAAGAAGTCTTCTCAGATAACAAACCTAAAATTTCCCTGCTTCTTGACAATTCCAGAGGATCTTAAAATATCCATGAATGCTCATTCTGGTGAAATGTCCTATTTCTATATAAAAATAGTTATCTAAGCACACCTTAGGAAACGATAACCTTTATTGATTCTTTAAGCATCTCAGGAAGGGAAATCTATTTGACTAAAGTTGTCACTTACTCTCACACCAGTGATGCTCTCTCCTCACGGAGTCAGCTTCTCACAGCTTAACAGATTCCTCTTTAAGTCGGTTTGTGCTTTCACATAGAAGATAAAACTTTTCTGCTTCCTGGGCTGGGAAGGGCAATGCCAACATTTTCCTTATTTCACATCGAGTCACTGTTGTGAATCTGTAGCAAGTTAGTTTACTTGGTTAGAAAGTTTAAAATAACAGTTAAAAAAAGGTGGCTAATATTTATTACCCCTGATTCAGGGTTGAGGCTTCAAAGGTTCCAGGAGATTCTGGATGTGTTCGAAGTAGCCTAGGTATTGGGGGCAGAATTGAGACTCAAGCCCAGGAGGATCTAGTGCCACTTGATGTACTAAGGTCGGCAGCACAGACTGGCCTGTGGGAGCCCGTCAGCTTTGTGTCGTTCACGTCACCTGAACCCCAGCCAGGTGTCCTTCCAGAGTGGGCTGTGGTCACCAGTGCCAAGTGAGAGACTGAGCAGCACGCATAGCCCCTGTCCGAACCAGCCTGCCAGAGGGTACACACTCCAGGGCTGAGGCAGCTCGGCTGACTCTGTTTCTCTGTCCTTTTAGAACCCCGTGTGCTTCAGTTGAAAACAACTAACATGTCTAATTCAGAGTTTACCTTCCCCATGTATCTAAATAGGCTCCCCCTTCAGACTTTAGTCACCTTTGGTAAACCCTGCACACCTCTTTGCCCTCACTCAAGAAATCAAGGAACTCTTCCTTTAGAAGGTTTTCACCATTCATTCCTTCATTTCCACCCAGGCATCCAATTTCCTGCGCAGTAGGGCTTCAGGTTACTTTTCCAGTCTCACTTCTGCTTGTCTTGTAGCAGCATTTCCCAACCTTTGTCATTCATGGCACGTCTTGAAAATGATAATATTTGCCTAGCGCTCTAAGGTAAATGGTCAGAGCAGGTCATGGCTGGAGCTGGATGCTGTCAGAGCTCCAGCCCCCTCCAGGTCACCCCAAAGCCTGAGGGGATCCATCTCACCCACCTGTTCCCAGCCAAGCCACACCCTCGTGCTTCACTCCGTTGAGTCTTTCTGGTTGTGCTGCTCTGTAAGCCCACAGGAATCCTCTCCTCCATTTCAAGGTTGTCAATTCTTAGTGCTATCTAAAATCCTTATTCATTATCACCTCAGCATCTTTGCTTTCTCATTTCCTACACTCCCACTTCATTCCTCTCTATCAAAGCCCAAAACACCCTCTGATAAGCCACGGGACTGTCTATATCTTCCAAGAACTCTCCCTGCCAGTGGAATTCCCAGTGCTTGTTCTCAGGAGCACTCACTCGACATTGAATGGTAATCTACCTTACATCATCACCGCATGTCACATGAGATTACATGTTGCAAGGCCATGGCTCCAAAAGCTCAACAGTTTTAGAAGGCACTGCCAGCACAGCTGCCTTTTGGGGGCATAGGCAGTTAAAGAATTCACACCAGAGAAGCTGAAGCAGGAGAAGAGAATGGTCAATACCAAGTAGTGGTCAAGAGACTCCTGAAAACTACCCGTGAGACATTCCTGGGGACTTCCACACAATCTGACAGTGCCATGTGCTTCCACAAAGAAATATTGACCACAGCAGTGATGGAGACATTGTTTCCAGCTGGGATGGCTGGGAAACATGGGACACAGAGGAGACTGCGCTTCTCAAAATCAGAAAGCATAGCTCATATTTTAGGGAGTGTGTATGCAACGAATATACAAAGAATCAATATTGCTTAAAACTAATTAAAATTGAACTGGGAGAGAGCCTTTATCAATTAATATTTTCAGTGGTAAGAAACACAACTTGTGACTAACTTAAGCAAAAAAAAAAAATGGATTTTTCTGAAAAACTATGGGGCAGCTCACAGACTGGGAGGGAAAGCTAAACGTTCAGGTCCGAGAAAGGGCAGAAAACAGGTTAGCGAGAATGTTCTGCTCGGGAGCTGGCAGACTGCCGTGGACACTGCCACCACTCCAGTGGCCTTCAATGCCTGGGTGTGTGTCTGCACAAGATCCCAGTTCCCAGGAGACAAACACTGTCTGGCCTAGACTCAGTCATATGTACCAGGCTGAGGTCAGGGCAGAGGCACAGCAAAGACACATGGAATGGAGAAAGTGTGTTTCCCCAAGGAGGAGATGATGAACAGAAAAAAAAAAAAAAAAAGGTAATAATTGACTCCACAATGCCCAGTAGCTTTTTGTATCTAATTGACTCCTTGATTCACCATTAACATTTCATCTAACTTTATAGTAGACAAAATGATTCTCACATTTGTTACCTAATCTCATTTAAAAACTCCTGAACTAAGTTTTATGTTCTTCTTTTAGACATGAGAAAACTGGGTCTCTAAGTAAAGATGTCACTTATACAGAACTGAAATCCAGATCTTCTAAGTACAAATTCCAAGCTCTTTCCATTATATAACACTATATTCCCTTTAAAATAAATTTTAAAAAATAAAGTGACATTTTGGAATCAGGTCTGACTCAATTTGGACTCAGTGTATGCAGTATTTTTTCCAAAATACAAAAGTTCTATAATAATATGAACAAATAATAACCACTGGATACTACTTCTAGATCTATCATATGCTAGATTTTACTCAATTAAAATAAATTCAATAAATCTACTTAAGTGCATGGAATGTGTTCCAGATGCTAGGGAATCAAATATACATGAGATGTGCTCAAAGAGTACAAATTAGATCATCTAAATAAATAGAAGCAGACATCTAAAAAAATAAGTACAATAGAGATGTTTTAGGAATATTGTATCTTAATTGCCTATTTGTTTATATTCCCTAAACACCAAGCTTCCTGGAGTCAGAGACCCTGTTTTTTGCACTCCCAGCGCTAATCATGGAGTCTGGGATAGAGTAGATTCTCGATTCATACTCAGAAAATAAATTCATGAAAAAAAAGATAAGTGTAATGGAAACTCAGTTGAAAGAGAATATTTTGATTTCTGTATTATGAAAAGCTACATTTTCTACAAATAAGAAATGCTGGAGAGGGTGTGGAGAAAAGGGAACCCTCTTACACTGTCAGTGGGAATGTAAATTGGTGCAGCCACTATGGAAAACACTATGGAGGTTCCTCAAAAAACTAAAAATAGAGTTGCCATATGATCCAGCAATTCCACTCCTGGGTGTATACCCAGACAAAACTATAATTCGAAAAAACACATGCACCATTATGTTCATAGCAGCACTATTTACAATAGCCAAGACATTGAAACAACCTAACTGTTCATCGACAGATGAATGGATAAAGATGTGGTATATATATACAATGGAATATAACTCAACCATAAAAAAATGAAATAATGCCATTTGCAGCTACATGGATGGACCTAGAGATTATCATACTAAGTGAAGTAAGTCAGAAAGAGAAAGACAGATACCGTATGATATCACTTATATGTGGAATCCAAAATACAACACAAATGAATATATCTATGAAACAGAAACAGACTCGCAGACATAGAGAACAGACTTGTGGTTGCCAAGGGGGAAGAGGGATAGGAGAGAGAAGTATTAGGAGTTTGAGACTAGTAGATGCAAACTATTATATATAGGATAGATAAACAACAAAGTCCTACTGTATAACACAGGGAACTATATTCAATATTCTGTGATAAACCATAATGGAAAAGAAGATGAAAAAGAATATATATATATATATATATATATATATATATATATATATATATATATATATATATATGTATATGTATAACTGGGTCACTTTGCTGTACAGCAGAAATTAACACAACATTGTAAATCAACTATACATCAATAAAATTTTTTTTAATTAAAAAAAAGAAAAGCTACATTTTCACAAATGGTAGGATGAGTTTAAAGAATTAGTGAAATCAACTTGTCTGTAGGCTGGAGTTTGCTGTGTAAGTGAGTATTCTTCGTCATGTTCATGACTAGAAGGGCCTTAGCATCATCAGAGGAATGTTCTTTGTCCTATAGAGAGTAATTTTGCATTGTTATGTTGAAAGAGATACTTTTATTCCAACAAATACTCCAAAAAGTAGTTTAGTTTCTTAAAGACCTCCTTCTAATCTCCTCACAACTGCTGCCTTTAAATCTAACCCCATTCCAAACACTTCTACAGTCTTAATTTTCTCAAATTGTCCATTTGTACCAATTTGTAAATTGCCCATCAAGACATTGTTTTTCTCATGTAATGTACACTTTTTCATTTATTTATTCAATAATCTACTAAGCACAGAGCCATGTATTAGGTTCATTCTGTGATTCTAGGACTTACATCCCTCCAACTTAAACATAAAAACCTCCATCATTTCTCTCTAAGCTCATTCCTGTCTCCTAGAACTAACACATTGTTCATCAGACATACAGGAAAATGCTTGCCACCTGACAAACTCAACTGAAAGCATCTCCTCACTCAGAAGAAGTTAGAACAAAGACTACTGTTGTCTTGGCTCGAGTCTAGCATAGACTCCAAATGATACATCCACTCTGATGCAGTTCAGGTGTCACAGGGACAAAACCCAGGGACCCTACAGGATGAATCAGAGTCACTTGAAATACTCTGGCACTTTCTGTCAGGTCAACAGTTGGAAAAAGGGATTCTTGAAATACTCAATCTGGAAAGCTTAGGAGTCCTGCCTATGGGGCCCAAAAATGTGCCACACAAAATTAAGCTGCCATTTTGGACCCACTTGGAAGGAAAGCATTTTTCTTGATCTATTTATTTATTTTAAATATTTATTTTATTTATTTGTTTGTGACAGGTGTGCTCCTCAGTTGCGGCAGGTGTGCTCCTTAGTTGCAGCTTGTGGGCTCCTTTGTTGTGACAAGTGTGCTCCTTTGTTGCAGTCTGCAGGCTCCTTAGTTGCAGCTCACAGGCTCCTTAGTTGTGGCTTGCTGGCTCCTTAGTTGTGGCATGAGAACTCTTAGCTGTGGCGTGCATGTGGGATCTAGTTCCCTCACCAGGATTGAACCCAGGCCCCCTGCATTGGGCGCACAGAATTAACCACTGCACCACCAGGGAAGTCCCTTTGGCCAGTTAAATGTTTGTCTTTCATTCACAGCTCATGTTTGATCCTAGACCAAAATA
Organism: Mesoplodon densirostris; assembly: GCF_025265405.1. NCBI lineage: Eukaryota > Metazoa > Chordata > Mammalia > Artiodactyla > Ziphiidae > Mesoplodon > Mesoplodon densirostris. The sequence goes on along the minus strand of NC_082672.1, from coordinate 37,183,521 downwards.
TGTATCCCAAATTGCAAACAAAGCTATTAAAATACCCAGAATGGCCACAGTGGAGTAGTCTTCAGAAACAGCTCCAAAGGCATACATACAAGCAAAGCCCTGTGGCCACTATGTAAACCCTTTAAAGTCTCAACATCAACTCTAAACATATGGCAGCTCAGCATATGAAAAGGAGCCTTTCACTTCCTGGAGAGATGCCAGTCTTCTGCTGGTAACACTGGAAGGTTCTGCCACAGTAGAGCCTCATGGGGAAGATGCGGTGGTCTGTGTGAAATACATTGGTGGTCTGTCTCCTTTTTCACTGCCTCATGTATTAATGGTACAAATTGTCTCTTCCGTTGGCGTGAGCTGGCATTTTACGTTGCCTAAAGAAACCTTGGAAACTACTTTATTCTCATCATTCAGATGTAGACCTTCTCATGTGGGAGACCGTTTGGGGCCAAGTCACATCCACTAATTAAATAATTATTTTAAAAAATGTAATTCCTTAAGTGAATAAAACTTGAAGCCACAAGATTGTAAACCCCAGGTTACCCATAAAGATGGGAGAAAGCATTGTTCTGTTAACTGGATCTTCTACTTACAGAATTGTGTAGATCCCATACATTGACCACCAATTTCAAAAAATTAGAAGACAATAGGCTTACCTAGTATTAAAACGATACAGAGCAAAACCATTCCTGATTCAGAAGCACCTCAGAATGTAACGTGCCTCAGGGGCACCGTTAAACATGACATTTTTAACAGTTGTGGAAGAATAAGCTCACTCCCCACAGACTGACCCTGGGATATGCAGTTTTAAACAAATTCTTCACATTAACATGGTTATTTTTGATTTATTTCTTTCCCATAAAATGGAGCTCAGTGTAGAAAAACAAAGAAATTCTATTGGTTTGAATATGGGCATATGGATGTAGGAACTCAGATTCCCACATCCAGATATAACTAGCCTTTTTTCTGTACACATTTCTACATGGTTAAGGTTACACTGCATAGAAAACTTACATTCTTCTTTTCTCATTTAACAGTCCCTCTATCATGAGCATTTTTATACGTCATTAAAATCCTTTATTAACAAATTATAATTGCAATATCATATTACCTCAAATAAATCAGTTGTAATATACCACTTTTCAGTTTTGGACATTTATTTATATTGTCTAAAATTTAGCTATTATAAATATTGTGATAATGTTAATGTGTTAATCTTCGTCTAACCATTTGCTTAAAATAATTCCCTGGAAGTGGAGTTATGATCAAAGTGTTTGGTTCTTGGGTGTTAATTAAACTTACTGTGGTAATCATTTCACAGTATATACATATATCAAGTCATTACATTGTACACTTTAAACTTATACAATGTGATATGTCAATTATATCTCAATAAAACTGGGGAAAAGATCAAGTGTTTGATTCTTGATGTATGTATCTATATCTACCTATTTATATATTTTGATATATAGAATCTCCCCTAATTATTCTTCATATATATTACATATATAATAAATACAATAGCATATAAATAGATATATGATATATAAATAATTTATATAGAAATAAATGTATATTAAATATACACATAGAAATTTCCTCACAGGTTTACTAACTTATTTTCCATTAGCAGCATTTTTCTTTCTTTCTTTTTTTTTTTTTTTTTTTTTTGCGGTACGCGGGCCTCTCACTGTTGTGGCCTCTCCCGTTGCGGAGCACAGGCTCTGGACGCACAGGCTCAGCGGCCATGGCTCACACACCCAGCTACTCCGCGGCATGTGGGATCTTCCCGGACCAGGGCACGAACCCGTGTCCCCTGCATCGGCAGGCGGACTCTCAACCACTGCGTCACCAGGGAAGCCCCATTAGCAGCATTTTTAAGTATCTTATCCATTTTATCACCATCAACAGCACTCAAAATTCATTTGAATTGGCTTTTATTTTATCTTAAGTTTTAGTCATTCCCCTCACACATCTCTCCTGGTAGGTTGCCTTATCCAATCACTCATATGGTTTCTCAGCAAGTTCTTCTGAATTCAACCATTTTTTTAAAAAGCGTATTACAAATATACAACATATTTTGAGGTTACTTTGTCTTTCTGCAATAAACAGGGCTACTCTTGTAATTCTACATGATTAGGGAAGGAGGTTGTCACATAGATGGAACGCAAAAGCTCTCAGCTACTCTCTGATAAGTTTAACATGACAAGTAGAGGCTCACACTTCAGTATTTTTTGCAGGAGGGATATATTTCAGCCCTCATGATGCTTAGAAAATTTATCTGAAAATCCACATTCATTTTTGGGTATTATATTCAAGTATTATGACAGAAAGAGGAGATGAAAAGCCCAAGAAAAAAATTAAAGTACATGTATTTTCTCTTTGTGTTTGAAGAAAGGAAAAAAATCTCTCTCCACCTGAAGAGAACATGAATCTGTATCTGCTTTGCTCCCTTCTCAATCTCCAGGTTCCCCAAATAGGGCAGGGCTGGCTCAAAAAGCAATGGAGAAAAAGTTCTCAAGATGAATGATAGTGATAATTGTACAACATTGTGAATGTACTTCACGCCACAGAAGGACACACTTGAAAATGGTTAAAATAGTATACTTCACTTTATGTATCTTTTACCACCGCTCCCCATAAAAAAAAAAAAAAAAAGAAAAAGCCGTAGAAGCTCTACTGATTTTTTTTCTTGGCCTTTCTGAGGCTGCTGCTATGAATCTGCCACAGCTTGTTAGCTGCTGCCAGGGGCTTCAAATCTTCCAAGGAAGCTAACTGACTCAGAAAACCTGCTCCAGCCCTTCTTCCAAATTAGCAGAAATGTGAGTACAGCCATAGACATAATATATTTGAAAAAAGAATACTGGAAGTGTAGCAGCTGCTGCTTCACTACTGCTTGGTGACTGGAAGACAAGGTTTAGAATTGCCGTCAGAGGCCCTGACTACAGGCAACGTCACTGTAAGTGTGCCTTGCATTCCACATGGGCAGATTTCTGGAAATGTAGTATGTAAATTGAAATTAATGAAATGAATTATTTTATGCAGAGATGAAAATGGTAATTGTATTTCAATTATATAAATAAAGCAAATGGTGCAAAAGAGTCTGAAATACAGAATTCAACTCTTTAGAAATATCTTGTTAAACATAAAATTTTGCTTTGTTTATGCGGCGAATGCCCATAAGAAGCCCATGCAATTCAACTTACTTCTTGGCAGAAATTAAATGCAAAGACAAGCAAGTGTAAATAAAATGTTATAATAGCTGTACAAATATGTTAAAGAATTAGAGAAACCATTTTAAATGGATGAAAAATTAAAACAGTAAAAAACATAATAATAACGTTGTTTAAGAGCTAAGAGCTGCTAAAATGTCTGGAGTGCTTACTCTGAGCCAGGCACTGTTCCAAGTGCTTATCTGTACTAATGCTTCATTCCTCCCACAGCCCTGCCAGCTAAGAGGCTACTAATGGCCCATTTTACAGATAAGGACACTGAGAGCCAGAGAGTTTGGCAATTTGCTCAAGGCTTCCAATTAGCTGCAATGCTCTTCACCTATACCCAGCACTGCTCTTGCAGGCTGTATCTAGAACCTTACCTTGTTCATAAGATGGCCACAATCTAAAAGAATAAAAAAGCTGAAAATAAAAGCATCTGCTGGTTTTTAGAAGCCCCACAAGCACCTCTTTGAAAAATGATCATAATTCATATGTATAGAAAATTTAAAAGATAGTTATCTTCTCCTGACTCTCACATTTAGGCACTTAATTAAACTGTTGTTATGCTTTCAGATTTTCCTCATGATTCGAATTGTTTTCTAAAGGCATCGGTTATGGCCTGTCTGAGGACTGGTGAAGAGTACATTGAGAGCACACTCAACGAAAGGTCCAGAGTGGCATCTTTCCCCGCACACTGGAATCTTTCTATTACAGCAGTCTGTTGCTGGGATGAGAGTGAGGATGAGTGTTGTACAAACCGAAACTCGTCCTCTTCAGACCCTGCTCATTAGAAAGTCCAGGGCCCTTTGCAGGCCCTATTTCTTTTGTCTTGAAAGCCTTTGTTCCTTGCCCCTGCCCAACCCTTAACTCCAACCACCGACCCCAGATTTCCTGCCCCTGGTACAGGCCTAGAGATGAATCGGTGAAATCTTAAACTTCTCCCTACTGAATTCAACAGTGGCAAACTCAGGATTTGGGCTGGGGAGAATAACTTCAAACTGGACCCATCTGCAAATGTTTGGAGGCTCCGATCCCATCTGGCTGGGGTGCGGAAGTGGGGGTTTGGGGTGTTGATAACTTATCAGCACTCTGTGCTACTCAGTTAAACCAATGAACACCCTCTGGGAAAGTGGCAAATATCCACTCACCCTACCTTGGATGGAAAGGCGCTGACAAGTCCAACCTCCACAAAGCTGGGGACTCAAGGGTTGCCATTAGCAACCAACGTATTCACTTATTTCCTGAGTTTTCATCTTTAGGACTACTTCCATATTCATAAAACAGAGAATCATTATGCTATATTTATTTCCAGGAAAGTGTTCCAGTGCCATTATGGAAATGTTGACTCCAGCAGAGGACAGAGTGTGGCCATCTACTATGGTTTCAGGTTCTTTCTATGATGGAGAAGGATTAGGACCAGAAGGAATGTGGGAGACTTCCACACTGTATCATTCACTTGGAAATTAATCACATGCTGCTTAATGGCGCCATGTACCGTTATCTGTCTCTTTTTTAAATGTTATTCCGTGCACTCAAATATATGTCTCATCTCAACAACTAGACTGTAAATCGCTTCAGGACTATGTAATGAGCTTGTTGTGCATGTTTAAGGAGATGATATATATCAAGGACCTAGCATAGTATATAGCACATGGTAAGAGCTCATTAAGTAGCAGTTTCAATTTTTTTCAAGGCACCTAACATAGACTTAGGTCCAGAGTATGAACAAGTTATCAATTAACCCTTGCATGTAGGAAACACCACACTGTGGGATACTGTTTGAAGACTCCCTTGGCAATAATTACACAGGACTTAAAAATAATACTCCAGACCCATATCAAATGACATTCCCAATTGAGCAACAATATTTAAGAGTTAAGAGGGGGCAGTGATGATGAACATAGGCTTTGGAATCAGGCAGACCCTGGTTTGAATGTCTAATGCAACTATTATTAGATGTGTAGCCTTGGCCAAATTACATCACTCAGTCAACTCCAAACGAGAACGATGATACCTGCTCCAGCATTGTGATAAGAATTAAAGGAACCAATGTATGTGAAGAACTGACAATCAAATAGTATTAGTTACTCCTATTATGAAGAGTCCAAAAATTTTTTGCCCTAGAATTGAGTATAGGAAAAAGATTAATGTGTCCATAAAGAGAAGGAAATGAGAACTTGGTCTGACAGTCTCCTAGTCCATCAATCCAACCTTCACACTTTGAGAATTAAGTAGAATAGATCACATGTATATGAACATGCTTAATGCATATATTTTTCTGGGGAAAAAAAGTTTGAAATTCTGGAAAATGTATTTTGGTTGCTGGAAAGCATGTCTTTCTGGTTTAGACTAAGATTGGATTAGTAGCCATCAGGGAAATGCAAATCAAAACCACAGTAAGATACCACTTCATACCCACTAGGACGACTGTAATCAAAAAGAAAGACAGTAACAAACGTTGGTGAGGATGTAGAGGAAATTTTGGAACCCTCATTCACCACTGGTGGGAATGTAAAATGGAGCAGCCACTTTGGAAAATAGATTGGCAGGTCCTCAGAATTGTAAGAGTTACCGTTAGAGTTAGCTTTAAAGTTAACCTATGACCCAGTAATTCCACTTTTAGGAATATACCCAAAAGAAATAAAAACATATGTCCATATAAAACTTTGCACACAGATGTGCACAGCAGCATATTAACAATAGCCAAAAAGTGAAAATAACCCAAATGTCCATCAACTGACAAATGGCTAAACAAAATGTGATATATCCATACAATAATTATTCTGCAATGAAAAGGAATGAAGTGGCGATAAATGCTCAGTGAACCTTGGAAATATTAGGCCAAGTGAAAGAAGCCAGTCACAAAAGGCCACATATTACATGATTCAATTTATAAGAAATGTTCAGAATGAACAAATTCATAGAGACAGAAAGTAAATTAGTGATTGCCCAGGACTAGGAAGAATGGGGGAAAACAGGGAGAGATTGCTAATGGTTACAGGTTACTTTTGGAGTGATGAAAATATTTTAAAATTGGTTGTGGGGATGGTTGCCCAACTCTGTGAATATACTTAAACCATTGAATTGGACACTTTAAATGGGTGAATTTCATGGTTTGTGAAATATTTCTTTACTTTGAAATAAACAGTATATCTTTCTATTTATTTGTATTATTTTCCATTTCTTTTGTCAATGTCTTATAGTTTTTAGAGTATAGGTTTTTCACCACCTTGGTTAAATTTATTCCTAGGTGTTTTATTCTTTTTGATGCAACTGCATCAATCCTAGAACACAAAATTATTTGACACTTCATAATAGGAGTAACTAATGCTATTCAGTTCTTCACATACATTGGTTCCTTTAATTCTTACCACAGTGCTGGAGCAGGTATCATCATTCTCATTTGGAGTTGACAGAGAGATGTGATTTGGTTATTTTTTTTGTCCTTCTCTATTCCTTTCTTCTTCTCTTGCTCTATTACCTTGTGATTTGATGACTTTCTTCAGTATTTTTTGTTTGTATTCCTTTCTGTTAATTTTTTTTAACATCTTTATTGGAGTATAATTACTTTACAACTTGTGTTAGTTTCTGCTGTACAACAATCTTTCTGTTTATTTTTTGTGTATCTATTATCAGTTTTTGGCTTCTAGTTACCAGAAACATATATACTTTAATTGCTATTAAAATATCTTCAAGATTCACTTTATTTAAACTCAGTGCCCTTGTTTAATATTTTTCTCTTTTATATTTATATTTGACATCATTTTAGAAATATTACATGCTCCTTAATTTTAGGATCTGATTCCTACCTTCTCTTTATAAGACATTTCTTTATATATGACTAGAAAATATTTAGCAGCAGTCGAAACTACATCTAAAATCATCTAAAGTTGAAGGTAGATTTAAAATTAAAATAATTTATGTCAATCATACCTCAATAAAGTGTTTTTAAAAATAAAATTAAAATAATTTTAAAAGCAGAGGTTATTACAATAAAGAAAACTTCAAATTTAAACCTTTTTACTGCAATGCAATAATTTTTTTAATGAACCCAAATTAATTTTATTTCAAATTGCTTCAAATTTCTGCCACCATTCTGGTGTTCACCTTGCTGTATTATGAAAAACAAATTAAAGTAAATATACCATTCAAGCATAGAACCACACAATGAATATTAAGAACTATGTGTCTCTCAGTCTATAACTTCATAAAAAAATAAAGAAGTCTATTTCAAAGAAGTCTCTAAGAATTGTGTGAATTGAACACATTGCTTATACATTAATTGTGTTTTATTTTCTCATCTTATTTAGAAAGTTGGGTTGGTGAAGGGAAAGTTCACATTTATATGTGAGGAATTCTCCTAACACTCACTTCTGATTAAGGACCATGGATCACAGTGATAAGCTAGCATGGATTTACATGTTAGTTTTAGAAAATAGCTTGACTTCAAAAATGTGTTACTTTTTCAGATGAATCATAAAGAAAGTCTTTAAAAGTCAATAAGAAGACAGAAATTTCAAATTTTTCTCCCACCACAATAATTGTACATATTTAAAAGTATTTTTGTAGTCAGAGTACTATAGAAATCTGGAAGTAATTCTGATTTTAAAAGGCAACACTTTCAGCAGCTTAAAGTTTCCTTTTAAGTGAAAATTAAAAGCCATGGTTAATGTTTCATTTTAGTTGGATCTGTTACCCTGAATATGAATAAGGTAATTATAATGGGAAGTAACAAAATACATACTAGATATAACTTAAGTTCAGATTACTGAATATACATTGTATATAATGAAAATGCATCTTATATATGTAACATATTTAAAAATTACTATAATGCTATCCACACATTTTTCAAAAGCAGAAAACCAACTTTTCAAAAATCTAACTGAAATCTTTAATACATACTATTGAGAGAAATCAAATTGGAGCTCTTCAATTATTTAAATAAACTGATTTATAATTGCCCAATGGAAATAAATGAGTTTAGATGAAATTATTTTAAATGTATAAAAAAAAGCCCACAAATGTGTGTGTGTGTGTGTGTGTGTGTGTGTGTGTGTATACATTTCTAGCAATAAATTTAGGGCCAAGCAATGTCATTGGAATGAATTCCTTTAACAGATGTAAAGGTCTTGATGACAGGTATTTTCCAGGTCTAGGGCCCCGCAATCACATCCCTGAAAGATTTTCTACATGAAGTGTTTGAAGAAGTGGTGGACGTGTCACTGATCTCTGAGGTCCATTCTGGGTCTCCTTTAAGGCAGAGGTGGGGCAAATAGGAGAGAAAAAAAGGTAATGCTGATAAGGGAATCTGAACCAAATGTTGTCGTATGCTAGAAATGATTAGATGCCCTTGTCAAGGAGCTGTTACAGGGGTCCAGGGTGAAAGAGGGAAACAAGAGGTCAAGTGTGAGCACATGAGCAATAAAAAAAAGTTTGTGCTGTATAGTGGAAGGAAAATGAATCTTTAATCTACTCCTAAATCTTCTCTCCTTTTCCTTTTTAAATGTTCTCTGGTCCTGGAATGGGAGGGATGGAGGTGGGTCTTGTTGCGATGTATTAACACATATCAGGTTTAGCTACACGGTATGTTTGTAATTAAAATAAAAGCTTTAGCAAGAATATTCTGTTCCCTTCCTTTGAGGTTCCCAGAGCATGAGCTTAGGGCACAGTTACTGAACTGACCTTCATTATGCAAAGCTTATTTTTAAATGTTGATGTCTTATCACCATAGTTGCTTTTTGGCAGGAGACATGTCTTAACACATTCATTCAATAACTATACATTGAGGACATGCTAGGGGCCAAGCCCTCTTCTAGACAATGATCAAACACACCAAAATCCTTGCTTTCATAGAGTTCACATAATAGTATGCATTTTTAAATGATAGTGAGTTGTATTTTATTTGGTGATTTGTTTTCTTTACGATGGGCCATGAAATAATAATACAAACCTCCAGTGATAGCATTTAGGGTTCAATAAAGTACAGTAGAATATTAGAGGTAATAAATACTTTCAGAGTTAGAGAACAGAGAGTAGAATATTGTAATTTTTAATAATGTGGTCAGGGATAGCCTCACTGAGAAGGTGCCATTAGAGCCCAGACTTAAAAGATGAGGGAACAAGCCACACCGAGCTTTCCAGGCAGAGGAAACTGCAAATGCTAACGCCCTGAGACAGGAGGGTGCCTGCTCATGCTCTGAGAATACAAGTCCAGTGTAGCTGGAACTGGATGGGGGTGAGGACAGCTGTAGTAAAAGGTGAAATCAGAGAAGTAGTAAGGAAGCCAGACTGTGTAGGGCCTTGCAGACCTTTGTAGGGACGTTGGCTTTTACTCTGTGTGAGATGAGGGAGGACCCATAGGAGGGTTTGCAACAGATATGATATATGATATATGATATGAATTATACATAAAAGGTAAAAAAGTACCTCTAGCTGCTGTATTGAGAATGGCTGGACCAAAGGGGAACAAGGTGGACAAATAGACTGATTAGGAATGTACTGCATTATTCCAAATAAAAGGTGATAGTGGCTATTGCTAGGGTGTAGTAGGAGGTGTGATGAGAGGTGGTCAGATTCTGAATAGATCTGGAAGATAAAACCAACAAGATTTGTTAATTTTGGATGTGGGGTTTGAGAGAGAGGTAAATTATGGATGACCCCAATTTTTTTGGCCTGAAAAACTGGAACTAAGATGTTACCATTAATTATTCTGATTGTAAACCAGAGGTTCTTCATACCAAATAGATAAGTTTCTAACTGAATAGGAACCTGTGCATTCAATATGGAAATTTTCAAATAGTAATGACCATAAGAGTTCTGGATTACAAAACACGAGTGCTGTTCAACAAAGGAAGGGAAAGATGGAAGAAAGGCAAGAGTGAAGGGAAACTAACTTTATTGTACCAAGTGGTTCATGCACATTATCTCATTTAATCCCAACAACAGCCACACAGGGTCGGTATGACTCTCTCCATTTTACAAGTAAGAAGTTTGGGCCTTAGGTTGGTTAACTAACTTACCAAGGTCACATAGCTATGGTTGCCTCTAAGAGGTCTCCCCTTAGAACTGGTTGCAATTCTTAAACTAGGCTTTCAAGTCAGGTGCCCCACTCTCAGTTTTCTTACCGTTGCTAGCTCTGTTTTACTTCCTACTCCCAAAGAATGTAAGGGATTTTTTTTTTACATCTTTATTGGAGTATTATTGCTTTACAATGGTGTGTTGGCTTCTGCTTTATAACAAAGTGAATCAGTTATACATATACATATGTTCCCATATCTCTTCCCTCTTGCGTCTCCCTCCCTCCCACCCTCCCTATCCCACCCCTCTAGGTGGTCAGAAAGCACCGAGCTGATCTCCCTGTGCTATGCGGTTGCTTCGCACTAGCTATCTATTTTACGTTTGGTAGTGTGTATATGTCCATGCCTCTCTCGCGCTTTGTCACAGCTTACCCTTCCCCCTCCCCATATCCTCAAGTCCATTCTCTAGTAGGTCTGTGTCTTTATTCCTGTCTTACCCCTAGGTCCTTCATGACATTTTTTTTTTCTTAAATTCCCTATATATGGGTTTTTTCTGCAGATCAGTGGAAGAATATTTCAGTAGGTACTACAGTGTTGTTCCAGAATGCATCTTTCAGCCAATGTGCTTCAATGTCCCAGGACTGTCTTATATTTCACCAGCAGAGCCCTCTGCCCACCCAGGGCACCATCGTTTTTCCAACATTCCAACCCCCCTTACACACCACTTTACTTTTTCTTCTGACTCTTCATCCTGGGGGTCAAACCTCAGAACCTACAGATTTTCTAACTACCTTTGCCCATATCATCATCAGATCCTCACACCTACGTGATACCATGTCCCCTCGAGCAGTGGTTACACAGGAGACCCTCATACTGTGATGCTTGCCTTTAGATGGTGAGCCTTCCTCAAACAGGTTTACAAAATCTAGTGCAGCATGAAGAGTAAGAGCTCTTGTATCAGCTAAAACTTGGTTCAGATCTGAGTTTCTGACACTTTTTTTGCTCTGTGATCTATGGCAAAGTACCCAACTTCTTGAACTTCAACTTTTTTAATCACTGAAAAGCAGAATACTATAACTATGTTGTGAGAATTAAATGTGACAGTGTTTGCAGAGCTCCTAGTGTAAGGTTGGATACTAGTAAATGCTTCCTAAGTGTACATATTATAATTTGCTGGCTCCCATCCCAAGTAACACAATTTTAGAGGATATTTATACCATGCCCCTATGAGCTCCTGGGTTGCAGTGAGATCTCTGCATTCAGAATCCCACACTAATTTTTCTAATACTGCTTTTTCTCCTAAAAAGTCAAGGCTGCATGGTATCCCCTATATCTGTGGCCACTCAGCCCAGCTACTGAACTGTAACTAAGCCAAGGCAGAGTCATGATGAGTAAAAGCAGCAGACAATGTTGGAAAAGCTGGCACTGCTGGAAAGCAGAAGAAAAGTCTTGGACGGGGGCTGGCCACACAACCCCTTCTTTGTCATCAGCCCTTTGACTCATGGATTGGAAAAAATCTTTGAAAAGTGAGCTAGCCCTCTTTGCTTCTCCTAAAAACTACTGCCAGTTACATGAGCATCTACTCTGTCATTAGACTTCAAGAAAAGAAATAGGGCCTCCCTGGTGGCACAGTGGTTAAGAGTCCGCCTGCCGATGCAGGGGGTGTGGGTTCGTGCCCCGGTCTGGGAGGATCCCATATGCCGCGGAGCGGCTGGGCCCGTGAGCCATGGCCGCTGGGCCTGCGCATCCGGAGCCTGTGCTCCGCAACGGGAGAGGCCACAACAGTGAGAGGCCCACATACCGCAAAAAGAAAAAAAAAAAAAAAAAAAGAAATAGATTCTCTAGTCTCTTTCAATGTGGTTTTACACATGGTTGATTCATTGCTGCTGTTGTTGTTGCATGAAGATGACATTTGTGGAGTCAGTTCTCTTACTCCCTGCCTCCTGGGTTATTGGTATTAAACTAAAGACGTGTATGAAGGCCTCCCCTCTGCCCTGTCTGTGCTGACCCCCAGAATGAGCATTAATATTCATCTCTCTCTGCCAGAGGTCTTAGTTAAGATGTCTTATGGGTACCTCAGTCTCAATTTGTGTAAAACAAACATCCTTCTTACCTCAACCTGCTCCTACTCTGGTATTCCCAGCATCGATTGGAGATATGTTCATACCAAACCCTAAGCCATTAGCACAACAAATCAGGCTCTGAATCTTATGGATTCACTCTTTGAAATATCCCTCCAGACTACTCTTTTGTCTTCATCTTCACTGCCTAACCATCTCTCATCTGGCATGTTGTAACTGCCTAGTTCAAGTCTCCCCATATCCAGTCTCTCCCAGGTCCAACCACCCCAGTGACAGAGGAGTTATGACTGTAGCCCTGAATTAAGCCTGAATTTTCAACCTCCATCTCTCAGTTAAGACCTATTATACTCTAGAACTTCACTGTCCAATATAGTAGCCACTAGCCATGTGTGGCTATCGAGCACTTGAAACATGGCTAGTCCAAACCAAGATGTGCTAGAAGTGTAAAAGACACATCAGACTTCAAAGACTTGATATGAAAACAAGAATATAAAATATTTTATTAATTTTTATGTTGATCATATGTTAAAATGATAACATTTGTGGATATTTGAGGTTAGCTTCATTTGTTCCCTTTTACTTTTTTATTGTGGCTACTAGAAATTTTAAAGTTATATACAGTATGTTACTTGTATCATAGTTCTATTTGACAGTGTTGCCCTGGTGCCAAGCCCTTCCTAATTCATGACCTTTGCACCAATTATTCTTTCCTTCTCCCTGGAACATCCTTCATCAAACTAACTTCTACTTACTCAATATTTAATTAAAATACCATTTTCTCTGTGAAGACTTCTCTACACTTCCCTTTGTAAGTCCTCTTGTCACTTTACCTGATTTAAATATTTAGACATTTATTTCTTTAATTATTATCTCACTCATTAGACTGCAAGGTCCACAAAGGAAGAAATCCAACTTTGTCTTGATTCCTTACTTATCTTATGCATCTTCTTTAATGTCTGAGAAATGTCATAGATGTTCAACAAATTCTACTTAAATAAATGAATGAACGGGACACTTGATTTCCTTGCCAGGAAGTGTTGGGCAGGCTGAGTAGGAAGCTAATCTTCCATTCCCCACCTGGCGTCAATGAGTCAGAATGAAAAAGGGCAAAGCAAGGCTGGTCTGCACTCTGGTTCCTCATTTCCCCCTCCATCAGTGGGGTTTAGTGAAGAGCTGAGCCTCCACTCCCAACCAGCACCAGTGAGGTGGTAAGAGTTGTCAGGAAGCACCAGAGAAGAGGATGCAGGGGTATGAGGAGAGGAGGAAGCAGAATTCCAAGCAGATTTTCTCCCCCCAAACCCTTGCATCCTCTTCTCTGCTATCAACAGGGCCCAGGGGAGATGAGTTTACAGCTAGACTCAGAAACAATAAGGTCATGCCTCACTTTCCTCTAGGAAGTGTCAGTGGGACAAGGGAAAACTGAAGTGCCACCCCTCCTATCTGCAACAAGACAGTATGAATAAGTGCTCCATTTTCCTGGAATGATGTCAGTGAAGTCCAGCATAAAGCTTAACATACATACTCACCCAGCCCTCAAACTCTACATCTCCACTGAGACTACCTTCTTAAATAGAATCCAGAGCTTCATAATATAATACACAAAATTCCACGATGCCAAAAACAAAAAACAACAACAACTCACCAGTCATACCAGAACCAGGAAAAGCACAACTTGAATGAGAAAAGATAATCAACAGATGGCAATACTGAGATAAATCAAATATTGGAATTATCTGACAAGGATTTTAGAGGAGCCATCATAAAAATGCTTCAACAAACAATTATTAATTCTCTTGAAACTTGAAAAATATAGAAAATCTCAGCAAATAAATAGAAATTACAAGGAATGGAAAAAACAGAAATGACAGAAATAAAAACCCTCATTGGATAACTTCCATAGTGCAGTAGAGACGACAGAGGATAAAATCAGTGAATTTGAGGATAGATCAATATAATTGATCCATTCTAAAAAAAAATAGAGAGAAAACTGGAATGGGGATAAGAATTGAACAGGGTCTTAGGGACTTGCAGAACAATGGAAAAGGAGCTAATAGAGTAAAGCAATTATACTCCAATAAAGATGTTTAAGAAAAAAAAAAAAAGAGCTAATAGCTATATCATCAGAGTCCCGGAGGCAGAGGAGAGAATGCAGCAGAAAAAGAATTCAAAGAAATAATGACTGAAAACTTCCCAAATTTGGAGAAAGACTTACACATTCAAGAGACTGAACCCCAAATAGAATAAACCCAAAGAAATCCACACTGAGACATATCATAATTAAACTTCTGAAAACTGAAGGCAAAGAAGAAGTCTTGAAAGCATCCAGAAACAAATGACACATTTCAGGGGATTCATCATTTCAAACCACAGAGGACACTGAGTGTGGAACAATGTTTTACAAGTACTGGGGGAAAAAAAAAACTGTCAAGGGCAGAGTCTATGTCCAGTGAAAATATTCTTCAATAACAAAGGGAAAATAAAAACATTTTTTAGATGAAGAAAAACTAAGAAAATTGCTTGCAAACGTACCCTTAAAAAATGGCTAAAGGCAGTTCTGTATACAGAAAGAAAATAACAGAAGAAGACTTGGAATTTCAGAAAGGAAAAATAGAACATGGAAATGGGTAAATTTGGATAAAAGGCAAAATGGGTAAATATAATAGACTACCCTTCTCATGAGTTTCTAACAACATATTTCATGTTTGAAGAAAAAATTCATAAAACCATCTGATGTGGTGGTCAATGTATGTAAAGGAACTAAAGACAATTATATAGGTAAGGGACCTAAATGAAAGGAAGATTTCCATACTTCATCTGAAGTAGTGAAACTTCAAGTGAAAAATAAGTTGATACCAGTGGATCGTGATAAATTGCATATGCATATTGTGATACAGAAAGTAACCACTAAGAACAGTATACAAAGCTGTACTATACGTCAATCAAGATGCAACAAATGCATGAATGAATGAATGGAAACTGGTTCTTAGGAATATCTAATTTTTTAAAATGTTGCTTTCAACAAAAAATTATTGCATATAAAATTTTTAAACCATCACAATTACCTGTGACAGCGATCAAAAGGTTTTTTGTAAAGTACTGAATTAGGTGATTAACATTTCTAATCATGAAAGGGTATAAAATCTGTGTAAATGAAAGATCCAATCCAAAAAACCAAAAACAAAAAAACAAAAAACAACCACAAAAAAAAGATGCAGTCTAACTATGACAAAAGCAGAAAGTGTGATCATTTCATCCTCAAGATCATGTCCTGATCCCATTATTTCATTCAGGTTACTTTTGATTTTTAATTTACTGCCTCTAAATGGATGCAAAGCAGCTCTTTTCCCACAAATGAATCTTATCTTTTTCAGCATGGAGAGTAAAATAGGGTTTAAAATGCAACCAGATATAGCCCCACCTCCATGGAGCTTCAGGTCGGAAGAGGCTGTGAGTAGTGCCAGAAGCTCATAAAGTTGGTTTGAAGGCGGGATTATCTTGTTCTCTCAAAACAGAAGTCATTAGAACAAGGTGGAAGGCTGAGGCTCCCAGACAACTCCACAGCCAGCAAACGCCAGACCTCTTTCCTTGTCCTTGGCTGAGATGAACTCTTCAAAGAGGGAGACATGAGGGCCCTGGGGCCGAGGTCAGCTCTGCTGCTCCTCATCCAGTGACCTCTGGCCCAAGTGGACAAAGAGACACTGCCTTTTAGGAGATCAAAGCCCCAGCTTTCCTCACTGCTCCTCTTGACTCCCCTCTGAGGAGGCAGAGGGGGCGGTTAATGAGGGAGGGGGTGGGAGAAAAAGGAAGGGCATTTTAGCACAAGGCAAATCATTGCTGGGTCCACAAGAAACACTTTTCTGAGGTATCAATGGCCAGGTGGCTAAAGGGTAACCAGCCAACTGCCTCTGCCATAGCTGCTCTTAGAGACCCCAAGAGCAGAGTTGCCACAGGTAATGAGATGAGCAGAAGTCAAGTCTGGAGAGTGGCTCTGACAGACAGAACTACTGTCTAGGGTCTCTCCTTCCAGCAGAAGTCTCTGAGTCATTCAGCTGTCAAAGCAGAGGTCAGAAGGAGAAGGGGCACCTTGGGGCCAATCCACCTTTTCTCAGAGGTTTTTGCTTTCTCCTCCATCGACATCATGCCTCCAGGATGGGGATGTTGGTCGCGCAAACCCTTTGTTCTGTTATAGGGTAGCCAACTGTCTATTTACCTGAGATGCTCCTTCCTCTGGTTTAGCACTGAAAACTCCACTGCCAGGAAATCTCATGCGGGGAAAACCAGGACAGTTGGTCAGCCTAACTGTGGAACAGCAAGTTTGCACAGTTGACTGTTCTGTTTGTGGAAAGGTAACTATAGTGCGTGGGGTGGTGTCCTCCCCAAAAGATATGTCCACACTCTGATCTCCCAAACCTATGAATGTGACCTTTGGGGAAAAGGTCTTTGTAGATGTAAATAAAGATCTTGAGATCACCCTGGATGTAGGGTGGGCCCTCAATGCGATGTCAGCCATCTTTATAAGAAACAGAAGAGGAGAGGACACAGTGGAGAAGGTGATGTAAAAGCAGAGGCGGAGATGACAGTGATGCTAACACTCACCAGAAGCTGAGAGGCAAGAGGCACAGAAGGTACCCGTGAGCCTTTGGAGGGAGCACAGCCCTGCTGACACCTTGACTTTCAGACTTCCAGTCTCCACAACCGTGAGAATAAATTGCTGTTGTCTTAAGCTGCCCGGTTTGTAGTCATTTGTTATGGCAACCAAGGAAACAAATATAGAGAGCCTGGTGCTTTGGTGTCTCTCCTGAGGCTACGACAAATTAAGAGTTTTCTGTGAAGACATTGGATGACTAAATAAAGTATGCAGTGAATTAGGGGGGAAAGAGCTTTAAGATGAAGCCTTAGGAATCATTAATGAGTTTAGCAGATTGACTTTTTTCATAAACATTTGTTACATACAAGTTTGCCTTTGGGGAAAAAATACCAACCTCCCTCAGATATGTATGTATCTCTATATATCCGTATACACATCTGCTCAGAACAGCAACACATCCACAGGGTCTCATATTTTTGCCTAGTGTAGATATAGGCTGACTTTTCATTTTTAAATTTTCACTCATGAATTAAACTTCCCAGGATAATCTCCCCAAATTAGTAATTCATTTTGTGTCTGTTACTAGAAGATTCCAGTCTTTTAATAATGTGGCACATTTGAAAGGGGCATTGACTGTGACACTGGATTCTTAGTTGGCTCTGGTATTAAATAAGTGATTGATCTTGTGCAAGTCACTTTGCCACTCTTGTCCCCATTTTTATCACATATAAAATCAGGAGCTTCAACTAAATGATTTCAAAAAGTTTTTTTTTTACTTTAACATTCAAGAGATATGGGTCAAAAGTCAGATTTTAAATGTTAAAAAATACTTTATTTCCACACTAAAAAATATCATCTCTCTATATTAAGAATCATATATGAACTTCTCTGGATGAACTTACTTTTGTTTCAAGATGAAGGCATCTCCTACTTTTGCTTCCTTTTGTATTATACATAAATAACTTTCTTTATGTATTTCTTCAACAGACTGTGGAGGGCCAGAACATTTTATTCAGCAAAACCTTATGCTGAAGACATTACAGTTTATTATTACTGAAATTCTTTAAAGGCTAAAAATGAGAAGGCAGAAAGCAAATGCATGAAATGAGTATGAAAGCTACAATAAAGAGAGATGCTACAATTAGCATCTTAGCTCACTTAAAATGAATCACTACAGAGCACGTTTCCAAACAATGTGACAAGAAGGAAAAATACCTATCCATATCTCCAGAGATAAGGTAAAGGAGATTTGTGTGTTCTAACTCTCCATAGACCATGCCAAACAGGATTATTACTGACCTCAGTGAATATCTGCTACAACCCACCAAGAGCAGCTAATTACAATTTGTCCATTTATCCAGCTTTCCTTTTCTTCATGATGCCCATCTAGCCCCTAAAGTGTGGAACACACGCCCCTCCTATGTGTGTCCATGCACCCTCACCGTCTTTGTTATTTTTCCTTATGTAGCTGTCTCTTTCTCTCCCATAGAGTGAAGGCATCAATGGTCCCTTCTGTCTTCATAACTACTGTATGCCCAGCATTCTGTAACCTTGGCTGAACCTATCACACTGCTTTACCCACTACATGTTATGCCATGCCAACTGAATTAAAACAAATCACACCAAGTGTTTGTTTTCTCTGTCGGACTCTCCTGGGTGCATATTGGTGAATGTGGTCACTACGTAAGCTGGCTTCATGTGAAGATGCTGCCACCATGTCATTCATGAGGTTCCTCAAGGGTCCTACGTTTCTGGCCTGGTTAAATATATATATAGTTGTCCTCTTCTCTTGAGCACACTAAGAAATGGATGATGAGTATCTTCAGAAAAGCATTTTTCAACAAGTGTATCTATTACTTGGGAGGGGATTAAGGACTCTAAATAAATGCCTCTTCCCAGAAATTCCTAAACTCATTATTGATATTTGGGGCTGTATGATTCTTTGTCGTGCAGGTCTGTCCTATGCACGGTAGAATATTTAGCATCATCCCTGGTGTCTAACCACTTAGTGCCAGTAGGTGATCTTAGTTGTAACAATGAAAAGTGTCCCTGGATATTGCCAAATGTCCCATGGGGGGCACAAAACTGTCCCAGGTTGAGAACTACTACTCTAATCTTTTCTCGTTAGCACACTGGAGGAAGAAAAAAATAGTTTTTTTATTGTTACCTTGAAAGAGACCAAGAGTCCTCTCTGAAGTGGGTAGGCTTCAGTAGGACCAAGGTGAATGAAAGGTGTATACTAGGACAAAAACCCTAAGCATTTCTCCAGTTCTGCTAGCTCCACGTCGAACCTGTCTCCCTTCTTCCCTCCCTCCACGGGACCCCACCCAAGCTCCCAGGATGCAGTGGAGCAGGCTGGCTGGCACACCTCTGTGGTCTGAGCTTCCTCTGATTGGACATACTGTTCTATCATTACGAAGTGATATAGGACCTTCCCCCAAGAGAAACAGTATGTTATATGACTAGCAAATTTTATTCCCAGCTCAAGCTGGTTCATTTTCCTTCCTGGAGGCCCCACTACAGATTATCAGTAGCAGCAACCGCCTTATATAAAGGAAATAATCTTTGTCCTGAATTAGATTATGAAGAATTCTCAATACACCATTATAAACCTCCTGCTCTCAACAACATGTACTTATTTGAAGTAACAGACAATAGATTGTTGAATTCTACAGCTAAAAGTAAAATCTAACTTTGGTCCGAAATTTCAGCATACTCTCTCCTACCACCATTAACCAGAGCAGTGAACAAACTCAACATGTGACTGCTTTTCTTTTTATCATTTTTCTTTCCATGTTCCTTCTTCTGATGACTGTTGGAGTTCATCTGTGAAAGGGCAAAACAAAAATAGATAAATAAAAAATTAAGAGGAGATAAGAGGTGAGAAGGAAAAGAAAATGTCTGGATAATTTGCAGTCAGTCCCTGAATAATCAAGATCTAAAGCTACAGGAAGCACAATAATGATGATGGAAAAAGGAAAAATGAGCCAGTCACAGTGGAACTGCAGAGGCCAACAGGTCCTCTGTAAGGGACCTTCTCAGCACCTCAGAATAACTGCTGTGGTTTGATGCCTACTTTGTGTTCTGGAGTCTGAAAAACAAAGTTTACACTAAGTAAGCAAATGGAGGACCAAGAAAGAATCCTTTCTTCAGGTAACTGGCTGTCCACAATTACAGTCATCCCTGAAGAGAGGAAATAAAACTGAAAATTACCATGGAAGTTGCCAGAACCCCAGCCAGAATAAAACAAAGTCAGATGGCACGGAAGCCTTACATGCCTGAATGAAAAATGACTAAATAAAACCAAATTTTGTCCCACAAGAAAAATGGGTAAAACTTTTACCCAATTAGAGAAATGTCATCATGATCAAATATAAGCCACATAATTATTACATAGAACAGTAAACATTTTAATTATATAATTAGATACAAATGTAAGGTTTTTGTTTTCTTCTTTTGTGTGCTTGTATTTTTCTGCTTTCATGGTCAGCAGCCTAATGTAGTGATTTAATTACCTCAGAGTCAGTCAGTTAAGCTCGCTGTCTGAAAACTGCCTTTTCACAATGCCCTGAACTGACCTAAAGTGAAACTCAAACTCACCCTTTGTGTCCAGGGCTTTCCTGACAACAAAAGGGGTATTGGTTCTCCTTTCCCCAGATACCAGCCTTGGGCTCACTTCCCAGTCCCTTCTCCTCCTCCCCAGGTCTCCTTCCTCTCCTGTTCCTTGCCCTCACTCCACCCTCCAGCTCATTCCCCTCCCCAACCCCCAACAATGGAAAGGAATGCCCAATCTGCCATCTTGTTTCTCTGGGTTATCACAGAAACAAGAGGGTAGGGATTGTGCTGCATTTCTAGGCACATCAAATCCCTCAGTCTCTAATGGCTCTGACCTTGGCTGCTACATCCATGCAAGGCAGTAGATCACATGATCCCATTTTGGAGTCAGATGTAAGAAAAGGAATCAGAATCACTGCCTACTGAAATGAGCTGGGCAACACACGATCTGTTAGAAGAACCAGAATTAGACCACGAAGTCTTCTGATTCTGATCCTTCGATTCAAGTTCTACTTAACTAAGGAGAAATACCTTCTACAGAAAGGGGCTCCAATGGATAGAGGTGGATTCTCTAGTGTGTCTTCGCTGTTTGTTCCTTCTGCAAAGCACACTGCATGTGACACACACCAAGGTCAGAGCACATTTGAGAGATGCCTGGTACTTTGAGGGTAAGAACCATGCTCAGGACCTCCTACCTCCTTTTCTCTCACAGGATACATGCCCTTGCCCTCACCTCACTCTCAGTTCCTATGCTGGTACATTCAAAATCTCTATTAGAAGCTCTGGGTACACATCTCAAGTAATTTTCCTTTTCAAAAAGTAGCCTTCTATCATAATACTGAAAAGCTAATGAGAATGAGTATCATGGGGCATTGATATAAGGGGAGAGAAAGGTGGCATCAAGACTTTTTTCTTGAATTATTTAAGTATGCTACAGGATATGGGTTACTCCTTTGAAATTTTTTTCAATTCAATATATTTTCTGTTTCTGTTGCCTAGAGTCTAAGAAAATATCTAACATAATGGGACTTTTGAAATCTTCATAATTAAGATCCTTCTGCATTCAAAACTGAATACACTGCATAATAGTTCAAGAGTGTCCTTTGAGAACACTGAAGCATGACCCCACAAATAGAAGCCTTTCCACAAATAATATCCGGGGAACAAATTCTATAGCAATTAGGCCCTGTGATAGTTTTAAAACACATTGCCACTAACAATTTGGTAGTCTGCTTCTACCACTGTACCTGCTACAACTTCTACAAATTCCTTCTATAACTTACTTCCTAGAGAAAGCAGTCAGCAGGTGTACCTGTTGATTATGCCACAGTTGTGATTCTCGGGAGTTGCTAACGTGGGGGGGTCCATAGCTTAGAGAGTAAAGACATAAACTTTTATTCTTCCAAGAGATTTGCTGGATTGGCTTGTGTTGGTTGACTTGCTGCAGTGGCTCAGTTTCTTCAGTTGTGAAAAGCATGCTAGTGCATGTGTCACTCTCAGAGGGAGATGATGGGAAGTGAGCATCATACTTAAGAAATTGGCCAGTATGAATTGGTGTTCTTTAGCATGGAGACAGGAAAGGTAGTAGTAACAGACAGACATGGTATTCTTGTTACAGAGGATGCAGATCAATACACTCAGTCTCTCTTAAGAGCTGATAAAAAGAGGTAAGGGATTTAAGCTAGAGCGTAGCATAGCTGGGTGAAGTGAAACAAGAGCCTGTATTTCTGTGGAGATTATTAAAGTCATTTATAAAAGTTGTAGAATATATTTCTCTGTGTTTTTTTGATAGATTCTTACTCCATTAATGTGGATGTTACCAAATAATAGCAGGATGAATTCTTAGGGACTCTTCCAACACAGAAAAATGTTTGTTTGTTTGTTTGTTTGTTTGTTTTTCAGAAAAATGGTTTAAATGTTAAAAATAGTTCAAGACTATGTATTAAAATAATTTCAAATATGGCTGTTTCCAATTACTTTAGAATTGTTATTGCAGTCCTAGAGAACATTTATTTTGTACTTAATTGGTTATAAGCTGCTGCTGAACTGATTTTATTGGCTATTTAAGGCCATGCAATATGGTTCTCTGATAAGAACTTAATTGTACACACTTAGCTCTGAATATCCAAATATATGACAATCCCTTTCTACCAAAAGCTGCTTAGCTTTCATCTGTTGTCTCTGCTATTTCAGTTAGAGGAGGTGTTGTAAGGATTTCTATGGCAGGTACAAGATGTGCTTACTTCTGTGTTAAACCAGCTGGAATCAAGCACTGCACTGACCTTAGGAAATAGAACACTGAATTTTAACCTTTAGGTCTTTGGCTACCTTTACATTACAAAAGACTTAAGCTTAAAAGAGATGTGGATTTTTACAATTAACATGCACTACTTTTGTAAAAATCAAGGAACAAGGAAATAAATGTGCAAAAAATAAATTCAAATAGTATTGAAATGATCATCAATCAGACACTACTGGCTCATCTACCTTTTCAGTCTCACTTCCTTCCCTTTCACCGACGTATACCTTCCCAGCCATTCTGGTCTTACTGGCCTTCCCACATCACACGGGCACCTCATACCTGCTTGACATTGCTTACACTGGCTCCTTTGCCTAGAAGCCTGTCCCATCCTATTCCTGATGAAATGACATTCATCCTCCAACACCCAGCTTAGCATTGTGTCCTCTATAAAGGTGCCCTTGACCTCTCCAGCAGTCAGCCAACCTGAGACCATTAGAGCATGTCACCCTTTGTCCTGTGCCCTCAGATTCTGGGACCCTATTTCTTTAAAAGTAGTACTTTTATCATGCCAGACTCCTTAAAGTTAAGTCAATTTCTCATTTCCATCTCTTTCCCAGGGACTCCCCTAGAGACTAGGATGTGGGAGATCTCAAAAATATGATTGAGATGACTAAAGCTAATACTGCCACATAAGAAAGTTGTTAAGAGGGTAAATCCTAAGAGTTCTTATCACAAGGAGATTCTCACCCCCCCAATTTTTCCCCTTCTTTTCTTTTTACTGTATGTAGATGAGAAGATGGATAGCTGAGCCTATTGTAATAATTTCACAACATATGTAAATAAACCATCATGCTGTATGCCTTAAAGCTATACAGTGATGCATGTCAATTATTTCTCAATAAAACTGGAGGGGGGGAAGTCAGCACATACATATTTATGTGATACACACACACACACACACACACATACACAATGTGATAAAAAGCACCTAGCTTACCTTTTTTAGCCATTATCCAGAAAAATATTGTTTTTCACATAGTTGCCATGAATATCAAAGCATTACTAAATGCTGTAATGCTGCTGTTACTAAAATTTTAATATTCTCTAGTAATTAGAAATGCTATAATAGTCAAGAGTAGTAAAAACAACTATTTGATAACACTGAAAATAAAAACAAACACAACTTTGAAATAAAAGAGAGACAGAGAAACAGGAATGAGTAGTTAACCTGACCTGTAAGAAGTAAGTAAAATATTCACCCTTTAAGTAAACCCGGCTAGGCCAACACCAATCAAACACAAATCTAGAGGTCCCCGTGAAGGTTTTTTCAGATGAGATTAACATTTAACTCAGTAGACTTTGAGTAAAGCAAATTGCCCTCCATAATGTGGGGGGCTTCATGTAATCAGTCAAAGCCCTTAAGAGAAAAAGACTAGCCTCCAAGGAAGAGGGAATTCTGCCTTCAGGTGGCCCTCAGACTTGAGCTGCAACATCGGCTCTTTCTTGGGTTGCCAGCCTTCCAGGCTGCCCAGCAGATTTTGAACTTGACAGCCCTACAACTGTGGGAGTCAATTCTTTAATGAAGGTCAATAAATCAATCTCTCAATCTTCTCATATATATATAAAGTATATATATATAATATATATGTGAGAGAGAAGTATATGATATGCATATATATGTATGTGTATATATATATATCTGGTTCTAGAGACCCTTTTTGCCTAGAGACCCTTACGCTGACTAATATACCCACCTTAAAAACTCTACATTTTTGTATTTTTTTATTATGCTAGTCTTAACACCTAGGTTTATCATTATGGATGTGGCTGTTAGTGCTTGCATGGAGTGGGAACTCAAAAATGCAAGTTAATTTGAATTCAATAGGTTGAAAAGAAATAAGTTTTATAGATTTGGCCATTTGATAACCTGATATTTCTGCTTTCTTGTACCCTAAGGGGTACAAACACAGTAAAATAAGCTCAGCATTCAGACTGGCACTATGGAAATCTCTAATAACTGTGATCTTCAAATATTATTTCTCTTTAGAATGAAGGCATTGGAATAGATTAATGGTTCTCAAACTATGCATATCTAGAATGGCCCTTACAGAGGGGGGATAATTAGAGCCTGGCCCAGACTTTCCAGCCCCCTTGCAACCTTTGGCTGCAATGGGTATCTTTATTTTAATGTTGTTCTTATACTATATCTTTCTGCCTGCAATAAAACACAGATTCATAAGCATTGTTATTTTAATCTAATGAATCTTCCTTAGCAGTTGAACTGTGACTAAAACTATTATCACTCCTGGGGACCAAATTTTAATAGGAATTGAATCCAAACATGGAAAACAAAATGTAAAACCGTCTGAAACCATGTCACATAACTGAAGAATTGAAAGAAGCAGAGAGGTATCATTTGGTATAAAAGATGTGAAGAATCGTAATATGTAACAGGATTTTGTCTGTCTCTTTCAACTCTAAGATTGCACTATTAATTTTTTACATATTTCTAGAAGGCAAAAAAAAAAACAGTAGAATGATATTACCTGGAGGTGTTTAAATATGAGAATGAATTATCCAACAATGTTGGGGCGGTTTTAACTGGAATGGGTTTCTCTGCAAGGCTGAAAGGTCCTTGTTTCCATGTGGTTTAAGAGACTGGATGACAAGTATGTATAGATGGTACTATCATCTTTCATTTTGAAATCATACATGATAATTTCTACATTCCCTTTCAATGTTAATATCTTAAAATTCTAAGATTTTTGTGAGTATAGACAAGAAGAGTCTCTATTACAATGACGTCAAGATTAACTTTTTTCATGGTATCTTTAAAAAGCTTTTCTCTTCCATATGTCTGAATTCATTATGCACTGTGTATACTACACATCCCTTCCCACTTCTCAGCAAAAGTGAGCATCTAAGTTTCAACTTAAAGTCTAAAAAAAAAAAAAAATCAAAGCTTATTTTCTTACAAATTTCCTTGTGACTAAAACAAGAAGGCAAAAAGGGAAACTGTAACTGAGAATTAGCACTACCTCTGAGCTGGCTGTCAAGAACTGGAATGATGCATCCAGGAAACAAATATAACTGTGGTGTTGGGCATTGGGGGTAGAAACTGACGTGGCTGCCAGAAAGAAAACCCATCTTTGTACTTCAAGCATCTCAGGGCCCAGGGTACCAGCTTGATTCTGTGGGGAGCCCACCGGGGGGTAGGTAGCCCATTGGGTCCAAGCGCAGAGAGAGGTTCAAAAACAGACAACTGTACTGCAGAGGCTAACCTCCTTCCCAGCGCAATGGTCTGAACTGCTGTTGATGGGGCAGCAGGGGCGGGAGACACACCTGATGCCAGCCAGCAGTTGGCGGACCCGGACCCGGATCCGGGGCTTTCCAGGGTGGTAGGTGGAGAAGCAAACAGCAACTGGAGTCTAAGTCACCGGGAACTGAGGACATTTTGAAATGCCGATTCCAAGGGAGATGCCGGAGAGAATGATGGGACCTAACCTAAGGCCAGGTTGGAAAGGGGAAAGCAGCCTTTTCCTGCAGATGATGGCTGAGTGGCCGCGGGAGGGAGGGCTCTGATGCCAGGAGAGTTCCGGCAGCCAACGCCCACGTTCCCACTCCCATGGCGGTACAGGAAACAATCTTGGGCTTTTCTCCTCAAAACGACTTCTGAATAAAATACAGTCGATCCAGCAGGTTTCCATTTCATCCCAAAAGGTAGCATCTTGTCCAGGAGACGATTGGAAAAGCCTCTCTGCCCAAGCCCCCAGGGCAGGTAATACGTCTTTAAAGGAAGCCTGGGAAGAAGTGGGCATTCCTCTCACCACCCTCCCACCCCCATCCCCGACTCAGGCATCACAATCCATCATGGTCTAACAGTTCATAAATTACCAAAGAGGAAAACTTTCCTCATCTCATTTAAAGCAGTGAGGTGTATATAGCTTTAACAGATCCAGGACACTTATCTCAAGCTGAGAGTGTAATTTCATGGTCATAATTTGTTTACAGTGTTGCTGATTGCTTCCTATTTCTCCCTGCTAATGACTTTTGCACCTTTCCACTATTCCTTTTATATGGGCTGCCATGGCAATTACCCTACAGGAGGCTGTTTAGACAACACAGAGCCTTTCAACAGGCTGCTGGGAACTCTACTGGGCACTCCCAAGATCTGAAAGTCTCTTTCATATAGATTCTTCCTTTTTTGGAAAAAAAAGCTTTTTTACCTTCTGTCAATATATTGCTCCCTCACGCTTCCTATTCCTCTTGTAGTGTACAGATATTCAGGCGGCAACTGAGCAAAGCTAATTGGCTGTTCATAAATTTCCTGGAGACCAAAACCAGCTTGAGGAAGGTGGTATGGAGGGGTTCGATTTGGACGTATCAAAGAACACATCTCAGTTAGGCTGCAAGTCCAACGTGGAATATCTTGGAAAGGGTGTTAGCGGTTGGAGGGTCATTTGAGAGCCTTTTCATCTTTACATTTTTAAAGCAACCCGTGCTCGCACATTTTGGCAAAGTATTTTCTTCCCCTATTGGCACAGATTTCAAATATGAATGATGAAGTAGCTTTTTCCCTATTTGGTGGAAAAAATAAATAGCATGTTCCTCGTGTCCCCAGGGAGCATCATGCGTGAAAATGCCAGGGAGTCAGGGGCACACACAGCAAATGTGCAGCACTGGGCTCCCCCGCCTCCCGGCCTGTCTCCTCCCCTCCCGGTTTCAACGCATCTGTTCTTTCCATTTAGTCACCTTCTTCCAGCCACTGCTTTTCTCTGTTCCCTGCCCTTCTCCCCGCACTTTAATTCTGGCAGAGGCAGGGCAGTCTCAGGATCAGGGAAGAGGACAGACAGCAAAACTACCCCAGCCACTCAGGTTCAGGCATTTGGTTCCACTGACCAAGTTCACCATTTCAGCCCAAAGGTGAGTGTGAATGAGGAACGGAATAGAGATCCAAGATACCGCACGTGCGTCAGCAGCACTGTGACAGCCCAGGCTCTGAATCACAAGGCATTTTAATCCCTCAATGGCAAACCCACCTAAGGAAAAGGATACCTGAAACCAGACCAGGAAATATTTGTGCCGGAGGCAGGGAACTCGATCCACACCACTTTTCTCAGTCACTCAGATTCTAATTCAAAACAAGGACGAGTCTTAACTCCAGAAACAGAGTGTTCTCAACCCCCAAGTCGATCCTCTTGAAATGTAACACAGGAAGCTTTTTACCAGGCCTGTCATCTCAAGATTCCTTTCTATGCTTTTTGGTTCACTTTCAGGAAAGTCTTCTCCTCAAGGTCCAGGGCTTTCCTGCTGCCATATCCCTCTTGTTAGGAAAGGAACTTCTGCAGCCTCAGTCTCTGGAGAAGTTGAGCACCCCAGTTTGTTTCATATGCATCAAAGAATCAACCTCATCATGGATGAGATTTCTTCTAGCAAAACATATATAAAGTGCCTACTCTGTGCCGCACATTGTTCTAGGTGCTTAAGGTACATCAATGATTCCTGCCTTCATGGAGCTTATAGTCTAGTGGTGAGTGGGAGGGACAAGAAACACAGTAAGTAAGTAAGTAAGTAAATGACCTCATATGCTAGAAGGCAATAAGTGCTATCAAACAGTTGAATAAGGAAAGTGGATGGGGAAGTGGCAATAAAAATAAGGTTGTCATGGTGGATCTTATTGAAGAAGAGACATCTGAGCCAAGTCTTAAAGAAAGTAAGGGAGTTATCCAAGCAGACATCAAGGAGAAAGGATTAAGGAACAAACACCCTATAACAAGAGCCTGCCTATTGTGATCCAAGAACAACAAGGAAGCCCCTGAGACAGGATCTGAGTAAGAGGGGGAAGGTAGTAGACAGTGAGGTCAGAAAGGTAACAAGGCCTTACAGGCCCTTGTACGGACTTGGGATTTTATTCAGAGCAAAGTGAAGAGTCATCTGAAAGTTTCTGAATAGAGGAGTTGAATGACCTGGCTTCCACTTTAAAAGAACTTCTCTGACTGCCCTGTTGAGAATAGACAGTGTGTGTGTGTGCGTGTGTGTGTGTCTGTGTGTGTGTGTGTGCGTTGGAGGGTTGGTAGGAGGGCGAGGGAGAGGAGTTAGGAGGCCAGTTAATCCAAGCAAGAGATGTTGGCAGCTCCACCAGAGTGGTAGGAGTGGAGGTGGTGCAAAGGAATCAGATTCTGGAAAAATTCTGAAAGTAGAGCTGGCAGGATTTCCTGATGGACTGTTTGTGAGACGGGAGTGAAAGAAGAGTCAAGGATGACAGAATTTTTTGACCTAAGCAACTGTAAAGGTAGAATTATCCTCACCAGAGATGGGGAAGACACCAGGTAGCAGAAGTCAGATCATGGAGATCAGAAGTTAGTTTAAAATACATTGAGTTTAATAGATTTCTAGCATTTAAAAATGATTACAAGATATTACAAAAACATTATATGCTGTCTTAGTATTTGACAGATTGGGAACATTGAGATTTGCACTTTGTGCATGTCTAGAAAAGCTCAAAAGTTTGGAAGAATACAGCTGAAAAGCAGCCTAGGATCTGTAGACAGTGATTCTATGCACTAATCTTATCAGTAAGTTAAGAAAGTACACTATCTTTTCTGGAGGAAACCACTGGATGTTAGACAAACTCCTTACTTGAAGAAATTGACCAGCTTGTTCTGATGAATGTGATTTCTTCATTCCCTCTGTCGCCCTGCCAGACTCACACAGGATTTCCTGTGAACAGAGCAGTGTGGAGATAATGATGAAGTGCCATGGTTTACAGTCGTGGCTCTTTGGGAAAGCCTACAGAAGCTGCCAGATCCAGAACACAGATCAGAGAAATCAGGGCTTTACCCCAAAACTAATAGTTTCCATACCAAAATAGTCCATGCTTATGCCTGAAGTAGTAGGAGCAAACAGTCTTCATGGTTGGATGAAACACAGAATTTCTTATAGGAAGTGTCTGAAAGCTCAAGCAAAAAACTCTATGGGGTGGGTAGTTTTTGTGGGGCTACAAGTAGGATGGAGCACGAAAATACCTAGCTGTTCTGCCTCTTTAGCACACGAGCCCAATCTTAACCAAAGTGGAAATTAGGTCTGGGATGGCATTGCCCATGGAGGGAACTCACTGAAAATTCTGATGGTTATTCCTAGAGCAAAGGACCCGTAATTTTTTTTTTCTCTGTTCTTCTCTTTGGAACATTGGCTCTAATAAAATAGATACTTGATTCTTACCAAATAAAGATGAAAAAAATAACTGTTTGACCGTACAAATTAAACAGAATTTCAGAGCTGCATTAGATAAAACAAGTGAATAAGTAGCTTTAAGAAGAGACCTAACACTCATGTGGCTCAAAGAACAAAGAAATGTATTCCTATCCAAGGTCAGCATTTCAACCAGCAGGCAGTTCTGATCATTGTGGCCATTCAGGAGCTCAGGCTGATGGCAACTCTGCCATCTTCCAAATGAGGTGTCCAAGGTCACAATGCCTGGAGGAAGGGGGAAAGAGCAGAAGGTCAAGGCCAGGGAATTCCACTTAAGCAAGTGAGACAGAAATTGTCCACTTCATTTCTGCTCACATTCCATTGGTAAGAGTCAAGATACATGACCAACCTTTGTTGCAAGGGGCTCTGGGAATGCAGCCCCGATGGGGCAGTCACCTACCAGTACAGCTCTACTACTATGGAAAAAGCAAAGAACACAGTTGGAAGGACAATTAGCGGTTTCCATTCCAACTGCATTCATTACTGTAACGTGGACTAGGAAACATGCACTGAGCTACAAGGAAGGGAAGACATCTGTCTAAAGAAAACTTTGTCCTGTAAAACTGGCCTTATGACATTACTACCACCTCAACTCTTCCTCACCAGCTGGAATTATGCAAAGGGCAAGTATTCCCTGAAATTCTCTAAGGAGAGATTTCAGATTATCAGGGAGTTTAAAAACCTGATCTTAAACAATCTAACTCAAATACCTACAAACTCAAATACCTACATAAGACCCTAGGATCCCAGTTTGTTTGGACACTTGACCAATATCGATGTGTATAGCTTGGGTAGCCAAAATAAGTTAGTTAGATGTATCCGGAGAAACTACACATACACACACCAACAATAACAAATATAACTGCTGATGTCTGGCTGAAAAACTTGCTCTTGTTGTACTACTTAAACACACAAAAGGTCACTTGCCCACGTACTATGGACTAGAAAAGGCTTTAGTTTAACCAACAGTCTGAGATTAACCTACCTAGGGTAGCAAAACACTTGTACCCTTTACCAGAGAAAAGATTAAGTTATAATAATTGCTAATCTTTATTGAGTGCCTACCACATGCTAGCATTTTATATTGATCATCTCATCCTAACCCTCAGAACCGTCCTGTAAAATCTTTATGAAGATATGGAAACTGATGCTCAGAGAAGTTAGGTAACTTCCTTAGAGTCTCAGAAGTAACGAATGATTGAGCCAGAATTTGAACAGACCTTCTGACTGTAATATCTATACTCTCCCCCTCTACACCACACTGCCTCCAACTATGCCAGGAATGATTCGTGTTTGAGTCATACAGGGACACCAAAGTATACAGGATAAATTGAGATTACCCTGAGGAGCAGAGGTTAGATTATTCTGTGTGGTTCTAGCAGAGCCAGAAAAAGTGGAAGGAAGGCACTAGAAAGTAGATTTATGTCAAGAAGGAACGAGAGCTTTCCAACAGTCCCAACTGTCTGATAGGAGTGTCAGCTTCCACACTTGGTAGTGAGTTCCACTCTGCTGGGGGGTATTCATACAAAGGCTTGACAAACAGTCTTCTGAATTTCTTGCAATGGAAAGTAATTTCAGAGACTTCGGAGGTCACTTCCAATACTGTGGTTCTTCTGCTCGAACTTGAAATGTACAAGATGTCATTTTATCTTCTTTGAAAACTTTTTACTTCCTTAGGATAATCACAATTTTGGTTATAGAGACATAGATAACTGATTACTTGCTTTCTGAACCCATTTTAAGTCCTGTCAATGATTGTAGAATATAACTGAGAAACAGTAGAGCATATAGGTTGAGAGTTCATTCTTAGAGTCAGATCATTGGCCCAATGATTCCAAAACTTACCAGCTGTGTCATTTAAGCTCTGCAGGCTTTGGTCTTCTCAACTGTAAATGGGAGTAATCAAATCTCTCTTACAGTGTTACTGTGTTACATACCATATTATTTAAAAATCCCTAGCATAGCACCTGGGACATGGTAAGGGCTTAAAAATGATGATGTTTTTAAATAAATAATAATAATATAGAACTCAGAGGGCAATGAAAAATCTTAATCACATCTCTAGTCCCAGAATTCTTACCTTTCCCTTGGTAGACAACTGTCTGTAAACGTTACCCAACCACACATACAATATACCACCATCCCCCAAAGTGCTTGATTAGTTGGTTGATTAGAACCCAAAGTTCACTTGGGTGACTTTACTGCCTTCTCCCCACGGGAAGAAGTGTGGGAGTGAGGATGGGAAGGGAGGAGGGTGGCCATCGTCACTGCCACCAGTGAATATGTAAGATCTTTCTCATTTATCACATCTCTCAGGGAAAAGATGTGCAAAATCATCTGGCTCAGATTAAATGGAACCTAAAGCTCACTCCCCAGGTATACCTGGAATAAGCCACAACCTTTGAAGCTCCACGCAACCTGCTCTAGCTTTTGAGAGACAGGTCGATATAAAAGTCAAGCAGAAATTTTTCAATGCTGAGGACGACTACTGAAACATTACAATTTTGTTGAATTTTAAGAATATGTTTTTATGTGTAGGCATGTTTGAAACTTGTTCATATACTGTTTTTTGTTTTGTTTTGTTCCCTTAAGGTGTAGAATTTTATATGCATTGTAAGTTGCATAATTTATATAATAAATGAGTTTGTTCTGTTGGTGTAGGTAGATACATCTGAATTATTGGGAACCTCAAAGAATGAAGTATTTCCTAGGTGCCATGCCTGATGTGTGATATGGCTCTAACAATTGGTATAAAATAATATTTAACACTTATGAAGGATATGCTATGTGTTAGGAACTATTTCAGTAGTTTATATGCATTGACTCATTTAATCTTCAAATCATTTATAAGGAAGATGCTTTTATAATCCCCATTTTGCAGATGAGGAAGAATGCACAGGAAAGTTAAGTAATTTGCCCTGAGTCACACAGCTACAATCAGAGACAGGATCTGAAGCCAGGCAACTTGGCTCCAGAGCCTACATCCTGATCACTATTTCTGGTTATCGGACTCTGACCAAGTCCCAGGGGAATCTCAGCCAAAGTAGGCCAGACTTGAAAGGAGCAGCTAGAGTGAGGTCCCAGAGGACCACAGCTGCAGCCCTGGCTTTGCAGTAGGTTGACCTTCAGAATGCACTGACCATGCCTCATAGCATCTCGTGGATGACTCTTGATAAATTGACTCTACTGCTTATATATTTTGTCTCCCCAAATACAAGTCACAGTTGCTCATCTGTCAGTTACATTACTAATTTGTTCATAAATGTCAGCCTCCATTACTGTACTGAGCTCTAACCAGGCCTACCTCTATCCCTGGTAACAATGCATCGTAGCAATAGAGGCCCTGGGTCCAAATCCTATTTCCACAACTCATCACCTGTGTGACTTTGGCAAAGTGACCTTACTTCCTAGAGCAGTCATATCTATAGCGCGAAGGCAATACTTACTGATAAGACCATGAAGGTTTAAGGTAATAAATGTATACTACCAATTCCCTTTCCTCAACATCTAACATTGGAACTCTATAATTCCTTATTTCTGAACTGGATTTGCTTCTTGCCATATATGCATGTCAGAAACACACAGAAAACAGCAATTTTACTTTCAACATTATTTCTTGATGTTGAAGCATTAATATTCTTTAAGAATCATCCATTTTCAATTAAGACATTCCATGATGTTGCTGGAGTCTCTTCATGAGGAGTGCCATGAAGCTCTGTTAAAAATCTCTCTCTAGGGGCTTCCCTGGTGGCGCAGTGGTTGAGAATCTCCCTGCTGATGCAGGGGGCAGGGGTTCGAGCCCTGGTCTGGGAAGATCCTACATGCTGCAGAGCAACTGGGCCCATGAGCCACAGCTACTGAGCCTGCGCGTCTGGAGCCTGTGCTCGGCAACGAGAGGCTGCGACCTTGAGAGGCCCGCGCACCGCGATGAAGAGGGGCCCCCCGCTCGCTGCAACTAGAGAAAGCTCTCGCACAGAAATGAAGACCCAACACAGCAAAAATAAATAAATTTATTTTAAAAAAATCTTTCTCTCAAATAAAGTGATTTTTTAAAATTGTAGTAGAATACACATAACGTAAAATTCACCTTCTTAGCCATTTTAAGTGTACAGTTCAGTAGTATTAAATATATTCACATTGTTGTGCAATCCATCTCCAGAATTCTTTTTATCTTGCAAAACTGATACTCTGCACTCACAAAACAACTTGTCATTTTCTTCTCCCCCAGCCCTTGCCAGTCACCATTCTACTTCCTGTCTCTGTGAACAAGATTACTCTAAGTGCCTCACATAAATAATCATACAATGTTTGTCCTTTTGTGACTGGTTTATTTCACTTAGCATAATGCCCTCAACATGTTCATCCATGTTGTATCATGGGTCAGAATTTCCTTCCTTCTTAAGACTGAATAATATTCCATTGTGTGCATATACCACATTTTGTTTATCCATTCATTTATCAATGAATATTTGGGTTACTTCCACTTTTGGCTATTGCGAATAATGTTGCTATGAACATAGGCATAAAAATATCTCTTTGAGACCTTGCTTTCAATTCTTTTGGGTATATAACCAGAAATAGAATTGCTGGTCATATGATCGTTCTATTTTTAATTTTTTGAGAAACTGCCATACTGTTTTCCACAGCATTACCATTTTACATTCCCACCAAGAGTTCACAAGGGTTCCAATTTCTCCACACCGTCACTAACGCTTGTTTTTATTTTCCAGTTTTGTTGATAGCAGCCATACTAATGGGTGTGAGATGGTATCTCACTGTGGTTTTGATTTTCATTTCCCTAATAATTAATGATGTTGAGCATCTTTGCATGTGCTCTTTGGACATTTGTATACCTTCTTCGAAGATATGTCTGCTCAAGTCCTTTGTCCATTTTTAAATCAGATTGTTTGGGTTTCTTTTGTTACTGAGTTGTAGGAGTTCTTTATATTTTTTTGATATTCACTTCTTATCAGATATGTGTTTTGCAAACACTTTCTCCCACTCTGTGGATTGCCTTCTCACTCTTGATTGTGTCCTTTGATCCAAAGAGTTTTTAATTTTGATGTAGTCCAATTTATTTTTTTCTTTTGTTGCCTGTGTTTTTGGTGTCATACCCATGTATAGACTGCCTTTTTTGTGCATAGGGCTAATAAGGCAAGAATCACTATCTCTTTACAGACTGGCTGGGAATCCAAAACCTTTGCCTCAAACATTTCCAAGGGAGCCTTGTGAGTAAATAAGCAGAGCAAACCCTGCTGCAGGAACACCACCGAGGCTACTAGGCATAAAATTGGAACCCTTGTTTGTTTATTCGGCAGCCTGTGCATGGAAGCCAGAGGGCACTGAGATGCCAGGAACAGGCTTGAGAAGCTCCTTCAGTTCAGCCCTGCCTGCTGTCACAAGCGGGACAGGCAGCCCGTATGGAGGGTCATGTGTCAGTGTGTAATCACTAAGAAAAGCAACTCTCTGAAGGGCTGATCAACACGTCAGGGTCAGGACGCATCACGTGGATATGTGGATGCCTTTCCGTGTGTGTGTGCATTTTAAGTACCTAACCAGACCTGTCAAACATGATCAAGTGTCTTTAATTAAGTGCCTGGGCCAGTCTGTATGCGCACATATGCAACTGTTCATTTCTACGCACTGTAACTTGATGAACATTTTCTATGGAATTTCATGTTAACTTATTTATACCTAAGCAAGTAAATAAAATACATGTTGAAAGAATTTCTCCTCTTTTGCCCACTCTTGGTATTCTAGTAAATATTTTTATATTTCATACACACAAAATCCTCTCCAACTGTTTATGCAGCCAAAATAAGACTTAGAATCTAGAGGTGGGCGAACAGTCACTTAACTGTCAAATATCTCTAGTGAATTTTGTTTGCTTCAAATGCTCTGGCAAGCATTTGAAACAATGCACTGTGTCTAGCACTACTTCTCTTAATTTTTAATCCTGGATGTATTTCAAGGGGAATTTAATCCATCTGGTTCTGATTTACTTACTCTTAGCTCATCAGAGTGGTACTTTGTGACTGATGTTTGATGTCCAGAATGCCTTGTGGGTTTTTAGGTCATTATAAAGATTACCCCCTGCCTACCCATCTGTCCCTCCAAAGCACTGACCATAATCAAGAAGTTGTATTTTATTTACCTGATATAATTTTAAATGACCAGAAATGAGTACTTGACCAAATGTCAGAGCTTTCAGCCCTCCATAGTCACGATTTTGGAGTGTGATAAAGTGCAAGGCCTGGGGTGGCAGGTTGCTGGAGGCTGTGCGTGCTCAGTGGGGCCCAACTGCTCAGGAGGCAAGACCACACACTCTGCGCTGTCCCCGGGCTTCAGGTCTGTGCCCACGGTGGATGTCTCTGGGCGCCGGGCACAGAGTTCTGAAACCTCTTTCATCTAGCACTCACACACGATGCCACAACCTCTCCCACGCCTGTGGCACACACAGACATAAACAGGCCCCAAGACAGGCTTTCTCATCATGCGTGCAGTCTCTTTATGATGACTTAAAAACAAGCTCTTGACTCAATAAGCCCTGCTGTATCAGGAAAATGATGTGTTCCACTGCTCATGGCCTTCCACATCCTACCAATAGGAAACTTAATACCACCTTCTCAAGCCTTGGCCCTTCTCAGAGTCCTTCAGAGGAGACCACAGAATGCTTAAATATCTCTCATGATGAGAAGAAAATTTATCATTAGACTAAAAACACTGCACAGTTTTAGCACTGGAAGGGGTCTTTAGGAACCCATAATCTTGACCATCGTTATATCTGCAAATGGTAAACTGTCCATTTTATTTCTGCATTTGTTCTTTCTTTTAAATATCAGTGATGTATGGTCATGGCTTTAGTCAGCATCTCCATTCACCAGTCACTCAATAAAACTTTGCTGAGCATCTCCTCTGTGTCAGATACCCTGTGAGGCCCGGAAGCGTTCAGAAGGCAAGCAAGCTTATCCTTGCAAAAGCTACACGTTCATTCCCTGTCCATTGAAATCTAACAACTCAGAGTCCTTTCCCCACTGATGCTCTGTCCTTGTGAACCAACAAGTGATGTCAACTGTGAATAGGCAAAGAGTTTCAGAGGTTGCCAGATTGTCACAGATGACTTTTGAGAACACACTTTCATCCCTAAGCCTTCTATCAATAAAGCTTGCTGACGGCCCTCTTGTTTTGATTTGTGAACTGTAGCTCTATTAGTTTTCCTACCTGACAAAGACACTCTGGATGGCATTTTGCAATTCACAGGAAATAACGAAAACCTATATTGATCAATGTCTGTTGATGAACCCTATTCAGCTAACAAATAAGCATTCTGCCAGCCAGCATAGAGCTCTACCCTACAGAGAGCTGCAGAGAAACATCACAGAGAGGGAGAGGAGGGTGATGAAACACCTCTGAAAAAGAGGTCGACTAACCCAAAAAATTCTTCTTTCTTCCTTTTTTTTTTTTTTAAGAAAGGACTCTATGTTTAAGTTTCTGAAAACGTAAGAGTCTGAACGGAAATAACAAGTCAATGCTAACTTACAAAAAAAAAAAATGCTCGTGGAGGCAAAGCAGACAAGAGGTAAAGGGCCACACGAGCATTAGTCAAAAATACTTCTTGCTTCCTCTTAAAAACAGTTTCCTCAGCTTGAAATCATTCGTCTTTTGCAACATCAAAACCAAATGTACGAACATTTATATAAACTCTAGTACTGCAAATATCACAGTGCCTCATTACATCTCAACCTTCTGCATGTTGAATATTTCAGTGGTGCTTTTAGGTCTTAATGTGAATATGGAATTCTTAGAAGTGAGAAGGTAGCAACCCATCACTGGCAACTTCACCTTTGTGATATTTACTTTTATCAGTTTATAGAAGTAGAAAGCTTCTTTTTGAACTGATTTGCTAGCTTTTCCATTTCCCTTAACAACTGCATTTTACTATCTTACCATAAAGGAAAACTTTTCAAGCTACCGATTCATCTTGCAGTGAGGTCATCTGAATTTTTAGGACCTTAAATAGGAATCGCATCGTGAAAAGAATGAGCCTAGCTCATACCAGACAAACTGAGCGCTTATCTTACCAGGACACAGGCTCCCCAGTGGGTGGAAGAGATGACCATTACTGCCTTTCTTTCCTTCCCCGTTAGAGTTAAGCAGATACAGTTAGTCACTGTGTAAGGGAGCATGTGGAAATGGAAGTATTCAAGTTTATGTGTGGTTGCCAGGTCTGAGTCAGCCAGGCAGTCATTTCTCTGGGAGCCTAATGTAGGCACTAAATTTTGCACTCACCCACCAAATGGGTATACTTGCCCCTTAATCTGTCTTCCTGCAGGAGGGCTCCCCTGGCACCATCCAGCCTGAACGTGGGACCAGCCTTTCCCTGGAGCCCCTTCCCGTGAATTACAGCCTGCCGCATGGGGGCTGAATAGAAAACAGCCTCCAGAAACTCAACTGGAAGGGCTGACCGGAATTCAGCTTAATGTGGAGAATGGCAGGAAAGCGTCTATTATTCTACTTCATTCTATCTGCTGTGAGGCAGCACGGCGCCTGGAGTCTGACTGAGCTTAACTCATTTCCCTGGATTTCCGAGTCATAGCCACCGTACCTACTAAAGCCAAATATCTCACTCCCGAGGCTCACTACACTTCCTGATATAGGATGCACTTGCCTGTCTCCTGGTG
The DNA here is from genome assembly GCF_025265405.1 of Mesoplodon densirostris. NCBI lineage: Eukaryota > Metazoa > Chordata > Mammalia > Artiodactyla > Ziphiidae > Mesoplodon > Mesoplodon densirostris. Next base: position 37,144,898 of record NC_082672.1, on the reverse strand, counting down.
ACCTTAAACACTAATAAAGGAGTCATAATATGACCTAGACAAGACTTGGAAGCCAACCAGAAGGCAAATGATTGACGGGAGCGCTTTCAGTTATCTACTGTTTGTCCTGACACTTTGGCGTGGTTCTTTTTATTATGATTGTGGGAGTAGGAAGCTTAACAACACAATACAGGCATTGCTGTCCACGTTGGTGAAGCTGAATCCTAAGGCGTGGCAAAAGAAAACTCTGTGTTACAGACTGGAAACCCACAGGCACCAGCTACAATTTTTACTCTCCTTTCCCCTGGTTTGCTGGAATGGTGGCAACGGCACTTTGGAAATAATACTTCAATGTGAATTTTCTCCGATTCTGGGTATAGGGTTAAAGGAGGAAATTCTCTTGCTGACTTTTTGCGTCGCTGACTGCTCTAATTATCTCTGCTTGCTGTTTCTCAAATGTTGTTGTTAAAGTGATTAGCATTTCTGCAGAAAGAATTCACTGTCCTTGTTAATTGGCTATACTCCAATATAAAATTAAAAATTAAAAAAAAGAATTCACTGTCCTATCCTTTCTTTTTAAAATCTTTTTATTTTCTTCCAAAACAAGATAAATGTTTGGTCTGATGCATAATGCAGATCCACGATTAAAATATCCACTCGAATTAAGAATCAGGACTGGGGAGATTATTGGAGTCATCTCTTAGGTTTGCTGGTTGTCCTGTTTCAGTGTCTTTAAGCTCAAATTCCTCTTTTTTTGAGGAAGGCTTTTTATATTTCCACTATTCCTATTCCTGTCTACTTAATTTAGATTACTTAATTTAGATTCAGAAGGTCATCTTATATTCAGCTGGACAGAGAGGTAGGCTGCCCAGATGTTAGTTGCTCTTTTGTATTTGGAAAGTATCCACTAAATAGTCAACTTGCAATGAGTTCTTGTGAAACCCACCCTGGAAGTTTCAGTCTGCCATCCTTGGAGACCAATGGCCTAAAGTGATCTATCACGGCCATGACTAGGAATCTATATGAGGATTCCTATATGCTCATCCTTCCTATATGAGCAAAACCAAATGGAGTCAGATTCCTCCACCCAGTGTAGCAGGGTCAGACTGGACTGGCACATTATTCTCCATGATAACAGCCCCCAGCAGGCAAGGGTGTGCTATGAACATCATTTCTAATGTATTCCCTTTACATTATTCCCTTATTTCATTTCTGTGTTGAAGAATCCCTCCACTTCTTTTTAATCTATTCTATTAGATTTAGATTTAACTAATACTTTTGAGTTTCTGCGATGTGCTGGGCATTGTGTTAGATTCTTTCTCATATGATAATAATAAAAATTAGACCTAATATTTATTATTATTATATTTATTACCTAATATTTACATGCCAGGCACTGTTGAAATACTTTATGTGAATTAACTCACTTAATCCTTGCATCAATCCTATGACAAGTTTTATTTCATTTATCAAGAAAAATTTTATGGATTTATATTGTGATTCTTACTATATAGATGATAATTCTAAGGTTCAGAGAATTTTAAACACCTTGCTCAAGGCCAAGGACCAAGAACCAAGATTCACACCTGGAACCTTATCTATGTAGAGCATCCTCCATCTATCTTGGCTGTATTGCATAAATCCATAGAAAACTAATCTTAATTCTATTGGATGCTTGCTTCATCTAACTAATTCTTAGACCTGGGTTGTTTCTGTTCTACAGATTTTTTTAAGTAAATTTCTGAATTATTCTTCTACTGGTCTGTTGTAGATTGATACTAACACATAGAGAAGTTAACCTGATAACAGTATCTGAACACAACATAATTGTAGAAGAGCAGACCCAACCATCAAACAGATATCACGGTAGAAACATACTTTAATTCTCATTGACTACAAGGTTGCAAATTCCATGTTCTACACAAATAATTAATGCAAAACCATGGTTGGTACATCTGGAAGTTACTTTAATTCATTTGCTGTGTTTGGTTACTCACTTTGGTTATGAAAATATTATAACACATTAGTGATCTTCTATTGAACAGAAATTCCCTATGAAATAATCTGGAGCAGAAAGCTAAAATGAAGTCTTTAAAATTATTTAAATATGTTCGGGTTCAAAGGGTTTTTTCTTTCACTTTCCTTTAAATTCATGTCCATTTCCTTAGTCCTTTTTTTCAAAGATTTATTTTTCATCCTTTCAATCACCTTTGAAGACCCTCCAAGTTCTCTGTTTCTCTCAAGTTGTGAAGCACAGAAATGGACACAACCTACCAACAGTGAGTAAGACATGGAGACTATTTAAAGAGTCTTACCTTCCCTTCTTATATTCTAAATTCCACATATTGTACTCAGAAAGCACCATACTCCAATACATTGCCTCTTTAGCACAAAAGATAATCAAGAATCTCCAGATTTTTATTTATGGTTTTTTGTTGTTTTTTTTTTTTTTTTTTTTGGTTTCTGTTTTTTGCACACCCAGATTATAACTGACAAATGTATGGTCTGGTTTTCTTCTTGAATTAACCATTTTGCCTTTCTCCCTTAATCTCAGACCTGGGTGGGCTTTGTTTTTGCCTGTCCCTAACTTTGGAGGCATCTGAATCCTTTGTGTTTGCTCTGTTCCCCTGTCCAAGACTTTAACTTTAAACACAACTCCAGGATCATAACCTGTAGAATAAACTATTTCCCCAGGATACCACAGTGACCTGGTAATAATGCCTGTCTCTTGAGTATGTCGTAGCCCAGTCCACAAGTATAGCTGGTACAAAATTTCATATAAAAATATCATCTGCAAAGCACTGGGCCAATTATTTTTTAAATCAACAAGCTCCTAACATAAATTTGACGTCATTTGCAGAGGAGAAAACTGGGCTGGATGAAGCTGACTGCTTCAGTGATGCAACTAGCCCTGCCTCAACTCCGCTCTATCTAGAGGGAGGAAAGCAGAGACTCCATAAACACACAGGGTTCCCACAGCTCACATGTGGGGAGGAAGACAGCCTGGGGGTCCCTGGTTTTAAGCAGGGCTGCTCTCCACTGCAGTATCAGGGACAATCAGCCTTGAATCTCCCAGAGTGTCTTCCTCCAAGAGACTGATTCAGACACAGAGCCTCGTCTTGTTTATCTTTTCATTTTTTAAAATATGCATCAGGAAGAAAGCCCTAAGGTCTCTTGTAAAAATGTCACTGAAATGTCTCCTAGTGATTTCTTAGCAGCTATTTTTCCCTGAAATAGATTTTTTCCCTAGCATTTCACCAGATATTAATGGAAATGCTAAGCTAAATTTTTAGCCATCCTTGCATGCATTGATAATTAATAAACTGACTTCCATTTTTGGTTTTATAAATCTATATTTTTCTGCTCTTGGTTATATGAATTATAGTGATGAGGGACTATTAAATCATGAGAAAGTACAATAATTTTTTTTTCAATTTTGGCATAAAGATTATTCCAAGGATAGAGACTTCTTATGGATTTTTAATCATTTATACATAATGAAATAAAAATATCCTTTTAGATTTTCAAATATATTACTTAAGCCATGATGGGGGTCTGTCACTTTTAATTTTTGTACATGCTTGATTTTTGTTGCATTTGTTTCAGACTGTGGTATATGAAAAGGGTGACATTTTTTCCAAGGTGGGAGGGGGGTTTGATTACATTTTATTTCCTCCAAAGCTTGTTAGTCTCGGGAATCAGAATTCTATATTTTCCCAGAAAAACCTAAGATGTTTGACCTAAAAGAAGCTTCAGAGATTATTAATATCAGCGTTGCTCAGAGGAGCCCCAGGGGTTCCTCGGACACACCTGAAGACAAGGGCAGGGAAAAGAGTCAGTGCAGGCTGGGATGGGGGAGGGTGGAGACAGATAGTGGAGTCCACAGACACTGAACCGGGGCAGCTCCACTATTGATCTGCTTTATACACTGAACTTCTGTGTAAGGTTTCATTTGAGAAGGCTACATGTGCTACCAGGAATATTAATAATGTTGCTAACAATAAAAAAGACTTGAAATCCAATAGTCAAATGTCTAAATTTTATAAGTGAGGAAACTGAAGTTCAGAGAGAATAAATGATTTGCTCACAGGAGCACAGCTAGTAAAAAGTTGGTTGACAATGATTCTTAAAAATTAAAAGGCTAGGGCTTCCCTGGTGGTGCAGTGGTTGAGGGTCCGCCTGCCGATGCAGGGGACACGGGTTCGTGCCCCGGTCCGGGGGGATCCCACGTGTGGCGGAGCGGCTGGGCCCGTGGGCCATGGCCACTGAACCTGCGCGTCTGGAGCCTGTGCTCCACAACGAGAGAGGCCACAACAGTGAGAGGCCTGCGTACCAAAAAAAAAAAAAAAAAAAAAAAAATTAAAAGGCTATGTTCAATTTAATCAACATTTATCAAAGGCCTACTAAGTGTAAGGTACTGTGCTAGGCCTCCAAGGAATCAAGAAAACAGCATATAGCCCTAGGATAGAAACCTAGTATAAAATGCTAAAGAAAAGAATACTAAAGATCATTCCAACTAACCTATTGGTTTTAGAGTTAGAAACTTTCCAAAAAACACACTGCAATTAAGTGGCAGAATCAGGACATGAATCTAACTTTTAAAACCCCAATTATAATGCACTTTCCACTATACCATGATGCCCCCAAATTTGGTTCATGAACACCTAGTCTCTCAGGGTGATCTTCCACTTGAAAAATCTGACTGAAAATTTGTATTTTAAAGGTTCTGAAAAGTCCTACAGTAAAGAACTGTGCTTAGCTACCGTTCCAAAAGCTATGCTATAGAATACTATTCATGCCATATGTATTTAAGTCCCAAAGAACACAGTTGAGAGATTTTGCACTATATCTCTCCTCCCCTAGACTTTACTAGGTATGAAACTGAACTCCAGTAGGACCTTCTTTTAAAAACCACATTTCCATGGTTTATACATAAATCGGGCTTGAGAAATGTACTCTTAGTGATGTGTTAGACCAGATGTAATATTCACATATACATATTGTATTTGAATGCTATAGAAAATATTATGTTTATATGTCCGAATAAGCATGAATTAAATGCAGTATACAAAATGCTAACAATGTATTGTTTTAGCCTTAATATCAGTTCATATCTGTTCATATCCACCATGAGAGGCTCAATGCTGTTTATTTTCTTCCTAAATATAATATATGCATTGTAATTCACCAGAAATGTTGAATTATTTTTAGTAAGAATTGGTGAATAACTTCTTGCCCAATTTTCAGAAATAAAATGATTTTTCTGCCAAGAAAATCAATTTTTTTTCTTATAAAATACATATGCCTTGGTGCATTTTGCTTTGGTAAGAATGCTAAAAGTAGAAAAAGAATAAATAGTAAACATTTCTCCAAAAAATGTAAAGTACACCACCCAAAATAATACTGTAAGCCTTGGGAGGGAACCTGTTCTTGCAAGATTTGCAGACGAATTTTTCAAGATTAAAAGTGTTTATATAAGTTCACAAAGTCTTGGATCTTTTCCCAGACTAAACCTCCAACACTTCTGAGGCTGGCCCATCACTAATATTTACAATATTTTGACATTTCATAGGATGGATGCCTAGGCCTTCATGATAGGCAGGCTTCCTACTAGGATGGGGTGCTGAAACAGTTTGCAGTGTGTGAAAGGTGGTCAGACAGCACCGGCGTTTTGCAACAGGAAGGAAATGATTTGCAGGTACCACGAGCTTGTCGTATCTTGTCAGCTTTGTTAGCCGAGAAACATCACTGTGGACCCACTAGTATAGAGACGGCCAGGCCACGTTGCCCACCTGACAACCACTCCTTGCCAAGTGATTTGAGGCCTGTGTTTAGGCGATGTTCCTTCCTGTAGCATTACATTTTTGAACAGAAAACTTTTAGAAACAAGACTTCAAGTGTGCTGATTCTCTTAACCCTTTTATTTATTGTTTTTCTTTTTGGTCGCACTGTGTGGCGTGCAGAACTCCCTGGACCAGGGATCAAACCTGTGCCCTCTGCAGTGGAAGCATGGAGTCTTAACCACTGGATCACCAGGGAAGTCCTATTTATTTATTTGTTTGTTTGTTTGTTTTTGGCTGCATTGGGTCTTCGTTGTTGTGCACGGGCTTTCTCTCTAGTTGAGGCGAGCAGGGGCCACTCTTCGTTGCAGTGTGCGGGTCTCTCACTGCAGTGGCTTCGCTTGTTGCCGAGCACGGGCTCTAGGCATGCAGGCCTCAGTAGTTGTGGCTCTCAGGCTCAAGAGCACAGGCTCAGTAGTTGTGGCGCATGGGCTTAGTTGCTCCGTGGCATGTCAGATCTTCCTGGACCAGAGATTGAACCCGTGTGCCCTGCATTGGAAGGCTGATTCTTAACCACTGCGCCACCAGGGAAGCCCGAGGGAAGTCCTCTTAACCCTTTTAAATAAGACCTAGTGTAGTGACTTACACTTAGTTGGGCTTTAATAGTAAGAATTTTCAACAAATCCATGCACTTACCAAGTTGGAACATGTAAGATAAAGTAAATCCTGTGCTCTCTGGTAACATATACCTCTTATGACCCACTTATCCACTGTGATTTATTATTTTTTTCCAATTTGGTCATTCCTAATAATGCTTCTAAAACATTGCATAATTATTGTACCTTCATTGCCAACAGCAATAGTAGAATAAAGCCACAGGTGCTCTCTTACCTGCTAAAATAGGATTCTCCTCCAAAATCATTGCTGTTACTTGGCTGCTTTTAAGAAGTCCATTTCCCTTAGATTATGAGGGTCCACACCTGCAATATTTATGCTCAAGTTTCTCCAATCTCAACAGTTTTCATGTGTGATCATGTATAAGAAACTCTGTTAGGAAAGAGAGAAACGGAGGAGCTGTGGGTCCTGCCCTCAGAGAGCTTCGATCTCATTATGGAATCAAGCCAGACACAAATACAGGCAGTAGCACGGATCAGTCACTTATTAGTGACATTTGAAAGTGCTACTGTAGAAGTAGGGATTCGGATGCTCATCTTGACAAAAAGAAGTTCAATAATTGCACGTTTTCATCTGCCCTTTAGAGAATGGGGGATATAAACGAGACTATCCTCATTCATCATATGATTTAAAGCCAAAAATCAAGGCTGCCATTCTTCCTGAGGTATGTGTGTGCTTTCTCCTCCATCATCCACAGGAGTGTCCAAGCCTTTACTCCTTTCTTTTCCTACTTGGACCCAGCCTAACTCTTTATGGGAGTTTGATCTTTCACTTTCCAGAGTTCTACAGCAGGATTAGAAAGGGGCCCATCTAACAAGAGAGAAGAAGAAATGAGCACACCCATAATGATAATCCCAACTGGGGTTCTCTTCTTCTAATTGGTCACCATGTCTATCAACGTGCTTGATAATTTACAACTTGCAGTCCTGTGACATGGGCTTAGTCTATTTGAAATGCAGTTCCCAGGCAACCTGGGGGCAGCTCTCAGCAGTGAAACATTTAAGGTGGCAAGCAAAAGGTGTCTGTCTGGGAGTCCAGCCCTATTAGAATATGTCCTATGAGGTAAGCCTGACAGTTGAAGGGAATAATTGCAAGAAGCTGTCGAACTGCCATGGCAATAGAAACTTAACCCAAGTGTTTTCAGGTAACTGCCAGCCCTGGGCCTGGCTCCCTTCCATGGGCCCCACAGCACATGGCCCTGTATGAAGTGGGTGTTTTACAGCAAGTTACAGCAACGCAGCTGTTTGCACTAGAACTTAACCCAGGTATGCCAGACAGCTGTGCCAAAGCACGTCTTACTGTTTCATTAATTCAAAAGCAACCCACATAAAAACACTACGTGACCCTGACTGCTATTTTCAGTTCTATGTCAAGAACTGATTATTTAATTCAATTTAATAAAACATTTTTGTGTACCAAATATGTGTTTGTCACCTGCAAATAAAGAAGGTACAGGCCCTGACTTAGAGACAAAAACATCGCCCCAACTGGTAAGCAACATCCTAACCAGTAGGAATAAACACACACACACATTATAATTCAATGATAGGTACAAAAATAGAAATAAATATGAACTAAATGGTGAAACAGAAAAAAGAATGGTTACTTCTGACTATTCCTGATAGTCAGAAGTGGCTTTCCAAAGGTGATGCTATTTGAACTTGAATTTGTAGGATAAATAAAAATTCTCTAGGCAGAAAAGAGAGGGAAAAGGCCTAACAAACAGAGGGAATATAATGCACCAAAGTATGAAATGCAAAATATGGTGGGAGAAAAATGAGTAGGTTATATTTATTGAGGTTAATTCTTGAACAAATGAGTCTGGGTGAGCAGTTCCTGCTTATAAAGCCCTGGGTGTCATGCCTGGAATTGTAACCTGTACAGTACCCATGGGGAGCCTTTAAAGGGTGTTTCCCAGGGTGTGACATGACTCTGGCAGCCCCTAGGGGAGGATACATTGGAGGAGGAAACTCGGGGCAGCTGAGAGGCTACTGCAAAAGTCCAGGCAAGAGGAAGTGAGGGGCTGGAGTGAGGTGTTCACTGTGATGACACTGAGGAAAGGATAATTCTGTTGGATGGGATCAGAGAAACTGCAAGTTTCCCCATTCGTTCTGTAGCTGAACTTTGGGGTTTGTTGTACACAGATTTGTTGGTGAGTAAAAAGGACCATCATGGTTAGAAAGGAATCTTAATGGAAGAACACTAAAATGATAGAACTATAGGACATTAACATTGAAAACTATCCAAAGAGATCTATTCCAACTCCCCCATCTACCTACAAGTGAGTTGGCTAATTAATGGCAAATTCCAGCCTGGCAGCCAGGTCCCCAGCCAGTGAGAAACTGGGTTGTTTTGTGGTGTATTGTTATGGGTTGAACTGTGTACCCAAAAAGGAGACATTGAAGAAGCCCTAACCCCCAGTACCTAGGAATGCAACCTTATTTGGAAATAGTGTCTTTGCAGGTGTAATCACGATGAAGTCACTAGAGTGGGCCCTAATCCAATAGGACTGGTGACCTTATAAGAAGGAGATAGCCATGTGAAGACAAGGGACATGGAAGAATGCTATGTGAAGATGGAAACAGAGACAGGAGTTACTCGGCTGCAAGCCAAGGAAAGCCAAGAATTATGGCCACCTCCAGAAATTAGGAAGAGGCAAGGAAGACTCCACTCAGAATCTCAGAGGGAGCCTGGCCCTGCCAACACCTTGATTTCAGATTTTAGGCCTTAACAACTATGAGAGAGTAAATTTCTGTTGTTTTATGCTACCTGCTTATAGTAGCTTAAAACAGCCCTAGGTACCAAAGGGGAAGGGGGGTGGAACTAATTAGGAGTTTGGGCTTAATATGTACATACTACTATATATAAAATAGATAACAAACAATGACTTACTGTATAGCAAAGGGAACTATACACAATATCTTTTAATAAACTATAATGGAAAAGTATCTTAAAAAGAATATGCATGTATTTATATATATATATGTCCAGGTGAATCACTTTATGTATACCTGAAACTAACACAACATTGTAAATCAACCATATTCCAATTTTAAAAAAAAGCCCTAGGAAACTAATACAGATATCGTTAATGTTTGAATGGTGTGTGTGTGTGTGTGTACGCTTAAATAGCTTCAAAGATAATGCCTAATGCAGAGCTTAAAAAAATAAGACTATAAATTTTACACACTGTAAACCAATTTGGTTCGATAGTAAATCTCATTATCACATTTTTCATACAATGAAAAGATTTTAGCAAGTAAAATTTGAGTATACTTTATAAAGCATTTTCATCCATTATCTCATATAATCCTCACACCAGTTCAGGGAGGGGGGACTCATGAGAAAACCACTGATTGTCTTAGAGTTACCCAGTGATGGAGTGAAAGTCAAATTATAAGACTTCCGGCTTCAAATCCTGTGCTGTTGCCTGCATTCCGCCCCATTGGTGACTCTAACGGCTCATGTCCGCTGAGAATTATTCAGGATAAACTGAGGTTATGGATGAGGAAGATCTCTGCACTGCAATTGCTTACACGTGTATTCAAAAAGAGTGGACTAGAGATATTAGTGCAAGTGCCTGCAAGCAGGTCTACTTCCAGGAAAGAAACGCTAGTGATACAATGTAATAATGTAAATAGTCTAATTCGTTCCAACAAAAGTTTATATTCAGAGATTTGAGGAGTAGAAAAAAGAGCCTATAAAATGACATGTTGTTGCATCTCCTCCCTAGCTGTCTCCCAAGGCTGAAAAAAATAAGCTTTCTTTATAAATATAAAAAGGGATATTTATAGCCTTGGAAACCAGAACCAACTCAGCTTCCCCAAACAAGAGGGGTCTCCTCTTGCCTCACGCATGATCCTATAATTTACCGTCTCAATTCTCATTGTGGGATTTTTTATGGTTGATAAGAAAAATCATGCCTCAGGCAAGTGACACGATTCAGTCTTTGTTGTTTTTGATTTGGAGTTTTTGTTCGTTTACTTACTTTTTTTATTTTTGAGGCATTAAAAAACTCATGTAGGTATTTGCAGGGAGACAGCTGACCAACAATTAAACAGAAGAGGAGGAATCAACTTCTTGAAATAATGTGATACATGGCCTAAAACGCCATTTATCAGAAATTGGTTAACAGTATTATGTTATTTACAGCTGTGCCATGCCTCTGGCCTGTGTGGAGGAAGGGGAGAGAGAAGGAAGAGGAAGGAAGCCTCTCCACATGTACAGATCAGTGAATGACAGTGGTTTCCTACTAGCAATCTTATGGATCTTTATTAACGTAGCAGGAGAGTAATATCTAGTCTCAACCAGGAGGAGTCCTTGACACAGCAGCAGTGAAGCGCTACTTTTCTAAGAACTAACCAAGCTTTGGGTCATTCTCTGTGTTATCTCCTATAAGTACTTAAAAGTCAAGGATAGTGACTCAAAGGGGAACCTCAGCCTTTCATCTTTCTGACTGGGCTGAAGGCAAATTCATGGCCAAGCCTCCATCCAGGCCATAAATGTATATTATGTTTGGTCTCAGGACAGACACCAGAAACGCAGCAAATAATGTCTGTCTCCACATCTGTACTAAAGACCTTCTCCATTAGAGCTGTGACTCTGAGTGTGTGGAAGAGTTCTCCAGACCCAGGATATTTGCCCAGTTGATGAAGAGTTTCAGTTGTTGCTTTGAAGGTACTGACACATGCTCACAAAGCCTTCTCCATCCTTCATCCACTCACACCCTTAAATAAAAGTCAGGTTAATTATGTTACAATATAATCCACAGGAACATCCAAATTCTTCACTGGAATGTCAGGTATTGTCCATTATTTTAAATAAAGAAGTCATGAGTTACATGGTGGAAGTTTTCTTTTTCCTTTCTTTTTTTTGGGGGGGGAGGAGGAGGTAACAGATTTTTATTTTAATATTTATTGTAAAAGGACTTGGATTTGCCCTATAGCTTTTAAAGTAAAAATTGTCACCCCCCCATAACCCCACACACTTGCAAATGTTTGCAAAGATTTTATCCAAATGTCGAGAAGCATCTCATATGGATAATTGAGACACAACAACTAAATTCAACAGATTTAATGCAGATTTTTGTGGCTCTAAGAATTAAAACACGATCCCCACTCACCTCTTTACAACTGTCCCCACATTGCTTATGAGAAACTGAGTGCCTAGCCAACCCCAAGGCTGTGAAGGGCCATCCTGGAATAGGAACCCACAGCCAACCCAGGGCACCACACACAGCTTTTGACTTTTCGCCCATTAGTTAGCTACTCTGCCCAGATTTCCAGGAGAAGAACAAGACTGCCTGCTCCTCCACTGCCCCAGAGCTGCAAGTGACCTCCCAGAAGCACAGTGGAGCTCGCGGGGCAGTTGCTGTGAGGTCTGGGACTCCCCCAGCACTGAAGCGGTTAACTTGTAGGAAGACCCAGAGAAAGAAAAACAGACTAAGAACTGCCTTGTGCTGGGAGGAGGGCTAGAAAATGAGGCTGTTGCTGTTGTTTTCATTGTGTGCACTCTAATCAGGGAGAGTAAGAACAATGATGCATGTAATGCTGATTTTGGAACGTGTCCATGCAGCTTTTCCCAGGCTAGACAGCCTTGGGAACAACTGATAGAGTGGCACACCAGGAGCACAGCCTCAATCACCAAGCCCAGGGCAGGGCAGCCTTTTCTGTGGATAAAATATGTGAGGGATGACAAGAATCTTCCCAGCATGGGAAGTGGCAGTAACAAAAAAATACACAACAGGGGAAAACTGTGAAGGTTTTGCATCTCCCAGCCCGGGGACGTGTTATTTGAAAGATAGGAGACTTCTCCTTCTGCCCACCCATCCCATTTTTCCTTTTTGTTTGTTTGTTTCCCTCTTTGCATTCAACTTGCCCTCCCTTTCTCCCCCACTCCCATCCCCCAAACTCCCTCCACCACACTTTGAAGCGGAGATGAAAGCCCTGTGTCGTGGCTGCTGGCACCAAGCAAGCAGGGGGACCGCTGAAGTGTGCTTTAGTTTAAGATGCTGTACTTTTCTCCCAAGGAAAAGGGGGGGAAAATCAGCTTGAAACAATACATCGCATTTTGCTGGGGAGCATACTTTAGGACTCAAACATGGTCCTAATTTTTCAAAGCTCTTGTCTCCAAGGATAAGGGAAGAGCTTAAAATGTGGTGTCCTCCCCCAAAGTGAATGCATATAACTGTGAGGGCTTGGGAGTGCAATGGTTTAATAAAATAAAACAAGAAAGAGACAAAAATCAGGGGCATGAGCTTTTTGGTATTGACGCAGCAGCAGATCACACAGCTTTCTCAAGTGTTATTGACACAGCTCCCTTATTTTGAAACAGCACATTCAAGCTATGCGGTACTAAATGATTCTGAAGGAATGACTTCCATACATTTACTTAATTATTTTCTTACCAGACTTAGCAAATAAAAATTCAACCTTCATTCATTATCGTGACAATGTACCAAACTAGCGTAAAAGATGTTAATTGGGAAAACTGGCTGTGAAATATAGGGAACTCTTTGTACCATCTTTGCAACTTTTTTGTAAATCTAAAGCTATTGTAAAATTAAAAGTTTATCAAAGAGAAAAAGAAATTCAGGACACCCAGTTAAATCTGAATTTCAGCTAGACAATGATAAATCTTTAGTATAAGTATGTGCCAGGCAATATTTGGAATAAACTTATGCTCACAATGCACTTGCTATTTATCTGAAATTCAAATTTAACTAATGTCCTATAATATATCTGGCAACAATACTAGTTAGGATAGTTTTAAAATCGACTTATCTTTTTAAAAAACTTACGTTAAAACATTTTTAAGGCTTTGTTATAACATGAATTTATTTGCCATTCGTCAAATTTGAATGTAGAAATATTCAACATATTGTTCTTACAACAACACAGACTACCTGTAGTAAGGCCCTTCTGTGTCCCTGTCAACCAATCCCTTAAACATACACACATATATACAACACCCTACACTTCCCTTGCCCCCGTCCCTAAGCAGGCATATTCCATAGGGATTTTAAAAGGATTCTATGTATGTATTTTTTCCATCAAAGAAAGGGCTGGCTAATGTGTTGCTTCGAGCAATAGGTCAATATTTATAATCAACTCCTACCATGGAAAGTGCATATAGCTCCCACTTGGCCATTTCTTAAAACTGCAGCTGCTTTGTCAAATAGCAATAGCTCATGAGATCTAAATGAAGCATAATTATTTTTGGTTTAAAATTTTTCCCCAATTTATCTTCTTAATGCCCTGAAACCTGGTTTTATTATTTTTTGTTTAGTCTTTTTTAAAAAAATGTGCTTATAGACACAAAATCAACCCAAAGGAACCATTTGGAAAGCTCAGCTGATTTGGTTCTGGATGCTGTACCTGTAAACCTCTTGTGTCCGCTCTTGTTCATGTAATATTGTGTTCACTTGAACTTGGACAAAGTTGAAGGCCTGGTATTTTTGCCCCTCACAGCTGTCAATCATGGGGACTGAAGAGGGGGTTAAAAGAAAAGCTAAGAATAAAGGAGAAGATTTCTGAGCAGTTTTGAACTCTCAATGTACATGAAATTCAGACAACACTTAGATAAGGGGTGAAGGTTGAATTTAAACCTGGACCAGGAAGACTGTTGAGTATCATCTAAAGAGTCATGTCTCCCTTGGACAACCATTTTCCTCCCTACCAATACTATTTTTTTGATTAAGCAAAAGATTACTGTGTTAGAAAAGTGGTTCTTATTAATCAAATTTTCAGTGTAAGTTCACTTCTGCTCCCTCTTTAGTTGGCACCAGAAAAGAAAATTTCTTGAACATCAGTATACTTTTCAGGAAAACTAGCAAGGTTTCAACTTGAGGGTGGACTTGAACCTAGATGGCTTTTACACAAACCTAGATAATGTTACATGATCTTAAATCATCCAACTTTCCAAATGTAGTCAAGACAACCTCCTTAAGTGAGTTTAAATATTTACTTTATTTGTAAAAAAAAGAATGGGAGAAATATAGTTATTCGCCTCCTTGTCCCACTATTCAAACACTATCTACACTTATCCCCATCTCCACCTCTCTGCTAATACAGAATGATAGTATGTTTACCTGAAAAATCCATGTATGTGTTTAGCTGGTGAAATAGCATGATGACTGAGTCTGGAGAATTCAGTCTAGTTTTAACTCTGATGCTAAAAACTATATAAATTTGGACAAGTCTATTCTTAATTCCTAGCCCAACAACTGAGAAATAACAAGACACTTAATTTCTTTGAAAAATGAGAATGTAAAACCAGATGCTCAAAAATTCTTTCTAATTCTGAAAATTCTGATTCTATATCAATTTCCACCTGTAGGTCTTCTTTCTACTCTAAGTATCAGAATGCAATATTTTATCAATTAATTTCACTTAATCAAATATTTCTTATCGTAATGGCTTATTTTGGGGAAAACCTACACCCAAACAGAATTACAAAGAAGTACGTGTAGAGGAGTGAAATTGTCAACTATTAGGTCTATAAATCCTCTCCTTTGGGAAATTAGAATTTGTGAATATTGCATCTTGGCCACTGAATTTTCAGATAAGGATAACACATGGATATACATGAGTATCTATTTGTTCAGATAGCGTGCCCATTTGTGAGCATAACAGATTTAAGGATTCCAGCTGTGTTGGAGTACAGACAGACACACAAGGAAAACAGATAGTTTTTTAAAGAGAAGAAATGACACTATCATTGCTTTCAGCAGTATAATCAAATATAAAAGGACTTGGATCAATTATAGGATTGATATGGCATATGGCAAATGCTGTTCTTTTAGGAAAAAATGCAAAATATGGAGACTGGGAACCAGGAAGCAATCAAGGGAATATCTAAAAAATGAAACAGGCATCTAGCTTGCTGATCAGAACCAGGACCCAAGGATTATTGTGGAGAAATCATTGAAATCATCAGTTGGGTCTAGGGAGAGTAAAAATGACAACCTGGATAAAAGGATAGAGGGAGAAACTGTACAACAAAAGTCTCACAAGGGAGCTGTTAGAGTCCAGAAGTCCTTTCTTCAGAACTTCAAGCCTCTGGGGTCAGCTTTCTTCACTCTGCAGCTCCCTGGCAAATGGAATCAGCCAGGTTCTTGTTCATTCTTCTCAGATTCAGACTTCAGCAATCGGAGGCAAAGTATTCTCCAAAGAGGGAATTCATTGCTTTCTCTGTTCTTGGAGATCTCCTCTTTTCCTTGACATATTATTTCAAAGGCCTTTTAATAACGAGATCACTTAAAATTGAAATCACATACCAAGTTACAATGCATGACTTTACTGCTGCCAGAACTTCATTGTGATTAAAGCTTGTGCTTACCTATGTATTTTGCTTAAATATATGTTAGGGGAAGAAAACTGGGTTTTTCTATAGCTTACATGGCTTATTTTATGTTTGTTTTATTATTTTGTTCATTATTTTAAGAATTAATCATGTCCTTTAAAAGATAAATACAAACCAATATAAACAGTCTCTCTCTTCAATACAAAGTTTTCTACACTGAAAGCTAACACTATTTTCACACATCCTTCTTCAGTTGGGCCAAATTATTATTCAAGTTGGCTTCCTGTTGCCAACCAACTGTCTCTCAATATACAAAAAATGTACTCAATATTTCACCTAAGATAGCTATAAAAATCCACATGTGGAGACCACTTTCATACTGATTTCTATGTTCAACTTAGAATTCTGTTTCCTCTCTTTCAAAGGGAGTAAAAGGGGATCGATCCCTAACAGCTTGCCCAGGACCCACCTTAGCTGGTTAGGAGGATAGAAGAAGAGAGGTGACCCCACAGGAGTTTATAATAGAGGAGCCTCACATCTCCTCTCCTAAAAAGGGTACTAAATACCCTGGGTTTGGTACATTGACGCCAACTCAGATGAAAGTTCCCATTTTCTCTGAAAGGCTGAAAGTCACTTTTCCTCATTCTGACCATAATATGGACATTGTAGATGTTTTATCCCACCCTCCTTCTTCTACTCACTAGCAAGAATTGGAAGGGGTATGGAGACCCTTGGGGCACACAAGCCACCAGCACTGTCCCCTTCCCCCTTTGTGAGGCTGAGGGTTACATAGGTGTAATGTCTAGCTTGCCTCTTTCTCAAATTATAGTCCCAGAACAAGAATTTGTTCACTCATTTAACAATTATTTAACAAGTAGTATATTAGTGAATAGATGTCATGTGCCAGAAACCTTGCCAGGCAGATACAATGGTAAGCAAAAAGATGTGGTTCCGGCCATCAGGAAGCTTGCAGTCCAGTGAGAGAGCTGACCATTGGTTGACTCATCACTCAAATAAATGACTAATTTAAAACTGGTAAGTGTTGTGAAGAGACGTTATAGTACGTCATGAAGATAGAAGGATTTCTTAATGCATTTCTCACAAGTGCCCTCATACAGTGTCATAGCACTGATTTTGCGGGGGGAGGGGTGGTGGAGAGCATAACTTGAATGCTTAATGCATATCAATTAGTCAAAAAAAAGCTTCCCCAATACTATGCCCTTCTTGAATTTGGTAAAACTTACATACTCACCGTTTATGAACTTTTATAACAATCCAGTAATTCAATATTAATTTCCTTCATTTCTGCATGTAAGTAGAATTGATAAATTTTGTATGGTATCAACTTCTAACTAATCTGACCTTGCCAGCTCCTGCAAACAATCATATCCATGTTATAACAACTTTATCTGTTCCCAAATCCTGAAATATACTTCACTAGAAGGTTATCTTAGAATCTGCCCTCTTTATTTGTATCTGAATGAGAAGAGTGTAACTGTTCTAAGTGGCTGTTTTCCAAGACCTATACATGAAATAATATATGCTTGTGAAATTTGTAAAATCACAAATTTTTTTAAAACTCAATTTAAAAAAAAAAGAATATTTATTCAATCCAGAAGGTAAAAGATCCAAAGTAACAAGTTTTGGAAGCCCATGTATGTAAGTAAACAAACCTATTCTCTCTTTACCAAGTGGAAAAATTGGTGATAATAGATGTCAAAATACTTGATTCTTCAAGAGATTTGTAGAAGCTTCCAGTGAACTTAAAGCCCTTAATCTCCATTTCATGTCTTTTAAACATGTAAATGATTTCAGCTACACCACCTTCTCAAGTGTATCATAAACCTTTTTCAAAATATATTAATAATAATGATGGCAGTGCTTCCACCATTTATTTTTTCCAAATTCTAGCACAAAGCTTTAACAGATTAAAAAAAATACTGCTGCTACTGGTAATAACAATAATAAACTCTGTCACTTGTTGTCTGTGTAATCTGGGGCAAGTAATTTACTTTCCTCATCTGTAAAATGAGTGAATTAAGACCTATCTTACAAAATTATTGTCAAGATTAAAAATAACATGTGAAAAGTATCTGGGACTTATAAACACTCCATGAAATGCCATGGGATGGTGGTGATTACTGTAAGAGTCTGTTGGTTTAATTTAGCCTCCAAACAACAGAAAACAAACATAGAATCTCATATGTAAATCATATTATGAAAATAAGAAAGCTTCAACAAAATAATTCCTCTTCATAAAGTGGGTTGAGCATTCAATCATGTAGCTAGCAAAGTTAACAAGCTCCTACATGAAGCTATGCTGTTCAGGTAGAATGAAACAGCTGAGCTCTGAGAATGAGACCAAAGGAAAAAAAAAATAGACCTAAAATTGCAACCAGAAAGATCTTGGGTTGTGAGACATCAGAGTCAGAGGATAAAACAAAACTGGCATCTCCTTGGGTGGTTCAGTGAGTGGAAGTCCTGGGTTTGGTTAGCTGACAGCCCACCAGAAGAGTGAAGAAAAACTAGGAAATCCATCAAGGTGCCAGTGACTGGCTGGAAATTGTCTGTTATGTCTAAAAATGAAATCAAAGTCAAATTCAAAGTACTAGTATTGTATGCCACAATGCTGCATGTGGTATCATTTGATCCAAGAGAATGATCTTTTCTCACAGCTTATGGGAATTGCTGCCACCAGCTTGCATATGACTGAGTCAACCAGAGATAAGGGCAGAGTTACTAGGACCAGTTTAATATATTATTCTTGTTCACTTTTCAAATGACATTTATCACAAAGGACATTATGTTCTGTAAGATAGTTCAGTTTGGGCTGCCAATTGGTCCGAACTTCTTAAAAGTTATTTTCAGAAACCATGATTCTACCCTTTGGCAATACAACCAACTGACACATTCTACATTTGGTAAACAGACACTAGTTCTTGTAAAATTATTTATTACTTAAAATTATCTATGAAGACAGTCCACTGGAAATATTAAACTGGTACTCCAAGCAGATTGCTAATAATTTGGAAGCAAATGCTTCCCTTGGGGAAACTACTAAATTTTCATTCTCTAAAAAAACTTTAGAAGTACTTCTGGGGCTTCCCTGGTGGCGCAGTGGTTGAGAGTCCGCCTGCCGATGCAGGGGACACGGGTTCGTGCCCTGGTCTGGGAAGATCCCACATGCCGCGGAGCGGCTGGGCCCGTGAGCCATGGCCGCTGAGTCTGCAAGTCCGGAGCCTGTGCTCCGCAACGGGAGAGGCCACAACAGTGAGAGGCCCACGTACCGCAAAAAAAAAAAAAAAAAAAAAAAGTACTTCTGTTGCAATTTGTATTACGTATGCTATGTATACAGAGCTCTTTAAATAGGATTAGGTTAATCCACAGTCTTAACATTAAAAAATGTTTGACTCTGTGTAGCATGGTCTCCAAATGTGTGAGAGAGACATGTGGACTGGTCCTTACCATTATGAAATGCTTAGGAAGTATCCATCAAGCACTTGTATCTCAACTGGATGCCAAAAATTTACATATTATAATGTGTTCTGTTCTTAAGGAACTCCCTTGTTCAGAGGAATTTACAAGTTGGCAAGGAGACATCAAAATTCAAATACATATATATATATAATGTATATGTATATAGAAGGTATATATGTGTGTGTATGTCTGTCTGTCTCAAAACTCAACACTAAGAAAACAAACAACCCAATTTAAAGAATGGGAAAAAGATTGGAACAGAATCTTCACCAAAAAATTATGAATAGCAAATAAGCACATGAAAAGATGTTTAACATCGTTGATCATTAGGGAAATGTGACTTAAAACCACAGTGAGATACCACTACACACCTATTAGAAGGGCTAAAGTTAGGAAAACTGGCCATGCCCAGTATTGGTGAGTATGTGGGAGAACTGAAACTCTAATACACCTGTGCTGGTGAGAATATAAAATGGAACAACCACTTTGGAAAACAGTATCTCTTGATAAATCTATGAGAAGGGAGGCATATTAAAGGATACAGTTACACAGTAATACATAGCAAACTTCTAAGGAACACCATTCACACCCTAGTCTGTGTGCATAGTTTGCCCCCGGATATGTAAAAAGCATAATTTCGGTGGCCTTATGTGGCAAATCTTACTAAAAAGTTGGTTTTGAGGTGAGGAATAGGATGTGGCTATGCGCAGGCATGGGGACGGGCAAGGCAATACATCTGAAAGCTGAAAAGAAAGACCATTCTTGAGGAGCAAGAAATCAGTTATGCCTGCTGACTGCTGTATACAATTCCTTGAAATGTAAAGGAGGGCATGTGTAATTCAGTAGGCAGGTCCCAGTCATATGTGTCCCCAAAGCTGGTGATAAGGAATGGAAAAATTCACTCAATACAAACCAGTATTGGGTTTTCAATAGAGGAAAATGAGGTCAATTAAGTGAAATTGCTATAATGGACAGTTTTTCCATTAAGCAATACTGACTTTCAGAAGAAACTGAGAGCCATATAAGAAAATGGCAAAAATTTTGTAGGGTGAGGGAAGGGATTGGTGCACATAGAGAGATATTATTTCAAGTTCCTTAAAGAGAACTCAGGTGGGGAGGAGGACTAGGACCAACTAAGATTGTTAGGCATCTGGCTGCTGTATTTTGACCTACTGTAGTGGGAAAGCTAGCAACTAATCAGACAATAATAATAGCTGCTGCTTATTGGTACTTCACTAAAGGCAAGGCTCCCTACTCAGTGATAAACAGTCTTCATACATAATCCAGTTTAATCTTCACAACAACCAATGAGATAATTATTATTGCCCCCATTTTATAGACAAGGATATCAAAGACTAGAGACTTAAGGAAATTGCCCATTGACCACACAACATGGAAGAGGAAAAGTTGGGACTTTAACTCAGGGCTTCTTAATCTTTCATTTATCCAAAACTGAATCCAAGAATATAAAACTCCATTCCAAAAAAATAGTAAATAATATGATTACAAAAACTTCTACTTAGTAATAAATGTCACTAGTTAACAGCAAGAGACAAAGAGTGTATGAGAGAGAAGAGTAAAAAGTGGGGAACATTTTGTTAGCACTCACCACTTTATGACTCTTGTCCCACCTGGAAGTTCTCCAGGGTCGTTCTAAGACAGCAGAGTGAATTATCACCTGTTTTAATCTGCCCTCCCAAAAGGATTTGTGAAATATGAAAGCAGCTTGTTTTCTTTTTAAATAAATTGCACTCCTAAAATGAAGCTTGATTTTCCTAGAAATCCTGGAAATTTTGCATGGATGAGAAGGAATGACAAATAAATAAATTTTTACTTTGCAAAAAAACTGTTTACTTTCCAATGCTTCTTGACACGGGTCTCATGTTAGAATCACCTGAGATACTAGGGCCTCACATCAGATCAGTGAACTCAGAATCTCTGTGGGGTAGGCCTGGGCATCACCATCGTCTTTGAATCAGCTCCTCTATCAGGTATTTCTAACATAAAGCCAAGTTTGAGCACAGAGTTTGGAGTCTTCTGGGTCACATCTAATTCATTTAACTAGTATCCTGCAAGTCACATGACATTAAAAGCTATGTGGCGGCCTCATCTTTGTCTTTGACAACTCAGAACTCTGTCATCCTCTGTGCCTCAGTGTCTCACTCGAGAGGAGAAGAACCACTCCGGTTATTGCCCACAGCCCACCTAAAGCTGAGATGGGGCTATGGATCTCAGTTCAAGTTCCCCATCGTGGGTACAGGTCATAGGGGCCCAGGGAAGTAGTGAGAGTGGGTAGGGTCGGCCAAGAGTAGGCCAAGTGACAATCTCAGGTCTCTGGTTTTTACACTATTGTCTTTTGTAGAAGCTCAGGAAGGAAATGTAAATGTGTAATATCTACACTAACATAATGTCCAGAATTTTTCAAGTTTCCAGAGGTAAAAGTCAAAGCACTGAATGGTCCTTCCACTTACAGTTTATCAAGAAAGGAAAAAAATATACATCAGGAAATACTTGACATCATTCAACTATAGAATGATCTGAGGCCTTGCTTTCTCCATCTCTTGCACCCCTGAGCACCCATGTTGCATGTACTTCACAGGCAATGTCTGGGTACAAGGGGATTAGGTAACAACCAGAAAACTCTGGTTCAAGTCTAGGCTCACCCCTTAGTAACCAAGTCACTGACCATAATGACCTCTAGAATGGGGGAAATATACTATAAGTGCTACCTACCTCTGGATACCAACTCAAAGAGAAGATAAGACATATGAAAGCATTTTATATGGAAGCCCTATATGTATAGTTTTCATTATTTTTTTCATTTGCATTACATGAGTTTTAGCACCCTGCCTCTAGTCAGGAATGAAGCTAAACCTCTTGCTAACCTCAGACTAATTGGAACCGACATTTGACAGCTTCCCATTGGCCTGCTTCCATGTGCTGTGGAGGCCTCAGACATGCCTCCTCAGCCCCCAGGCCATTGGAATGGCTAAAATAAAGTGCAGCTGATCTTGTCTTCCACTTGGTACATTGGATTGATTTGACATTTGCAATTATTGGGAAGCATCATGTCCTTGATGACATGGGGCTCCACCACAAGCATCGCCACCATCACCGCCATCACATCTGTACTTTACACCCTATCCCCAGCAAGTGGCCAAAGACTGATAGGAAGGTACAAATCCTGGCCCTTTGGCCTCAAGGTGGGGCAACTCTGCAGTGAGATTTAAACTTCCCACAATTCGACTGAGGATCACACCAGAGCCGGCTCCTTCCCCTTCCTTATCTTGCTTCCCTCCTTCCTTTACAAGGGTTTCCTGAGAAATGCTGATCAATAAGTCACATACACCTGAATCCTTGTCTGAGGATCTGTCTTTAGGCAACCTCACTAAGACAACTATATTAGAGTTACCTGCTTTGTGTTTTGCCTACTGAACATTTTAAAATAGAGTCTTTGCCTCATTATTCAACCATCTGCAGAATGCTTCTTCCTGTCATCTAGCTGCTGATTAGAAAGGAATGCAAAATAATTTAGTAATGTCCCAAACAAAACACATATAACAGGGTAAATCTGTACATATTCAGCATTCCCATGTCAATGTCATCTAAGTAGCCAGAGAGAGGGAGCTAACATCAAATCTCCCAAAGAACCAGAAGAGAGGTATGATCATCTACTGAGGTTAGAACAATGGTTTTTGTTCATTTGGAATCCTGGAAACTTCTAGGAATTTGATGAAAGTTAGGGATCCTCTCTCCCAAATAGGCACAAAAACACATATTACAATATTTTGCATGAATTTTCAGAAATTTTGTTAGATTCTGAAGTAAATTCTAGATCCCAGGTAAAGAATTTTTGGCTATAGTAATATGACCCCATCATTTGAAGGATTGAAAATCGCTTGTATTTAGTGCTGCTAAGTTAGTGCTAATAATAGTTCTAATTCCTAATTCATCTTCCACACTTAATATATGGGGCAAAACCTACTAACACTTTACCCAAATGGAGGACTCTCAGTCCCTCCTCCCAGGCACTGTGGGCCCACCTCTCCTGAGAGGCTGCCTGCCGACTGTCCCAAAGCTGCAAGCTTGACACCAGGAGGCCAAGACCTTCGGTTCACAGCCATCTCAGCCCACTCCAGCCCCAAACGAGGCTGACTCGAAAGCCCTGAGGCCGATTTAACACCATTTGGAATTAGTACCATCCCCTCCCTGTCATAGCTTGTTACCACCCAAAACATAACACCCTCCAGAAGTCTCTTCACTTTCAACTCTCATCTCCATACTGTTTTCTACTTCCTCTCCTCTCCTCTCCTCTATCTTCTCTCTGATCTTCCAAACCTTTCACTCTTCCCTCTATCCTCCATGCCAAGCTAAACAAAACTTTCTATACCCTCGACCTCTTTACTGAATGTTCATTTTCTTCATTCCTTGGCTTTCATTAAAACTGGGTTTTTTCTCCGGGAGCAGCTGGAACAGATGTTTCTATTCGGTGTTCCAAGTTTCATGGACCAGTAAGAGAACTGGAATACTTTGTCTGCCAAGAGCGGCACCACCCCTCATCTGCTGGCATATTCTTCCCCCTACCAGATCCCCAACCTTATTGTTCAGAAACAGGCTGTATTTTCCTTATTTATTTTAGGAAATTTCATTATGTTCTAGCTTACTGAGGAGAAGACTTGACTTTAAAAATTTCAGTCAATAACATGCAAAATAGGTAACTTTAATATAAATGTATTAAGTCAGGTTTCCCAGAAGCAGATCCTGAACAGGGACTCAGTTTTACCTGATTTATTGTGGGGACAGTCTCAGGAAATTCTTGTAAGGGAGGGAGTGAAGCAGACCAGGGAAGCGGGTGGAGCTGAACAAGGATGTGGTCCTTGCCTGATTGCAGGCAGAGGAGCTCTACAGCTTAAATCTCCTGGCAGAGTTCTCCCACCTTGAGGCAGAGGGGGCCAGGCACCATTCAAGGTATTGAATATACAGAACTAAACCAGACAGACAAAATCCCGACTCCCATGGGGCTGCCATTCTCTTGGGGGAGGCAAGATAAACAAATATATAATATGTCAAGAAGTAATCGATGTTACAAAGAAACAGGCAGGGGAGGCTAGAGATTAGATGGTTCAGGGGTGTTGTTTTGGATGGAGTGGTTGGGGAAGACCTCTCTGGGAGGTGATATGTGAGTAGAGACCTGAATGAAGTGAGGGACTGAATCACACAGGCATCTGGAGGGAAAGTATTTTTGTGGAACAGCAGAGGCAGAGATCCTGATCCAGAAGCACATTTGACACATTCAAGGAAGGGCAGGGAGACCTCTGTGGCAGGAATGGGGACATAGTTGAAGAGCTGGCAGGGAATCTGCTGGTACGGCCTACAGGCCATGGTTAAGATCTTGGGCTTTTATTCTGAAAACGGTCTTACATGTCCCACCTCCCTAGGCACAGTGATTGGCCTAAGACTGGACTCGTGATCCTAACTGGACCAATCATAGCCTCCCCACATTACTGGCCACAGTATTAGACCCAACAATGGGCACTCAATAGGGTTATGCCAGAGTTCTCTCCCCCAAATTTTCACGTTAGAGCTAAGAGAAGAGGGAGAGTTCTTCTTATGTAGCAAAGTTGAAAAATACGAGAATAGAAGCCAAAAGGTAAAGAGATGCAAAATGAGTGATAGAGAAAGACAGTACCATTGGCAGGGACATCTTTGATTCTGATGGCCCAGGAGCAACTCCATCTACTCACACCCTCTCCTCAGTTTGGCCACATTTACTGGTAAATTCTCCTTAACCTGAACTAATTGGACTTGGATTTCTATCACTTGGAAGTCAGCATTCTCCTAACTCCTAGTGCTCCTTTAAACTTAATCTTTCTCCTCACTGGGTGAAAAAATAGCCACCTGCTTATGCCCTCTGTTTATGGCTTGTACCACCTTTTCTTTTTATTGTCATCAAGCAACTTCCCAGCTACTCTCTTTCACTCAAGTACTTCAAAGTGGTCCTTCCTACCCCAACCCCAGCATCATCCTGAACATGTCCTTGTGAGGATTCCTGACCCTGGCCTCATACTTCCTTGGCTTCTTCAGTTGACACTACTTCCACCTCTACCATACTTTAATTAAATATCTGCATGGCCAGACTCTGTAATATGTTATCCCTGAGAAGTGTTCCATATCCGAAATCTTAAATAAACTCCAGCATCTCAAACTCAATCTTATCCTTCCAAATAGAATGAAAGTCTGGAACTGCTGCTACCACAGAGGACCACCTGCTTTATAATGAGGACAACTCAGACAGGAGCAGAGCCTGAAAATTCCTGAGGACACTGTTTGATGTCTAATCATGTAGGCTAATATATATTCTTTTTTTTCCTTAAGACTTGGTTGACTTTTTGTCACTTGCAACCAAAAGAGTCACTGCAAATGACTAATTCAAGGTATTTTACCTGTGCTGGGCCAGTTGCCTATTATTTCCCTGAGCAAAAATTACATATATGTTTTATTGCATATCAATATATATTTACTACTCACTATTCTTCTCAAGCTTTCTCATCTTTCAAGCATGCTCCTGTTTATAATTTTGACCAACCACATTGTCAACCACTTCTTGAGAAAATTAAAGCACACACACTCGTACATACATATGCATCCATCTTAGAATTCTACCTACTCCTCTCTCTCATTTTCTTCCGTCTGGTCTCAGAGGATGTGCTCTCTTTCCCACACACCAAAACTCCACCTAGTCTGGACCCCGTTCTCCACCCTGTCCCTACCATTTTTCCCTGAGAAATCCCATCTCAACCCTAACTCTTCAGTTTCTCCTTTCTCAAAGCAAGCCCCTCTTCCTCAGCTTAAAATGACGCTCCCTTTCTTTGGTGCCGTGTCCTCCTCCATCTCTCCTCTATCGCCACAATTACAGACTTGGTCTGCTAACCTTCACAGGTAAGTTCACCCACTTCTCGTTTATGACTACCCAGCTATAAGCTGGCAACTGACAAATTTTTATCCAGCCCAAGTCTCACCCCATAGCTTCAGAATCCTAAGTCCAATACCTCCTTACATTTCAATATCTCAATTTACATGTCTGTAACTGAGTTCACTATCTCCTATCATCCTAAGCCTGCTCTTCTTCATATTATCACTGTCATCCACCTACTCACCCAAGCTGGTCAATCATTCTCCAGTCCTGGTAACTGACTTTCTAAATATTCTTGAATCACTGTCTGCCTTTCTACCTCACCACCTAGACCACTGCATCTAAATCAGGCATCCATGGATCAATCCTCCACGGCTGCAACAGCTTCCTATCCAAAATGCAAACATGACCATGCCACTCTCTGCCAAAAATCTGTCAATACTTTATGGATCTAACTGAAGCTAAACAAATGTTTCTGGGAATATTGAGTTTCATCAATTAATAGGACACTAGTCATTCTCAAACCAAATGAACTTTTTTCTCCTTTTGGCCAGTTTGAATTGTCCATGGCACCTTTATTCCTCATTAGAATGCCATCAAAAACTGACTATGTTCAGTTTTTGTCCATCAAGTTTCAATTATTTGCCCCTCTCTATATAAAGTTTAATGAGTGACATCAAGTTAGAAATGAAGAAGTGGGTTGGCACAGTAATGGAGCTCCTATGAATACAAGATATGGGATTTAGATCAATATGAAATATTTAGGAGGTAAGCGGCTTCAGTATCCAATATGCCTGATCTTAGCCAAACACAGCTTCCCAAGAAAATCCCCAAAATGCTTGAAAAGTTTCCATAAGATGGATTGAAAAGGCTCTGCAGACTTCAAAGGACTGTTTAAAATGTTTTGATGAGTTACATGTAAATGAACACACAGATTAAATTTCCATCTAAGGCCACATGCTCTTAAAACATTGAGGGAAAGTGCTTTGCAAAACATGCTCTGGATTGTTCTGAACTCAAAGCAGTTTGCAATATTCAACAAACCTAAATGTGGCAGGGCTCACCCATCTCTTCGTCAGTCTCCTTACTACTTCAAAGCATAGTCACTAACCAATAAGTGTCAATAAGAAAGGAAAATGTACACAGAGGGTTAAACTAAAAGGAAACTGATATTCTGCTCATTTAAAGGAGAGGATGATGATCCTAGAGCTATGAAAGAGCAACATGGATGGACCTAGAGATTATCATATTAAGTGAAATAAGTCAGACACAGAAAGAGAAATATCATATGATATCATTTATATGTGAAATCTAAAAAGATGATATAAATGAACTTATTTACAAACCAGTAATAGACTCACAGACTTTGAAACAAACTTATGGTTGCCAAAGGGGAAAGGTGTAGGGGGGAGGGATAAATTAGAAGTTTGGGATTAACATTTACACACTACTATATATAAAATAGATAGCCAACAAGGACCTACTGTATAGCACAGGGAACTCTCCTCAGTATTCTGTAATAACCTATATGAGAAAAGAATCTGAAAAAGAATGGATAAATGTGTATGTATAACTGAATCACTTTGCTGTACACCTGAAATTAACACAACATTGTAAATCAACTATACCCCAATATAAAATAAAAATTAAATTTTAAAAAATGCAAAGAGAAAGTTTCTTTTT
Organism: Mesoplodon densirostris; assembly: GCF_025265405.1. NCBI lineage: Eukaryota > Metazoa > Chordata > Mammalia > Artiodactyla > Ziphiidae > Mesoplodon > Mesoplodon densirostris. The sequence continues at coordinate 37,117,088 of NC_082672.1, read as the reverse complement.
TCCAGATTTTATTTGTTCAATTACTGATTTAATTAACAAATGTATTTTTGAGCACCTACTACATGCCAGGCACCATAAGGAAATCAAAGAGTTATATGGATCATCTCTTAAATTTCCTCGGAGATAGAAAAATGATTTCTTTCACTAGCCTAAATACATCATTACTACCTGGAGAACAGTATCCACGTGCACATAAGTCATGGGAAAAATGGAGTAGAAGGTGTAGAAAATGTTCACATACATACATTCTCCAGCCAACAGAGCAAGAAATAGGCACACTGTGGTTTATGTAGTTCTGAGGTAGTTGAAGGGCTGGAAACTTCATCCTGAAGCTTGTGCCCTGGCTCAGTACCTTGTGCACTGCATGTCCTGGATCTTGGTATCCCAGCTTCCTGCCTGGAGCATCCAGCTTGTCACTGGTGTTCTGGAAAGTCCAGATTGCTGAACACTGTTGACTGACCCAAATGGAGAACCACCTAGCTCAGAAATTCACTCTGTCAGCATACAGCCTGGTGACAAAACCATGGGATGCTTAATTTGGGGTTTTCTAGCTTAAAAAAAGTTGCCAGCTACCTTTTGTTGACCATGCTGGTCAAAATTCCCTGTTATTCAAGCTCTCAGTCCCAAGACTGTATGAGATTCTGCCTGATTCAAACATGGCTGCTGCTAATTAATTTTTTTTTAATTTCTGAGTTATTCCACATTCTTCTGATGAGAAATAAAATGTGATCATCTTACTGTTCCCCAACAGACCCACAAAAGGGAGGAGGACAGTTGAGTGACTACCCTTAAAATTTTCAGAAGAGAAAAGGAAAAGATTACAGGATACGGACCCCTTTGACTACAGGTATTCTGAGAGCTGGGACCTCATATTCTATTTCTTTTCATGCTTTCCTATAATGCTTAATTCAAAAAAACACCATCCATTCACTAACAAAAACTCCCAACACTAAAATCAAGGCTAAAAGAGGGAAGGGCAGGGTAGTGGAGGAGATTGGGGGAAAAAGCATTCCTAAGAGAAGACTCCCTGGTGACAGACTACAACCTTTTCATCTTCTCCTCATTTGTACTTTGTCAGTCATTTTTGGCAAGGTAAAAAATGAGAACATTTCCCACCTACGTGTTGATACACATTTAACTCCAAATCTCTAACATTCCCTGCACAGACTGAAAACAAACATGACAAGACAATGAATGAGAGGAAAGGGACTGTGCTCTAGAAGTAAAAGAGGGTCCTGGTATGGGTCGTTGCTATCAGTTTTTTATTCAGCAACTGTCACACGGTGATTAAGTTACATTAGATATTGTGGGAATGAATTGTTATGCTGGCAGCAGCCTCATGTTAGAGAAACTCTTCCCTAGATCAAGGGTTGCAAAATTGAACAAGAAAAATGCACCCAAAAAAATCTCTTCCGGAATGTGCGGGCTTTATTATTTCCATTTTGAGTGGTGTTGCATCCTTGCCACAAATTCCAAGGTCATGGGGTGAATTCTCAATTTTGACCTGCTTCTCAGCCTCACAGAATAAAGACTCACCAAGTCAGATTTTCCCAGTACATAAATTACATCCAGGGAGTAAATCAGGCACCTCTGGAAGCGGCATTGACTTTTTTAGGCCACCAGGACAACAGTAACTGAATTACTGCTTCTGTGAAATAAATAGACTCTTGTCTTGATCTGAAAGGGCTAATTCAGTTTCTTAAGGGGCCAAATCTAGTATTTTTTGAATATACGGGAAGACTGTGGGTTGAACAGCATGAGTCAAAGTGCTAGACCTAGGATTACATAGGTTCACGTAGGATCAAAACTGGATAGTCCGGTAGTCAGTGAATGTGATAAAAACCTGTAGTAGAGAGTGAATGACTTCGCTGATGGATACATTCTGAAAGATTAGTCCTGTCTCTCTCCTCATGCCCATTTACTTATCTGTTAGACACAGTGGTCCCAGATGGGACAAGAAGAGGATAAACAAGCAAGCTACAAACCTCCAGCCATCACGCAGTAAGGCTCGTACCTGTGGCGAAAACAGCAGGAGGAGACTGCTGATCTATGGGCCCAGTGCTAGGAGCTGTCTCTTCCCTCCTGAGCCACACCCCACCCCACCCCACCCCCCAACCCCGTGATCACAGAAATGCTGAGTGAATTTGCTGGTTGAATTAAGATTGCTAAATACCATACATGTGCTTGGCTAGATACTAAACAAATCAAGAAAGAATGATTCATATAAGTATACATTTAATTATTAAGTAAAGTTTTTACAGAAAATTTTTAATTTCACTAATACTTTCAAATTAATGAACATCTTCAAACATCATCATAATAAAAAAGAACATAAGAAACAATAGAACACACTAAATGAACAATTAAATTTTTGGATAAAATTTACATGTTGCAAGTGCTTAAAATATTCCAGGAATTATTTTAAGCACTTCAGATTTTAAAAATTTTATTTGTTCCTCATATAGACATACGTATTCTCAGAATAATAAAACTCGAAAGTATCTAGAGAATATTTAACCTGATCCCTTTGTTTTTACCAGTTGGCTTTATATTATACTATATTTGTCAATGTTTTTCCTTGAAAATATGAAAAACAAAAAAGAGACATTCATAATTCCACAACTCAATCACTGCCATGAAAAATTTTATGAAATAAGATATTAAAGCACATCTCTCCCAGAAGCAGCTTGTGGCCTTCCTTTTCTTTTAACTTATTAATCAAGATATCTCTACATTGAAAGAAAGAGAGAAAGAGTACCTACTTTGTTTTTTTATCCTGTTCTACTTTTTGACTTAGAAAGTGCTTTTTCAGTTTACAGTAAATCATTGACATTATTCAGGATAAGCAAACATAGAGACCCTTCGTTATTTTTAAAGGTTGCATAGTTTTTTATTGTATTATGGACCATAATCTAATCCATTCTTCCCGTGTTGATGGACAGTTACATTCTTTTCCATTTTTTTCTACTACAACCTGAACTAAATGAAGAATCTTATATATCTATATCGATTATATAGATATATATACATATATATATTTTAAAAATTGTTCTAGGCTAGCATGAGATGTTGAAAGGGAAGATGCTTGGTCAAAGACATCCCATTTTGCTCACAAAGGAACCAGTGCCCCAGCACTGGTCCATGGAGGTTAGCTTGATATAAACTGGAGGGCTCAGCATCCCCTGAAGGGGAGAAAGAAAACTGAACAGAGGAAACATCAAGGGAAGAATTACATATCAAGGACTCATGTTTCCCTCTGAGAGTTAGAAGCCTGCTTGGAGTGACATGTGTTGTTATCAGAGCCTCACTACAAGGGGGACTTTGGGCAGAGTGAAGAGACTTATTGAAGTCCCCTAATCCAATGGAAGATCAGCCACGGTGGAAGCAGGGAACCTGGACCTACTATTTGATTGCAGCCCCTGAAGATGGAGTGAGGAGGAACTACAGTCCAGAGCAGGAACAGGAGAAAGAAGAGCACATGACAAGAAGTCAAGGCCGAAGAGGCCCAGCCCCATGACTGCCGGTGAAGACCATAGGCTAGAACACGCTCTGAGGGGCTTCAAGTCATCACCTATTCTGTGATCACTCTCCTTTGTCCCAGACCTTCAACAGAAGCTTGTTGTAGCAGTACCCTGGGGAACAAAGCAAGAGAAAGACTGTCCCAAGTTCCAGGAGTGTCAGAAGCAGCGGAGGCCAAGGTTACAGTGGAGGCAACAGCAGAGAAGCAAGCTGGCACCTGGCCTGGCTCCGAGCAGAAGAGCGCAGACTTTTATCCAAATGTACTAGGGGAAGCTGGCCTGGCAGGGGGAGGGAGAGTCCAGATTCTTCTGTTTTACTAAAAAGGGGCTGTCCACGCAGCAGACACATGGGCCACAAATGTACAGCCCTGTAATCTTAAATCTTTTTCATTTCAGCAAATGTGCCAGAAACACATGCGCCTCAAAATCCAATAGCAGCTTCAAGAGGATTTTTAGTCCCTCATTCCTTACCCCACAGATTAAACTTTAGTTACCAAATCTCTGTGCTAGATCCAACAATTTGCTTCCAGTCCTTCCAGCCTCTGCCAGCCCCCTTGCCCATGCTCAGCGCCGTCTGTCCCTGTAGCACGCTTCCTGCTGGCCCCGAGCCACAGCTCTCTCACTGCTGTCGCTGACTGCACCAGTCTGCCAAGTGCTCCTAGCAGCAGCACGGGCCCATTGGGCATGAAAGGGGAGAAGGCAAGGACTTAGTTTTTCCCTCCATTGGGTCTCTTTTTCTCTCCCCTCCCCTCCCCATCCTTTCCTTCCCCTCCACTGATCTCTTTTTCTCTGTTCCCGTCTCTCTGTTTCTCTCTGCAGTTCCTCACCTGCTGTAAGTCACAAACCGAAACACGTTTCTCTCTAGATCCTCCAGTAGCTCTCTAGGCACATATTACTCAGTGAAATATGGCCCATCAGACTTTGATGTAGTGAAAAGACAGAGGAAGAAACTGTGGTGAATCCTCTAGGAAGGCCGTCCAAAACCAAGATTCTTGCCGTTAATCCTTCCATATGTCCTTGCTAACAAATGTTGCAATAATTACACCATTCCTGTTCAGCCAAGGAAGCCAGGGGGTATTAGCTCCAACCCCATTCCCCACCACCACCACCAAAAACAGTCTGACTTTCTAACACCATGTTTGTTTTTATTAGGGCTCAAGTTTAGGAAGAATAGCTCACTCTCTTGCTTATCCTTTATACCTTAGGAGTTCAGATTTAGGATGCAGTGCTGCATACCTCCTTTCTAAGATCATTATGTACTAGGGTGCAGAAAATCTGGAGTGCCCACTGCAAGTAGTGATTTACTGGGCAATGATTTGCTGCCAGGAAAATACAATTGTTTATAAAATGAGGGGGCTTTGAGGAAGCAATATGGCATACTAGAAAGTGGGCTGATTCCACATGGGAAGAATCATACCCACCTCAGAAGATTAAATAGGCAATGTATGCAAGAGGAGTAGTAAAATACCTGACCTATGAAGGGTGCTCAGGACTGTGGTTGTTCTCTGGTTTGGCCTGTGAAGCTCTGGGACTTGTGACAGTTGCCACAGCCTCATCCTTCTCTCTTAATAGGATCCATTATAATATGACTATTGAATGAATGTTTAGAAGATTACAGACAAGGACTGTGGTTTTAAGTAAGAAATAAGTAACAGAGGGAAAGACGTGTGTCTGACACTTATTGGACGCCTCCTATGTCCCAGCACAGTGTTGGGAGCTTTATATATTATCTTCACTTGGGTTCCTTGGAAACAGATTTTGAGGTGAAGAGTTGCATGCAGAAGGTTTATTGAGGAGTATTCTCAGGAGATACACCCGTAAGGAAGAAAGGAGGCAAGGATCATGCGGAGAGAGAAGCTGATCCACAATGAAGTAACAGTTGAGACTTCAGCTTATCCCACAGGAAGCTTTGGAGCTGAAATGCCTTCACAGTTATCCCAAGTTGAGGCAAGGGGCTGGATTTTAGATGTCCATAGAAGCAGTCATTGGCCAGAGACCACCCTCTGGGAGGGAATATATCCTTGGGTGAGGCAGTTCCATGCTGCCAGGTCAACTCTATAAGGGCACAGATATGAGCCCTCAGCAGCCAATATTCCCAGCATTGGTCTACTTTCCACTCTCGGTTCCTCTCACTCTCAACTGGTATCTCTGCTAGTCTAGGCAACTTGCCTGGTATGGTGACCCAGACCCTTATTTCTGGTCACCGTGCATTTCCTCAGCCATGGCTGATATACTTGTCCATGTACCGTTGCAACTGGGTGTGAGAGCGCTGAACATAGAGCCTTCCCTGTGCTCACTGTCTAGTAGCAGCCCTACCTTCTGTTGAGGATCAGGTCTCATTTCTCCTGCCAGTATGGTGACTCTTTTCTGTTGGTTTCTTGGCAAAAGAAACCTGGAAAGACCAGATGTCAGCCATACTTCCAAGTCTGTGGCACTCCTACTGTTCCCTCGTAGAGACATTCCTCCTCTGGGAACTAGGACCTCTAGACACACAGAGCCTAAAGCTGAGATTGCATGCTACATTTTGGAGGAAGATGCCCCATTCTCAGACAGTAATTTCTCCAAGCTGGCATCTCAGTTGTGTGTTTAAAAGGCCATGACACCACTCTCAGGTCAGCAGCTTCTATGTGTGATGGGACCAATGGATTCATAATCACGGGCTCAATGGTGCATATCTTTTGCTGTAAAGTGCTCCCATTGGTCCAAGACAGTGGAATGCAGTATTCCATGTTGATGAATCAAACCCTCTGTAAGTGCTCTGATAGTGGTACTGAGCAGAGCTTCTGTGGGCAGGAAAGGCATACTCATACCTCAGACTATGTGAAGATTTCAGTAAAGATGAATTGCTGCCTTTTCTGGGGTGAAGGAGATCCAGAGTAATCAATTTGTTACTATTATTGAACCTATATTGGCACATCATAATAACCAAAGTCTATAGTTTAACTTAGGGTCTGCTCTTGGTATTGTATATTCTATGGGTTTTTACAAAAGTATAATAACATGTATCCATTGTATAGTATCGGAATATTTTTACTGCCCTAAAAGTTCTCTGTGCTCTGCCTATTCATTCTAACTACCCCTACTCATCAACCCATGGCACCTGGCAAACAGTGATCTTTTTATTGTCTCCATAGTTTTGCCTTTTCCAGAATGTCATATAATTGGAATCATACAGGATGCAGTCTTTTCAGACTGGCTTCTTTCACTTAGTAATATGCATTTAAGGTTCCTCCATGTCTTTTCATGGCTTGATACCTCATTTCTTTTTAGTGCTGAATAATAGTCCGTTGTCTGGATGTACCGTCATTTATTTATCCTCTTACTTACTGCAGGACATCTTGGTTTCTTCCAAGTTTGGCAATTATGAACAAAGTTTCTACATACATCTACGTACAGGTTTTTGTGGGGGCAGAAGTTTTCAACTTCTTTGGGTAAATACCAAGGAGCATGATTGCTGGAATGTGTGGTAAGAGATTTAACTGTTGACATTTGTTTGATCACCAGGAAGGAAGGGGAGGGTAGATATTGACGGGTGGGGTGGGGGAGCAAGTATTTTCCTTATCACTGAGTCTTCTGCATGATCTTCAAGCAAAGTAGAGCCACTCTAATAAGGGAAGATGCATCACTTCTGCAAGCCCAGAAGACTTAAGGGAATTGGAAATTTCAAAGTTCACAACTGCATTTATCCAGATATCCTCAGCCCAGGTCTCAGGATTCCACTCCTCTCTAGTTAGGCCCCGACATTTGCTCAGGAGAACTGCCAGGATGTGAGTTCAGTTCATTTCACTTCTCTGAAGCGCCAGTACTCTTATGATTAAGTCCTGAACTTGGTCCTCCTCTCTCTCTGCCCTCCAGCTGCAAGAGATTAGGATTTCCCTAAATGCTGCCAAAGAGGCCCTCTAATTTTCACAGTCTGCCTTGAATTGGTAATTAATCACCCTAAGCCTGCCATTATCCCTCTTTGATGAATCAGTGGTGCTAATCAACAGCCATCCAATTCCAAAGTCCCTATAGTTACAATTTCTGTCATACTTCTCAATACCAGCCAATGTACTGTACCAGCCAGTATATCGCCTTCCACCAATATCCCAATCTAGTTTACCACCACTAAAAGTTTTAACAGTTGCACCAGGACAACATAGCAGGGACTATATATATTCTACCTGCAAGTAGTAATGGGGTCTTCATTGCCATTGAGTCAGCAAAAAATTCTTAGAGTTATTTCCTATGACCATTCCCGGTACCAACTGTCTTCAACTGGGTTCATTGGAAACAGAGTCTAAAAATAGAATGTTGCATTCAGAATGTTCTCAGAAGAGATACCTATCAGGAAGTAAAAAAGGTAGGATCAGTCAGAGGGAGAAGGTGATCCATGTGAAGTGACAAGTGAACTTCAACAGATTCTATGGTGAGCTCTAGAGCTGGAAGGCCCTTCAAATTTGTTCCAAAATGAAGTAAAGGGGACTCGTCTATGAATCCCTACAGAAGCCAAGCATTGGTTTTATTTCACCCTTTGGGAGGAGATGTAACCTTGGGTGAGACAGTTCTTTACTATGGAGGGCAATTCCCAGAGAGGAGAGCAGATATGAGCCATCTGTGGCTGTTATCCCCAGGAGCCAGGGTGGGGTACATCAGCCTTGAGGAGGCGATCTTGGAAGAGCTTTACAGTATGTACTTTATGTATTTTATCTACACTACAACCATGTGCAACTGAGAGTTTCAATCCTGCTTCTTTTCCCTGCCTCCAGAAGGACAGTCTTTTTTCCATGAGTTACAGAGAAGGAATTAAGGAGAAATTAACCCCTTGCCTGAGGTCAAAAGAGTGTGAGTGACAGAGACAGCAGGATCAAGCAGGCAAGTTGGGTAAGTCACTATGAGCATCAAGAAAGTGGTGGAATCACAGTCTTCAGTTGAAGGATCTGAGCTACGTACAGGAAGTCTTTAGAAGAAATTCAGCTTTTGGAGTCCAAAAATCTTATGAAGCTCATTGTCAGAGCATCAATAGATGGGCTATAACCCAATTTCTCAGACATTGGCAAAAAAGGCTTCTGCTTGCTTTTAAGGGGAAACAGCTCAGGCCAAGCTACCCAACCCACCCTTCCAGAGCAGATTTATGTCATTAAAGGGCCCCTGCTGAGCTCTGTCTAGAACTCTCCACTGCTCATCTTCTGACAGTATAATGTTGCCTTGTAGCCTGCAGGTCACCAAGACAGAGTGCCATGTATCTAGCAATCTCTAGTCTCAGACTCCACCTTGTTTTATCCTCATTTTCTCAGCATTGGGCAGAATCACTGTCACTCTCAAAGTCAGTGACATCAGCCACTCTAGGAAAATGTGTTTGTAACATTACTTTAACCTTCACTATTGTCTAGTGAGACATTCTTGGGAGAAGATCCACATATATTGCCACAACTACCACCAGATACTCCTTCAAAGCATATAAAAATGTGAATTCATCCCAAAGTTTGCCAGAGATCAAGTTCAGTGGCCAGGTTCCACTTCCAAATCATTGTGGTCACTTCACATACTTGGTACTAACGAACCTGAGAACCACTGATTTTGTTGCAAAGTGAATCTTGTTCTTTGACCACAGGCCACACCCCCAAACCCAGGCAGCTTGGTCCCAGATGCAGACTGGGTTATGGAGGAACAGCTTGGGCATGTGAATGGACCACAAGGGAAGATCACAGCCCAGAGGTCACCCTCCTGATAGCAGGCCAACTATCTTGACCTCCTTCGGGAAATAAAATCACTGTGAGGGACGAGTGCTGAATAATTATTTGTAAAATTAATGGACAAACTCCTTAAAGGGAGTAATTGTTCTCTGCATTTCACATGTCTGCCCATGGCTTGTCTGCTTCCGTGTGGAACTAGAAATTAATGCTGAGCAGAGCTTTCCCTCCACCTCATCCACTGGCAGAAAACATATCATGTCTCAGCACACCAGGGGATACCCGGTGACCTGCTGGGGAGCGTGAGCTGGAGCCGTTCCTATGACAGCATGTGCCACTTTGCCTTAATAAAAATTACCAAACCAAAAACAGATGACAGCCACAGATGTTGAGGAACTGAAATGTATAAACAGTCTCCTTTCCTTGCTATAGTTTTTTTTGGTTGGTTTTTTTTTTTTAACCAATTGGGGTGCGTGTGTGTGTGTGTGTGTGTGTGTGTGTGTGTGTGTGTGTGTTGCCCATGTGTTAATGAAGACTGTGGGAGGCTCTTGGCCCAGTGCTGCGCACCAGGCTGTAGCCTGAAGAAAAGGCTCCCCGGGACACTGACCAGACTTGATGAAATGGCAGGGTGGTCTGCTATAGAAGAATCCACTTCACACAGGGGGTCTCCTTTGATTATTTCTACTTTTGTCATCAGAAAGAAACATGGGAATCCAGTCTATTTTCCTGAATCTTCCTGTGTTGTACCAGTTCCCCTGGTCTTACACTCTCTTTCCCCTTTAGGTCACCCTATCAGTCAACAATATTTATTAAAACCTTGTTGTAGGCAGAACAGCAGCATTAGATTCCATGAAATACAAAGAAATAAACAAAATAATCCCTGCCTTTGAGGAGCATATAGACTAGTATAGGAACAACCACCCACAAGCATGAGGCAACGTGACATTTTGTGAAAGCAACAGCATAACACAGTGTAAAATGTTATTATAAATTGGAAAGCAATAAAGCACAAGCAAAACCTCAGTGAAGCAACATGTAAACAGCCCTCCTAGAAGAGGTAAATTTTGCAAAAAATCACTGATAACACCTCCATATACTATATTCCAAGTTGCCAATAACTCAAAATTTCAAGTTCCTTTGACTCTACCTTCAAATTTCCTTTTGCCTTATTTTTCAACCCTGTTTTTCTTACTACCACAAGGCCGTAAAGCACGTTGTGCCAGTAACATTTTAAATGGCCTCCCTGTGTCCAGCTTCTCTTCTGTTCCATCTCTTTCATGTACAATTATCAGATTTTCTTTGTAAAATATAATGATTTCCATTAAATAATTGACCTGCTCGAAAACTAATAATGGCCGCACATTGCTCCTCAGGAGAGAGTAGAGGGACTGTACCTATAGAGTCTGGGTATAATCTATATATAAGTCAGCATGTAACAGCTGAACAGTAGGCAATAGTATTATTAAATTATTATTATTATTATTTATGTAAATGTTTAATAAACTGCATGTACTTCTTTTCATAGAGTTGGTTTCATCATTCACAGAGAATTAAGTCCTGAATTAAGAGAATCCCTTCAGGGCTTCCCTGGTGGCACAGTGGTTGAGAATCTGCCTGCTAATGCAAGGGACACAGGTTCGAGCCCTGGTCTGGGAGGATCCCACATGCTGTGGAGCAACTAGGCCCGTGAGCCACAACTACTGAGTCTGTGCCTCTGGAGCCTGTGCTCCGCAACAAGAGAGGCCGCGATAGTGAGAGGGCCGTGCACTGTGATGAAGAGTGGCCCCCGCTTGCCACAATTAGAGAAAGCCCTCACACAGAAACGAAGACCCAACACAGCAAAAATTAATTAATTAATTAATAAACTCTTACCCCCAACATCTTCTTTAAAAAAAAAAAAGATAATCCCTTCAAGCCATAAACCTAAATCATGTAGAAGTAAACAAAAGTTAGGATAATTAGCCTAATGTCCAGAGTGTGAAAAAAAAAAAAAAAGAAAGAAAGATATACTGTTGAAATCTAGATGGACTATCCTTTGTCAAAATACTCACCACCTAAATGGTAAATTGATGAGGCAACAAGCAGGAAAGATCTCAGGCTAAGAAGGACTAATATTTAAATTAATATTATATTCCATAATTTCTCCAGCAAAGCAAGTGACACCATCTTCCTTTCACCCTGGAAACCTTTGCTCACTTGATTTTTTTCAGAGATAGAAGTGAATCTTCCCAAGAACTCCTAGTGTCAAATGAACTAATCAAGTCAAGAAGAGTGGATAAAGTAAGAAGAGTTGAAAACTTTTTTGAAAATTACAGTACATAAGAAAACCAAAATAATTAAAACAATATGGTATGGGTTCCTAAGTAGACAATCAGATTAATGAAACAAAATGCATGAAGTCAGAAAAAGATCTTAATTACCTATGAGAAATTAGTATATATGAGATCTTTAACCAATGATGAAAAGACAGAGCTCAGATGAATAGGTAGCCACTGTGGGTGGAAAAATTACTTGTTTTCCTACTTCACCTCTGATTTCAAAACAAAATTCAGGATAAATATAAGATTTAAATATATTTGTAAAAGAAGCAATGAAAGTCCAAGAAGAAAATGTCCCCAGAATATTTTATAAAACAGAAAGGTGGGGTAGCTGTTTTGGGAAAGTTTGTTAGTTCCTCAAAAAGTTAAACATAGACACCATATGATTCAGCAATTACACTCCTAGGGATACATCCAAGAGAATTAAAAATATGTGTTCATACAAAAACATTCATGTATGTGAATGTTCATTGCAGGATTATTCATAATAGACAAAGGATGGAGATAATCCCAGTGTCCTTCAACTAGTGAATGTATAAACAAAATGTGGTATATCCAAACAATGGAATATTATTCAGCCATAAAAAGTAATGAAGTACTGATGCATGCTACAACATGGATAAACCTTAAGAACAATATTCTAAGTGAAAGGAGCCAGACACACATACTGTATGATTCTATTTATATGACCATCCAAAACAGGTAAATCCATAGAGACAGAAGATAGATTAGTGGTTGCCAGGGGCTGGAGGGAAGGGGCATGAGGAATGACTGCTAATGGGTAGGGGTTTCTGTTTTGGATGATGAAAATAGTCTCAGGTTAGGTAGTGATGATGATTGTAAACCTTGTGAATATACTAAAAACCACTGACTTGTACATTTTTAAAAAATTGAATGGGGAGAGACCAAAAAGGACATCTTAAGGGAAACCAAAAAAAATATATTCAACTGAGTGAAAATAAAGATTCAACATATCAAAATTTGTGGAACACAATTAAAACAGTGCTGAGAAGGACATTTATAGCTCTAAATGGTTATATTAGAAAAGAGGAAAAGTCTCAAATCAATAATTTAAGCTCCCAGCTAAAGAATCTAGACTAAGAGGAAAAAAATAAACCCAAAGCAATCAGAAGGAAAGAAATAATAAAGATTAGGGCAGAATTTCAAACTTCAGAATTCTGGGATTTTACAAAGGTAACACAGCACATCTGCTGCACATTATATAACAAGTCAGCCAAGGCTGGCGTCATTCCCTGTAATCAAACAAATTAATATTTCTGCAGCAAAAAGCACAAATATTCACATGGTGATGGAAATATTCTGTATCTAGACTGTATCAATATCAATATCTTGTTTGTGATATTGTTCTAGAATTTTGTAAGATGCTACCATTGGGGAAAACAGTAAAGGATACATGGAATTTCTCTGTATTATTTCTTACGACTGCATGCAAATCTACAATTATCTCAAAATAAAAATTTTAATTAAAAAAACAGAATTGAGAAGTCAGTCTAAGTATACAGTGAACCACAGAAGCCATATAAGAAAAGACTGATAAATTTAACTTCGCTAAAATGTGTGAAACTCTACATGACAAGCATCATATAGGCATAGAGTAAGAAACAAAAAAAACCTGGGGGAAATTTTGGCAAAGTGTATCAATCACAAACTGTGCTTACCTAATGTAAATTTCCCTTAATTCCTTACCAAAAGAATTAAGGGAAATTTTTGTTTGGGGCAGCCATGCATTTCCCCAGCCTCCTTTGCATCTAAGGGTGAGCATTAAGATACAGTCTGGCAAATAAAATATGACCAAAGTCTCTTGGAAAGCACCCCTCTCATAAAAAGACATAGTCTGGCAGAAAAGGACCTTCTACTTTCTTTCTGCCTGAAACTTGTTCTCAATGCCTGGAGGAGTATGGCCTTCTTGTGATGTCAGGACAAAGCAATTTGCTGAGATAGGAAAATAATCTCAGCAGTATAGTTGACTTTCCTCAGTTTGTAGAAGAAAAAGAGGCCATCTAAGATGTTGTTTTGGTAATCCAGACAATTACCAAAGTTGTTTGGTAATCCTGGGAAAGAGAGGAAAGTTATCCATAAAAACATGGAGAAATGCAATAACCAGGCATAAAAGCCATTCCAATCATACAGTGAGCAGAAGCAGAATAGGTTCTGTTCAAATGTGGAACAGGGCCACATGATAGCGAAGTACATGTTTATCTAGAACATTAGAGCCCCAACTCTGACTCTTCCCTGAAAGCCGCGTCAAACCACATGACTCACAAATACTTGACTTCTATGTCTTTCTTGACTTTAACATGATTGATATTTCTATTCTCCATTACATGTAAGCATAGTCTACATATAATGGCAAGATTTAAAAGGTGATGTATGCTACTTAAAGGTTTCAAAAAATACAGAAATCCTTTTATTCTTTCATTGTTCTCAATCATGGATTAGTTGTTCTGATTTTGACTGCAGGCTTTAAATAATCTAACTCACCACACATTTTCCTTAGCTTTGCCTCGGGCTGGTCAAGTCTCTACTACATCCTGAGGCTCCCCTAGCACATTTCCCAAGAACTGAAATCTCTGACCTCTTGTTCTACTGTGGTTCTAAGGGCCCTGGAAAAAATAACTACAGTATAGGCATATGTTTTCTGTCTATTCCAAGAAAAGCTTTACGTCTCTCCTGTACACTTAGCACCCACTCTATAAACAACCAGCTTTTCTTCAGTTTTCCCTTTTTTTTTTTTTTTTTTTTCAGTATGCGGGCCTCTCACTGTTGTGGCCTCTCCCGTTTCGGAGCACAGGCTCCGGACGCACAGGCTCAGCGGCCATGGCTCACGGGCCCAGCCGCTCCGTGGCATGTGGGATCCTCCCGGACCTGGGCACGCACCTGTGTCCCCTCCATCGGCAGGCGGACTCAACCACTGCGTCACCAGGGAAGTCCCCAGTTTTCCCTTTTGTAATCCGAGGTCCCAAAAGGCAGAACGGAACTTGTCTTATTTAGCATTTCCAGGTGACCCACCTGTGTCAGCCCTTCCCCCTCAGGACGAGGGCACACAGCTCTTCCCTTCCTTGCCTTTCTAGCGCTCTGAGCGCTGATCCTTGGCACAGCTTCTTGTGGGCCCGCGGAATACTCCTTCAGCCTCTCCCTGGGCAGTACAACTCATTTGCATGTTCACACTGAAGAGGTTTGGTGCTTCTAAAATCCTTGCCAATATCAGGATGTTGTTATTTTTTAGTTAACCAGAACATCATAAACTTTTTAGAGGGAAATGTGGAAAAATAGATTTATAGATTTAAATCTGTAAAGAAATTAGAAATAACCTATCATTTTAAAGAGAGAAATCTAGCTTGGTCAAGGTCGCTCAGCAACTTGGCAGCAGGATCAAAAGAAAAAATTTTATGTGTGCTACTTCCTGTGGCAAGCTACTAAACATTTTATATTTCCAATGTGTGTATTCATTTCGGAATCATAATAGAAATATCAAGCAAACCTTCACAAGGTGAGAGCAAATCTCTTTCACATGTCAGCTGAATCTCCAAGAACAACTTTTGGACTTTGAGAAATAGGCTAAGTATATTTTTGATTTTTCAATTTGTTTTAATTAACACCATAATATTAACTTCCTCCTTTAATTGTGTGATCTTATAAGTATGGTAAGTTTTTTAAAGTTATTTTATTGTAAAATGAAACCAAAGCTCTTTATATAGTCATATACATCCTATACTGGTAGTATCTGTGGGTTTCTGTTAACTTTGGGAACTAAAGTAACCCATAGGAAAATATGATTTATATTGAAAAATTCATTTTAGAGTCAACTCTTCAGGAAGCTGAAAGAGGCAAGGGATAAATACCTATAAATAAAAACAAATTTACAGCATTAGTGTGAACTATTGATTTTTTTAAAATCTATATAAATTCTATATGAATCTATATAAAGGAGTCAATGGAAGCTCAAAGAATTATATCATATCATATCATATCATATTATTTTCCATAGTCCCTCAGCTGAAATCCATGTGGCCATATGAATTTCAAGCTTGAGAATTTGGGGATTTTACAAAGGTAACACAGCACATCTGCTGCATGTTACATAACAAGTCAGCCAAGGCTGGCGTCATTCCCTGTAATCGAACACATTAATATTTCTGCAGCAAGAAGCACAAATATTCACACTAAGTGAAGAAAATAAGACTATAAATAGACTCACATCAGTTCAAGTCAGGTTTTCTACCAAATTTGTTCAGGTCAGCCTAAGTTTTGCCATCACATAAAGGTGGAAAAAAACCTAGTTTTCCTAGACTTTTGTATTTCAGAATTGTGTCTGAGGGACCTAATATACTGCCATTTAAAAATAATTTTGTCTTGAGACTGTAAGTAATTAATTTACTAAGCAATCCTATATTTTAGCATTTCTGAGTTTTGAAGGTGTTCTTTTCTGACGTCTGTTTTTTTTTTTTTTTTGTCTGTTTGCTCAATTTGGGGTTCTTCAAGAAACCATTACTTTATACTCCACTTTTAACAGTAAATGTGTTTGACAATCAAATCATACTTTCTATGTGCTTACAAGGCTGGCTGTGTAAAGTAACTTTGTCAAAGAAATGATCATTCCAGAAGTGATATGTTTTGTAAGTAGGGATTTTCACAGATCAGAATTTCTTAAAGTGGGACTATCAGTATCATGAAAATCAGCAAAAGACAGACCAAAGTTTGTCATCTGTAACACAAAGAAGTAACTATGAAACTATGAAGTAACAGGCATGATTTGTCAACTCTCTCTTTGGTTTTGGTGGAGGAGCAATCACACACACACACACACACACACACACACACCCTGCCAGTCTCAAGTTCTCAGAATGTCACTACTGTAATTATTGTTCTGCTACCTCTCATGGGAGCTTCTGACTCCTCTGACTTATTTGAATTTTTAAATTTGCTTCCTTTCTCTAGGGTTGTGATAACATGCACCTCATCTTATTTGTGTTAGCATTATATTAATAGCTTATTCAATCATTGTAGGTATGCCTTATAAGCATTTCATATTCTGGCATTTAAAAAGCAATGTTGTTTTCCAATAGAATGAGTCAGGGTTTGAATGCCAGCATGAGCTAAAAATATGAATCCAAAGAGTTCCTCGTCTTCTAGAGTAAAAATTACTAAAACTTTAGGAGACCTTCTTTAACTTTAAAAATCTCAGACATAATTTATATAAGACTAGTAGACTTGAAAATTTATTTCACTATATAACAAATTTCTAATAATATCATCACTGCTTGAAAGACTGAATTTCATAATGTTATTATTAAAAGTACAATTTAGAGTTAGAAGGGAATCTGATCAACCCTTTATTTTACAAATAAGAGAACTGAAGATTAGTGAGGGTGGTGAACTTTCCTGAGATTACACAGTTAATCAGGGACCAACCTGAAACCTCCAGGACTAGTGCTCTTCAGCCCACCAATTTGGTCTCTATTGCCTTAGGTGTGTTCATCTTGTATCCCCATTAGAACCGCAAGCAACCTGATCAGAGGAATCAGGCATCATTCTTCCCTTTCATTTCTCCTATAGCATATTTCATAAAATAGATTTTTATTTCATACGTGTGGAGCTATCATTATTCTAATAAATGCTTGAAATTGCCACTAATCAATCTTTCACCATGATTTTAACTTACAACATCCAAGACTCTGCTCTAATTTTTCCAGCCATTTGCATGTATTTTCAAAGAACTCTCACCCTGATGTAGATTCCCACCTGCAAGTCCTTACACACAATGATATTAAAAGAGCTCAATGCACAGCAACAAGTAGCAGTGATTATGTCAAGTCAAAATTGTTTTTACTCTCACAATCTATCTTCCCAAAGGCGACAAGATCAGGTAATTAGACCATTTGGGGAAACTTCCTTGATCTAAAGCCTCAGATGTGGGTTGAAACTTACACAAGAAGCTTTGCTGTTGGAAAAAGTGATGGAGGGTAAAGGAGCCCCTTTGCCTCTGCCCAGCACAAACATCATAATGAACTTAAGTGAGGATATGGCTTGTTGTTTCTAGAATTGTCACCACAACATTGTGTTCTATGGGAGATGGTCACTAGAATGACTCATTTAAACTTTTTAACTCTATGACCTGTAAAATGAGGACAATCCTTGTAACTGGTTTCCAATGATCATGATGTCACCATTAAGAGTTCACTGGGCCTTGAAATTCCAGAAACTTGACATATTCTGCATCCTTTTTCCATGTTCCATTCCCAATTTAAGTTTAATATTGAATGCCAGAGTATACTAGTGTTAACAAGCACTTTCCCTTGCCTGTGGACAGAAAAGCAAATCTTTAACAGTGCTATGTGTTGGGGGTAGAGGTGGGGAGGGAATAACTTCTAGATTGAAACATCACTGTTAAAAACATCTCACATTTTAAGTAAAAAAATTCTATTGTTACTTTTTAGAACTTTTTATTTTGATCTAATTTTAAATATACAGAAAAGCTGTAAGAATTAGTAGGACAAGGAACCTCCATATACCCTTTACCCAGATATATGAATTGTTTACATATTTTTCCCATTCTTTGTCTCTGTCTCTCAACCATTTGAGAGTAAATTGGAGACATCATGTCCTTTTACCCCTAAACTCTTCACTGTGCATTTCTTAAGAGTAAGGACATGATTATCACTTACCAAACTCAGGAAATTTAACATTGATACCGTGTACTAACTAATTGTAGTTACTTTTCTTTTCCTTTTTTAATTGAAGTATAGTTGATGTACAATACAGTAATTCACAATTTTTAAAAGTTATACTCCATTTATAGTTATTATAAAATATTGGTTACATTCCATGTGTTGTACAATGTATCCTTGAAGCTTATTTTATACATAATAGTTTGTACCTCTTAATCCCATACCCCTATCTTGTCCTTTCCCACTTTCCTCTCCCCACTGGTGACCACTAATTTGTTCTCTATATCTGAGTTTGTTTCTTTTTTGTTATATTCACTAGTTTGTTTTCTGTTTTAGATTCCACATATAAGTGATATCATACAGTACTTGTCTTTCTCTGTCATACTTATTTCACTTAGCATAGTACCCTCCAAGCCCACCCATGTTGTTGCAAATGGCAAAATTTCATTCTTCTTTATGGCTGAGTAATATTCCATTGTATATATGTACCACATCTTCTTTATGCATTCATCTGTTGATGGACACTTAGGTTGCTTCCATATCTTGTCTACTGTAAATAATACTGCTATGAACATTGGGGTGTATGTATCCTATAACTAATATCTGTTATACAGTGTAGACCTCATATTAGGGGGAAGAGTTGCACAATAATATGTGGGTCAAATTTTGTTAACTCCCTAGGGATCTGTTGCTATAATGACACATTTGACTTCCCTGCTCACATTTTTAAAAGTTGGCAAAATTAAATAAGAAGGATCAAAATTAAATAAGAAGTGTGGAAGATATGACGAGAATGATTTATATTAGGGAAAGCTAAGTACCAACTAATAGAGAAATTTCAACTTAGAAGCTAAGCAATTCTCTTTCTCAAATTCCAACATTCATTGACTCCAGATTTTGATTCTCCCACTACTGTGTTTTTGAGTTTTCAATTACATGGTTACTGGGGGTGCTCCATTATCAAATATTTTACTCATCAAAATATTACCCAAAGTATGCCTAGAGTTAGACATAAACATAATCTCAGAAGCAATATTTTTATTTATATGCTACTTTATTTCAAAAAGAATTTATGAATGCTTAAAAATACATAAAATACAACAGGAAAAGCTAAATTTCAAAATTATTGAATAAAAAAATAAACGTGGGCTTCCCTGGTGGCGCAGTGGTTGAGAGTCCGCCTGACGATGCAGGGGACATGGGTTCATGCACCGGTCCGGGAAGATCCCATATGCCGTGGAGCGGTTGGGCCCGTGAGCCATGGCCACTGAGCCTGTGCATCCAGAGCCTGTGCTCCGCAACGGGAGAGGCCACAACAGTGAGAGGCCCATGTACCGCAAAAAAATAAATAAGTAAGTAAGTAAATAAATAAATAAATAAATAAATAAATGTGTCAATGTTAAGAGATAACCCAAAGTGAAGTTAGGAAACCACTGCAAGCTCCCTTCCCAGCCTAGCATTTAGCATATAGAAGGTACTCAATAATTATTGACTGATAATAAAAGAAAAATCTATTGACTGTTTTTTACGTACTACATCTGGTCTCTAAGGGCAATAAAAGCCCTATTTCATTTAACCCTCACATTCACTGCGGAGGTGAATTCTATTATTATCCCCATTGTACAGATGCTTACACTGAGCTTCAAAGAAGCTAACCTGTAGATAAGTGGCAAAACTAGGTTATGAGCCCAGATAGTCTAATTCCTGGAATTTTAACCACTGCACCATGTAGCATCCAAAATTAATTCTCTAGAATCCCTGCTCATGAAAAACTTGGTAGAAAACAAAGAAGGCCATCTCAGCGACACCTCAGCTCTGTCAAATGAATGAAAGAATAAATGAATGTGGTAGGCCACACACTTTGTCCTAAGCTTTCTAACATCTAAAACAAACAGGGCAACAAATTAATTCTATGATTCACAGTGTCTTTCAGAAAAAAAGCAAACCAATTTCTTGGGAAAAGCATAAACAGAAACTAATGTTTGCTGGTGCATACAAGATCAGAAGACAAAATGGAAAGCCTAACAGTGGACACACCAAGTATATATAAAAATATAACCAATCATAAATTTTTTTAAATTATGGAGCATTTCAAACAAGTATAAAAATAAAATAACATAATGAACTCACATGTACCCATCACCCAACTCAACCATTATCAACTCACAGCAAGTCTTGTTTTTTCTGTACTTACTCCTATCCCCTCACTTTCCACCCCCGCTATATGATACGAAGCAAATCCCAGACATATCATTTCATTTATTAATATTTCATTATGGATCTCTTAAAAATAAGCTCTATAGTTTTCTCAATATAACCACACTACCTTGACCACACCTAAAATCATAATAATTCCTTAATACCTGCTCAGTATCTAAATTCACAATTGTCTCTTGAATTTCACAATTTTTAAAAAGCAGTTTGTTTGTTTGTACAAAAAAAAAGATAAGGTCCACACGTTAAAATTTATAACCCCTTCTTAACACACAGAAATGAGTTGACATCCCTGCAACTTAAAATGGAAAGTGCATTAGTCCAGGGGTAAGAAGTCATATGGCTACAGAGATGTGCATTCGAGTCCAGTTTCCTCTACTTGGCCTTGAACCAGTTATGTTCCCTCTGTCTGTAAAATGAAGGGGCTGGCAAAACAATTTTCAGAGTTTCCTTCAACACAATAATGACTGGTCAGACTATTCTACTTTATAAATGAGGACCTCAAGATCAGAGAGTTAAGGGGATTACAGACTTAAATTTACAATAGAAAAATTAATTATTTGATAAAATTCATCAACTCATTCATAAATGATATCTCAAAAAATCTTCAAGCAACATACCTCAAGTTACTTGGAGCCTGCCAGTTTGCTTCTCTTCAATGACTAATTTCACCCTTAATGAAAGCCCATTCTGTACTACCCTGATTATGATCAGAACCAAATTTAAAGAACCCAGTGCTTTGATTATTCAGTATACAAATAGTGCTTATCTTCAGCCTTACAATCAACCTCTTTCCTTGAAGTTTACCTATCTAGCTGGTAAGGATGGGAGGGGGAAGAAAGGGTGAGAAAAAATATTTATGGAGCCCCTACTGTGTGCCAGGCACTTTTTGAAAGTTGTCTTGTTCAGTCCCCAGGGAGGGCAGATGAGCTGGCAGAGCAGGAATCTCAACACAACATCACTCCTCCAAAACCCATGCTTTGTTCTTGTTTAGAAATCAGAAATATTAGTCTTAACTTCAGAACAACGTTGTGAGGATTAAATGGGAAAAAAAAAGTATTTTAAAAAGAGCTTTGTAAACCATAAAGCACTATGCCCACATAGAGCAAAGTTCATGGTCTCCTAAAGAATATTTTACTTGTAACTTTTAAGATGTCCAGACTCAACATTATCATAAAGGATATACCTGGTGGCTTCTGTGGGCTCCCAAATAGAGTCCTGAAAAATACATTGGGGCATCCTTAAATTCCAATTCCTTCTCCCTTCCACATACATCTACACCCACAAACAACTGTCCTAAACCAAATCTGTCTTCTCTCCACTTTCCCCAGGACTGCCCAATGCTATAGAGAAAGAGGAGCCACATCTATTATTACACACAGCCAGCTGAACATATAACATGAGACATCCAGGAAGTACTTTTCAAGACATTTGATTGCATTAAAATCATCACCCTTCTATCTCCCTATAAACTGAATTTCCTACACAAACAGCAAGCAAGCTGCCATAAAACTTTAGATTCCATCTGGCAAACCCAGCATTATGCATGGATTCCTATACCATAAGTGAAGGTTATTGTCAGGTTTGAACCTTCCCCAGAGAAACTGGGACACCAAGCACAATTGGAGACAGGAGCTGCACATGCCGACCTATGGTTCATTCTAAATGGATGACACCATGAACTTCAAAGAGCATTTTGCAATGCACAGCATAGAAGAATTCAAGTCAGGGGTGGCTGGAATTGAAAGACAAAACAAACATTTCCATTTGCTAGGTAGGGAGTGAAGGAATTGCAGTGAGCCCCCCTCGTTAAAATCAGGGCCTGGAGTAAAAAGTGTAGTGAACATGCAGAGCTCATTATTGTGCTTCCTAGTAAAGTGGACAAAAAGCATATTTCTGAAATAATGTTTATTACCATATCGTGTATTCTCTTAAGAAGCTAAACAGCTGCTGTCTAACCACTGTCTTAATGGAAAGCAAATTTAGGAGTTTGGAAGCTTTTGGTGGTGCTGGGGATTGGGAAGCTGGCAGGGAGAAAGGGTTTCCTTTCTTTCTCCCTTTCTTCTTTTCTTTCTTCTTCTTTCTTTCTGTAATTTTGCAAAGACTTTAATACTATATCATTGATGGGGTTATTTAACTAAATCAGTGGAAAAGCCTCAGATACACCAAGAATAAAAAAAAATGCTAGAGTTTATGCAAAGATGAGGAATTTTACTTTGTCGAAATAACAAAATCACTAATTGCTCCAATGATTGTCCTTGAGAGGAATGGTGTTAAAAGGAAGAGGAACAGTGAACACTGAGTTTGCAGACTCACCTTGTAAACTCACTGAAGCATAGGATTATAACTAAGTAAAATTTTACAGTTTATTTTCTCATCCAATTCAAGACATAAAGATATTTTGGCACAGCAGTCTGCAAAATTCTCAAACTATCCAAAAACAACCTGCTCAGGGTTCAGCAAGCCACGCCAAAAAGAGACACACACGAAGTCCAATAACAACACAACACACAACAGAAGAGTGGTAGAGAGCCCAGGGTGGTAGCCAAGTGATTCTGGGCTGCCTTGGAGAAATAGCACAAAGTCTCT
Source organism: Mesoplodon densirostris (assembly GCF_025265405.1). Lineage (NCBI taxonomy): Eukaryota > Metazoa > Chordata > Mammalia > Artiodactyla > Ziphiidae > Mesoplodon > Mesoplodon densirostris. The sequence goes on along the minus strand of NC_082672.1, from coordinate 37,094,088 downwards.
GAAAGGATGACTGGTATGTGTGGAGAGTAGAAAGCCCCCTATCTCTTTCTGCGATACGATGCCACAGGGTCAAAACAAGGAAAAGCAGCAGCGCAGGAGTCCCAAAAATGTTATTTAAAGTACAGAATTTCAGTTATATCTCAATAAAGCTGGAAACAATTCCTTTTTAATTTTAAAGAAATACTAGTTTACCAACACACACACACAAATTTTTAATTGAGAAAAGAAAGCAAGCACAGAATTTCAATCTCCACTTGTAGGATTAAACTTGCAGTTTTTAAGCACTGAATCAATAAGCCTATAAGTAAGATGAGAAGGCAAAGAAATAGAGCAAGGAATACATGAACTTAGTATGACCAAAAGAAGGCTCTCAGAGAAAATCAGCACTTTAACCCAGAATAATTCTTCATATTACTACAGATGACTGTGGTGGCTACCATCAAAGTGAGAATGTATTTGAGACTAATTGGGCGTTATTATACACTTTGGGGAGTTGAGCGTCCCCATACCATGGAACTTTCAGATTCACCCCGTTTCCTGATTTCTGATGATTGGTTCTCATCATCCAACTATAAAGATTTGGATCATCCCAATTACATTTTGTAATTACAAGGGGCTGAGCACATCTGCAGCACAGCAGTGAGCATTGTAGACCTCAAAGGAAAGTCATCCACATGAGATCCATGATGTGTGTTTCCAATGTCAAATGCAATTAATTTTTAAATGGATACTTGGGTTTTAGGAGAATTCACCCAAGGCTTTCACTGGCTACTGCCTGAGTGATGATTTCCGTTCTGCTCATCAAGGGCAGCTGTCCCTTCCATCCACTCACTCCTAGAACCCATCCCTATCGGCTCAGCCCAGATGGATAAGTGTACCAAGTCTATGCTTGTCCATGATCATCTCTCAAAATATGATGTCACTGGGAGGCAGAGAAAATGCTTGTGAGAAAGATTCTCCATTACTTTACACCAGGATTACTTTTTTAAAATCTCCCTTTGAAAAGTACAAATTTGATGTGTAATAGCTATCAGATCATAGGGTTTATACTTCTCTGTCTCCTATATAAATGTTCATCTACTGTAACAATATGTGGCATTTCACTGAGGTCTTCATTAAGTAGAAGTTTCATTTCTATGGAATGCAGAATTGTCCATTTTCTACTACTATTATATCATCATCCTGAAATTCAGAAATGGTTTTTTTCCTCCATTTTTCTGCCCCCAAAGGGGTACCATTTTATCCACATGTAAATGGTTTTAGATCACTGATATTACAGTTAAGTGGTTTTCCCTAAAAATTGTTATAAATAGTTTATTGTCCAATTGGGACCGTGTAGCCAAGATCAGAGCTTGAGTCTAAGTGGGATTCAGATATGTTTGGGTATGTGTGACCAAGTGGTGGGGGAAGACTCTGATGTTCTACAGAGGGTCTGCCTTGTACCTGGATGATTAGAGATATTGATCACTGAAATAGGTAATAGGAAAAATATGCTACTTAAATTCATCTGGTTTTGAAGGTTAGAACTGAGGATTAAGATTCAAAACAACCACAGGAGCTTAGCGATGATCCCACCACATTTATCTGGAACTCAGTGCCACTACATGGTGAGTGGGCAGATTGGTTACAGGTTTCTAGGGTGCACTGTAGAAAAGGCCAGGTAGAGAAATATAAATATGAATGAATTATGAAGCAGGCCTGTTCACCAGGTGATCTTTTAGCGAGTTTCCGTTCTTCGAGGTGTTTAAGGTTCACCCTGCAATTTACCTATTGACTCTCAAGCTTCCACCTTCAAGTGTATTAGACAAGCCTACACGTTCAGGAGTGGCTTCCAGGACTCTGCTGCCTCAAGCTGTGAGGGAGAAATCACAGGTCCAGACAGGGAGCAATTCTACCTGAAATCCTTGGGCTGAAATTAAGCACCTTAGGTGTGTGACTGGTGCTAAATCTCAAAGATAAATTTAAAATGGTAAAATAATAATAATAACTGCCAAAAGGAAAAAGCCTGGGATTTAGAATTTATTTGCCAAAAGAGAGAACGAATCTGGATGAAATAGCCCGCTTTAAGTATTATATATAAATGACAATCCTATGAGAAGAGAGTAGATCAGCTGATATTTAATTCCACTGCTTCTAGAATGAGAAAGAATTTAATTCAGTCTAACACATGCTGAGTGCCATGTAAAAGCCTCACTTTAGCCTGTGACTGCTCAAGTTTATGTTAGATATTTACATTGTAAAAAAAGAAGGGATTTCTGTGCATGTTTGTTATTAGACAGTGAAACTGGTTGTGAGGGGAAAAAATGGTTATGGAATATCTTTGGTGATTTTAAGGATAAATATCCACCTGTCTATAGAGTGAATCTATTTGGAAAGAGGGGCATCTACCATATCACCTCTTATCTAATCTGTTATCCTTTTAAATGAAAAAAATTTTGTTTGGACCTCTCTGAATAAATTCTAATTATAGCAACCTAAAACTTTACATTTGCATAACATGTATGGTGTTCTATGGTCACTTCCATCCCTTCATCAAAGAAAGGAAAGCAGATTCTAGAGTGAAAGAGCTCTCTTGCTCTAGACAGTAATAGAAGCAGCACTGGACTTGGTGGCAGGGGGCCTGAATTAGCATTCTGACTCTGCCACTTACTAGCCAGGTGACTGCAGGCAAATTATATGTGTGTGTTTGTGTGTGTGTGTATATATGTGTGTGTGTGTGTGTGTGTGTGTGTATATATATATATATATATATATATATAGAGAGAGAGAGAGAGAGAGAGACAGAGAGACAGAGAGACAGAGAGAGAGAGGGAGAGAAAGAGATGTTATATATAACTGTAAGTATACAGCTCTCTGAGTCTCGTTTCCTTTGCATGTAAAATGCAGATATTGAAAATAACCACCTCTCAAGAGATGGTTAAATAGCTCCTGGAAGGTAAACTTCTAGACCTAGGTCCATGCCTGGCACATAATATACGCTTAATACGTATTTCATTATTGAATAAATGATTATATATATATATATATACATATATATATACACATAGCCATAATCACTAGCAAAAAAATGGAAACTGACATAAATTTCTTGGTCCCACTGCCCTTCTGAAAACATGACATTTTTCTCTGGGAGCTTATAAGAATGTCTAGCAGGCAAGCTTCCTACTGTAGCTGTAATCATGATGATTCTTGTTATTCCCATCACAGGTAGTATCTGTTGAGACTTACTAAGCACCAGGCACTGTGCTAAGTGCTTCACGTGCTTATCTTATGACCCTCCAATAACACTGGAGGCAAGAAGATTATTTCCCCCATTTTACAGGTGAAGAGACTGAAGCTAAAAGAGGCTAAGTAATTTGCAAAGTCTCACAGCTAATTAGTGGTGGAGTTCAGAATGAGAATGCAGACATCTGAGTCCAGAGCCTAGGCTCATGGGAAAGGGCAAGAGTTTGGAGCAAAGAAGCCTAGATTTGAGGATCTGCATGGCCGCCTTCGAATGTGACAATATCGACGTAACTTCTCCCGGCCTAAGTAATCATACCTGAAAAAATAAATCCTATCTCACAGGATTATTGTGAGGACCAAATAAATTACTGTATCTTACTTCCTTGTGAACTTTGTGAGAGTAGGACCATGTTCTACTAATATTTAAATCCTGAGTACCTAGCATAATAGACCTTAGAAAATTATGTTAGATAAACAGAATTTGAGCAATTTAATTTAATAGGAAATTCTGTTGTATAACCAGAATTCTGTTGGATAAACAGAATTTCTGTTGGATAAATGAATATTCACAAGTTGCTTTGTAACTATGAATTACTACAAATTCCAATTATCATCATTATCAACAACTTTACTATGTATTGACTGAGAGCCTCCAGAATCTAAGTGATTCTTAGATTCAGCCTTATAGAATCTAAGTGATTCCCAAACTCTCCCTATGAACCAATACTCTGTTACAATACAAAGGTGACTTGGAACACCAATACCCACGAAATCTTCATCCAGACCTTATAATACAAGACAAGTAGCTGGTTACCCTAATTACCAACAGATGATTCCAGAAATGAACCTTTTTTCCAAGGAAGTAGTTGAAAAATCATTAGAAAAACATTCAAAATGTGGTCAACAGCAGGGACCCAGCGTGAGGCTTGAAGCAAACAGTGGAATCTTTAGAAGCCTACTTTGTGTTCCTGAGGTCAGGGGAGCAGACAGAAAGCATATTGCAGCACTTAGTCGCTGCAGGGGCCAGAAGCACTCCTTCAGCCATCTTGAATTGGGCAGGAAAAAAGGATTATAATAAAAAACAAGGAAAGTGATATTGTTCATAATATAAACATCACAATCATGGGCCATATCAAATATGGCATCTCAGCTACTCAAAATAACCATTTGCAAAACATAATTTGTCAAATGTCTCCTATTCTGAGATGAGAAAATGAAACTGGCTAATTGTAGCCTGGAGCAGGGTCCCGAAAAAGTGCAGGTCACCTACCTTGATGATGCAGGAAGTACATCACTGGGCTTTAGTCTCTTTGAGCACGCAGCAGATAGTCTGAGGGCTTGGCAAATCCTAGAAAACACTCAGCCCCTGACCATTCTGCTTATGTGAATAAATATGCCAAACAAGACGAAGACTAAAAAAATATCACAAGGAGTTCAAATCTTAGCTCATGAGGCATAATTTGACATATGGTTTCACTTGTAAATCCATCAGCATCAGTCAATTCTTTCACTTAAAAATATCTTTTATGATACGACTCAGAACACAAAATAGGGTAGACTAAGCGGGAAAAAAAGCTTTATCTGGGTCAAAAATTCCTTTTGAGTTGAACACGTACTACTTAAGAAAAAAAAAAAGAGGACACTGCTTTTACTTTTAAATTCTTTCTTTCATGGAAATAATAACAGTATATGTCCGAGAGTGTGTGTGCCCATGGTGGTAGAGAGAATACCAACCTAGGAATCAGGGTGCTGAAGCTCTGTCCTGGCTCCAAGTCAACCCCTTTCAGTTTCTTCATCCAAGATTGCCATCACACCCTTCTGAACTAGGCATATATCATGTTCCATGGACTCCCAAACAGGTTACCTCGCTTAATCCCCTCATTATTATTCCCACGTTGTAGGCAAAAAAAAAAGATTCACAAGAAGCCAACTGCTAGATGCAGAGAGAAGAGCATAGGACGTGGAGTGAGAAGACTGTCCCACCCTACACAGCTGTTTGGTCCCTAGTTTAACTTTTATGTAAAGTGCGTCCTGGCACACCCCATACATAAGGACTCTGCTTCCTTCTCTCCCCATGCTCAAGGACGTGAGACTCTCAAGTGTCAAGGCTAGAATTCAAATTCAGACCTGTTGATTTAAAAGTGAATGAATAACCTTTCTTTTTTCTGCAGAGGAGGGGACAAGGTCTGCCCTGGGCAGAAGGTGACTCAGAAGGTGCCAAGAAAGAGAGTGGAGAGAGCTCAGAGGCCAGGAGCCAGAAACACTGAGGTCTGCCCAGGGCCACCTCCTAAGAGTCATGGAGTAACAGCCTGCAAGACACTACTGATAAAGCACATCGTTTTACGCATCTCCTTTTTGCTGATTATAAAAAAGCATGTCTAGATGCTGAGTATAAAGCAGCAGGGCTTTGCAGAGGCTTAGACTAAGGAGATTCCTTACTCTAAAACAGTAAAAACATAAATTATATAGGTTATATACAGTGACCATATCTCCCCAGATTATTAAACATTCTATTTCTGAAAATAGCAAGATAAAAGTAATATCTGCTAATAATAGAAAAAAAAGTATCAGCCACAGTTAACATTTTGGTGCATTTACATCCAGTCTTTTTTGATGGCTATATGTTGTATATTTGCATAAAATTTGTGATCCTACTGTTTGTACAGCTTCGTACTCTGCTCTTCTAAATTAACTGAAATTGTTAATGAAATTTTCCAGACTTCAATCCTCCATTATTGGATATGTTGGTTATTTCCAATTTGTTTTAACCATTATAAACAATGCTATGAGAGTATCTTGTACATAATTTGGCAAAGCCTTTTTCAACATTCAGAAAGCTGGTCTAGGTGAACTTGGAACATGTTATGAGTGTTTACTATGTGCCAAGTGCTGTGCTTTGTTTTGCAAGCGTTACCTCAATCCCCGCCAAAATCTTATGAAATAATCTATGATTAATTCCTTTTACAGATAAGAAAACTAAGGAAAAGAGAGATTAAGTATCTTGACCAAATTCACACAGACACACCCAGTCTGCCTCCAGAGCCTAGACTTTTAATTAGAACAGTGCCAGACTTACCATGTCTTCTGACATTCTCCTTCCTAAAAGGAGGATTTCCCTCTACATCAGACGCATGTACAGAACCTGTCTGATTAGACAGTCCACCCGGGACAGCCTGGAAAGACTCAGGAATCTGGAGTTGCCCTTGGTCTTCTGGACTCAGGGTGTCATTCGCTAGGTCATCCAGTCTGTGAGGTGGTGGCACCAAACAGCCCCTGGGACCATCCTGCTAATGACAAAAAAGACATTTACTTCAAGATCCCTGACAACACACAACCTAACAAAGCCACACTGCAGATGATTCTGCAGGCTCTTCCCCTAAGGTTAACGTTTCATCTTATTGTTTAAAAACATGTGTATTTCTTTTCTAAATTTATCTTCCTCTCATTTCTACAAACACGAATTTGTCATCCTTAAGTGTATAACAAAGCTGATCTGTGAAGATTAACGCCTCTTGAGGAAACACACACGAGCTTTATAATTAGTTTTTGGGGAAAAAAATTAAAATCACTCAAGTTACCAAAACAAGTTTTTAATAACACCCCACTTTATTATGAAAATTAGGCTTCTATTGCTTGGTCACATATGAGGAAAGATACAAACAAAACAGGTAGAAGGAATCCCCAAAAGAGACCTTGCCGTCTCCGGACAGGAGGACAAGATGCGTAAACAACACAAAAGGGGTTTTAATCCGTGTGGACACGAAGGTGGGAAACAGCATGCCGCCACCAAGAGGGAGGCTTGGTACAAAGGCAGTGCCTGGCAGTAATGGGAGCCAGCTGAAGAAGGGAAAACTAGAGATGGGTATCAGAGAAGACTTCCTGGCAGGGAGAACTGCTGGATTAGAGAACAGCCTCCCCAGGGAAGGGCGGGAAACTCCCTCACGCAGGACACTGGAAACCAGACACAGCACAACAGTAAAAGCCACGCCGAAGGAGGAAACCCTGCACTAACAGAGGATGAACCGGATAACCTGTAAGGCCTTTTCTATCTGGAGTTACTTTGATTACAGTAATATAATCCTTCAGGGATGTAGGAGAGGTGGTAGGGGTGGAGTGCTTTAAATTTTTGAGTGAACTTAATTCTGATGGAAGGTGCTGGACTGACATCCTAAGAGACAAAAGCTCTCTATTCATCCACACAACACTGACAGAGATACGTTTCCCCACCGGGCTTCACCAAATGTGTCCCCGGTCCCGGCATTAAAGGAGAAGGAAAGCGACGTCCTTTCACCCCTTTGACTCCTGGCTTCTCCTCATTGCTTCACAACAACGAAAAGGCTGTTAGCTTTAAATACCGGCCCTTACACCGAATCCTCCGCTTCCCGCTCCCCACCCCAAAAACCCAAACGCTGCGTTTTGAAGGGAACCCGTAGAATCTCTTAAAGCATCCATCTGGGAAGCATTAAAACAAGCAAACTGCTTTCAAAGGATGGTGTGTGGCAGCGAGTCTTGGTCTGTTATTCCCTTTCCTCCATGGACAGATGTAAAGAAGGGTGGATGAGTGGATGGATCAGGGTATGATTCCTCCATACGCTCTGCCTCTAAGTCTTGAATGGGAGCTTTCAGTGCAGCTTCCTGCTGCCTTTCCATTCTTTATTTTCTATCTCCTTCCACACCTCTCCTTCCAAAGAATAACTTTTGTCCTTCCTTGAATTTGTTCGGAACATGTCAGAAAGAGGCATCTCAGTCGTAGGACTTTGGAGTTTAGATCTTCACCCACCAGATGCTGTGCCAGTTAATTCAGATCCCTTGTGTCTCTCAGGCATCTCTCCTGAGTTGCTGGTTTCTTATTTTTTTTACTTGAAGTTTTGCAGAAGTAACCTCAAAGTGCTGGCAAAGTTCTGCACGGAAACCAAACAGTAACATTCATCTGAGACCCAGCTCTGTGATCTTCTCTGCAAAGTATGTGTAAATTTTAGTGTTTAGTTTTCTATATCTCTCTTCTGCCCGAGACAGACATCCCTGGCATGTCCACATAGTTACCCGTCACCCTATTACATGAAGCCTTGGTCTCTCTATGTCCTCATGCAGATATGTTATCTGCTTTTCTAGAAGGTGTGTGAACAGAACGCATGCTGCCTTTTCGTTGTACTTTGGGCTGTGTGGACCTGACCAGCCTTGCCTTCCATCCATGTGGATTCAAACCTCAGAGAGGTAAAACCTGTGATTCAAACCATAGTGCAGGAGGTGTGACAGGGCTTGCTCTGGGTCCCAGGACTGATCTCAGGGATGTTAGGCATAAAGAAAAAAATCCAGTTTTGACTGCCCCCCCTTTTGTGCAATGATTGTTAACAAAGCTCCCTGCCTGTTCTGACAATGAACATATTCAATTGCTTATTTCCTATAGAAAGTTTCTCTTACACTTCAATGGACTTGGGTAAAAACAAGGCCTGACATGTGGTCCCACAAGGGTTCAGATGGCGTCCTAGCCAATGCTTGCCTGCAGAGGTTGAAACTTGTTTTTCTTCCTCTCTATTTAAGTAATCAAACGGACATCTACTCCATGACAGAGAGCTGAATTGGTCAGGAAGTAGTTGTACCTTTGATTTCCTGCTTCTTCACTGCAGACAAAAGCCTGCTATATAGTTACCTCCAATTGGCGTACGGTGTACGTTGCAGACCACAATGTAGGTGAGTAATGAATCCTGTGAGAATCTGAGTGACCTGACCCAAGACCCCACTCACAAGTGGGCAGACAACCTGGAGCCTGTAAACACACTGTTTTTAAGTTACTGAAAATCAATTTTAAAACATTAAAATCACCGAAAAATAGAACACCATGACTCTCCAATGAAGAGTGATTATTTACATGACTAATACGAAGAAAGTGATTCAACAATACCCAAGGGTAAAGCATGGTCAAATATAAGAAATGCACTTCAGTGAATAATCACCTCCTTGTATCCACTTACTGCCCAAAAGTCTCCTGCTTCAGGACATGTGTATCTCCACAGCTAACCCAGCTAGCAAGAGAAAGCTTCCGTGAAAAAGAAGCTGAAGTAAACTTGTAATATAGAAGAGCTGTGATAACCTCTCCACAACCCCTGGAATAAATGTATCTCTCTATCTGCAGACACTCAGCACATTGACTCCCTTGTACTTCCAACACTGCAACCGAATTATCAAATTATCTCTTACTTAGTCCTTCAATCCCTAAACAGAAGTGCCGTTTGCCAGGGGTGCCACTCCTGAACTATAGGACCACATCCTTCCCAGGGTGTAGCAGGGCTAGCGCAGTCTGTGCGCTGTCAGTCAATGAGTTTAACCCACAAAGCAGGGGGTCCATGGCCTTGCGTGTCTATATCTAGTACACCGGCCACGGCACAGCTGAGTTCATGTCCTGGGTCTTTTACACAAGGACCAAGTTCTTGGCCAAAATGATCTGATGCCTTTCTTTACAGTCAATCATTTTCATGTGGTTTTTATTTTCATTTTAACTCCCTCATAAGGGGACCTCCCATTCAGCTATGTCTCCTACATAACAAAGAAGCTCTTACTCTGAATACATAAAGTAAGTCATAGGCTTAGAAAGAGTTTGCTTATTGCCCCAGAGCCCCTTTGCATCCATATACTCAACCCACCTCAATATAACACCATTCCTATATAAGTTGGAATGCCAGGGCCAATTCTGGACATGAAGGAGCTAGGTTCTCTCAAAGCTTTCTTGATTTGAACTGACTAAAGGAATCCACGAAAGCTTATCCAAAAGTCTCCCAAGATACCACTGGCCTCATGTCTTAATTTATCAATAAAATTTCTTCCTATGGAAACCCGAGTATAACGAGAAGCTCATGGTTAAAATGTTCATAGCTGGCTGCTTGTCCTCTTCTGTCAGTGCCCAACTCAACCATCCCCTCACTCCCGACCACAGTTTTTCTACATTATTTCACAGAAATAGATTGTAAAACGTGTTTTATTTTACAAAAATAGCTTCCAAACTTTTTTCTAGGACACTTGAAGCATACACACACACGCAGTCTTCCTTTTAAGGCCACTTAGTGACTTAAAACAACCATTACGTTTTGCTCATAGTTTTGTGGGGAGAGCTTCGTTGTGTGGTCCTTCTCTGATCACATGGCATCCTCGTGGGGTAGCTGGGAATTAAGATTCCTCTGCTACAATGATTCTTCATTCAAACATCTGGTGCCTCAGTGCTCCTTGGACTCTCTCCACATGATGTCACCAGTGTCTCTCTATGTGGCTTGGACTTCTCATGAATGATGGTCTTGAGATGTGCTTCTTACCTGGATGCTTAGAGTTATAAGAAAGATTATTCCAAAAGACCCAAAATGGAAGCGCCAAGGCTTCTTATGGATGAGTCTCAGAAATCCCTGAATATCACTTCTGCCACATTCTATTAATCAAGCAAGTCACTAAAGTCAGTCCAGTTTCAAGGGATTGGGAGAAACAGATTCCACCTCTTGATAGGGGAATGACATACAGGAAGGAAAGGGATCAATGGTGGCCATCTTGGATATAAACTACCGCAGAGAGAATGCCACGCTTCCTCAAGATCTGTCTTTTTTTCATATATAGCTCCACTTATTCATAGACTTCAGATGTAAATCGATGAGAGGCTGGACTTAGGTATCTAGGTATCTATCTATGAGTGATAAGCACTGTGCTTTACTTAGAAACTCTCTGCTAACGACGTGTTAGAGAACAAAGTTGTCTGTTGAACTTGTTCTTCCCTCAAGGTAAGTTCTCTTTCTGGATGCTTCTCAGTTCCCCCAAACTTCTGGAAAATCCATTTTACCAGGTCACCAAACACATCTAGACATTGCAGACGCCAAATGGGGATTATAGCCTGGGCTCAAGCTGAGACTCTGCTACACAAGTTAGCCCAGCACAGATTCTGGAACGTAGGAGATGCCCGGCAAGCAGTAGTTCTCATCCCCTTCCCTTCTCTGACTGTGTGCTAAGACCTAGGTTAAATATTGGATTATGATTCCCACTTACAGATGATAAAACTGAGGCTCAGAGAAGCTAAGAGACTTGCCCAAGTTCATATAAACAGTTAGTAATGGAGATGAAACTTGAGCCCAGGTCTTCTAAAGATTCGTCTAGAGTTCTTTCAGCTCCACCAAGGTTTATCGAAGTTCCTTTACTCCTTGGATTCCAAGGTATAAAATAGAGAACAGATTCTTCAATGGAAAGGAATACAGCACTAAGAAAAACGGGGTGCCAGGGTTGGTGGAGACGGGCATTAAAATAGAAGTAGTGTACTATAAAAATCACGCCACCTACTCATCAGTTATGCCTAATGCTAACGTTACTATATTCCCCAGAAATAGTATTCCAGAGGATTTATTCCTGCAATTTATACCAAGGGTGCTTTTTATGTTTTCAGTGGAAAATATCAGTGATTCCAATAGATAATTTCTAGGCTTGTGCTGCCCACTCCAACTCCCTTTTAATCCCTCACATCCTGCTTACAGTTAATGGAATGCAGAATTCCATCTAGCCCTGTTCTACATATCTCCCAGCAGGACGTCATTGCTGTGTATCAGTTACTAGGTGTGGGTTTCCTTTTGCACCAGTTTGTCTGCCTTCCCAGGGATGAAATGAAGATTTCCCCAAGGACAGAACCCAACATCACTGCCTCTTGCCTGGTCAGCTTCCCTGGAACGCCAGTGGCAGCCTTTGCTTCCAGCAAAAACATGCTGCGTATCCATAACAAAGGTGGCAGGAGGCTGTGATCTGGCCATCTTCAACTCTGTCTTTTAGCCAAGACAGTTTCTGAGGCTTGCCCCAGGGTTTCTGAGCCTTGCCCCAGAGCCCTAAGCCTCTGGTCTTTGGTGGCCCTACCACCTGGCATACGCTAATGGGTCAGCAGACAAGATGAGTCTAGGTTCAGCCCTCCTTGACTCACCAGCTCCCTGTGATTGTGCCAAATAAAGGTTACTTCCTTTACTCAAAAAGCCAGAGGACATTTGCCAAGAGGGCGAGTGACCTTAGGCCACAACTCTATATATCACTTGGAAAGGCAAAATGCATAAATACTGGCCAAAATCACAGCAATTTTATGTTATCCTGAAGCAAGAAATAAACAAGTGCTTTATATTCTGTGATGACTTTATTTTAAAGTATAAAATAAAGTGTCCTCATTAAAGTACACTGTACTTATTAAAATATACATGTTGAAATTCTGGAAAGAAGTATGAGAATTCTGTCCTTGAACTAATCTAACGGTTCCTTCCTAGGGAAATATGCCCAGTAGTATCTGGTATAATAATAAAAGTAGCTCCAAGTGTGCAGACAAAGTATTTAACATTACTGTCACCAAAGCAGGGAGGGGTAAAAGAACACACATACAATGTTCACCTACTTAAAATAGTCAGACTGTAAAACATCAGTTGCATCCAATCCATTTTGTTAAAAATATGCAAGTTAAAAAAATATATGCAAGTTAAATGTAGTCATTATAAAAATTAAGAAAAATAAATTAAAAAGAGAAAAATAAAAATCTCCTATAGTCATACAACCTTGACATAACTACTATAAATGTCTTGGGATTTATATCTCTCTAGACCTTTCCCTGTGTGTGTGTGTGTGTGTGTGTGTGTGTGTGTGTGTGTGTGTGTAAAATCCTTTTAACAAAATTAGGATCCTTGCAGTCTGTAATTTTCTATCTATACTTAATGGAGCATAAACACCATTCCATATCAATAAACATACATCTGCACTTCAAAATATCAGCCCACAATATATTGAAAATGTGCCTTTAAATAAAGGCACTTACCAGTCAAGTCAAGCTTTGCCAGTAATGCGACTGCCTCATATTATGTGCCTCCTGACAAAATGCAGTAGGAGGTACACACATCACCTATAACGTGTTCTTGCCTGAAATGTCCAACCTGAATTTAATCATGAAGAAACAGATTAATCCAAAATGTGAGGCATTCTGTAAGAAGAATTACATTCTGTAAGAAGAATTACATTCTGTAAGAAGGCTGACCTGGACTTTTCAAAGGGTTGATATCATGGAAAGACAGAAGAACAGTGTTCTAGATTGAGGGGAACTGAAGATATAGAGTAGCCAATGCCATGAGTGAAACTTCATTGGAGTTTGGGTCGAAAAAAAAAAAAAAGAACAGTAAAGGATTTTTTTAGGATAATTTAAATGTTTGTAAATGATGTCATTGAATTAATGATGATTGTATTAGGGTGGTAACGGTGTTGTGACAGAGAATACTCTTACTCTTAGAGAGGCATGATGAATGAAGTACTAAGAGGTACAGTGTCATGATATGGGTAGCCTGCTTACAGTAGGGTTAGCAAAAGGGAAGAATGCTCACATACATATATAAATAGAGAGGGAGAGAGAAAGAGAAGGTATGGTGCAGATATTCAGTGCACCATTCTTCCAAATTTTTTGTGCATTCGAAATGTTTCAAAGTAATACATATACATATTTACATTTAGATAAATATATAATAAACATTTCTGGATTTCCCTGGTGGTGCAGTGGTTAAGAATCAGCTTGGCAATGCAGAGGACACGGGTTCGAGCCCTGGTCCGGAAAGATCCCACATGCCGCGGAGCAACTAAGCCCGCACACCACGACTACTGAGCCTGCGCTCTAGAGCCTGCGAGCCACAACTACTGAAGCCCATGCGCCTAGAGCCCATGCTCTGCAACAAGAGAAGCCACAGCAAAAAGAAGCCCATGCACTGCAATGAAGAGTAGCCCTGCTGGTCGCAACTAGAGAAAGCACGCGCAGCAACGAAGACCCAACACAGCCAAAAATAAACTAATTTTTTTAAAAAACTTATCAACAAATAAACGTTTCTATCCCATAATATTTAATGACTAAATGTGATTCTCTTATGTGGATTAATAATAATTTAACAAGTTCCTCATTTTCAATACTTCATTTATTCCAATTTTTAACTCATGAGAAGTTTCAAAGACAATTCTTGTAGTAAATTGTTTGCACATATTTTAAACTATTTATTTAAGATAAATTCCTAGAAACAATTGCTCAACCAGGTTCAAGGACATTTTTAAAGTTTTTGGTACTGCAACCTACAACACAATTATCTGATTCAGTCCTGAAATTTTTCTGTGGCCCTCAATCCCCAGGACCTAATAATTCTCTTTAAAGTGATTAAATTTGTCAAATGATAAGACTTCTAATGCTGATATTCTATTTCCTGGGTTATTTAATAAAATTGGAGCTCTCAGTTCTTGGCAACATCTAGTAACTTTATGTGCAAAACCATGGGCATTTCAATCTTTACCAAAAACTGTTTTTGTTGTAACCTCAAGTCCCCCTATAGAACTTAGGAATTGTCAGTCGCCTTTCCTGTGCTGTCCATCTGTTCTAAAAATGTTTATCTTAATTATTGGCAGCAACATATCTTTGGTCATTATCCCCAGCAAAGGTGGCTCTACATGGCCCCATCAGAGGTTAGACTGAGTAGTGTGCTAGAGCCATCAGCACTGTGTGAGACAACCTCTCTGAAGAAGACAGAGTCTGAATCCTCCCATAGATATATCACAGCCTGGACCACTGCTTCCAAGGATTCATCTCCCAACACTCACTATGTGATACACACATCATTCAAATAACACTTATTAGGCAGCCCAAACCAAACCTTAGCCAGTCTCAAAGCTGTTCCTAACAGGTTTGGTCTATTGAACAAGCCATGCTTACTGTTATAACACATTCAGATGCAGGTAATTCACTTGTGCACATGCTCTCTCTCTCTCTCTCTCTCTCTCTCTCTCTCTCTCACACACACACACACACACACACACACACACTTCTTCCCCATACCTGAGCATGTGGGGAATATTTTCCAAGACCTCACTTTGGCTAAGTGACCAAAAAGGAAAGGAAAGTTAAAAAAATAGACATAATCCTTTTATGTAGTATATTTTCTGCCACTGGAAGTGAAATTGTTGACCCAAGAATCCAAGCAAATGCTGTTTTATCTGGATCCTTTTCAAATAATAATAATCAAGAAGGCTTCATGTAACTAGAATCAAAGTCACCATTTATGGAAGCACTGAGGTAACCCATGCCTGCTTCATGCTTCTCACAAGTTGTATGATCTATATTTTCTGTTACTGGTTCTAATGTGGTACCCAAGCCCAGGTAACATTGACTAATAGCAGAGTTCATCCAAAGAAAATAGATAACAAGTTCAATTGAAACTCTTAATGCCTTTCCAGAGCAATTATTTTTCTTAAGAACTCATGGGAGATTAGAATTCCAATGTCTCTTTGCAGTGGTTTTGGCTGTACCTCTCACATTGAAAATACATTAGCCCTGTTTCTTCCATTGACTCATATGGTACAACACGTTACCTCCTAGATACCATGGAGCCATAGTGGAGTGTTCCTTAGGGTGAGGCAGCATATAAGGAGCACACAGGATATTCGTATCCCAGAAAGGTGTACGTGAGGATCACCTGCACGGGCTATGTAACCTCAGGCAAATCTCATTACCTCTCGAAACCATAGATTCCACATTTATGCTCTGGCCACAATTACTCAAACCCATAAAACTTCTGTGTGGAGTGGGTAGAAAACTCTAAAAGTTCAATGTTTATTACATTTATAATTTATTATGATGTACATTAATTCAAGGGAGAGTATTCAGTACGAACAATGAGATGGTTTTCTGGTCTGTTTTTAAGAAAAGATCAGCTAACATAAGACCTAAGAGTTTTATGTGAAGTTACTATTAAACCATAAGTTAAAAAGGAAAATTGTAGTGGCAAAGAAAATGTTTGAAAATTATATCAATACAAAATAATTTTTAATAAAGTATGTGCTATTATCTGTATTATACAAAACCAAAAGATATGCACATCAGATAATTTTAAAGAACCTCAGAGGCACATTTATTTTACTTCTTAGGGTCAGGTCAGCGGGAGACCATATTCCGTCCTCTTCTGCCAGAGGTGTTATATTATCTGACTGTGACCATGGGTCTGGAGTTCAGTGGTAACAGGACCAGCCCCCAGCTATTCCACTTAGAGGCTGTGTAACTTTAGGCACTTACTTTACCACTCTGAGTCCTTTTCTTTATCTGCACAATAGGGATAAAAATCCTTTCTTTGTGCACCCTGTGACTGACTTTTACTCAGAACTCACATCCTGGCCCCAATTTGGAAGAACTCGCAAGGACTACTCCAGCTCTAGAACTCCCGGTAGGAGGAGCTAAGGCCTTTATTGCAAAAGCATTATAACTCAGCTTCTTCCCTGCCTAATCCTGCTTTCCTTACCCCTCAAAGGTATTGTTGCCAAGAGCACTTCCCAACACATTTACTGTACATAATAAATCTCAGAGTCTGTATTTGGAGAACCCAAACTATGACACACCTCTTCCATAAATGTGGAGGAAATACCTGTGTCATAGAGGTTTGTGATGCTAAGTATACCTTCCAGAATACATTAAAACCAGGATAACCAACAAGAAAACCTTGGTGATCTGGTTTCTAGCTCCTTCAGCACCTTCTGATATAGAACCTTAACTACAGCAGCTTAAGGAGATTTAACAGCGTCTGCTATCAATTGATAGTCCTCACTCCCAGAAGAAATTTCAGTGTTTACTTGTTCCTCTAGATTTGCCTCCTTTTCCCATATCATTTGTTCTTGCTTTATCTTCCAAATATACAAACCATGTATGTGGTGTGAACTTGGTATATCCTCAAAATCGACTCACTGTCAATCTTCTACACACCTGGCTCTGGTAACACGTGTTCTGATTTTATTTCTCACTCAAAGCTCTGAATGCCACACTCAGTCTGATTTCATCATTGTCTCTTTGCTCAGCTAAAGAACTGAAAGCTACCCAACACAGAGGATGGGAAGACTTCAAGGCTGATTTCAATTGGCTCAAGAAACAAGTGCCTCAGAACACTGAGAATGTCAAAGAACTCCCAAGTGGCATATAAAACCCTCTATCTAGAAATGGAGCCTTTAGGACTATATTTAGCCCAGGACATTATCTCCTCTCATTTTATTGCTAGTTTTTGTCTGTTCTCTCTGGAATCTGGTTCTATCAGCCATCCAAGAAAATTATGGAAATGTCTCAAAAGCGTTGCTAATATCCACCTTCCCCACTGCTTCCACATTCCTGAAGATTCCAAGGGCTTCAGTCAATTAGGTGACAGCAGATGGTGACCATCCAGACACCTTCTGCCCCAGCTGCTGACTGTGTTGTGGCCCAGACATGGTTTTCCAGTTGAAAAGTGAAAACCAAGTGTCAAGCTGAAGGAGTGCCTGCTTGACAGTGCTCACCTTGGCAGAATAGGGCCTTAGAAGCCCAAGTGCTGCCAACTGAACTCTCAAATTGTGGGGTTCAATAACAGCCCAGACAAAACACTCGTAGATTCAACATGATTTTAAAAGGGCTTAGAATATATAAACTTTTAAATAAATGCCTCTGTGGTACGATCTTCATTTTTGAAGTGCCTTTGTGAATGTTGGCTTATTTTCCCTTCTGTTCTTGCCATACCAAAAGGGAGTTGTCCTGTGAACTCACTTCATGACTGAGTCAGATCCATCCAAGAAGCAATGTTTTGAACAATGCAGTGACGGTTATAAATGTCTTATTGTGTGTTTTCCCTCACAACTTTAAACAAAGAAATACCAATGTTTCTAGCTTGTTTTTCTTTCTTTCTTTTTTTTTAATTTAAATTACTGTCTCTCTCTCTCTCTCTCAACAAAATTTTTAGGAGGTCAAGACTTTTCATTATCTCTAGTTAGCAGCAAAAAAATCCCAAGTGTATTTAAATGAATAAGATATTAATTTTTGTGTTGTGTACAGGTCATGGTACCTCTTCAATTAAAGTAAATACTTTCTGCCTCTTTATATGGCTTATTTTCCTAATTTTCCAGTGTTACATGATATTAAATCATCAAGCAAAAAACAGTTGCTTGATTGTAGCTTGAATAGGACTAAGGAGACATTACTACTGTGTTTAAAATCACCTCATGATCAAGAATCAAAACTGGCATATAGTTCATTGAGCTAAAAGAGGTTTAACAAGATGAATTTTTATCAGTGATGCATGTAAACTTTATCTGGCTCTCCTAAATGGAGATGGAACCTAACTGAAAATGAACATTTCTGAATGTTTCAAATACATTTTGCTTCTAGTTTGGCCAGAAATTAGTATAAAGCATTTCCTTGATTCCTTTTCAAATCCTCTGTATGTAATTTATAAAGTTTTAAAAATTAAATAAATATTATACAGTCCTGACTCTGATGAATGTGAATTGATTGCATTTACAAGATCTACATTTCCTATTCCTGCTAATATCTTTTAATGTTACATCAATATTTTAAAATAATAAACATTGTATTGTTGAATTGGATTTTGTGCCCTTAGGAAGAAACAAGAGGAACAAAGTTTGAAATTATCCTCCCAACCACTCCTATAATTGCATGTTTATAATTATAGGAAAATATTCTTATAAGCCAACTTGGGTAAATCTTGGGGGGTTCTATAGACCTTTCACAACTTTTTGAAATGGAAACAATAATTAATTTACAGTAAATGTTTGTTTCTTCATGCCTGTGTTTAAAGTATTTCTCTGAGGGTAGAGCTATCGGGGGGAAAAAAAAACAGGTTAAAGAAGTTTAAAATAGCTCATGGAGGTAATTTTAAAACCTTTCAAAAAATATTACCCATAGCTAGAATTCAGTGTTGTTTGATTCTGCATCTAGGGTATAAGCTACCATGGTCATGCCTAAGAGATGCAATGTGTTATATCAGAAAAAGCAATAGAACAGGAGCCAGGAACATGGAGGGGGCATGACAAGGAACCCAGCCATAAATAAGTTATGAAAGCCAGCTAAGTCCTCTGGGTCTTGGTTTCCCATCATTACCAAGGGTTCTTCCTGTTCCAACATTCTGCAATTCCTTATTCATTTGACAAACTTTACCAAGAAACTATTAAATGCAAATATGCTTTGAAAAGATACTTTGTTACATTGCCCTTGTTTAATATGGTGCCAATGCCAAATATTACATCTTATATAACACTTCACTTTTCACATGATTTTTTTAACCCTCAAAAGAACCCTATTCAAAGAGACAGATCAAGCATCACTAGGCTCATTTTTGAATGGGTAAACTGAGCCATGGAACAACTAAGTGACTCATCCAGCACCAGTACAGTAATTCTCGTAACGGAATTAGTTCAAGAATTCAGGTCTCCAGAGTCCAACAAAATAACCTCTCCACTTGAGCACTCTTGGCACAAATAAAAGTACCTGGCCGCATTACCGCCCTTTTGTTTTTTTCCCACAAGAATACCTTGCATCAGCTGTCCATACGTTTTAGGGGAGCTGCAGACAGTTATTTGCACAGAATTTGAGAACCGGGCTGTGGCTTGGTCCCAGCCTCTCCGCCAACATCCCAGGCAACCTTGGGCTGGTGGTTCACCCACGGAATAAAGATCTACATCCATGAGGATACCCTTAACATTAGGCTATGTGACTGCCTGGGTATGTGGCAGGAGAAAATGTCCGTGGATTCCTTGAACTCATGAGGAAAGGCGGGATAAAAGCAATAAAATTTATAAATAGGCTACTACCAAAGTTTCTTTCAAAAGAAAACCTGAGGTTTCCAATCCTTGCTTTCTCAAAGCCATTTTT
The DNA here is from genome assembly GCF_025265405.1 of Mesoplodon densirostris. Classification (NCBI taxonomy): domain Eukaryota; kingdom Metazoa; phylum Chordata; class Mammalia; order Artiodactyla; family Ziphiidae; genus Mesoplodon; species Mesoplodon densirostris. The sequence goes on along the minus strand of NC_082672.1, from coordinate 37,074,182 downwards.
GACTAACATCTCTTGGTTGTCAAGGATACAATAAAGTCATGAAGACCGTTATCATGCTTATTTCCATGTTATATTCCCCAAAGGGCAGAGCCGGTGTCAGACTCCAGGAGATGTTGTAGGGAGGGAAAGAATAGGAGACTTGCAAATACTTATGGAGCCACTAAAATATCCTGTGTGCTTTTCACATATTGAAATTTCAAAAAATCAAACATTTTCTGCAGCAAAAGGTTTCAACAGGGAAATTGTCTAGAATCTAAATTCAAGCTGAGATTTATTCCCCAGAACTCGACTCATACTTTCAGCCTATTTCGATCATATCCTTTTTATGCCCCCTTCTTCAACCCCAAGTGGGGAAACTGATCAAACACATTCTGCACATACCTCTGAGCCCACAGACTCAGCCTCCCAGCTGCTGCAGTAACCTCACAAATTCAGAGACCATCTCCAGTTTCCAAAAGTGCAGTGGCTTTCTGGACTAGAGGAATACCCCAGACACACCCACTATTCTCAGCTTGCCTGACTTTTGCATCTCTGCCTTATTATCACTGACACCATTTTTCTGTCCAATCAGACCACTGGATAAAAAGGATTTCTCTTTAATATTAATAGAAAGAACTTCCCTTCAGTACTCTTGATCTCCCTCCCCACATCACAATTTTATCTTCATATTCAACACTGCATTATAACAGTTGCCTGATTTCCCTGTCAAGGTCCTTACAGTGATGAGGTGTCAGGACATTGTCATGTTTTCAGTTGAAAAAATAATTGGCTTTATGTAGTCTGTATGTGAAGAGTTTGGCAGATGAAAATTCAGAAAAGCTGCCAATGAGGCAAATGTTTAATCTTGGAGAAAGCCCTTCACACGAACGCAGTTGACGTAGAGGAAAGGAAACCACAAAAACAACAGGGTAATAACATTAAAGACTGGTTTATACACACCAAAAGAAAAGGAAATTCGGAGCTGACTTCCATATCCCTTCTTATAATTCATCACAACAGGATGAAATATGCAGATGGTGTTTCCTCTATGAAATTGGAAAAAAGAGCATAAATTTCAAAATCAGATGAACACAAATGTAGTAAAATGTCTGGTTATTCTTTGCACTTTGATAGTTATCTTCCATTTAAGGTTCTCATAACACTTTGCAACAATTAGTCTCCCCATATTATAGCTGAGGAAAGTGAGATCCAGCCCAATAAAGTAATTCCTTCAAACACACAGAAAATCAGAGTCACAAACTGAGTTGCAACTTCTTTTTTCACACCTGCTATAAAAGTTACTTTCTTGGTAGAATGCTTTTCTCAGAAAGAAACTGACTTTTATTTGAAAGCATACTATCAGTCAAATAAATCTACTATAAGATAGATCATTGTAGCAGTACTCTGAACAATATATATTTTAGATCAAGTTTTAATTCATTTGTAATAATTTGAAAATTATTTGATGATACATCTTTCCCAACTCACCTTCTAATTCCAATGATTCAATAAATTTACAAGGCATAATCATATCTAATTATTCTAATCTAATTTTATCTAATTTTACTTCTTAATAGTGAGACTTAAAAATCATAAAACTTTGCCCTGGGACTTTCCTGGTGGCGCAATAGTTAAGAATCTGCCTGCCAATGCAGGGGACACGGGTTCGAGCCCTGGTCCGGGAAGATCCCACGTACCACAGAGCAACTAAGACCGTGCGTCACAACTACTGTGCCTGAGCTCTAGAGCCCGTGAGCCACAACTATTGAGCCCAGGTGCCACAACTACTGAAGCCCGCACCTCTAGAATCCATGCTTCACAACAAGAGTAAGCCACCGCAATGAGAAGCCTGTGCACCACAAGGAAGAGTAGCCACTGCTCACAGCAACTAGAGAAAGCCCACGCGCAGCAACGAAGACCCAACGCAGCCAAAAATAAATAAATTTATTTAAAAAAAATTCTTTGCCCTAAATCCCTAATATGGAAAACAACTTAAATATTTCAGATAAAATGTATACCTACTTAAACAAGGTTTTGTACGTATATGTTGGGAGTTTCATTTGGTTTGTTCTAAGTAATGTTTAAATTTCTACCCTGATAAATTGTGAAGCAACTTCTCCCTTCCACCCCAAGATCCTCTCTGTCCCTTTTTTTAATTAACTGTGTCATCAACCAGAATCTGAATTTTTTGAACTAACCCACCAAAAGTTATACCCATAAAAATTGTGCTGAAGTCAGAGCTTCCAGGATCCAATCCTAACTTGGAGAGACATTTATCCACAGTGGCTAGATACAGCAGAGCTGGAAGAGAACTTGGGTGACAGTCAAGGAAGGAGTCGAGAGCCTAGCCAAAACACTGTGCCAAGCCTGGTCTGAAGGAATAGGGCAAGACCAATGAAGAGAAGAATGTGAAGTGAGGTCAGAAGGTAAGAGGAAGAGAGGACAAGAAAGTCTAGAAGATCAGGAGGTAAACCCTCCATACGGAACAGAGAGAATGAGGGTGGGAATGATGAAAAGATACTGAAGTCCCCATTTCAGTAAAGCCAGATGGCTGAATGTGGCACAAAAGAGCCAGTCATGCAGGGCCAAATAGGTCCAAACAAATAACACGGAAAAAAAGAAAGTCAGGTGAAGGTCAATAAATGTTCACATGGAAATTTTTTTTAAATACTGCTGATTCTCAATGCAGAAGATAAAGACATCTTTTAAATAGGAAGAAGAACTCCAAAAGAGCTCACCACTCACAGACATGCGTCAAAGGAATTCTGAAGGCTATTCTCAGGCAAAAGGAAAATGATCCCAGATGGAAAAATAAAGATATAAGAAGAAATAAAGAGCATCAGAAAATGGTATGTTGGTTAACCTAAATGATTATCAAAGAATATAACAAGAGTAGAGTTAAACTCAAACCTCAAAAAACATAGGACACAGGGAGCAGGATAAAATTGAAGGAATCTCAAGAAGGTTAGTGAAGGGAGATCCCAGGATGATAGCTATACAGGAAGGAGAGAGCAATTAGCTAAGACTGGAATAAAGTGACTCAAGATACAGGCCCACATTGAAGACTGGGCAATCATATCTTCTTTTCATCATGAGTTGAGAATGTCTGCATGAGCCAGAAGAAACTATTATCTATACTTGGCTTCTCCTGACTACATGCTGAGTAAGTTACTCCACTCCACTCCATGCCTTGCAGCCTAGATCAGCTGAAGACATGCAGTTCACTCCACAGAAGTGTTCTGCTTTGACCTGCTCCTAAGGGCTGGAGGTAAGCTTAGAAGCTTAGTAGCAGTGATTAGCTGAGAAGCAGAAAATAAAGAGCAACTCACTTCACTGTCATTTTCCTGCTGGACATCTAAAACCCAACCCCCAACACAGTCCTGGTTGCTGGCCCAACTCCAGTATGCCAGCCCAGTGTTTCCCTATAGTTACTTAAGACCTTGCCCAAAGACTTCTCGAGGTGAGGGGTCTTGCAAACTATCAGAAATGCTGAAGCCAGATTGTGACCATACAGTCCTGGTCACTCGTCTTCTCCCAGAAGCCTCTATCTCACAGTGGCAGTATTATCCTTTCCCTACACAGCTAGGTTTGTGCTTGCCACAGAGTCTTCCAAATCAAAGCAATATATTGTGTAGGGATACATATATCACTGGTAAATCTATAAAAACATATAAGAGAATGATCAAAACAAGGCAGGATGATGGTTAACTCTGGGAGGCAGGAAAAAGATATGATTGGGAAGGGGATCATAAAGGCTTTCAAGGTACTGGCAATATTTTTATTTCTTACTCTAGGTAATGAATAGTCAAGTGTTCATTTTAGTGTAAATCTTTACATTGTGCCTGTAAATTCTATAAACAATCAAAACTTAAAGAACTAAGAAAAGTCACTTAGCTGCTGTATACCTCCATTTCCCTCTCACCAACCCAAACTAACAGTACTTAGCATTTCCCTGCTAGAACTTTCCCTTTTACCATCATGGTCCAAATCAGCACCATCTCTTGCCTGGAATATTAAATAGTTTCCCCATTCCTCTCTCTCTGTTTCTACGCCTGTCCCCTTATATTGCATTTTCCCCACAAAAGCCAGAGTTATCCTTTTAAAGCCTAAGCTGGATCTTGTCACTGCTCTGCTCAAAACCTTCACGAGTCCCACCAAACTCAAAGAAAACTGGCAGTTCTTACCATATGCAGCAAGGCCCAAAATGACCTGGTTCTGTTACCTCTCTGCTTTCACCTGCTGGTTCACCTCTTCCATCTCCAACCACACTGGCCTCCTTGTTGTTCTTTGAATTTACCCAGAAAACTCTTACCTCAAAGGCTTGCTTTTTCATCTCAAGATAGCCATTTAGCTCAATTCTCACTTTATTCAGATTTCAGATCAATGACTTCTAATCGGAAAGGCCTTCCTTAAACATATATTCTGTTTAAATATTATTCCCCTGACCTGCTTTATTTTTCTTTCTAGAACTTATTAATTAAAACCAGACACATATTTATTTGCTTATTTCTTTACTATCTTTTCCCCATAACTAGAATATAAGCTCCACAAGACCAGAAACTTTGTCAGTTTTGTTAACTGTTGAATGGTGCCTGACAACATAGTAGGAGTCCTTTTAATATTTGTTAAACAAATGAAGGGTAATCCCTTATTTATACACCTTCAATCTTAGACAAATTTCCCCCAAAGTCCTAAGTTTACTGGGCTTTCTTGTTGTCCACTTAGGTTCTTACAAATGATCACTGCAAGAATGATGGTATGTCAAATAAGTCACTTGGGCAAAAAAGTGCTAGTTCACAAAAGCAAGGGAATGTAAAGATATTGGTGAACTTTGAAAAACTCAAATCTGAATTATGTGCTTAAGACTAAAAAAAAAAAAAGAGTATAAAAACTATAATTAGAGAAGATAAATACAACTGTGAAACATACATGAAATGTGTCACTGACTTTAGTTTAAATCCACACCTCTAGGGAAAGAAACTATTTAACTTACAGAATAGAAAAAGACACACCTTCAGCTATACGAGGCCAATAACTACTCTTAAGTGTCTCTGAAAAAAACAGGGGAACGGGTAGGAAAACGTATTTGAGATTTAAATCGCTACAAATTTTAATGCATTTAATTGAAATCATAGACTATTGAAAACAAAGTTAATTTTAAAAGAAATATTCACAGTTATCTTGGAAAATAAATCAAAGTTAATGCTACTTCAAAGCTTATTATTACATCTGTTTTCTTTATTTTTGTCTTTTTTCTTTCCTAGTAGGAAAGTTCATTTCCAAATTTGAGTTAATTGGCTTTTGCTAGCCCAGAGATCTAAGTTCTGCTGAAAACAAACAAGCAACCAAAAAACAAACCATTAACTCAGATCAACAGGTGACAATAATTGAAATTTTTTTTAGGTTAATATCTTTCTTGACATAACATGGCTGGATTGCAAGAGCTAATTAATACCTTGATTACTTTTCCATTACATTCTATTATTTTGACATAGGTTCGTCTGAATTTTGTCTTTCATCTAATGTTTTAAAAATTCAGATTTTCCATTAGGAACATAAAGTCCATTATCATCATTTAGCCACATTCCTTCCCCATGTAGTTCCTCTTTAAGATTTTTTAATATTGACTATATAAAATTCTCCATTTGAGGAAAACTGGACAAATAACTTTTCATCTGTCTCTTTACACTGAAAAAGACTATTTTTTTGGGTTAGTAATAAGGTAATATATGTATACCATTTCAAAAAAATGCTCAGGCTGCTATTGGGCATTAGTAGAGATGAGTGTCTGTGAGTTAGGAGACCTTAATTCTAACCCTGCCTCCAGGAATAACTAGTATCTGTATCACTTTGGAAGTTCATTTAATTTTTATGTATCTCAGTTTTTTCTCATCTGTAAGAGTTCTAGATAAGGACCAAGGTGGGCTCCAGCTCTGAAACTATATGAGTCCATATACAATTGTTTCATCTGGCACAATTTGACACATTCCTAATCTGAATCTATATAATTATATGCCCCTAACAACAGAGCCCCAAAATACATCAGAAAAACTACCAGAACTGAAAAGAGAAATTCAACAATAATAGTTGAAGACTTCAGTACTCCATTTTCAAACATGGATAGAACAACTAGACAGATTAGCAAGGAAACAGAAGGCTTGAACAACACTATAGACCAACTCAACCTAATATATCTATATAACACGTCATCCAGCAATAGCAGAATGTCCATTCTTCTCAAGTGCAGATGGAACATTCTCCAGGATAGACCATGTATAAGGCCATAAAACAAGTCTCAATAAATATAAAAGGATTGAAATCAACACAAAGTATGTATGGCCACAACAGAAGTAAATTAGAAATGAATTTCCTTTTGTCACACCACAAATAACCAGAGTCAAAGAAAAAGTCATAAAGGAAATTAGAAAATATTTTGAGATGAAACATAAAACACACACACACACACACACAAAACACAACATACTGAAATGTATGAGATGCAATGAAAGCAGTACTCAGAATAAAATTTATAACAGTAAATGCTTACATTAAAAAAAGAAAAATGTCAAATAAATATCCTACACTTTCTACCTTAAGAAACCAGAAAAGAAAAAGTAAGTTAAACCCAGAATGAGAAAAATGAAAGAAATAATAAATATTAGCATGGAAATGAATAAAATAGAGAATTGAAAAATAGAGAAAATCAATAGAACCAAAAGTTGGTTCTTTCAAAAGATCAACAAAATCGACAAACCTTTAGGTAAAGTGACCAAGAAAAAAGAGAAGAGACTCAAATTACTGAATCAAGAATGAAAAAGGGGATATTATTTAGTCTTACAGAAATAAAAAGGATTATAAGGAAACACCATGAACAATTACATGCCAACAAATTATAACTAGGTGAAATGGATGATCTACTAAAAAGACACAGTCTAACTAAACTGAGTCAAGAAGAAATAGAAAATCTGAACAGGCCTATAACAAAGAAGAAATTGAATTAATAATCAAGAAACTTCCCACAAAGAGAAGCCCAGAAACAAATGGCTTCAATGGTGAATTCTACCAAATGTTTAAAGAAGAGAATTAACATGAATCCTTCACAAATGCTTCCAAAAAATAGAAAGAAGGGATTTCCCAAATTATTCTAAAAGCAGACAAAGAAATTACAAGAAAAGAAAACTATAGACCAATATTTCATTCACAAATATAGATGCAAAAATTCTCAACAAAATATTAGCAAACTGAAATCAACGTATAAAAATGGTCATACACCATGACCAAGTGGGATTTATCTGAGGAATGTGAAATTAGTTCAATATATCAAAACAAATCAACGTAATACACTGTATTAGTAGAATAAGGGACAAAATTTTTAAAAAATACACATGATCACTCAATAGACACAGAAAAACATTTGACAAAATCCAGTATCTTTTTGTGATTAAAAAAAAAAACCAACAATCTAATAGAAAGGAACTTCCTCAACCTGATAAAGGACATTTATGAAAAACTCACAATTAATCTCATATTTAATGGTAAAAGATTGAAAGCTTTTCCCCTTAAGTCAAGATATCCACTTTTGCCCCTTGTATTTGACATTGTATTGGAGGTTCCAACCAGGGCAATCAGATAAGAAAAAGAAATATGATGCATTGAGATTGAAAAGGAGGAAGTAAAATTATATGTATTTGCAGGTTACATGCAATATAGTATATATAGAAACTTCTATACACTTTCAATAAACAATCTGAAAATAAAATTAAGAGAACAATTTCATATATAAAGATGTCAGAAAGAATAAAATACTTAAGCAATAAACCTAACAAAAGAAGTGTAAGACATACACATTGAAAAATACAAAACATCATTGAAAAAAATTAAAGAAAAAATCTTTCTATTTCTAAATAAATAGAAAGATACCGCATGTTCATTAATTAGAAGACTTAATACTATTAAGATAGCAATACTCCCCAAATTAATTCCACACAATCCTTATCAAAATCTCAGCTACCTTTTTTTTACAGAAACTAACAAGCTCATCTCCAAATTCATATGGAAATACAAAAGACTCATAAGAGCCAAAAAATCTTGAAAAAGTATAACAAATTTGGAGGACTCATACTTCTCAATTTCAAAGCTACAGTACTTGCCACAAAGCTACAGTAATGAAGACTGCGTGATACTGGCATAAGGATAAACAGATCAATGGAATGGAATGGAATAGAGAGCCTAGAAATAAACCTAAACAATTATGTTTAGTTGATTTTGACAAGGGTACCGAACATTCATGGGGGAAAGAATAGAATTTTCAACAAATGGTGCTGGGACAACTGGATATCCACATTCAAAAGAATGAAGTCAGACAGAGAAAGAGAAATACCATATGATATCGCTTATATGTGGAATCTAAAAAGAAATGATACAAATGAACTTATTTACAAAACAGAAAGACTCACAGACTTAGAGAATGAACTTATGGTTACCGGGGGGGAAGGGATAGTTAGGGAGCTTGGGATTGACATGTACACACTACTATATTTAAAATGGATGACCAACAAGGACCTACTGTACAGCACAGGGAACTCTGCTCAATGTTATGTGGCAGCCTGGATGGGAGGAGAGTTTGGGGGAGAATGGATATATGTATATGTATGGTTGAGCTGCTTTGCTGTGCACCTGAAACTACCACAACATTGTTAATTGGCTATACTCCAATATAAAATAAAAAGTTAAAAAAAAAAGTTACTGAGGCTTACAAAAAGAATGAAGTTGGACCCCTATTTCATACTACATACAAAAATTTACTCCAAATGAATCAAAGACCTAAATGTAAGAGCTAAACTACCAAACTCTTAGAAGAAAACGTGGGACTAAATCTTCATGACCATGGATTAAGAAATGGCTTCCTACTCTGCTGTGTTACATGCGCACAGTGAGGGTAAAGTTGAAGAAGACAGGCAGAGGTCCATCACTTTAAAAATGAACAAAATCAATATTTTTTTTTTCTTCAGGCAGAAAAACTATTATGCACCCATGACAAGGAGGTTAGTGACTATTTCCAGAACTGATGTAGACTGAAAAATGAAGTGCCTAGTGCTTAGATATGTCATTGGTGGTTTTAAGACCAAAAATGCAAGGTGCTTAAAATCCTAGATTACACTTTTCTATTAAGCAAACAAAAGTCAGGGCATAGTTATGTTTAATTTTAAATCTGCACCCCTCCCTAATCAGGCTCTCTAGCCAGAGGCGCTGTGACATTTTCCGTTGTCTTAGTTAGCATGGTCTTTTGAGATGAGAGAAAAAAGCATGTCACCAAAAAAAGAGAAAGTTTAAGAAAGACTTTGTATTTGAAAAGACTCTACTTTTATTTTTAAAAAAAATCAACTGAATAGTTTTGCACTTTTACCACAGAGAAAATATATACCATTTCAGGATAGCAGTTACCTCCAGAGAGGAAGGGAAGGAGAAGTAATGAGGAGAGAGGAGAGATGGATGGGGGAGGCCTCTATCTTTATGTTTTTATAAAGATATAGAGAAAGCTAAAGTATTTACATTTGTTTAATTTTAGTGATAGATATATAGGCATCTATTATTTTAATTTCTGAACTCAATATTTCAAAATTTAAAAACTATTTTTAAGTTATTTTATATTAAAAACATGATATATTTGTCACTTAATAATATTTTCTCAGCCTGAACACATTTTATGCTTTATTTTATTAAAAAAATTTTTTTCTGGGTGTAGTTAATAATAGCTAAGTACTGCTATCAGCTGGCAGAAAGTCCTTAAAAATACATCTGGTCAGCCATGAAACATTTATTCAGGACCTACCATGGCACCATGTGCCAAGTGCTATAAAATTTGCTCACAAGACAAAGATAATAAGACACAGTCTCTGTCCTCAAAAAGCTCTCATCCTAGTGGATAATTCAGACAGGTGAATGCACAATCCCAATACAATTTAGTAAGTACTAAGAGAGATATATGCACAGTAGGTATGGACTCAGAGAAGGGAGTAAAAAAGCAAAATCAGCCATATATACTCCCTCTTCTCCCTAATGAGTTAATAAACACCAGATACATCAACCCTGGGTGGGGGAGAGGGTGTGGGGAGACAACAAAAGTATTTATTTTATCTAGCGTAATGACACAACACACTGAATGTGGGCCACAACTATAATTTTCCCCCCTGTAATTTTTTAAAGCTTTAATTTTATATGTTTATTTTAATCAAATGCATTTAGCCAGCTATGAAATTTCTGCATACTTATACTAAGGAAACTTTTGGGGCTAACGTTTTTTACTACTTGGAAATCATCGTGCATGGATTATTTCATTAAATCTTCATAATGTCTCTTGGAGATAGGTGCTGTCTGTATCCCCATTTTACAGATGAGAAGACTAAGCCTCAGAGTAACTAGAAAAAGTCTCCGAGTTTGCTCCAGTTAAACGGAGCCCTTAACCATCTGTCCATGCCACATCAATGTCACTTATATAAGGGAAAAATTAAAGATCCACAGAACCCTCTATTAGCACAGAGAATATTTTTATCATGATGCTTGGAATTCCATCCAATTTTCAAAATGAAAAAAGCCCTTGAAATTATTTGCCTTCTTATATGTTAGTAACAGAGTGCTTGCAGATTTAATCTTTAGCTCTGTAAAGTGTGCAAAGGGAAACCAACCTAAAAGCATTCATTTTCTGTGATCAACAACTGCATTAGGTTCTGGTCAATCAAAATGGTCTCCCCAGGCTTCTCAACAGGATGGTGGTTGATGTTAAGAAAGAGTCCTTATTGAGACCTACAGACTGCTTTATAAAAAAAAAAAAACAAGGATATCATTCCTCAGTGGAGTTTGGACTAGGGGGACACGGTGCCATTGGCAACCAGCAGGGTGTTAGAGACAAACAAAAAGAAAAGCCATGTATTGTTTAATAGAGATCTGCCACTGAAGAGACTCTTATCAGAACCTCTTTGTTCCCAAGGCTGGGAGGATTTGCCACAGACTCACCAAACAAGAACACAAGCACATTGTACAGAAGAAAAACACATCAGAAACTACCCAGGAGCCCAGGAGGTCAGGGATATAGCCACCTCGGAGTGGGAGTGCAGAGGCTGATTTTCCAAACAGCTCTCCAACTTTGGGAGATGCCAAACTCCTGGGACAACAGGGGCTGAAGCTTCAGGGCTGCCAAGAGACACAGAACTGTTGACATTTAGATGAAACATGAAAGAAAGGGCCAAGCTGCTGTATTTTTATTGTTTTAGTTCAGGTCTGGGCTAAGTGGACTCCTGTGTTTCTCAGTGACCCAGCCACCTTCGAACTACACACCCATGAGAATCCTTCCTATCCTATCAAGTGTGAGAACAAATTTGGTTAATTCTTCTCCAGAGAGATATTGGCAATCACACAGCAGGTTGTGCCTCTCACACAAAGGCATTTCCTTGTATTTCAGTGACCTTTGCTTTTACCCTTCGCTTCCCACCTCTGCATGCCTCCCTCGGACACTGTGCTACATATGTCGTTGCTCTGTGAACTCCCAAGATTTCTTCCATTCTCTAATAAAGAATTCTTTGACTGAGGCTTAGGTCACAATAATGACAGTGATGGTCCTCAAAGAGGCCAGGCCAAGGCTGAGGGGGCATCCAACTCCCTGATAATTCCCTTCATTGGAAATAATGCATAAAGCAGGAATTCTATCTGGGTGGCCTGGATTTGAAACTTACTTAGCTTCCATCTTTTCCCTTTTGTAAGAACACAGATTAAACAAAAAGCTAAATTTTGCTAGAGTTTCAGAAGGCAACACTAAAATGGCAAATTTCCTAAACAAAGTGACATTTATTCACAGGGACAACTATGGAACCATAAAAAGCATAAAAGCACTCTGTATGAAAATGCAGATAGCATTGTGAGTTAAGAATTCAACTAAATATTTAGTTTATATTCTCTATTTAAAACTCTGAAAGCTACCAGGGATAACTAAGATCAGAATCTGATGGTTCTTAGTTTGTCTCATAAGGACACAATTCAGAAAATGATACTTTGTATGTACAATAATCTCAGAGAAAATATGGCCCCCAAGTTTGCAGTTTCTTAGAAAGAGAGCTCTTCTGTAATGGCTTAGAATTCCATGTGGTTGTGATATTTCCAGAATGAAGGACTAAGTCAATCCTGATGAAACTTTGAAGGATGCCACCAAGTCTAAATGTTTCAAAGCCAACACTTGAACTGCTAAATCATTCCCTCTGTTTTAAAGGAGTGATTATTTGATTGGCAATGGGGGTGGAGAGAAATCCTTCACCAGTAATGCATATGGGCACATCATCTCCATGATTACATATGAAAGAGGATGGGATCTGGGGAAAACCTCCTGATTCATTCAGACACACAAATCATCCAGAGGAGGGGGTTACCCCATTTTCTCTTGAACTCTAGTAGGAAATTTCCCATGCCATAATTGTATTTGTTATAGTGCGCTGATCAAAGTCCATAAATTCCTCCATCTATCCTCATTCAGGGAAACCATATGGCATTACTAGGAGAGTCACATGTAAGGCTGGTTTGTTATATACATGATTAAATACCCATGCGGGAAAGGAACACTGGGGAGAGCAAAAGCATTTAAAAGAAGAGACTAAAAGCATGAACTCTAAGAGACACGTGGATATATATTCTACTCCTGTAAGATCTAAAGTGGTAGGTCTATACAGAAAACATACTGCAGTATGATCATTAAGAGGAAAGAGGAGGGATTCCTGAAAACAACAGGTAGTACTTCTCAGCAGCTGTCCACATAGAGCCATTTAGGTCTTCATCAAAAATTCTAGAAGACAGATATGGTCATTCTGAAATTTATTGTATCAGACAGTCTTATGATCTTGTGCTCTGTTTGGTAGCAAGGAAAATACCATTTAGTAAAAAAACAAGGAGGTAGCATTCTTTTTCCCTATCAGATTGGTGAATATGAGAAAGTTTGATAATTTCCAGAATCTGTGTAGATACAAGGAAATAGATACTATTGGAGTAAGTAAGATTTTGGAAATACTATTTGACCATATTCATCAAATTTTTAAATTTGCATAAACAATGGCCCCACAATTACATGGTTAGGTACAAGATACAAAAATGTATACACACCTATGAGTATCTATTGTAGCAATTTTTATTCTAGCAAAACATGGAAGACGTCTGAATATCTGATAGTAGAGGAATGACTAAATGAATTAGAATAATCCATTCAATAGAAGAACATGCCGCCAGTAAGAAGGAATAAGGTAAATCTACCTATTTCTGTGTCCAAAACTTTTTAACTCATAAAATAGGAGTCTACTTGTGAAAAGAGAGAAAGAAATAAAGAAAAAAGAAAAGGAAAGAAAGAAAAAATTTAAAGCATAAGACACATCTGATGTTTGTTTATAACAAATAATAGAAATAACATAGAAAAAAATTTTAATTTCCATAGAAATTTTTAGTAAAATGCCCCCAAGAAGTGGGAATTTGAAGAGAAAATGATTTTTACTTTTCATTTTATACCCTTCTGTTTGATTTTTTTTCTTTTAAGTAAGCATGTAAGCATATAATTTTTAAAAGCTAACTTGTAAAACATCATCTATAGCCCAAAGTTTCTCTTTTTTCCTAAGAAACCTTTATCGAAGTACAATTTATATACAATAACATTCACTGACTTTAGGCGAACAATTCAATGAGTTATGACGAATTGTATACAGTCATGTAACCACCATAATAATCATGATATAGAATATCTCCATCACCCCTAAAATTTGCTCCTATCACTTTTCTACCAATCCCATAACCCTATCCCTGGGTCCCAGAAACCACTGATTTGTTTTCTTTCACTAGTTTTGCTTTTTATAGAATTTCACATACTGTAATCATATAAAATTAAATTTTGCTTCTGACTTTTTTCAATTAGCATAATACTTTTAAGATTCATCAACATTGTTATATGTATCAGTAGCTTAATCCTTGTTAGTGCTGAGTAATATTCCATTGTGTGGATATACCATCGTTAACCCACTCACCAACTAATAGCCATTTGGGTTCATTCCAACTGTCAACTATTATAAATAAAGCTGCTGCTTTAAGTATTCAAATATAATTTTTCTATAGACATATGTTTTCATTTTTCCTCGGTAAGTACCTAGGAGTGGAATTATTGTGAAACATCTTAAGTTTCACTGATTTTTCTCTATTGTCTTTCATTTATTTCAGTTCTAATCTTTATTATTTCCTTCCTGTGCTTTGTGTTTAATTTTCTCTTATTTTCCTAGTTTCTTAAGGTAGAAACTTAAATCATGGATTTGAGAACTTTCTTGTGTATCTAATAGAAATTAATGCTTTAAATTTTTATCTAAACACTGCTTTCACTGCATGTATTTTGATAATTGTGTTTTCATTTTTATTCAGTTCAAAATAATTTCTAAGTTTCTTTGTAATTTCTTTCTTTGGCCCATTTTTTTTTAATGGATTTGTTTCATTTTCAACGATTTGAAGATTCCTCAAATAGATATCTACTTGTTATTGATTTCTCATTTAAAATCATTGTGATTAGAGAACATACTGTGTATAATTTCAAATGTTTTAGTTTTATTGAGATTTGGTTTATGGCTCAGAATGTGATCTACCTTGGTGAATATTCCATGTGCACATGAAAGGAATATGTATTCTGCTGTTGTTGAGTGAATGGTTCTGTAAATGTCAACTAGGTCAATTTGGCTGATAGTGCTGGTCAGTCTCCTTTTCCTCAATGAGTTTCTGTCTACTTATTCCATCAACAAAGAGGACTGTTAAAATCTCCAGCTATATTTGTAGGTTTATCTAGTTCTCTTTTCATTTCTATCAGATTCATTTCATATATTTTGAAGCTCTTTTTTTATGTACATTAACATTTAGGTTTGTTAAGTCCTCATAATGAATTTACCACTTCTCATTATAAAATGTCCCTCTTTATCCCTGGTATATTCCTTATTCTGAAATTTACTTCAATATTAATATGGCAACTCCAAATTCCTTTTGATGAGTGTTTGCATAGAATATCTTCTTACATTCTTTGACTTTTATGCTATCTATCTTTACATTCAAAGCGGGTTTCTTATAAAGGATATATAGTGAGTCTTACTTTTTTTTAATGTGACAACCTTTGACTTTTAATTGGAGTATTTAGACATACACTGTACAATATGGTAGCCACTGACCACATGTGGATATTGAGCACTTGAAATATGGCTATCATAAAATGAGATATACTTCAAGTGTAAAATACAACAAGTTTTTGAAGACTTAGTCTTACATGAAATCAAAATAGAAAATATCTCAATATTTATCTAATTACATATTGAAATATTTTATATATTTTGGGTTAAATGAAGTAAATTATTAAAATTATTTTCATACATTTTATTCATCACGTGAGTATTAGAAAAATTTTAATTATGTATGTGGCTCATATTGTATTTCTATTTTAAAAATCTAGTTTGGACAATTTACATTTAATATCATTGTCAATGTGGTTGGGTTTAAATCTACTATACTAATTATTCTAAGACTTCATAGTTTTAGAGAAGTTTTAGGTTAACAGAAAAATTGAGGGGAAGTTACAGAGATTTCCTATATCTCCCCTACTTCCATACATGCATGTATAGCCTCCTCCATTATCACCAGCACTCATCAGAGTAGAGTAGTACATTTGTTACAATTGATAAGCCTATATTGATAAATCATAATCACTCAAAACACTTAATTTACTTAGGGTTCACTCTTGGTGTCATAAGAGTGGGTTTGGACAAAAATGTGTTTGGACATTCTATGGGCTTGGACAAATATATAATGATACATATCCATCATTATGGTATCATACAGAGTATTTTTACTGTCCTAAGAATCCTTTGTGCTCTTGCTATTCATTCCTCCTCACTCCTACCCCTGGCCACTACTGAACTTTTTACTGTCTCTATAAGTTTTATCTTTTCCAGACTCTCGTAGTTGGAAAAATACAGTATATAGTCTTTTCAGATTGGCTTCTTTCACTTAGCAATATGCATTTAACGTTCCTCCATGTCTTTTCATGGCTTGATAGCTCATTTCTTTTTAGAGCTGAATAGTATTCTATGGTCTGGATGCACCACAGTTTATTTATCCACTCACCTACTGAAGGACATCTTGGTTGTTTCCAAGTATTGGCAATTATAAATAAAGCTGCTGTAAATAACATGTGCAGGGTTTTTTGTGGACATATGTTTTCAACTTCTCTGGGTAAATACCAAGGAGTAATTTCTGGATTGTGTGGTAAGAGATTTGACTGTTGTCACTTGTTTGATCACAAGGAAGGAAAGGGAGGGTAGATATTGGTAGATAAAGTGATTGATTATTACTTTAAATATTTTTCTGCCATCCCTTTTTATGGAGTCCAGTAACATGTACGTTAAATGGTTTGATATTGTCTCACATTATGTCCCACACATGACTAATGCTTTGTTCACTGTTTCTTAGTCATTTTTCTTTCTGTGTTTCAATTTGGATAGAATCTATTGTTATGTCTTTGAGTTCACTACTAGTCTTTTCTTCTGCAGTGTCTAATGTGGTATTAATTACTTCCATTGTACTTTTTATTTCAGACTTGTATTTTTCAACTCTAGAAGATTCACTTTTGTCTTTTCTATATCTTCTGTTTCCTCTGATCATTGTGTTCATGTTGTCCTTTATCTTTCTCAATATATAAGAATATATTTATAATTGCTGTTTTACCACCTTTATCTACTAAGTCTAACTTCTGGGTCATTTTTGAGTTTGTTTTTACTTTAGTGATGATCTTATGGGTTATATTTTCCTGTTTCTTTTTTCTTTTTTTAATAGTTCTTTATTGGAGTATAATTGCTTCACAATACTGTGTTAGTTTCTGTTGCACAACAAAGCGAATCAGCCATATGCACCCACATGTCCCCATATCCCCTCCCTCTTGAGCCTCCCTCCCATCCTCCCTATCCCACCCCTCTAAATCATCGCAGAGCACCGAGCCGATCTCCCTGTGCTATGCTGCTGCTTCCCACCAGCCAACTATTTTACATCCGGTAGTGTATATATGTTGATGCTACTCTCACTTTGCCCCAGCTTCCCCTGCCCACCTCATGTCCTCAAGTCCATTCTCTATTTCTACCTCTTTATTCCTGCCCTGCAACTAAGTTCATCAGCACTATTTTTTTCCTGTTTCTTTGAATGTCTGATAATCTTTTTGTTTCTACGACAGACTTAGCAAATATTATATTTTTAGCTGCTGGATTTTTTGTATTCTTTTAATATTATGAAGCTTTTCTGGGACACAGTTTGTTGCTTGAAATCAGTTTGATTCTGTCAAGGTTTGCTTTTAAAATGTGTTAGGGTACGTCCAGAGCAGCCTTTAGTCTACAGCTAACTTGGTCCTTTTTAAGGACTCTACCTAATGCCCCATGTATTAGAATATCTTTCTACACTGGCTGGTGGAAACCTGAACTATTCCCAATTTGTCTAAGCTCCAGAGGTTATTCTACCTACTCCTTTGCAATGGTTCTTTTCCCAGCCTGAAGAGTTTCTTCATATGCATGTTCATAAAAGTATTCAGTCAAAGGCTTGAAGGAACCCCTCTGTAAATCTCTCTGAATTCTTTTTCACTTGGTAGTTCTCTTTTTCTGGCATTTTTCTCTGCAAATTCTAGCCATGTTGGCCTCCCAAACTGCAAATTCTGTCTTTTTAATTTAGAAAATTATCTAAGATCTCTTTGGATTCCCTTCCCTGAGTTGTAGCCTGGAATCTCTCCCAAGCAGTAAACTGTGGAAATCATAGAGTTCTCTTCATTGTTCCCTTTCTCTCAGTGATCACTCTCCTCAGCTGCCTTTGACCATGTCTAAAAACCATTGCTTCATGTATTTTCTCTGGTTTTCTAGTTGTTTAAGGTGGAATGTATATCCAGCCCTTTACTCTATTATGGTCTACACAAGGATTTATAATTTGTAAATAATAGGAATACAAAATACAGATAACACCAAAACTATCTGAATAAGCTTTACTTTTTATGAGACCTCAAAATCTTAGATTGCCTTCTGGTCATATTTCTAAGAATCAGTTATCATATAGTATAGTTCTGCAGAATGATATTGAATATATATAAAATTCTGGGAGAGACTATTACATCTTTTCTCCACCCCCTCTCTCACTATCATCCTGGGTGAAACCATTATCTACAGATAATTGCTGCAACTCTCTATTTTCACAACACTTTAAAGTGTTGATTATTTTCTCAGTGCCTGTCAGATCCATCTTCTGAGCTTCTCTGCTTCTTTCTGCCTCTTGTTTAGACTTAACCAACGGGAGGCCCTGGCAGGAGATCTAAGAGTAGAAGGAGACAGTGATCCCATCCTCACACATCCTTTTCTAACCAAAGTTTTGTCAATAGCTGCATTCATCTAGTTATGGCCAGAGCTCTTAGGCACAGTACCTCTCGCATGGCTACAACACCAGCCAGGGTTCAATAACACCACTCCCTCTCCTTGGTTTTTTAAGCCTAGGGATGAAAATGGCATGGCTTTCTGTCTCTACTCATTCCTGAATGTATCACCATCCCTTATTGGGTTTTTTTGTTTCTTTGTTTTACCTGCTCACACCTCTGTAAAGAGTCCTTTTATTAAACTCTCTCCAGTTAATCCTTACATGGGTTATTTGTTTCCTGCTGGGGTTTCTGCAACCCCAGGCCACACTATTAATGCTTCACCTTTGAAATCACAAATTCAATATCCCAATCTTTGACCACAACTTCCTATCCTTTCAGTTCTCTATTTCCATGACTCTTAATCTGTCTGTGCTTTCTCCATTCCTGCGCCTGATCCCTCCCTCTCCTGCTTCCCCATCTTTCAACCTTTTTCTGGATTTATTTTCTTCCCGATCCAGCCTAGATTCAATAGTCCTTCATTTTACTCCTATGTTCCCCTTTTATAATAGTTGTCTCCATTTTCAAGAGTTCTAACTCCTCAGCTTGGTGTTCAAGGTTTTTAAATACTTTGGGTCTTTACCTACAAAATGAAGAGTTGGATAACATAATCTCTAAGTAGGATAATCATTGCCCCCAACCAGGTTGCTTTCAAGGATGAAAAGGGGAACTATTCATTATTGCACCAGGACACAGGACAGTCCCAGTGAAACTGGGCATGTGACCATCTATCTCTATAGCCTCTTCCAGCTCTAGAATATATGATTATATTACACACATTAAAACCAGAAAATAGATCTCTGTTTTTTCTGGAGTCATGAGGTTGCAGCTTACTATATGTTCTGCTTAGTGAATACAACAAAACATTTGGAAAAAATAAAGATAAGAATAAGAAATCAAAGGCACAGAGGTAAGGGTTGTGAAATGTGAAGACAGTGCAAGAAGATCCACAAACACTTGTTTCCTTCCAAATCTCAGGCTTATCAGAGAGTTGCCCTCAAGGAAAGGCCCTGCTTTTTCTAATAAGCAGGTGGAAGTGAGCCCACAGAATATTCTACCCATTTGGGTATAAATCTAATGCCCTCTTGCCTACTTGTCTCTTCTCTTCCATTTTCAGTTTTCTGTTTCAAACCACACAGAAGCTGATGCTCTGCCCTGTGTGCTGCCTACTATCCCACAACAAAAAGGCTCTTGCAACTGAATAGCTGTGGTCGCCATGGTAGCTGGGGGTCATAAACTCCTGAGCTGTGGGTCTTGGCACAATTCCATGCATTATCTGCATCCTGGTGCAAATCAGTCCCTTTATCTAATTAGTAGGCTTACAAATAGCCACCTGCCCCAGAGCTTAACCATTAAAGATGCAATATTGCTGAATAGCTTGAGACAAGGGGTGAGGATAACAGAAAACTGAAAGCTGATCTTAGCGAGGTCCTTCTCTCCTGGCTACAGACACCTGCAAGCCCTGGCCCACCCACATAGCAGAAGTTCAAAAAGAGGCCGAGAACAAATCGCTTCTGTCTTCTTTTCACTGCTCACCTTGAGTGTCTCTTGATCCACTAGCCTCCCAGAAACTGGGCCTGCTGACTTCTGCCTATAGGACATGCTTGACCATTCTTGCTCAGGGGCCCAGCTCTTCCCTGCCTCACAGCTTCCTACCTGAAGCAACCAACCCTGTCTCTATTTCTAGAATTTGACCAGCTGCCCTGGCCTGCTGTAGTCCACATCCTGGTCTGGATACTTCAGAACTATCTCCTGATTCACCTAAAAGACTGTATCCTTTCTAACTCGTTTACATGCTAAAACTTCCTTGTGCTAATGAAACATACTCCAGATATATATTATCCAGATGTTTGTCAGTTTCATCTTTTTTTCTTCCAGTAAAAACAAAATTATTTTTATTCAACATTTACTATGTAGAAGCAAATATCTTCCTACATTCATTCTATTAATAATAATAAATCTAGACTGTTAAAAAGTTGAAGCCAGTGCAATCTGAAGGTATATAATGCAGTGAATCTGACTGCTGCATCCTGGGCTGAATTTCAGAAATGATACCAAGTGCTTGGGATGGATGGTGCTAGACAGATGGCAGCGGGCTCCAGCTACGACTTTACAGTTGATGCTGTGGTGCCACATTTGTGTGTTTCTATCTATTACAAAAGCAAAAGAGGATTCTAATCAGCATATCCCCCATGAGCTTCTGGAATTAGAACAGACTGAAAACTCACCCAATAGTCTCTTTTATTCTGGGGAATATTTATTCCAGATGTGCAGAGCAAGTACATGCCTCACTATAATTTTATTGTCATGTAATGATTTCAAAATTTCCTGCTTTTTATTATTGTGCTATGTGTTTATGAGAATATATATCCAATAGAAACCTATTAAGCTAGGAAATGATTATCTTTACTATGCTGGTAATGGTCGGTCAAATATGAAAACTATGGCAAAAAACTTAAAGTAGAAAATCTTTACTAAGTCTTTTCATTTATTCTTTTGTTGGTGCAAGCTATGATTTCTTTTGTTTTAGTATCAGATTAGTCACTCCAGTTTGAAATGATACCAAGCAACAGGGTTTCTCATACTTCCTGAGACATGCTATTCCAGAGGCTAGCAGATCTGATTGATACAGGCTTCTTGATAGTCAGATACAGTCTCTTTTCTTGAAGTTTCCATTGTTCCTATTTATTAATTTATATTTCTAAATAAAAAATATCTTTAGGGTCTCTGAAAAGAAGTAAGTGTTTTGAATCTGTGCAAGCAAAAATGAAGCCAGGCCAACATTCCCTCCCTGCCCACTGTGAACCCCCCACCCCCAGGCAGTTCCAGGAACAACCAGATTAAATAGTTATGCCCCAACCAAAGCCTAAACGCCATTATTTAGGTTTCTTCTGAGAAAGGAGAAACTACAAACTTAAAAACAATAGCTATCTTTGTAAAAATTTTTCACTTTTCTTCTCCAACCCTCTTAAGTAAGAGTTGCCAAGCAATCACCACTGTATTCAACACAGATTAAAATATTCCTATGTGCATTTATCTTTTTGGCCACTTCTAATCATTCTTACCTGGTGTTCAACTGTAATCTTATTAAACAACAGCATTCAGTACTTACAGAGGTATTGTCTCCCTGGTACATAAATGCCTGCTCAATGTCTGATTTCTCTCCAGACTTTAAACTCCATGAGGGCAGGGACAGTTCATTCCTTAATCACAATTCCAACCCTGTGAAAAGATGTTTATAACAAGAAGTGTGCCATGATGTTTTTATTGTTTAGGAACTGTGAAGAAGAGTAAGTTAAAATTCTAAGCCTTTTGAGAATTACAAAGAGCATTAATAGTCTTAGTAACTTCTTAATAATATAAACCAATTTATCGTCAATTAATGAGCAAAAGCAGTGTCTGGGCTTCAAAAAAAATGGAAAAGGTATGTTTGCTGAACCCATGACTCCAAAAATTAAAGAAAAATATTTCCCAAACAACCATTCTGTTGAAAGGATACCCCATTTGACACCTGTTGAGTTACCCAGAGGGAGCTCTGTAAACCTAAATTGCATCTTTCAGAAACACCTGAGATACTCTGTAATTTCTCACATGGTCTTTGAGATCTAACTTTTGACTTAAAGATAAACTTCCCAACTTGACAAATTTATAATTATAATTAATAAATATAAAATCTTTTTTTTCTCCAGACTGTCTTGTCCTCCTCTACAAATCCCACAGAGGACACAGTAGAGAGGGCAGGAATGCAAAGGAGGTCTGTGGTTTGGAATTGGCCCAAGCCAAACTGAATTTTTCTGAATATACATTGAACTGTCAGCAAAGAACACCACGACCCAGAACTTGAACAAAGGGAAAACTCCACAGCCCCCTGAAGTCACTAGTTCCATGAGGTGTTTTCCAAGGATTATTCACGTGTTTAAAATGTGTCCATCCAACCGCCAACAAAACCTCCTCATGAACATACCACTCGAATGATTTCCCTTTCTCTATCCCAGGTGAAATGTGCATTCCTCTGAGCAGCTCACCTTTGAGAGCACCTCCTAGACCTATAGATTCTCATATCCACTCTGAGACTTGCGGTATAGGGTCCTGCCCTCATCTTAAAAGGTCTCAGGAAACTGATATCTGAGATCCAGGACTGCAGGATGGTCAGAACCTGAAGGTAAGCAAAGGACCTCAATTCTTCCCGAAGCATCACCTGACAGAGACAGCCTAGCTAACATTGTAGAGTTCCTGGCAGAGGTGTACAGAGAGGGGAGAAGGGAAGATGGAGACAAAGACAGCTAGCTTACTGCTCAAGACTGGCCCATCTCCCCTCATTCTGGGATGACTAATAGAGAAAACAAAAGGTAAGTGAGAATTATCTTCCCTCATGTGTTTATTAAGCTCTTAAAGAGTAATTCTCTGCTGACTATGTTGATTCATTTATTTATATACCTTAGGGATATAAACTTAAGATGACATTATTGGCACAGGAAATAAAGAATAGACAGAAGCATAGAGTTAAAAAACTTTAATCATCAGAATTCTAGTGTCTGCTTAACTAGCTGTGTGAATATGAGCAACCTAACTTCTCTAGGAACAATTTCCCCATCTTCTAAATGAGAGAGATGAGGCCAAAATTTTCTACGATTACTTCTAGCTTTACCCAGGTAATGAATTTTTATGAATGCTGCATGTAAGCCAAGTAGAAAACATATGCAGTAAGATATAGTTGATAATAGTATTAAAAAAGGAATCATGAAGGATGTGTGTCAGTGAGAATTTGCTGCTCTTTTCCAGTCATCTTGGAGAAATTTATGAAAAATATAGAATGTTTTAATGTGTAAGAATGTCTGCTGAACTAAAGGGTACAAGTTTTCTAGACATGAGTTGTAGCCAAGGAGATAAAACTTAAGGATGGAGTAGAAGCATTAAGGAAATTTTTCCTAGAAAGGAGCAAATATAAATAGCAGGGGTGGGGGAAATAGACATTAGTAAACTCATAAAAATCAGAGAGCTAAAGAGCTTTGAAATAGGATGTGAGGACTCAGACATATTTGAGAAGATATGTCATGGTCAAAATGAAGGACACAAAAGATGACTCAAGCGCATCATAATGGATTTATAGAGAAGGCTGATGGTGGTGGTCATGAATCCAATGAGGATGAGGAGGGTAGTAATAACAGCTACCATTTATTGAGCACTTACTAAGTATTAGAACTCTTTGCTAGGAAATGTATAAATACCTTGTCTAATTTCTAGAACTCTCTCTAAAGGATATTGTGATATTCATCACATAGACTAATAAACAGGGCTTCCCTGGTGGCACAGTGGTTGAGAGTCTGCCTGACGATGCAGGGGACATGGGTTCGTGCCCTGGTCCGGGAAGATCCCACATGCCACGGAGCGGCTGGGGCCGTGAGCCATGGCCACTGAGCCTGCGCATCCAGAGCCTGTGCTCCGCAACAGGAGAGGCCACAGCAGTGAGAGGCCCGCGTACCGCAAAAAAAATAATAATAATAAATAAATAAATAAATAAAAATAAACGAAGACTCAGGAAACGTGACTTCTCCAAGGGCTAACCCAGGTCTCTCTGTGCTATTTTCAATACACCATTACTGTTTGCCCATGAATAGGAAAGCTCCTCATCCAGAGCTTTGGGAAATCAAGAATTACTAAGAAAAAAATTAGTCAGAGATAACCATCAATAGATCAGATGGAATTATTTCTCCTCGAGCAAAGGGACTGTGTCTTCCTTACCTACTTGTTCCCGGCACTTAGCTCAGGGTCTGGCACAGAGATGTGCCTCCCAGATGCCCCTTCAAGGAAAGACTTGCTGCCCAGCTGCTGAGAGTGGGGTCAGCCTCCAGCTGTTAGCTCCATCAAGGTTGGCCTCAGCTGTAGATAAATAATTGCCTCACCTGAAATCATGCCTTTTCCGGAAGACTGCATCCAGTAACTGAGCAAGAAGAGGAGAGTGGTGTTGGAGGATAAAGGCCTGCAGCTGAATTGAGACAACTCTAATGGGCAGTCTGACTTCAGAGCTCCCTGCTCAATGAGCTGAGATCTTGTCAGTTCTACTTTGCAATTTGACTTCTCTTGGCCCAATTCTGCTTCTGTCTCCTTCTTTTCACAGGTGTTGATGCCTAATAAATATCTTGGACTCCAGATGCTTCCAGAGAACACAACCTGCAACACACCCATTATGTGTCTAATAAATATTTGAGAAATGAATGGATGGATAAAGTGGTATGAGTTAAGGAGCATTTTTAGAGATTCCTATCCCCTCAAAAATGTTCCCAGTAGCTGGTGGCTGAGATTCTACAATCAGAGGTTTATTCCTTTTTCTTAGTGCTTCTGCTCTTATAAATACTCATGAGGTAAATAGCATGTTAAACTTATTGGACGCATATATCCTAGTGTAAAGAAAGTCCTGAAAGCACATTCTGATAGGAGGAGAGAGAGAAAAAGCATGAGAGCACTGATCAAAGAGCACTAAGGACTTGTCTTCTGCAGCTCAATCACTCAGAAGTTGAGCAAAGTGAAACCAACGCAGAAGAACAAGGGAACCACGGAGGTCATTTAAAAGGGAACATCATTTCCTTATTTATGCTACCTTGGTGCTGCTTGCCCAGGAATTTCCACTCTCAGATTTTTTTCAACCCTGTGGTGATAGAAAGATTCCATCATACCAGCAAAAAAAGAAACTCAAGCTTTCTTTTTTCAGTGAGTCTTTTTATTAATTATCACTATCATAATAACCATCATCATTACCATCATCATTGCTATAATAAGCAAACATTATATACTCATTTTAAGTGACCATAGTGCCATAGTCACTGAAGTCATTCTCCAGGCTTTCTTCTCCTTTGTATATCATTATTTTGAATATTTCTTTAAGACAAAATGAAAATGGCATGTCTACTTTCATATGCAATGATTTGCAAACTCAGCCTCTCCTTGGTCAACTGAAGGAAAATATCTTCTACAACTGAATAGCTAAATAACATTGTTACCTCAAGATACTTTCAATCTTTTCTTATAAATACCTTGACGTATAGAAGATTTTCACTTCTCCCTTAATGTCTAGCCTCTAAGTAAGGCCTTAAAATCTGAAATAGTTTTTCAAAATGCAGTGCATTTATTTCTATTCAGAAAACGTTATAGGTTTTACCTTAGTTTGTTTCATCCAAAGCAGTTTTTTTTTAATATATGTAAATACAAAGTAGTTGGAATTGGAAGAAGGAAACATCACTCTAAGGACTTTGTGCACCCCCATAACTGCTTTATTCTCCCTGTGGAACAGTGGCTGATGATGCTTTTGTCATGTTACTCATCCTTAAAATCCTGTCCAGCTCTCTGAATCCATCCCCTACTACAGCCACACTATCGCCCCCTGCCATCCCCTAGCCACTCAATATTCCTTTCTGCCAATGGACAGTTTTGTTCCTCCTCCTGATACCAGGTTTTGAAAGAAGAAAAAAAATTATTTATTTCTTAACTTTGCATTCTCATTTAAAATCTCTCCCTTCTTCCCCTTGTTCTCACCCACTTA
The DNA here is from genome assembly GCF_025265405.1 of Mesoplodon densirostris. Taxonomy (NCBI): domain Eukaryota; kingdom Metazoa; phylum Chordata; class Mammalia; order Artiodactyla; family Ziphiidae; genus Mesoplodon; species Mesoplodon densirostris. The sequence continues at coordinate 37,048,188 of NC_082672.1, read as the reverse complement.
CCACCTCTCCAGGTCACCTCTGACCCCTACACCTCTCCAGCCATTTCATCGTTAACTTTGACTGAGTCAGAGGAATGATTCATAGAATCATAAAACTCAGGGTGGAAAAGAACCTTAAAGGTCAGCTAATTCAACCACCCAACTAAGTGGAAAAACCATCTTTTATTTTCTTTCTTTCTTCCCTGACTTCCCAAATTCAACTGCAAGCATCAGAACAATGTCTCTAGTTGTTATGGAACTTCCCGCTGTGGATATCCTTTTAAACAAGGTAGGTTCCCCTCTCTCTGAGATACCTTAGGTAGAGTCCTGTCAGTGGTAGACAATGGATTACAGATGAGGAAACCAACAATCCTCTGAATATAAAGTTGGTTACTCTCTCAAAAACTGTTTAAAGATGAGCATGTTTATTTCACTTGCTCCATTTATTCTATGGAACAACTAAATATTGTCCCTAGAAAACATAGACAATTCAACAAAAGAAATATACAAATGGCCCATAAAAATATTAAAATATAATTAACCTAAGTCATGGTAAGATAAATAAATGTCAATTTAAATTACAGTGCGATTATATTTCTCATCTATCATATGGCAAAAATTTAAAACAGCCACCCTCATACATTGCTAATGGGTGTGTACAAAACCTTTATGGACAGGGATTTGCAATATCTAACAAAATTACATGTGTGTCTACCTTTTGACCCAGCAATACCACTTCTAGGAATTTACCCTGAAAATACACCTCCAAAACTATAAAAATATATCTGAACAATATTACTCAGATTATTCATTGCAGTATTGTTTATAGTTGTTAAATATTGGAAACAGCCTTAAATGCCCATTTACAAGAGAGCAGTTGTATAAACAATGATGCATCCACACAATGGAGTACTAGGCAACTGTAAGAAGGAATGAGTAAGATCTCTATGGAACCAATATGGAGTGCTCTCCAGGATATATTGTTAAATGAAAAACGAGAAGCATATTTATAGTGTTATTTTTGTGTAAGAGAGAAGAGAAATCTAGAAAATACACATATAACTACTCATCTGCACATAAAGAAACACAGGATAAAATAGAAACTAATAATATTGGTGAAAATAATAAAAGGAATAGTAGGAAATTACACCACTCTTTATATAATCCTGACTTGTGGAATCATGTGAATGCTTCTTCATATACTCAAGAAAACAAGGATGGGCAGAAACTAAAATGGAATACAAACAGAAACAAATGAACCAGTTGGGAGATGGGGGAGAAAACTAACTCAAGTAACTTTTAAGTGGAATGGTTGGACTATATATCTTCAGGTTAAAAACAAAAAGTGTTAACAATTATTGAAGTGCAGTCAGCAAGGGTTTCTTTCTCTCACTGACATAAAGGTATGAAACTATTTTCTGTATATTCTAGAATTAAGCAAATAAGTAAATATACAGTGGTCAGTGGGAGCCCGATTCCTCACTGACAAAGTTACAAATGTGGAAAGAAGGAAGGTCTAAATGATTCCTGTGGCTTTTCCCAGCTCCGTCTACTCAGAAGACCTAGAAGCAGTGACACCCATTCTCCATTCCCAAAACAAAACAAGTCTGGGGCACGGAAAGGACAACTTGAGTCTAGAAAATCTTTCTGTGGCAGAAAATAAGGATGTGCTTCAAAGAATGGTGGAGGCATACCAAAAGGACAAAGAAGCCAGATCGAAGAACTTCCCACTAGTCAAAATCTGGAAATTTGAGCATCAAAATAATAATAACAGTAGGTTATTATAACCCATTGAATGAAATAAGAATCCATGAGTCTATAGTCTTATTCATACATACATACATATGAAGAGAAAGTTCTTCCTTACAGTACAAAACCAACTAATGAATATAGAAGAAATGATGGACTTGGAAAGTCACCATTAACAACCATCATTGAAATAATTGATTCAGGCAAGAATCATCAATGGTACTAAACTAGTATGTATGAATTTGATGAGTAACAGAGTATTTACATAGCCTTAAAGTTTCTGCCATAAGATATTTATTAACTACAATGAAAAAAGCAGTAACTTTTCAGTGGAGAAATCTGGCAGACACCTTCTTAACCAAATGATTAAACATTATCAGTAATGGTGCATGTCACTGTCACATGCCTCCTGGTATGATACCCTAAGAAAGACACAGCATCACTCCTGTGGAATTCCTGCTGAAAATGCCTACCCCGAATCTAATCCTGAGGAAACATCAGACAAGTTCAAATTGAGGAACGTGAGGAACAAAATATAATTGGCCACACACTTTAAAATGTCAGTGTCATAAAACATGAAGCAAGGCTGAAGAACTGTTCTAGGTTAAAGGAGACTAAACTGAATGCAATGTGAGACTAAACTGAATGCAATGTGAGACCCCAGGGGGGTTGGTTTGTTTATTTTGCTGCTGTTGTGTTTTTGTTTAGTTGTTTTCTATAATGGTAATTACGTGGACAATTTGAAAAATCTGACTGTATATTAAATAATAGTTATGTATCAGTGTTAACTTCCTGATTTTGATGATTACACTTAATTATGTAAAAGAATGTCCTTGATTTCAGGAAATACACTTGAAATAATTAGGGGTAAGTAGCATCATGTCTGCAAGTTTCAGTTTTTATCTTTTTGAGACTCTAGGTGGAAGGTATAAGAGAATCCTTTGAAATTGTCTTGCAGCTTTTCTGTAAGTTTGAAATTATGTCAAAATAAAAACACATAAGAAAAAAACTATTATCCTCTTGTGGTCGATCCCTCTATTAGTTACTGTGTTTTTTTTTTTTCAAAGAGTAACCCCTTAATATGTGTTACCCAATTTTTGTTATTTGCCGACATTAGCTACTTATTTTAGGGGCCCAAGGTTTTGCATGCTCATTGAAGGTACCGGTTTTTTTTGTTTTGTTTTTTTTTTTGGCTGTGTTGGGTCTTCATTTCTGTGCTAGGGCATTCTCTACTTGCGGCGAGCGGGGGCCACTCTTCATTGCAGTGCGTGGGCCTCTCACTATCGCGGCCTCTCTTGTTGCGGAGCGCAGGCTCCAGACGCGCAGGCTCAGTAGTTGTGGCTCACGGGCCTAGTTGCTCCGTGGTATGTGGGATCCTCCCAGACCAGGGCTCGAACCCGTGTCCCCTGCATTAGCAGGCAGATTTTCAACCACTGCGCCACCAGGGAAGCCCAGTTACTGTGTATTTATCACATGCTCTCTACTTCATTTTGTGTTTCATTCTATGGGGTCCTCCACCCGCACATCGTGGTAACAAAATTGAAAGTTTGGGTGGAGTGGGCAGCCTTTTGATTCTCCTGTCAGAGGTAAAAAGCAGACATATTCCCATTTTTGTTTAACATGTACCAAATCCATCCTTCACACACAGTAGTAGTTGTTATAGGTACATATGCTGCTCTCATTATGTCATCTATGAAAGGTGGCTGCAAGAATATGATGTGAGACATTTGGGCCAATTCCAATCCTTTTCTATAAATCTATTCTAAAGCAGGAACTCTTAGACACCTATATAGTCAGTCTAAAGACGACTAAGGGAGACTAAAATAGGAACATTTGTACTTTTTTAAAAGTATCTATATACTTGAAGAAAAGCTTGTCTGCACTATATTTAAGTCGTTGTGCAAAATGTGTATGACTCATCCATTCATTCACTCAGAAGGCCTTGATGGAAAAACTAGTACTCGTCAAGTTTTATGGATAAGTTCTACAGATTTTAAAGCTAAAGGAAATATTCCTCTTCTGGAACAGTATTTTCAGGAAGGAACAATGTGGTAAGTGCTGTAATTGAATTATATACTAAGTATTATGGAAACACAAAGGAGAGCATGATTAACTTCACAACAGTTGATATTAAATCACAGAACAAGAGTCAAAAAAGCCATAAAAGACACCTAAGCTACCTGCCTTTTCCAGGCCAACATCCTAAATCTTGTCTGTGGTATTCCTGACCCCTGAACATGGAAAGGGGTGAGGTATCACCCCTACACCTTGGAAATGACTCAGAGGCAGAGGCAGGGAAGAGGTGAGGCACTGAGGTGGAGAGAGTTGACCAGAGCAGAACATCTCTTAGCCTTCTACTTCCACACATGCAGAGTGCCTCCACTTCATAGCTTTAAGGTATACACTTGCCACAAAATAATATTTCACTTGATAAAAGGATATTGGTGCTAAAAAAATTGAACTGAACATGAATTTTAGCACATGATTTCTCATATTGATAGGAGTGTGTGTGTGTGTGTGTGTGTATTTCCAGCTGAAATGTAATTCTCTCAATACCTGGCATCTAGGTACACAAAAAAATTGTTCACAGGGGTTGTGCTAACAATAGTTGGTTTATGTAAAAGGATAAATATCGCTGCATTGTTCGTAAGAGTGAAACACTGATAACTACAACTTAAACATCCAGCAAATGGTCAGATAAATGCTACACTGAGCCATACTTTGAAGGGATTTTTTTACGGAGGTTGATTAATATGTGCTCATCAAGAAGATTGTTCCAAATATGTTGTCAAGTGTACATAAAATTTTACTAGGATTACAATGCTAATGAAGTATGAATCTCGATTTACAAATTCAAATATGCAAGAAAGGTAACTTTTTTTGTGTGTGTGTGGTACGCAGGCCTCTCACTGTTGTGGCCTCTCCCGTTGCGGAGCACAGGCTCCGGATACACAGGCTCAGCAGCCATGGCTCACGGGCCCAGCCGCTCCGTGGCATGTGAGATCTTCCCGGACCAGGGCACGAACCCGTGTCCCCTGCATCGGCAGGCAGACTCTCAACCACTGCGCCACCAGGAAGCCCGAAAGTTAACTTTTTTAAAACGATGAACTTATTTTCTGTTTTAACCTTATTTTTATGTGGTAATAGAAATTAATTCCTGATATTGCAGTTGTGTTCCAGGAAGGCTTATTTAGGGTCAACATATGGGTGAAGAGACATCTTGTCCTTGATTTTGTCTCAAGGATCCTAGGACCCATTCTCACCCTGTCTGGTCACCCATCTTAGAATCATTCCAGTCATTTCTACATCCTCCCCTTCCTGAGTCTGCCTCTCCCGGTTACTTCCATGCCCTTCTCTAGAGTCATTCCATTCATGTTACACTGTAGGAAATTCTGAGAGACTATCTAAAGTCCAATGGGTCTAGACACACCACAGTGGCATTTCCTGGGGCCTTGACACCACCCCTGCTTGAGGGTCTACCAGGACAGCAGGCACAACCTCTCTACCTTCAGATCCACTAAACCTGCTTGCATCCTATCTCTCCACCACCAAGTTCACTTGAGTTGGGGAGTCAGGGCAGAGGACCTTCTTTCCCAGGAACCCATAAAAAAGGATGCCGCATACGGTTGTATGGTTTGAACACTGCACAAATGTTGAATATGAGTAGGGATGAAATGAGTAGGGATGAAATCTAGAAAGTCAAGACCCTTGGCATGACGCCAAGGCCACTAGAAGAAGGAAGGGCTTTTGTCTTTGTATAAAAGTGTTGTCAGCCACCTAAGCCACCACCCTTGGGAAGGATCTGCTCAACAAGGCACTTTACTGTAATTCATTCACCAAAATGTGGCCTTTTTCTATTTTCAGAATGAATCTGCATAAGCAGCTAGAGGTCCTTTCTTCCTCTCTAAATCTCTCTCTTCTCCCAAGAATTGATAGCTTTTTTATCTAGTCTTGAAAGCTCTAAGGCTTCTTCTGACTTACCATATGTTCTTCCAAATCTCTTTTTATTCCCTAAGTCTTTTTGTATTCCCACAAGGGCTCAAAATGTTGCAACTCAAAAGTTGTTGACTTCCTTTTTTAAATGCATTCAGTTGGGTCATCTTTTCCCTGAGGCAGTGAATGCAGAATGTGCTAGTTTATGGAATGGGTGAAAGGCCAGGACCACCAGGAAATACAGTGGGAAAAAAAACCTCAGTTAATATTTCAAAATGTCATCCTACCACTGTGTGGGCATAGACCACTTCTGGAAGGCTATACTTGTCTAAACTGTTAGCAGTAATTATCCTCAGGAGTGAAATTTGGGGATGAGATCTCTATTTTTTGCTATATAAATTTCTGCATATGAATTGTTTTTATAAGGGGCTTGTGTGACTTTTGCAAATTTTCTTGAAAGACAAACATTTTTAAAACTGGAAAAAAATGTTCCTGTGTACTTTTAGTGATGGTATCCAGAATGATACCTTGTTTGTTCTCCCTTCTCCTGAGTGCTTTGTGCTACACCTACCTCTCTGTGGTCGAGTTAAACTATTTTTAAGTTCTTGATCACTGTATAAATGATGACATTAGTGTGAGTTATGGAAATGACAGTATTAACTGATGGAAACATGATGGAAACTGATGGAAATATGGATTAAAATGTACATAATTAGCATAAATTAATATGATTTACCTTCCAGGTGGGGCCACAAAGGGTCCCATAACTGGAATTCCAATTTCTCACTTCCTTTTGCAGATGAGGGAGGGCCAAAACTTAACAGATAACAAGAGTAAATCCTAAAGGGTGGCCCAAGGGAACAGAGCTGAGAGAGCTGGGACAAAGCTCCTGTCCTCCAGATTCCAGGCCAGTGTCTGTTCTGTCACAAGACACGCTTTCTCAGTTTGGGCTACTTCTCTTCTTTTTTTTTTTTTTTTTTTTTTTTTTGCTGTACGCGGGCCTCTCACTGCTGTGGCCTCTCCCGTTGCGGAGCACAGGCTCCGGACACACAGGCTCCGCGGCCATGGCTCACGGGCCCAGCCGCTCAGCGGCATGTGGGATCCTCCGGGATCGGGGCACGAACCCGCGTCCCCTGCATCGGCAGGCGGACTCTCAATCACTGCGCCACCAGGGAGGCCCTACTTCTCTTCTTTAGTGAATATAGAGAGAATGGTGAGCAGAAGTGGATTTAAGTGAATGAAGTTTAAACTTCAAGTGCCTAATTTGCATGGGTCCTTTCTAAGGTCCTGGGAGGGCCATAGCATTGTGTTCCCATGGGCACCTGATTTTGTAAAATGTGCAAAGTAAACTATTTTTTAACAGAAATTGGTTCCGGCCACTGTCTCTTTCCACTCCAGCATTTCCTCCTACTAGGTGACATTGGGTGGCCATGTGACTTTGGAGGACATGATTAAGGGGTGGTTGATTCAGCTGTGGATACATATAGTTTCAGTACATTGTCATATATGTATATGGTTCACAGATATTCCCATGAAGTCGTCACCAGCTACCCCCATGCAAGTATAGAGTATAGATTCTAAGAATCTCCTTACAGCCCACTATGTCAACTCTCCTGGCCTCCTGACACAAAGGTGCAGGGCCAGATGGTGATTCCTTCATAGCTCAGCTCTGACGGCGTGTGATGGTGGAGAGATGATGTTGAAATGTATGGAACCAGAAGCTAATCCATAGAAAATTCTTTCAAATATCAAGTGTGTAAGATTTTAACAGAGGATTTGGTTCTCATCAAGATCTTATCAAAACAGACGTTTTCTCTTATCAGGAATATATTTTAAAAAGCAGTGCATACAGTTATAAAAGGTCCATATTTCTCACAGTTTATGCTAATTGTGTGAGACAGAATTTATCAGAATTTCTCGATTTGAAGGGAACAAACCTTTAACTATATTAAAAATAGAGAGCAGGTCTATCACAGTTCAACAATATGATAAAAGGTTTTCCCAATTTGACAACAGTTGTAAAAATTTATGACATTACTAACAACGATGGTGCTAAAATTTTTAAACTAATAATTTTTAAAAATATTCAATCAAGACTAAAATATCTTTCTTGTCTCTCTACAGAACATAAAATTGATATTTAGTAAAGAAGCAAAGAGTATACAGCCAAAACAGTACTTTTTAAAAAGTAGTATAGAGGTGTGGCATACAGTTAATTTAAAAATTGCTCTTTTCAGATTTTTTTTGTATTTGTGACTCTATGAGATTTCATATATTGTAATTTGTGTGTGTTTTTTGTACCTAATTCTGTATCCTTTTTTTGAAAGAAGGCCCCTGAAATTATTATATGCTTCAGGAAGCCATCAAACCCAGATTCACCCTGACAGGGAACATAGTTTTCTTTTGATGCTTGCCTCTAGCAGCTTTGTTAATCCCTGCCTTTTCCTGATTTCCCATCCCACTTGCCCCTATTTTTTTTTTCTTTTTTTTCTTTTTCTTTTTTTTTTTTTTTACTTATTTTTGGCTGCGTTGGGTCTTTGTTGCTGCGCGCGGACTTTCTCTAGTTGCGGTGAGCGGGGGCTACTCTTCGTTGGGGTGCGTGGGCCTCTCATTGCGGAGGCTTCTCTTGTTGCAGAGCACGGGCTCTAGGCTCCTGGGCTTCGGTAGTTGCGGTGCGCAGGCTCAGTAGTTGTGACATGGGCTTAGTTGCTCCGCAGCATGTGGAATCTTCCTGGACCAGGGATTGAACCCGTGTTCCCTGCATTGGCAAGCGGATTCCCAACCACTGTGCCACCCGCCCCTACTTCTTCGATCCCTCATCCTTGAAGGTAACACACAGAGAAGGCTTTCCAAGATACCTAGCCAAAATTAACGGCTCTTGTTTACAGTTTTCACAGCAGCCAATATTTGCCTCTGACATCATACTTATCAGAATCTGCCCTGGATTAATTTATACATCACATACATATTGAGGACCAGTTATATGCTGGGTTCTGTGCTGAGTCTCAGTACTTCCTTTGGTCCCAGCCTTGCCCAGGATCCTGAATTTCAGAAGGCCCTCCAGCCATGCCCCTCCAAATGGGCTGGAGGTCTGTGGGCCCGGTGGGGCATGCTCATCCAAAGCCCTGGTCTCCTTTCCTAAGTCACATACCTGGACTCCAGAATTACTTGCTTAAACCCACACTGAATCTGCTTCTGCATGGGCCTCTTACCCTGGTCCTTCCTCCAGAGAGCTGATTTGCCATTGGTATGCTCACTCCTAGGGCCAAAAAGAAGCTGTTATTGCAGTAGGGGAGAAGGTACAGAGCTTGGATATAAAGGGGGAGAACCTATGCTGTAATGGGAAAAGAAAGGAACAAGCTAGTAGTTTCATTTCTATCATGCCCCAGACCCTACAAATGTCAGTTATGGGCCTGCTAAGACTGTAGTTGGAATGTCTATGTCTTGTTTTTCATCCCAGAGGTTCCTAAACTTTCTCTGCCTCTATAATCTTTTAGTATCTTTATAATTTTTTCATGGCATAACTAGGGCAAAAGAAATGCCTAACAGTTCCACTTATTAAATCCAAGCTACTTAATAGTAGTAATTCACATGATATCTTACAGATGTCACATTGTTTCCCTCAAAAATGTAAAGTATCCTGCGGCTACCCTATGAATTTTCCAGACCTGGAATACCTCAATGCACAGTTTTAGAATTGTGGTTCTATCCACTAGAGTATGAGCTTCTTTGGAAAAGATATTGAGTCTCATTCATCATGACAAATTATATTTTCCAAAAATGACCACATTCGAGTCCTACAGGCTTTTCTAGAAACTTAGCACTCTCTCAAGGAGATACGAAGTCTAATTCCCTTCCTCTTGAATTTGAAGGGACTATTGACACACCTGTAATCAATGAAATGTGGCAGCAATTGCACTGCATGACTTTCAAGGCCAGGTCATAAAAGGTGATACAGTGTCTACCCTGTTACATTAACCTCTTGCTCTGAGCTGTCATGTAAGCAATCCAACTGCCTCGATGCCTTCATGCTGTAAGGAAGCCCAAATTATCCCACTCAGAGAGACCACAATGACAGGCCCTGAAGCTGTTTGAAGGAAAATAGAGTCCTCAGCTCCTCTCTAGCTCCCTCCTCTTCCAACTCCAACCACTACCTGCGTGCAACCATATAAGGCACTCAATGTTGTAACCACCCATCTAAGCCCTTCCTGAATTCCTGCACACAGAATCCATGATCATAATAAAGTGACTGCTGTTATTTTAAGCCATCAGTTTTGGAGTGATTTTTTTAGACAACAGTGGTAACTGGAAACATTTTTTTTCTTATTGCCTTGACAGTTAGCATAGTATATTGAATATTTTGAAAGGTTAATAAATGCTCATCAAATTGAATGGGAAAATGGAAAATCTCAAAGTAGCAGTGATTAATCTAAAGTTACACATATATATGTTGAAAATATGGAAACTTAGGTTATATGCATTCTGATTTCATAGCAAACCTAGGATACTAGGGTTTGATCTTTTTAGAGTTTTAATAAATCCCTTAAATGAGTCAATTACCTTGCCTTTTCATGGTAAGGTACATGTCCTCACAACAAAGGGCAGGAAAATAATTCTAAATACTCACTAGCAAGCTCACTATATCATGAGGTCACCGTAGGGGTCGTGTATGCTGAATTATCAATTCCAGTTAATTGAGGATTTTAATTAGTCAATTCAGATTAAGCAAGGTACTACTATAATTGGTGGATTCCAAAGGCAGCCATCTGTTCCCTTTGTGAGTATTAATATTATGTCCTATAGCGTCTATCAAGGAAAAGAATTTGTCAAGTAGAAATTCTCTTAACATTAGCAAAAGGTGAATGCTTAGGAAATAAAAGGGAAGAGCTGGGGAGAAAACAGACTAAAGACAGGAAAAAAGAAAAAGCCTAGGAAGAAAGGAAACACTCCAATTATTTGCTATGTTAAAAGAATCAAACTGAATTTAACTTAGACATCTGTTTATGCCTGTTTTTTTTTTCCATTCGAGTGGAGGGAGGTAATTAAAATGCCATGTAGCTGCTTGCCTTGTATGCATTTCTAAGCATAATTCAAACTCTTATGAATCTGCCCTCTCAAAGAAATAGCTGATTATAGAAACAGAACAAAACCTCTTTGATCCCTCTTGTGATACAACTAGGTCATGAGAAGTAGAATTCCAGATATATTTTGTTTTAAATGATTCTTCATGAAAAATCTGACTTGGGGAGGTTTTTGAAATGAATAATGATGGAAACCAAGGCAGAATATAAAGCAAAAGACTTGTTGACATTAAAAAAAACACCAACTCTGCAAAGGTTACCTAAATGGACTTATTGTTGACATGACTTTTTTTTTTCCAACCTCCTTCATAATAGGGTTTTTTTTCTAAATGAACAATGCCTAAAAGGTGCAATGATAAATTTCAGGTGCGTGTAACAATAGATGAATTGTGCCATGCAAAACCCCATAACATCTTGGGTACTGGTGGAAGAAAAAAAGGACAATATTTATGAGTTTCTCATAAACTTCAACCTGTTTTTCTAGTGGTTTTGTTATCTAAAATAAATGTATCTTTGTCTTCTAGGCAGAGGAAAATTATCGTGCTTTTGGAATTAATTGTGCCTCTCTCTAAAAGCAAAAAGTTAACATATTTTGCGGAGAATCTAGTATTTTTTAACACTTACTTGTAAAATAATATAATTAAGATAAGGCTGTATATCAATCAAGGTGGTTGTTTTTGGTTCCCCCCCACCCCTTACAAAGAACAGACAACCTCTTACAAACTAGTTTAAAATCCAAAAGAGAGGGCTTCCCTGGTGGCGCAGTGGTTGGGAGTCCGCCTGCCAATGCCGGGGACACGGGTTCGTGCCCCGGTCCAGGAAGATCCCACATGCCGTGGAGCGGCTGGGTATGTGAGCCATGGCCGCTGAGCCTGCGCATCTGGAGCCTGTGCTCCGCAACGGGAGAGGCCGCAGCAGTGAGAGGCCCGCGTACCACAAAAATAAATAAGCAAAAATAAATAAATCAATAAAAAATAAAAACCAACAGTGAAGTTCAGAGTTAGGACTGGCTTCAGGTGTAACTCAATCAAGAACATGGCTCTGTTTTTCTACAATTTTCTTGGGTTTCGCCCTTCTTCATGATGTCATCTTCAGGCTTCCCTCATGATTCCAAAACAAGTATCCCAGGAAGGTGGGTTTCATGTGCTCTTACTCACATCTCCCAACCTGCTTGAGATTGAATTTTCGGTGCAATCTACTGATTGGTCTATACCAATGCAGGTCCCACTCCTGAACTGAAGGCAGTTCAATCCCACACAACTAACAGCTGCTACACAATGAGGAGGGGTGGCTCTTCGAGGAAAATCTGAGTACTGCAAGGAAGGAGGGAAAAGGTGTATAGGATACCAGAAGATAACTGATGTTCACTACAGGTAGTTCGTGCAAATGGTCACAGCAGCACTTATGTTTTTGGGCAAGTATAACTATGGGAAAGTATAAGATTTTCACTAGAAATAAAATCCTTCTGCTCTAAATTATGTTTTTAACGAATGCAGAAATAATGAGTTTATCAGAAACAAATCAAAGAGTCAAATTAGCAAGAATTTCAACTATGGAAAATGGTTTATGTAATTCTGATTCATCTAGCAAATATTAACTGAGTACTTACATATACCAGGTGCTGTGCTAGGTTGATATTTTTATTAGTCTATTAAGTATCATTGTGATATAAATAAATAGGTAATATAATTGCTGGTAGCCTAAGATGCATTATTAAAGTTTAAATAAATAACATATATGATTTCTCTTAGGCTTTTAGAAATAGCACCCCCCCGCCAAAAAAATATATTCATGACTACCATTGTGTATCATGAGTGATACAAGGGCCCCAGATTAGGAGCAATGATCAAAATAAAACAGAACAAAAAGTGTAGACACTAATATATATGCATAAATCATATAAATCCTATACACTGTTGGTATTAACTTTAAAGCTCAATCCTCCACTAAATCATTCTCTAGCATGAAGATACACTCTGATGAGGGGCTTCCAAATTTCTTATTTACCAGTTACTTCCCTACAGGAGTCAGACCGAGCCACCTGGACTCAATCTGCGCTCAATCTGGGGTGGTTTCTTCATCTTATGAAACGGAGCCTCTCAACCCCAGACCTCAGGGTGCCACTGGGTATGCAGTACAAGAATTAACCTTAAGAATTAATATCATTAGTGTTCAGGTAGCTCATAGCAATCACAAATTTCTCTCTAACAAAGAATAGTCTGAATTTTATATATTAGTCAAAAACCTAGCAGAAGCGTACCCAGGATGAGCCAAGCGTGCAGCTGACTTCGTATCCGCAATGAATGCACACTGAGCACTCACTTTCCACTTTCCAAATTTCTGTCCTGCACCCACACAGCCAACCTGTGTTCAGACGATCATTTTTACTAAACACTTCACCTCCCACAAAGCAATAGTGTGTATGATTTATAAAATTAATGTTTGTAAGGGACTGCTAGAGCCTGGTCTGAAAGATGCCTTTGAAGAGGAAAAGATTGTTGATGCTATGATGTCCTGGATTTCTTATCCTTATCAAGACTGCTTCTATGAGGAAAAGCTACAGAAATGATAGATGGGACCATTTTTATTCAGCACAGTTACAGGTGGCAAAACACTGCTGTGGGACTCAGGCAAGAATATGTCCTTAGGCGACATCAACTGTATAAACATGTATCCTGTCAATCACTAAGAATGTAGGTACGATACCTTATAGACCAGGGGTAATGTTAATTCCATCCTGCTTACAGTGTGCTCTGTACTGGAAAAGTTCAAGGTGCTTTGCAAGCACCATAATTTAGTGAAGCATGAAATGAAAGCTACCCACAGGAAAGGTGAGGTATTTTGAAAAATTAAGACATTATCTTTATTCAGCTATTAACCAAGAAGGATTGACATTCAGTACTACAAATGCTTTCCCCCATACAGACTACTTTTGTTGTTATTTAGGGAAGGAAGGTAAAGGAAATTGATCTTCACTGAGGCTATACAATGGACTACACATTGCTAGGAGGTTTCACATTATTTATCTTGTTTGAACTTTAAAACATCTCAGTGAGGTATATTTTATAGTTGAGGAAACTAAGGCTTAGAGGAAACATTAATCTGGCTGAGATAACATAGGCTACCATGAGACAGAGCCAGGAACTTAAGCCAATGTTGCGTGATTCCAAAGCCACTGCGCTTTCCATTACACATACAGCAGTGGACTAATAAACACCATCAATCTAATAGTTTCTCTCTTTTAGGAGCTTGTCCTTACCTTTGCAAAGAACCGAAGAAACATATATTTTTCAAATAAATTATTCTTGAAATACCCGTGAAGCTGTCTCATACCATGCAAGCCCTCATTTCTCTTTTCCATCTCTGAATTGTGGACCAGAATATGCAGTTTCGTATTTGATTACTTACAGGAAGCCTATTTTAAAATAGTACCTGATTTATACCTACCCACTGCCAATCAGACACATAAACCACCTCCAACACTACTACCATCACTGGGGTCAATAAAGTCATGACTATGGTAGGAATTCCAAAAGGAAAGAAAATTATTGAGTTCATCAGTGAAAACACAGAAAGAATCTGACAAAACAGGAATGCCTTAAGATACTGTGGATGGGCAGGCAGACTCAAGAAGCTCTCAACTAAGAAGTAAGTTACCCTCCTATAGACTGAAATTTTAAAAGACACATTTTTATGCTATTGGAATTTTTAAAAAAATAGCAAATCATTTAAATTCATTTAAAGGATAAAATACCCTTTTCTTAAAATACACATTCCACCAAGGGGCATCTAACTTTCACAATTTAGGGATAATTCAGATGGTTTTCCCAATACTTCTGTGAGATCAATTGCACCGAGGAACTGTCCATTTTTATTAGGAGAATGAAGATGGAAGTAGTTAATTTTGAAGCATGGGGCAGCTTGAGGGAAGTTCAAGGATCAAGGTACAGTGCTAGGCTTGGGCCAGTATGAAGGCATTCAGTACTAGTAACCTGGGGAGATAGGATTAACAGAATAAAATGTAGATAGAAAGGGATATGAAAGGATGTTAAGAAGACATTAGAGGATTTGGGAGAGGTATTTGACAAAATGATTCTAAAGTTCTTCCAGAAGTATAAATACAAAGGACATGACCAACAGCTGAATGGATATACAGAGTGTGGTATTACCTACAATGGAATATTATTCAGCCATAAAAAGGAATTAGGTTCTAATACATGCTACAACATGGATGAATCTTAAAAATATACTAAGTGAAATAAACCAGGCATAAAAGGACAAATATTGTATGATTCCATTTATATAAAATATCTAGAATAGGCAAATTTACTGAGAGAGAAAGTAGATTGGAGGTTACCAGGGGCTGGGGGAGGAGGGTTATAGGAAGTTATTGCTTAATGGGCACAAAGTTTCTGTTCGAGGTGATAAAAAGTTTTAGAAAAAGAGTGGCGATGGTTGCACAATACTGTGTATATAATTAATGCCACTGAATTGTACACTTAAAAATTGTTTAAATGGAAGATTTCATGTTATACATGTTATGCCACAATAAAAGAAATAGTAAAAAAAAAAAACAAAAAGAAGGGACAAGTCAAGAAAAAAATTAAAGAACAAAGCAAGAGGAATGAAATTAGTCCTTGCCTTGCTATTTATTAAAATGCATTATTTTAAAATTATGATCATTAAAACAGTGAGATCCTGGCACAGAAACAAAGAAACAAATAAATGGTATCAAGTAGAAAGTCTATAAACCAACCTGATTATACACATGTATTTGGAATGGAATAAAGAAGGAATTTAAGTCAGTGAGAGGAAAGTAATGTATGAGCATCAACTAATGAGCCACTTGAAGAGGAACTGCCTCCTGAGGGCAGGAATTCTGCCTGCCTTACACAGCAATTATTCCCCAAGCAAAGTCATACCTGGTACAATGTAGGCATGCAGTTAAGGTTTGTTGAATGAATTAAAATTCATCCCTATATAATAAAATATACCAAAATAAATTCTAGATTGAATAAAATTTTTTTAACTGGGAAAAAAATCAAATACTGATAAATATGAAAAAGTAAAACCTCTGTACATATATATCAAAAGGTACATGAATAAGATTTAAAAGAAAATGAGAAGCTGAAATAATTATATATGTATATTTGTAATATATGAGACCAACATTGTGCCTTTATTTATAATTAGCACTTTTAACTCAATAATAAAAGGACAACTACCTCAAGAGAATAATAAAGTGTACCAACAGTCATAAAAAACTACAAATAACAAATAAGACTATGAAAAAATCTTACATCATTAATAATCAAAAAAACGAAAATTAAAATGATAGATACTATTTCACCCATCAGGTTGGCAACTATCAAACTATCTAGTGTTAGTGATGATTCAAGATATGAGTTTTCTCACACACTGCTGGAAGGGATATAAATTGATCGAACTGTTATGAAAGATAATTTGGCAGGAAATACCAAAAGTGTTTAAAATGTGAATACCGTTTGGTCACCTGATTCTATTTCTAATAATTTAGATTAAAAATAATTTAAAACACATACACATTTTTAAACTACAAGGTTGTTTATTTCTGCATTGTTCATAATAGAAAAAAGATTATAAACATTTCAATGTCCAACAATAAGGAATCGTTAAGTGAATTCATGGTACGTCCATACCAAAGAATACTACACTATCAGGAAAAAAAATGTTATAGACTATTTAACGAAATGAGGGAAATGTTCATTTTATATATATTTAGGTTTAAAAGCAGGTTATTAAATATTATTAGGCAAAATGATCCCATTTTTTGTGGAAAGGAAAAAATACAAAAACTGAAAGGATAATTATCAAAGTACTAATTGTGATTATCTGTGATTGCCAGGTTAAACGGCAATTTAAATGTTATTATTACTAACACGATCTACTAATTGTTCTTCAGTGAACATGTATTGCTACTATAATATAAAAGCAATAAAAGCAATAAAAGATGGCTTTAATTTTCATAAAGAAATAACAAGGAAGTTTGTCCTCTGTTCTCAGGACCCATGATTAATCAGCTATAATACCTGTCTCTTTCCCTGTGTCAAGCACATTTCTAAGAGCACTTGACACTATTTTATTTGATCCTTGCCCTTTTATTAGGTATCATTAACCCCATGAATGAGGTCCTGGGTTTAGAAAAAGGAGTGTGTTCAAGGCCATGAAACTAGTGGCAGAGCTAGGAATGCCCCCCTGGTGTCTGATGCTAAAGCTTATGTTCTTAACCACAAACTTTCCTGGCTCTGTTACGGAGTAGTTAGGCTTTTTGAGGGTAGACAAAAAACTAACCACCAGGTATCACAATTTCTATGAGAAAATGTTTTGGCATTCCAAACAACACACTTAGAAATGGTCATTGGGAAACAAATTTTTCTTAAAGTGTGTCACTTCTACCGATTTGCACAGTCTGTGTCTGTGTCACATAAATTCTTCTCAGAGGCAAAGTCCAGTACTGGGTAAGAGCACTAGGCCAGAATTAGATCCCTGGGTCAAACCTGACTCTAGCTATCCCTTAAGACCCATAAAACCTTGTGCAGTTATTTAACATCACTGGGTCTGACTCCTGATCAGTCAGATAAAGATAATGAAACATCCAGTTATAAGATAAATAAGTACTAGGGATGTAACGTACAACACGATAAGTGTAATTAACACTACTGTACCTTATACATGAAAGTTGTTGAGAGTACTTCCTAACAGTTTTCATCACAAGGAAAAAACTTTTTTCCAGTTTCTTTAATTTTGTATCTATATGAGATAATGGATGTTCACTAAACTTATTGTGGCAATAATTTCATGATGCATATAAGTTGAATCATTATGCTGTACACCTTAAACTTATACAGGGCTGTATGTCAATTATATCTCTATAAAACTGGAAGAAAAAAATAAAAATAAATAAATCTAAATTCACATACATGCATGCATACATACATACAATGATTGTCCTACCTCAAGGGGTTCTGGTGAGGATTAAATAAACTAATCCACATAGCGCTTTGATAGCTTAGTGTCTGACACATAGCAAACACTTGATAAATGGCAGTTACTCAAATCATTAATGTATTCTCTGGATAGTAAACTCTCCAAGGGCAAAAATCACTTGTTACATTGCTTTTGAATTTCTTAATGAGCACACTAGATGTTTGTTCCGTGGATTGAAGCTGAATGTGAAGTATTATCTGAAGGGAAGTCTCTGCGCTGCAAGCTCTCCGCTCTGATCCAACTTCATCGAGAGCCCTACCTTACTAACCTTTGTTCACTAATAGGAGCCTTGTTTTATTCTCAGCTGCAATGCAGTGACTAAAAAGAAAATCACAATTTTAAGGCTGTCTTTTTTTTTTTTTTTTTTTTAAGGAATTTTGCCTTTTCTTTTTTCTTATGGCTGTGTTGGCTCTTCGTTTCTGTGCAAGGGCTTTTTCTAGTTGCGGCAAGTGGTGGCAACTTCTCATCGCGGTGCGCGGGCCTCTCACTATTGCAGCCTCTCTTGTTGCGGGTTCCAGATGCGCAGGCTCAATAATTGTGGCTCACGGAGCTAGTTGCTCCGTGGTATGTGGGATCTTCCCAGACCAGGGCTCAGAACTCATGTACCCCTACATTCGCAGGCAGATTCTCAACCACTGCGCCACCCGGGAAGCCCTTAAAGCTGTCTTGAATTTCATTATTAAACATTATTGCCGTTTACTGATTGCATATCCAATATTTAAATGCAAGTTACTTTCATTTTAACAAGGCCTTTCAGGGAAAGATGTAACTTTACTAGCCTAGAAGTCGTTAAGGGCTTCCCTCGTGGCGCAGTGGTTGAGAGTCCGCCTGCCAATGCAGGGGACACGCGTTCGTGCCCCGGTTCGGGAAGGTCCCACCTGCCGCGAAGCGGCTGGGCCCGTGAGCCATGGCCGCTGGGCCTGCGCGTCCGGAGCCTGTGCTCCGCAATGGGAGAAACTACAACAGTGAGAGACCCGTGTAGAGCGAAAAAAAAAAAAAAAAATCGTTAAATAACACCTGAATTGTAACATCCTTGAATGTTTATTTATGGCACCCTGTAGAAAAGTAACTGTAACCTATTTCTCTCTTTCAGCAAGAAAGTAGCAAGAAGGAATCAGGACTCAGTCTTCCACTGAAAGTATTCAATCTGGATAAATCTGAGATGGCTAGCAGTGTTCATGTTCCATGTGTTACTTTGAAGTCAATGAAGCTGAACACCTCACTTTAGAAAGTTCTCTGAATCCTTGAGAGTATAACAGTGTGCTGATTTTAATTATGATATGACAGATTATAAAACAAATCTATAAATACTGATGTGCAAGTCCTGGCATAATTCTGTGAATACTCCCCAAAACAGGTAGTGAACATGTTCTTTCATCTAAATTGGGTCATATTATTATTATTATTTTTTTTTTTTTTTTTTGCGGTACGCGGGCCTCTCACTGCTGCGGCCTCTTCCGCTGCGGAGCACAGGCTCCGGACGCGCAGGCTCAGCAGCCATGGCTCACGGGCCCAGCCACTCCGCGGCACGTGGGATCCCCCCAGACCGGGGCACGAACCCGCGTCCCCTGCACCGGCAGGCGGACCCTCAACCACTGCGCCACCAGGGAAGCCCTAAATTGGGTCATATTAAATAAACCCAAGGAACCCAATTAAAAGCAGTGAGTTTCCCCAGGACTCAGTTAACAGTCTTACCTGACAATGCTCTTCTGGTGGCTAAATGACTTGCACTGAGCAACAAAGATGAAGAATTCCATTTATAAAGACAAATTGTCCTGGAATATTTCTTCTATTATAATGTTTTCAATTCATATTAGTGACAACTAAAACAAGGAAGAAACTTGACTGGATCAATCTAATGAATTGTAGCTCTAAATATGTCACTTCTCTTAAAAACCTCCAGTGACTCTCAAATGACTTCAAGACATGCAGGTTGGCATGAAAGCTCCACCATGACTTGGCTACAGCTTAATTCATTTCCCAAGACAACTCTTTCCCCTCCACCCACCTTTCCTCCATATCCTTCACTCCAGCAGAGGATCATCCATCTTCCCCTAAGAACCGCCTGCACTCTTCAGGTGTCTTTGCAAATGCTGGTCCTTCTCCAGGAGAGTGTATTTGTGAGTGTAGTTATTCTGGACATCCTTCAAGGCTCTGTTCACTTTTCCCCTTAATCTTATGATTGCACCAAAGGAGAGGTCAGGGGTTAGAAACCTCCCCTTCTTATAATGCTTAAGAGCAATACAAAGACATCTCAAAAAACATAATATCTAAATAAGAATAGTGTGATTGTGGTATAAACAGAAATTGAAGACAGAAGTCTTCAGGCCACTCCCACCCTTCCAACAGTGTTGCTACCTCTAATCTTATACAAAAATTTTGGCACTGCCTCTGATTCGATCTCCCTTTAAAAATGAATCTTCTTTCTCTTTGTGCCCATAGCATGCAGTTTTCCTTTTACTTTGGCCTTGACTACATCCCATCTCGGTAACAGTTGTTTGTGTTTAGACTGCCGTGTTATTTCCCCTGCTATTTCCTGAGAGCAAGAATTGAGGCTTACTCACCAGGTATCACTCACACTGCTTAACAGAGAGAGAGCATTACTCAAAGTAGGGGTTCAATACTTAGTGGCCTGGAAATGAGAACAGACAAATTGAGAGGCACAGTCTGAAAAATCAAGCCATGATTAATGAGTTAGCCTTATTAATTTCAAGCACACACACTAATAGTTCTGTCAGTGATTTCTATCTATAATCTCTTTGGCTTTATTTTCAGATCATTTCCTCCCTCAGTTCTGTTTATTTAGTCCCCACTCTGATGTTCCTAATGTATTAGTTCCCAAACTACATTTTTGAATGAGAACAAAGAGTTTCGTTGTTAAAATTAAAGTATGGACATCCTTTTCCCAATCCGCACACACACACAAAAATAAATTTATGGTTAGTATGTTTTCATTTTAAATTTTGTTCAAACCTTTGTTATTTCAACTAGAAGCTATGCATGCAAGTATATAGTTAATTTATTAATATTTCATGCGTTCATGTACAGAGAACATGATTTTTCAGTTGTTCACCTGAACACCAGAGAGAATCACTCTCCCAACCCTTTAACGTAACAAAAGTTTTAACATAACATTGCACCAAGAGGTTCAACTATTAGTCTGCTTTTCTAAGGATCTACATTTTTTAAATTGCATAAGGAAACTAATTTTAAATGTAGATGATAGAATAGATAAAAGATAACATATTTTACTATCTAAAATAATATAAACTGGAATACAGTGAATGTGATTTTTAAAAGTGGAGAAAATACACACAAAAATATACAATTTGTAAATTTCATGTTACAAATGGTGGTTTAATTACAAAATGCAGCATTTTCCTCTGTGATGTGAGTTACTGGTCAGTGCCAGATATTATGATAGCCTTTTATAAACTAACGATCAAGTCATGTCAATTAAAAAACCTTTAATTATTTTGTGCCTTTTATATCTGTCTATATACAGATACTTTTATCTATCCATTTGTATATAGGGAGACAAATACATATATACCCACATACACCGTTTTATTGGTTTTTTGTTTTCTATCCATAACTTGGTCTTCTATTTTCAGACTCTGTTAATGCTTCTGTTGAGACTGTTTTTCTAGCAAAATCCTGATAGCCAGCCTTGACAAGTGCTGCAGTGTTGTGAGTTTAGATTCATGATTCAATAATGCCCTAGGAGTCTCAGATTAAAAGTGCTATGGAAACGTCCTTTCCATGTACCTTTCTTACATATTCAAGGCAGAGTACACAGATTCTCCATGCTGCAGCTGAGTATGGTTGCTCTCTACTAAGCACTATGACATTTTGTTTCCAAACAGACTGCACTGCCCTGATGAATACTGCAGTTCGTCACAGAACTGTTTTCTTTATTCATTTCCTAGAAATGGAATGAGCTATTACTTAAGACCAAAATCTATCTCTAAAAAATTTTAATCATATGTTCCCAATACATTATGACATTATTAAATTATTTTGAAGTCTAAAGCCAGAAAAAAAAAAAAAAACTTCTGTGCTATCCCTTCAAACAATAGATGCCAAACTTGCTATTTTTCTGTCTCTTGTAACATACTACTTCAATAGGTTTACAAAGCATGAAGGTCCAAAAATAGCCTTCAACTTTTCTACAATAAATCTAAAATTAGCAACTTCTTATTTCCAGTCTATGAGGGTTTTTTTTCCCCATAAAGTCTCTATCAATTTAAAAATAAGCAGATAAGGGCATAAATGTGCACACATCTAATAAAAGTATCCTAATAAAAGTGTGAAGAAAAATATACATGGTCATTTGCATTCTACTGGGAAATTCTTTTAGTCTTAAACTTTTCCATAGCACTTGATATTTCAGAAGCCTGTAGAGTCTCTTTCACTTTCATCAAGTAATACCAACCAACCAGATCCATGAATCTTTGATTTAACTTTTTCTAAAACTGAAAGAAATTTTCCTATGGAGAATCCACATTTTTGTAACTCTGTGAGGCACTGGTCCTATTAATGTCAGTTTATTAATTGTGAGAGCATAGAAAATGACTTATTCAACTATTAGGAGATAAACTATTGTCTTCATTTATACATAATATGAATGTTCATGCAATAATTAATGTAGATACTTGGGGAAGAATTTTAGACAAAGAAAATAATTGTTTTAAACAAAATAAAAATTTTAAATCTGTGAAAAAGCCAACCATGTAGCTTGTTTAGAATTCAGCAGCTGGATAAACTTTTTCTTTTTTGACAAATAATGTGCTTCCTCTTTTCCGATTACAAGAATTAGAAAACTCACTCTGTTTCTTCTGACTTGGCTGCCAGGAAGCTCAGGAGTGACCTAAGGGCCCATTCACAGCAAATGGTTTCCTGCTCATGTTTAAGTATATTCTTTTCAATTTTTTTCATGATTTTTTTTACTTCATGGTTGTTTATTTCCATTTTATTATTCTGATGTATCTAAATTCTGTATATATGGAAAGAAGCAAGGAGTTCATTAATTTTGACAAGAAATTCATTCACAAACCATTTATTATGTATCCATTATGTGTTAGGCACTATTCTGTTCTAGAGGATGGGGATGAAGGTAGTTAAAAGATGATTTCCATGAGAGGAGCGAATATTTCTTATCGTATTCCTAAGAGAGAGGGGGAAAAAAAATCTCTCAATCAAACCAACTTCAAGAAAATGAAAATTTAAAAGAATTTCCTTAATAGAAAAGCCTGCCAACATCAATTTAACACTCACAAAGAGGAAGTTAATATAGTGAGTTTAGTTATCTTTCGACTGTTGCTTACAGGGGTATGGAAAACTGGTTACTTAATTATACAACCCTCTTCTCCAGTGTCCTGCAGTAAAACCAGCCTTCCTCCTTGGGCATGTGCTAGGTACTAATAACATCACTCATGAAATAAAAGCTTTTAAATAAATTGCCCCTTAATAACAGAGATCAATTTAAACATTCTAATCTCCAAGAAAGGGGCCTTTGGGTCTTAGACTTCCTACCTAGAAGCTTCTGATGTAAAAAATAAGTAGCACCTATTGGGGCAAGCCAAGAAAAAACGATGCACTTTTTGTGGGTAACCAGGCAAGGATAATTGTTAACTGGTAAAGCAGTTCCCTTTTATAGATGACTTCAAGGTTAGTGGGCCTAAATTTGCCCTTGCTTTCAGCTTTGTTTTGCTTTACTAGCTTGCAAATGTGTGTCTCACCGTGACCCTAGGTTGGCCTGCCTGCTGCCAGACTGATGTTGAGAAAGGTTTTGAAATTTACAAGGATCTTGCCTTTGCCCTCCACTCTCAGGGTGCAGCATTCTCACACACTCTAAAGTGTTGCCAGCTCACAATAGCCTTGTAGTCAGGGAAGCCAGCCTAGCAAGGCTGCCCACAGACGCACGTGCATGTCACCTGCCCCAGCAATTGCAAATAGACTAGCACATCTTGGGGCGACCTGCTTGTCTTCCACTTGCAAGAGAAAGCTGTGTAAATAATTATATTTCAGAAAGGGCAAAATATTGGACTTCTCAATATGAACTATGGGCACTTAGCCTTCTCAGACTAACATAAAGGTCTTTAAATAACAGAGCTGCCTGTACTTCACTGTGAAGCTAAGTTAAAACATTTTTTTAAAGTGGTGTCGTGTCTTAGTGACTTTCTAACGAACCCAAACACTGGAGTGGCTGACACTTTTTAAAGTAACTGTAAGCAGTACCTCAAAGGATTCAGAGAAGTAACAAGTAACAAAGGGTGACTGCTGATCTTGAAAAATCAGAGTGCTCTAATGAGGAAAAAAGCAGACCTAGAATAATAATAAAAAAAAATCCTACTTCCTTCCAAAAATGCTGCAAGGAGAATTTTAGAATGCAGCAAAGTAATCACTTCATTAATTTATGCAACACAACTCAAATTTTGGGGGACAAGCTATAACAGGGTCAAAATGGCCAGATATATAAAATACAGGTGCAAAAACTGTAACTTTATATTAAATGAGTGAGGTAAGAGTTGGGGAGGAGGATCAGGACCACTGAGCCTGACGTTTCTAGATCTCAGCATTCGACATCTCACTCACGTCAGTAAGTGAGTTAAATCACAGAAGGACAAAACAGGGAGGAAAGGACCAATTTCGGGAAGACAGCTGAGCCTTTCCTCCTCCATTTCGTTTAGATCTGTCTTTCTGGGCTTTCTTTCCTAACGGCATTTCGTTTGTAGGGAAGTTCTTCGTATCTTTCGGTCTAGTTATCTCATTGTACAAATCTTTGAAAAGGACCGAACTGTGGTTTGCTCTGCGCGCGGACATCTTTTCTTCTGCCCGAGTTCTCCCTAAGCCTTCAAGCAACTTTCACTGAAAAGGATGTCGCTGAGGGGCGATGAAGCTTGAAATCCCGCGGTCTTCTCATTCTCTTTTCTTTCTCTCTGCAGACGCCACCCCTACACCTCGCTCCCGCACTCCAGAGAATCCACCACCGTTTTTAATGATGCTGGGGCGTTTTAAAGAGTTTCCTCCGTTTCTCCCTCTGATCCGAGAAGCACTTTCAGTGTTAGACAAGGCGCCTGACCAGGGCATAGGCAAATGGGATATTCGAGGGGAATAAAAGACCTAATTGAAAAATCTCGTGCTGCCTAATTGCGGTCAAGTATCTTGCAGATAAGTTAGCATGTTATTAATCTGGTCTTTTGCCTTACGCATTCTTGTTTATTTAACAGACGTATAGAGCGCTTACCACGTAACAGGCACTGTTCTAAACGTTTTTAAAATATGACCCTCTTTGCTTAAGAAGTATTTTTTAAGCGACAGTAAATCCGCGTGTGCATTTCGAACGTCCCTGCCATATTTTTCTTTACAGCATGGTACAGTGGTTAAGTCTTCAGGGACAAATATGGAAGAACTGTAACCAGCTGCAACTTTATTTCAAGCAAGTCATTTCCCTCTTCGCAGTTTTTCGCAATTATTATAATTAAATACAGTAGGATAGTGAGAAAGAACTCTTAAATTTTTTTTCCGGTGATGATCTCAGGTTTTGCCCCCGGCGTTTCGAAGCGCCCGCTAATTTGATCGCGTGGCCAAGGTTAATTGCATCTGTAGACATTCGCTTTCAGAAAAATGCGCACCCTTCGCTGAAAGTCGTGAAGGCTGAGTTCGCCCCAGGCCGGAGGCGGCGTGTCCCCGCGTGGCCTGCGCGAACTGGCCGCGGGCGCATCCGCCGGGGAGGTGGGACGGGCGACCCGCGCAGATCTGGCTTTTCCCTAGCCGGGCTGTGAGGACCGAGAGCCGAGTGACGTCGGGGGAGGTCGGAGCCGAAGGGAGGCGAGCCCGCTCGGCTCCCCGCAGCGCGCTCAGGCAGCCGGCGCTGCAGCGAAGCAAAGGCCCGGAGACCCGCGCGGAGGGGAGGCCCACAGCCGAGCTGGGGGGTCACCGCCCCCCGCGGCCTCGAGCTGACCGGGTGCATCCCCACCAGGCCCCGCCCGGCTCCCGACGACTGTGTGTTTGCCCGGTGTTAAGTTTCAGAAGTCAGGATGGAACGTTTCGGGTTTCTGTTCACACGGTTATTGCAGGCGCCGCGGTGGGGACCGCACAAAAGAGACGAGGGCGTGTGGGGAAGGGGTTTTGTGGTTTAACGAGGGCTTAACCCGCGGACTGCAGGTCCTTCCCGCTCTCCCCCTGCCCTGCCCCGGCCCGGGCCGGGTCTTTTCAAGTCTCATCCCTTCCTCTTCTCCTCCCCGCCCCGCGCCGGTCTTGTGTAAGGAGAGAATGGAGTGTCAGAGGGGGACGCCCTAAACAGATCCCCAGAAAAATAAGACTCCGTCGTGGCGTAGGGCTGTGGCGACTGATTGACGCCTCTCTCTCAGAGGCTTTTCTGCCCTAAGCACCGAGCTGTCCCGGCGCAACGAGTGGAGTCTCGAGCTCGACCCCGACCAACCCGGCGCCCGCCTCCCGGTACCGCGGCGCCCCGGCGGGCCCACCGCCTCCCGCTGCCCTCACATAGACACAACTGCGTAGCGGGTTCAAAAAACTACCTCAGAGCATGGAGGGAAAAAGCAGCTTGAAAACATGTTTTACAAGCACATCTAGAGTTTTATACAACCCACGCTGTCCAGTGCACTAAAAACTGGACACGCATTCGTCTTTTAGAAAACAAATTAAATTTCCAAGCGCGATTTTTTTTCACGTCCGGGATTCTACTTAACTCTACCGCTGCGACTACCCAAACCAGGGAGTGTGGAGAATTGCAATTATCTGGATAATCCAAGCCCGAAAAAGTCGAACTTGAAAAACTACTAAACTTGTGTCCTGAAACACCCGCATCATTGCTCTAGTCCTTCCTGCCACCAGAGTAGACACAACTCCAGCCCACGGTCTACTCAGCGGGATCTATTATCCACAGCCTCAGTGGCCAAATGGAAAGAACTGATTAGGTGCAAATCGAAAATCGTTTGGTGGCCGGTCTCTCAGACCCTCCGACCGCCAGCTGTTAAGTACCTGGTCGGGGAAACTTGCGTCCTTATCTGTTCACAGCCCAGAGGCCGCGGAAGTAGCCTTGGGAGTTGCCAAAGAGAAAAGCAACTTTGATTTAGGGTTTTCGAAAACCCCAGAGGGCAAATGTGACCGCCAGGGTCAGTCAGTCAGCAGTTTTGGTCCAGACAAGGGACAGCCGAGTGGGGCGGTTCGGTTAAGCCACGGCGCCTCCCGACGTCACACACGCTCGCTCACACTCAGCCACGCGCTTGGGGTTATTCTTTAAACACAGGGCTGAAACTTCACCGGCAGACTGCTGGGTGCGGAGGAGCGACAAAACCCGAGGTCCAGAGCCCGCCCCTCGCCAGCCCGCCCCCGCCGCGCCCGCGCCCGCGCCCACGTCCGCGAGCTTCCCTAACTAGAGTTAGAGACTTCGCGCTCCCGCTCGCCGCCGCCTCTCCCCACCCGCGCTCAGCTCCCGGGCCCCAGATGCGCGGTCGCGTTCCCACGCCTCAGCCGGAGCTCCGCGGAGGGCTTTGGCGAGCGCGGCCCCGCCCCTCCGCTCCGGCCAATCCCGGGCCACGCTGACTCCAGAGGAGGCGGTGCCCGGCGGAGCTGCGGGGGCCTGCGCGCTGGAGGCGGGCGAGGGGGCCCCGCCCGCGCGGGGAGGCGTGGCCGGCGCCGGCTCTTGCGGCCGAGCTGGGCTGCAGCGTGGGAAAGAGCTGCGAGGAGCCGACCGCGCCGCCGCCCGAGCCGCGCCTGCCCGGGCCCAGGGAGGGCGGGAGGGAGGAGGCAGGCAGGGAGGGCGCTGCGTCCGGCTCGGTGTCCGAGGCTGCGGCCCGGCTGCACCCCGCGCGGTGTTCGCCGTGATGAAGCGCCCTTGCGAGGAGACGACCTCTGAGAGCGACATGGACGAGACCATCGACGTGGGGAGCGAGAACAATTACTCGGGGTGAGCGCGGGCTCGGCGGGAGCTGTCCGGAGCCCGAGGCATCGGGGAGCTTTGTGTACGAGCGGCTACTTGGAAATCCCGAGGTTCCTCTCCGCCGCGTTCTAACCGAGCGGGGAAAGTTTTGCCCGAAAAACTTTCAGGGGTGGGCGCTCACGGAGCGCGTGTTCGTGTGGGGCGAGGCATGTGGGTTTGCACCTTAGGGGTGGGGCGGCTGAAAGTGTGCAGAGGTTGGCGAAGGAGGGTCCCCGGCTGTCAGCGTTGGGCGTGCGGACTGGCATGCCCGGGAGACGGGCGACGCCCCCGCCACCGAAACTGCATTTGGGAGCACTTTCAAAATGGGCCAGGCGAAGAGGAAAAAAAATGATTTTTTTTATTTTTAAAGAGATTAAAAGATGACTTGCTTTTGGAGCCATGAAAGCAATTAGCGATGTCAAGGATAAGTAGGCTGAGATTTCCAGGTTGATCGAATGTGACTTGGCTGACGGGAGTGTGAGTGACAGATGAAGGATCGTTTCAAGCATCATCTCTTTGCTTGTTCCTGAGTCTGGAGAAGATCGAGATCGTGATCACGGAAGCCAGACCTCCACTTTCCAGTGACAGAGGGAGGTTATGGAGTCGTTTTAGTGCCAAGGCGGGTCAAATGATAATTGCTTCTAATTGGCATCCCCAGAAGCACCTTAATTATTTATCTGCAGCTGTCACTCAAAGAGTAAAATTCTACGTTTGGAAACCTGGTTTTCTTTCAATATTATGATTCTAATAAGTACAAACCTTAGCCTGGAATCAGCAAAAGCAAAGATATTTGCTTGAAACGTTGTTTGCAAAGTATCTTCTAATTATTAAAGTGTTGTGTCATCTTAAAAAATGGGATCCGAAAAACAAAAGATGTCATGTGAAAGGTGAAACCAGTTGAGAAGGGGGTGGGAATGAGGGGAACAGTTAATTCAGAAATAAGATCCAGAAGTGAGAAGGTGAGGTAATAAGAACCTGGTGTGTGCAATATTTCTATAATGAAAGAGAACAAATAACAGGAACCTGGAGAATTTGAGAACATGAGGAAGCAGAGTATCTATGAATTATGAAGAGAAACAGATACAAACTAGAAAGGATCATAAAAATTATGTGACAATGTAGTGATTTGACTGAACTTTTGATATAAAATTTTTTTTCATTAGCAAACTCAAGATGGATTACAACTCTGAGAGGTTTAAGCTTAGATTGAAGGCTGAGAGATACTCACCTAGAGTTTTATTT
Organism: Mesoplodon densirostris; assembly: GCF_025265405.1. NCBI lineage: Eukaryota > Metazoa > Chordata > Mammalia > Artiodactyla > Ziphiidae > Mesoplodon > Mesoplodon densirostris. The sequence continues at coordinate 37,019,232 of NC_082672.1, read as the reverse complement.
TCAAAGTAAAACATTTACCTAGTAGTTGATCTAATTTTAATTTTTCTATTAGTGGCATATTTAATTTGGGGTCATTCTTTTGGAAGATTAATATAGAAAATATTGAATTTGTCATTTTTTTTCTTGTATGACTACTTGGAGTTTTGAAATAGTAAGGTAACTTCTGTTTAATTTAAAGATTGCATCTAGGGACAACGGTTTGACATGTGATGGCTGTATATCTATTTGATAGTAATTATTTTAAAATAGCTTTGCTTTGTTCAGTGGGTCTTACCAGAGGGAGGAAGAGGGATGCTATTAGAGATTTATTGACTTTTAAGAAACATTTATGAGTGGAACGAGGAAGTACTAATATCTAACTTCTCACCCTGACTGCCCATAATTATTTCATTGGGAGGCTCAGTAAAAGTTTAAGGATGTTTTTGCCAGTGGATTTGACATCTGGATTACTCATTAAAATTAAAAGAAAAAAAGTCATGATTCATATCTGAAGAGAGATATAAGAGCTGAAAGCAAAGTCTGTAAAGAGCAAGAATTAAGAATAAAATAATGCTGATCTGAACTGTGCTCTCACTCTGAATATTTAATGGGTGCCATGAAGCACCCAGAAGAAAACAATTGTTATGTTAATGCAGCACCTGACAAACTCTTCTTATTTCATAGACAAAGTACTAGCTCTGTGATTAGATCGAATTCTCCAACAACGACATCTCAGATTATGGCAAGAAAGAAAAGGAGAGGGGTATGTGATTTTTTTTTGGTCTTTTTATTTCATGTAATCCAGCCTAATGTGTAGCAGTTGTATTTTTCCATTACGAGTAATTTTATCATTTGTGTATTCATGAACTTTTGTTGTTGTTTTGCTTTTGGGGATAGATAATAGAGAAAAGGCGTCGAGATCGGATAAATAACAGTTTATCTGAGCTGAGACGACTGGTGCCAACCGCTTTTGAAAAACAAGTAAGCTGCCCCCCCATCCTGACCACCCCACCAGTGCGCTCAAAAAAGCTGATTCTCTCATCTGGCAACGTGGGTTCTTCTTAAAGCTCATTAAAATAATGGTGTATGTGCCGTGATCTGGCACAGAGCAGCTATTTCAATAAAATGCTTTGTTGTGGCAAAACTATTAAAAACATAATCCATCATGAAGTTGAAAAACATTTCCATTCTCTAGCTTATTTTCCCCTTAAGGGTAACATGTTCATGCTCTCTCTGTTCTTTCTGTGAATACCAGTAGTGGTTTTGTTTAAAACTGAGCTGTATGTAGTATTCTTCTTCTTCAGAAAAGATATCTATGTGAAATTTCATTTTTGTCTCAAACTATTCTTTAAAAAGTAAGCTTTTTATTTTAAAAAATAATCAAAGCCGAGGAAGTAACACCTCTAGCTCTATTTCCTAAATAATACTACTAACAAAATTTATTTACCAAACACTTGGTTTCATTTTTAATCCCTGGCTTAATAGAATGATGTTTGTTTTGAGGCATCTTTGTGGAAGTTTGGTAAAAATCAAACTAGCCATAAATTTCCCTTTTCAGAATTAAAGTATTCCTTTACCAAAAAAAAAAAAAAAAAAGGAAGGAAAAAAGATTTGCACACTTAGTAAAGTAGGAAGCCAAATGTTTAAATCTTCCTTTTCACTTTGGAAGAGTTGTGTTTTTCCTCCTGCCGCCATGGCTGATAGATTTCAAAGAGCATCTTTCAAAGAGTATGGCATCATACCTTTGTTGAAAATAACTTTCAATTAAATTCAAATAGGGTATAAGACAGCTGTTGTTTGTTTATTCCATTTTGTTGTTTACTTCATGAACCACAAACATTATAAAGCAAGCCCTACAAAGCCCTTGGAAATTATCCAGAAACTGCAGTTTTGTTATTAGTCACTTTCACTGAAACTACTGTACATATTCATGGAAAAACTGAACATTGACAGAAGTACAAGTTGTCAAATGCTGTTGACTATACATTTTTAAGAGAAAAAAGGCACCACTCTATATGCTGAAACTGTCTTTAATGAGCTAAATGTAATGGGCAAATTATAGTTTTGATTATTAGCATTTCCCATGACAATACGTTGAAAATGAAAATATCAGTAATCAGTGATGTTTTTACTTTCAGTGCTGTAATGTCTACAATTATGAGAAACAGTTTGGTGATTTTTTTGGCGGGGGGTTCAGGGGGTTGGAGTTCATTAGATTTTTTTTCTTAAATGTCGACTTAAACCTTAAAAGCAAACCTCAGTAGTTTGGCAGTTAGTTACCATAAACACAGGCTTTCCCATTTGCTGAGCTTGGCGACCAACCCTAGAGAGCTGGCCCTGTCACAATATAATTAGAAGAGTGTTCTTTCAAGCAGTTTAAGTCACTCTGGCACTCTCACCATGTACTGGGTGCTGACAATTTTCACAAAACAAGTAAAGCATAGGAACCTGAAATAAACTGCAGTTTCCTTTTCAAGAAAACATACTGATTTAATTATTTAGCTCTTCCAAGAAATTAGAAGCCACCCACAGCCCTCTGAGACAGTTTAAAGTGGCACATTTGTATTTCAGTTGGTTTCCAGAGGTTGCCTTGTTTTAAAATGGGGGAGGGGCATAAAAATATAATGAGAATTTTATTAAGAACTACTTTAAAGGATTCAAATGTCCTTAAGCATTTTGATGCTTATTAGATTAAAGTTAGATTATGCTTTCTTGTTTATGATCTTGGAATTTACAGTGACACCTGCTGGTAATTATTGGGAAAAAAAAAACCCTTGGAAGTCTTCTCTTCGTACTTTTGGTTCTATACTTACAGTGGTGTAGTATGAATTACCTTAAAGGCATAATAGAATTTTCTATTTTTGAAGAATATGCTTTTTAACAATAATTTGCTGAGATCCTATCTGCTTTTCCTCCAGAGTTGGATTCAACTGATCTAGACTTCAGCATTATATAAGACTATTGTATATCCCCTGATAAAATAAAGTATATTATTAACCAGTTTGATGAAGTTTGAGATTTTTGCAGTTGTAGTAGTTTGGGTAGAGTGATCTTAGTGTAATTAATTTTGTGTTTAAAAATTATTTATTATGACTTTTAGTCTTTAAAAGTTAAAATGGCAAATATCTGTCATTAGGTGTGATACAATTAGTGTTTTCATGTAAAGTTCAGGAAGAATTCATATTTTTCTGTGAAAAAGTTAAACTTAGAATTTTCTAGTGAGAGGGAAAATTAAAAATTCAGGGTAAGTTTTTCCAAATTCATTTCCATAAGACTTATAAGATTTTTATTATTTGTTTATTCAGGGATCTGCAAAGTTAGAAAAAGCTGAAATACTGCAAATGACAGTCGATCATTTAAAGATGCTTCAGGCAACTGGGGGTAAAGGTAAGTAGGTGACTTCATCCCCCACCGCCGCCCCTTCTACCTTTCTCTTTTCATTTTTTCTCCCTAAGATTGTAAGGAAGTCATAGTTGAACAGTTCTTTAACGAGCTGCGATAGGAGGTCCCAGATTAAAGCCGTGGAAATCAATGCTAATGGCAGGATTGAACTCGTGGGAAAGAACTTCTGGAACAAAAGAAGCACTTGACCCTGGGCTTGTGTTTGCTTTTATAATACTGTGGGAGTAAAGCTTCATTCACAGCAGCCTGGTCAGAGGTTTGTTAGGGACTTTCAGAAGTGCATGCTGGAATTTGTACAGAAAGACAAAACAAACACACAAACATCCAAACATAAACAGGAGGTTAGACTCAATCTTTTTCTCTTCTTCTTTCCCTCTCCCCAGTCCCCCGTTAAATCAGGGATAGGACTCACTATAATGCAGCTATTCCAAAGGAAGTGAATTTTCATTGTTGTTTTCAGAGTTTCGTTGATCTTGGATTTAGACCACACAGAGCATTTGAAGTGCAGGTAGCGAATCTCTGTCCTGGAAACCACTTGATGGAGCAGTCACCCCTGTGTAGAGCAACCAGGAGCAGGTGCCCTGGGCCCAGTGCTGTGGAGAGGTGTCTTCTGTACTGGATAGTGATTTAGGGAAGAATAGTCCAGTTCCTGACCCTCACTTCATGCTGTGAATGGACTTGAGATCCTAAACGATGTAGTATTCATTCAGATTTCATTATCCCACTTCTCACACATCACTCAGACTTGATTTTGCCCTTTTATATCTTTTTCACCCTTCAAGCAGGCCTTTGGTATTCATCTTAGCCAAGGGTGCTGTTCCATATATTTGATAACTGGGTAGGGAGAGGGTACCACAGGGGCTAAGTGCTGCAGCTACACCCTGAACGCTTATCTCTGCGCAGCATTAGCCTTTTATTATGTAGTATCAGAGTTTGCCCTAGATCAGGACAGGGACAGGGCATTGGAGGGAAATAGCTGTTTATCAATTGGTACAGAAGCATTTCAGTGTTTAACTCCAGCTGAGGACCTGTGGAGCATCAGCCCTGACCTTCACCATCTTTTACCTGTGTGAGATCGGGGGGAGTGATCATTGTAAAGGGACGCCCTCACACACGGTGTGACTTACCCTCTGTTGTACCTTCTCAAGGAACCGTCCTGCTTGAATAACCATCCTGAATGGGTATGGAATTGTGATTTCTACTCTTTAAAATGTAGCCCTCAGCATAGGCTGCAAATATTCTTACGTAATAGGGAAGAGAACTGGATGAAATTCTAGAAGCCTGTGATCCAGCCCAGCTTGGCCACAGACCCACCTTTAAGCCGAGACAGAGGTGCTGGGCTGCACAGGGAGGCCTGTACTAGCCCTCTGAGCCCTCAAGGCTCCCCGCCGCCCCAGGATTCTGTCTCTACACCTGCTCCCTCAGGATGTTAGGGGACTGATCGGGTTAGTGATCGTGCAGGGAAAGTTGTTTGATTGCTTTACTTCCCTTGGCATTGTTACCCACAAGGCTAAGAATTTTTATCAGCATTTCAAATATTTGGCATGAGCTATACTTCTAAAGAGTAATATTGTTCTTATGCCTTATTATAAACACTAAGTTCCATCTTGGTTGCTATTCTTGGCTACCTGAACAGTCCTAAAATTCATCCCAAAATAGTTTGTGAACAGACATTTCTGAGCAAGCTCCATACAAGTCGCCTGACTGCCAGCACATTAGAGAGGTCACCTCGCAGGAGAACATGTGGGCCTTGAAGAAGTGGGGCTGGCAGTGTGGGCTCGAATTGTTAAAGACTCACAGCTGCTATGGGGGCCTCAAAATGTACTGGTGAAGGACAGACTGCATTTGGGTTGCCTGGTTTCAAATCCTGGCTTGTTTTTCTTTTCTTTTCTTTTTTTTTTTTTTTTGGTCTGTGACCCTGGATAAAGGGCTGACCTTTTCTGAGCCCCAGTTTCTTCATTTGTAAAATGAGGACAGTGACAGTGTTCACTTCATAAGGTCGTTGTGAGCTTATTCACTTAAAGCCCAGAGAGCAGTGATGGGAGTGGTGTGGACCCCTGTGCTATGATTATTGGCCCAATATGCAGTCGCAGGAAACAGTTGCTCATCATCATTTCCCTCTGCATTCAGCAACAGTATAGGAATTACATAATTTATATTCCTTAAGATGCAACAGAGGACTCACCCATATACAACCACATACAGCTGGCAAATCACAAATTTCAATTACTTCATGCCGACTCATGAAGATTCTTGGAAGCTCCTGGGGTACAATTCTGTTGGTCCATTCTTTAGTCTGTCTTGGTATTGCAGGAGTTTCTAGAGAGGATTTAGTAGAGTAACGTAAATTTCTAGATCCTTCTGGGTTTCTGGACTCTTGTCTACTCTGATGATTATCTCCCTTCTCTCATGAAGTCAGAAGTCTGCAAAGCCTTGCAGAGAACCCTGAGGACTCTTATGTGAAGTCTTTCTTTGGAGGCGTCTTCTTCAGGAAGAACTTTCCCTCCTAATGCCAGGGGCTTTATTGCTGACCATGCTGAAGTCCTGGGATGATGACTCTTTTTGTTGCTGATCTTCCACATTTCATGATATTCTCTTATGTCAGCTTTGTGCTGTTGTTGTTACTGCCTTAATGGTGTATATTTTTTCCTCAAATTTCTTTTTGGGACTTCCAAATTTCTGTTGAAATTCTAGCTCTTGGACTTTGAATATTGTGACTACTATTTTCCAAAGTGCTAGTCTAATTGTTAATAGATGATAAACAAAACAGGTAATACTTTGATCTACAAAAACATAAAAAAGGTAATGTAGTAAATGCCTTAGATGAAAATAACCTCGTTCGAATGTGGTATTTCTCATTTATGTATATACACATCCCCGAAGTGAGTAGACTAAATTTTAATTAGAAAATTGTTTAAAAAAAAAGTTGCAGGGCCTCCCTGGTGGCGCAGTGGTTGAGAGTCCGCCTGCCGATGCAGGGGATACGGGTTCGTGCCCCGGTCTGGGAGGATCCCATATGCCGTGGAGCGGCTGGGCCCGTGAGCCATGGCCGCTGGGCCTGCGCATCCGGAGCCTGTGCTCCGCAACGGGAGAGGCCACAACAGTGAGAGGCCCACATAACGCAAAAAGGAAAAAAAAAAAAAAAAAAAAAGTTGCAAATGAGAGAAAAGTCTAAAAAGGATACGTTTATACATATTAGAGTCACTTATTCAAAGTGGTGACATCTTCCCAAATGTCTGATTACTATCAGTATGCTAAATTGGCACTGATACTAATCAGATGTTACTATTTTCTATTCTAACGTATTATCTTTGGATAAAAAGCTATTCTTGGGGCTTCCCTGGTGGTGCAGTGGTTGAGAGTCCGCCTGCCGATGCAGGGGACGTGGGTTCGTGCCCCGGTCCGGGAAGATCCCACATGCTGCGGAGCGGCTGGGCCCGTGAGCCATGGCCGCTGAGCCTGCGCGTCCGGAGCCTGTGCTCCACAACGGGAGAGGCCACAACAGTGAGAGGCCCGTGTACCACAAAAAAAAAAAAAGCTGTTCTCATAAATGTGACCAGCTCTAGCCATTTTAATGGTAGTAACCTTAGGTGTAAGGGTATGTGCATACACACTGACACAATTAAAATACTTTTTTCTTGGACAGATGCCAGAAAAAAGTAAGCTAACCAATGAAAGAAATATATATTTGGACTTCAGGAAAACTAGGAGTTATAGTAATGTTATATTACCTGATAGAAAAATAAGATCTTCAAATTAGTAACCAAATTTTTAATAATCATTTTGCTTCCTTAACTTTTTACCATACAAAGTAATGTTGTTTTCATTTTGCTGATAAAAAACACTGAGTCGGGCTTCCCTGGTGGCGCAGTGGTTGAGAGTCCGCCTGCCAATGCAGAGGACACGGGTTCGTGCCCCGGTCCGGGAAGATCCCACACGCCGCGGAGTGGCTAGGCCCGTGAGCCATGGCCGCTGAGCCTGCGCGTTCGGAGCCTGCGCTCCGCAACGGGAGAGGCCACAACAGTGAGAGGCCCGTGTACCGAAAAAAAAAAAAAAAAAAAAAAAAACAGTCAAGAAGCATTTATGAATTTATTAAGCAGTTCTGGCACATTTCTAGAAAAGTCCTCAAACTGCTCATATGCATTTCACATCTCGGTTATAAATGCCAAGAGAGTGAGGATGTTTCAGATAAACCCTTTAATCTCCAATTCATGTGACAGAGACAGAGAGACTGGTACTCTGTTATACCGTGGAAAAGTTTACTAGAAAATTTCACTCTCCCACAATACAAAAGAAGAGACACTATTTTTTTTTCTGGAAGTGTTTGCAACACAGATGTTCTTAATTCTTTTCCCCACTGTGCTGTTTGGTTGCAGGAACAACTGCAGTGCATACAATGCCAGAGTTGTCACACATGTGAATTGCAAAGTTCACTTTCTTAACTTCTGCAAAAATTACAACCATAAATAGCTGGCAACGTTCTCAGAAAGGATCGTCGTCCTCCTTAAATCTCTGAAGGACAGGGTGGAACGTAGGTGGTGGCTACTCTTCATAATTGTATCATTCTTTCTCTCACTGTCTCTCCTGGCCCCCACTTTGCTCAAACCTCCTTTCAGGCTACTTTGACGCCCATGCTCTTGCCATGGACTTCATGAGCATTGGATTCCGAGAGTGCTTAACCGAAGTGGCAAGGTACCTGAGCTCTGTGGAAGGCCTGGACTCCTCCGATCCACTGCGGGTGCGCCTGGTCTCTCATCTCAGCACGTGTGCCTCACAGCGAGAGGCGGCGGCAATGACCTCCTCTCTGGCCCACCACCATCACCCCCTGCATCCTCACCACTGGGCGGCGGCCTTCCACCACCTTCCAGCAGCCCTGCTCCAACCCAGTGGACTCCACGCCTCGGAGCCCACGCCTTGCCGCCTCTCCACCACTTCAGAAGTGCCTCCTGCCCACGGCTCCACCCTCCTCACGGCCACGTTTGCCCACGCAGACTCTGCCCTTCGGATGCCGTCAACAGGCAGTGTCGCCCCCTGTGTGCCACCTCTCTCCACTTCTCTCTTGTCCCTCTCAGCCACTGTCCACGCGGCCGCTGCAGCAGCCACGGCAGCTGCGCACAGCTTCCCTCTGTCCTTCGCTGGGGCGTTCCCCATGCTCCCCCCAAACGCAGCTGCAGCCGTGGCAGCTGCCACAGCCATCAGCCCTCCCTTGTCGGTATCAGCCACGTCCAGCCCTCAGCAGACAAGCAGTGGAACAAACAGTAAACCTTACCGACCCTGGGGGACAGAAGTGGGAGCTTTTTAAGTTTTCCCTGAACTTCTTGCAGTAGTAACTGAATGTCCTTCATTTCAGAGTCAGCTTAAAACCTCTGCACCCTGAAAGTAGCCATACAGATGTCTGCGGATCCACAAAGGAACAATAAAGCTATTTGAGACACAAACCTCAGAAGTGGAAATGTGGTATTATCTTTTTTCTCTGTTTCAGTTTAAGGCAGTTTGGTAACTGACATCAGCAACTTTTGAAAATGTCACACTTGTTTTCATTTAGAGGTCTCCTGGAAAATATACGGACTGAACCATCCAGCAGTGCATCACGATGTCTGAATTGGGGAAGAAAAATGCCCTGACTGAATTTTCTTGAAACTAAGTGGAAAAAAAAATATTCGTGTTTCATAAGTGCCTGAGCTAGTAAAGTTTTCTTTTGAACATACAACGTTGCACAAGTAAAGAAGAGCGTAGAGGTTAGGTTAGGAAAGGAGAAGGGAGAGAAGTCTTGCATTAGGCTGCAGACGTTTTAGTACAAATAACAGAAAAGAGCACTCTGTTGAAATCCACAGGTTTTTATTGGCCAAAAGGATTGCTGAAAGTAATTTTCAAGTTGAGAAACCTAGTTTTATCTTAGTTTGCTTTTTTTGTACAAACTTGCCAAGTTGTGACATTTAACAATGTATTAGTATAAGCAATTATTACGTCAGTGCTCAGATTAACAAGCATTTCTGCCCTGCCTGCAAACCCCCAGGCACTTCTTTTTTTATGGCTCAAAATATGGTGCTTCTTTATATAAATCATGCATTTATAGAGTGCACCTCGAAGCAGTTGCCTACTGTGTGCCCACCAGAGGCTATCTGACTCATGCCAACTTGAAAACTCTCCAGTTTGTAAAAGTTTAATTTATTCAGTTTCATTTGGACAATTTTTACATATTTATCCTCTTCATTTCATCCCGATAACATGTAAAATCTATTCTTGTCACCTTTTGGGGAGAAGTTGCATTTCTGGAAGTGATGAGGCAAGGAGAGGACAAAGCCACGATTTTTAAATGTCCTTTGTCAAGCTTGTGATTGTATTTGATCCCAAATCAAGATGAATGTATGCAATGAGATGTACATAAATTATTTTTGTCCATGCCTAGACTAGTGCTACATAATGGTGTTGTTTTTATTTTGTTTAATGACAAAATAATCTCTTAATACTTTGAAATTGAGCACGTGAGAATTTATGTTTGAAAGACAAAGACACAGCATGTATTATTATGCACTTCATTTCTCTGCTGTGTGGAGAAAGCAATAGACATTATGAGAATGTTAAACATTATGCAAAATTATACTTTTAAATATTTGTTTTAAAATTACTGTACCTAGTCTTTTTTGTATTACTTTGTAACCTTTTTCTATGCAAAAGTCTACATATCACTAATTAAATGAAGTCCTTTTTTGACCATTTTTATGTGGATGAGTTGCTTTGCAGAATGGAAAGTTGACATGAATTTCAAGCAAGGCCTTGTTTCGCTAACAAATTAAGCCATGGCTTTTCTTTTTCTCTTTCAAAGTCATTTGATACAATTCACGGCCTTGAAAATAGCATGTATTTGAACTTGTAAACTAATTAAGCATAGGTATGACATCATTTGGAGGTAGGAAGTGATCAGTTTTCTCTGCCTTTTATTCTTAACCATTCTTCTTGGAAAAGTGCAAATACCAGAAGGTCAAATAACAGTATACTGAACATAGGGTAATAAGCTAGAATGTGTCATACATTTTGGAACTCAAAAATATGTATAGAGTATTTTTAAAACATCACATGCATGCATGATAGGTGTGTGTGTGTATGTGTATATATATATATGCCTCCTGATGATAAATTCTCTGTACCTACCTCAAGATTTCTTTTGATGCTGTAGAAATTAGGCAGGTATCCCTCCTTCTTCAGTGAAGCCTAAAATAGACTATTTCAGAGTTTCTGAAGCTGTTGGGCCAAACATATGAAGAATTTTTAAAAAATATTTCTATTATGCTTATCAATTATGCTCAAAGTTAAAGAAAAAAGTGGGAGCCTCTTATTTTAGTTTTGAAAAATCAAGCATATAGTTTATCTAAATTTTTTCTGTAAGTGGGTGAAAAAATGAGCAAAAACAGATCACCTTCGTTCCCCTTGTCTGTAACCTGTGACTATTGTCAGTGCTGATAGAATTAAGTAACACATAAGAAAATGGATTTAGTGGTATTTGGAGTTTGCTTTTTAATCGTGATTTGTGGATAGCAGGCATAGAAATAATTTTGATTTAGGATCTAATAGTTGATTCTGTGCCTGTTGTAATGTCAGCATTCAAATAACTTCTTTTTTTGGAATGTAAACTATTTTAGTGATCGGGATTTTTTTTTTTGGATTAAATATTTTAAGATAAATCCCCTTCTTCCTTCTTGTTTTTATGCTCTTCCTTTTTTTCTTACATTTTTTTTCTTCCCAGTTACATATGGGTTATTATTTTTCAAATCATTTGTTTAAAATATTTGCCAGCCAACATGCTACATAATTGCTAAGCGTTGTCAGTGTTCCTAAAGATAATAATTGTCAGTAACTTCAGTTGTTTAAAGTTCATTGGTTCTTGATCAGTGTTTCATATCTTCAGTTTTTTTTTTTTTTTTTTTTTTTTTTTTTTTTTTTTTTTTTTTTTTGCTGTACGCGGGCCTCTCACTGCTGTGGCCTCTCCCGTTGCGGAGCACAGGCTCCGGACACACAGGCTCCGCGGCCATGGCTCGCGGGCCCAGCCGCTCAGCGGCATGTGGGATCCTCCGGGATCGGGGCACGAACCCGCGTCCCCTGCATCGGCAGGCGGACTCTCAATCACTGCGCCACCAGGGAGGCCCATATCTTCAGTTTTTAACATCATATTTCACTCTATTAAATTTACCATTGAGTTTTCCATCTCTGACCCAATGTTTTGTGAAAGTGGTATTTCACCTTTAGTTGTGGTAATTTTCATGTTCACTACCAAAACATAAAAAAGAAAAATTTTGTTTATAGTTCAAGGGAAAAGAACTTCTAGGGTTTGATTTTTGGTGGGTTTTGTTTGTGTAAAAGTTAGTCCAAAAATTAACTCAAAGGATTTTTGGTGGGGGGGATAAAAAAAGGAAAAAAAAGGAAAAGGAGGACTTTTTTAGAAATTTGGTTTTCCCCAAATGATGAAAGCTATATTTATGTCTAACTAGAACCCAGTTTTATATTTCACATCATTGAGCCAGAAAGTATTTATTGAGTAACTACTGTGTGCCTAGCATTGTGCTGTCTACATCAGCTTTCTAATGTTATGGGATCCCACAGCCTGACTGATGGGTATGACTACCAACCTTGCTATTCATAGGGACCCTCAAAAGAAGCAGGTGCCCTGAAAATGAGGAAAGGGGTTCCTAGGAACAGCCAGGGAAGCTTTTTCTCTCCTTGGGATCTTTGGCAATTACAAATATGATATTTCCTATCATACTTGGAGAAATCGGAGGGACTTTTATTTTTTTATATAAATTTATTTATTTATTTTTAATTTTGGCTCTTGGGTCTTCATTGCTGCATGCAGGCTTTCTCTAGTTGTGGTGAGTGGGGGTTACTCTTCGATGCAGTGCTCGGGCTTCTCGTAGTGGTTTCTCTTGGTGTGGAGCATGGGCTGTAGGTGTGCAGGCTTCAGTAGGTGTGGCACGTGAGCTCAGTAGTTGTGGCTCACGGGCTCTAGAGCGCAGGCTTAGTAGTTGTGGCGCACGGGCTTAGTTGCTCTGCGGCATGTGGGATCTTCCTGGACCAGGGCTCGAACCCATGTCCCCTGCATTGGCAGGTGGATTCTTAACCACTGCACCACCAGGGAAGTCCCTGAGGGACTTTTAAAGTAATGTTCAAACATAAAATAGTTCAAATATTAACTAGAGTGATGGTTGTATTATCCACATGTACTTATGTATCATCAGTCTTAATGAAACCTTTTAAATTATCTTCCTTATTATATATTCAGCTTGTGCCTTTGCCAGTAATTAAGTTAACACAAAGTAAGAGTAATCACCTCAGGTAACATCATCACAAAGCAAGATAATTTTAGAATTTCATAAGTCTAAGACTCCATCAATTACAAGATACACTTAGTTTAAGGTCAGATTTTAAAGACAAGTACCACCACGAAATAACCTTACACATCCCAATTTCCAAAGTGTAAAACTTTTTTTCAAAATTGTATCTTGGATTTGAGGCACTACTATAATATTATATTCGAATGTGATTTTTAAAATCCATGGCTAGAAATGTACATAGATTAAATGTGGGTGATTTAGCTTACTTTAAAAATACCAGCATAGGGTCTTAGTCAAATCAAAGAATCTGGGTTGACTTTGTAATGGCTTAATGATCTAAAGATATATATATATATATATATATATATATATATTTTGATGTTGGGGGTAGGAGTTTAGTAATTTATTTATTTATTTTTGCTGTGTTGGGTCTTCATTTCTGTGTGAGGGCTTTCTCTAGTTGTGGCAATCGGGGGCCACTCTTCATCGCGGTGCGCGGGCCTCTCACTATCGCGGCCTCTCCTGTTGCGGAGCACAGGCTCCAGATGCGCAGGCTCAGTAGCTGTGGCTCACGGGCCTAGTTGCTCCGTGGCATGTGGGATCCTCCCAGACCAGGGCTCGAACTCGCGTCCCCTGCATTAGCAGGCAGACTCCCAACCACTGCGCCACCAGGGAAGCCCCAGATATATATTTTTTAAGCTTTTCATGTTTTTATTGCCCAATGGGACTATTCCTAGTTCTGCATTTTACTGAAGAATGGAGTTTGACTTCCCCTTGTAATTCTTTTAAGATCTAAGCAATAACTGAGGCTGTGAGCATTTCAGTAACTACAACAAAGCTTTACAGCAATTATGACATCATAAACTGTGACTATAGCTCATATTCTTTGGAAGGAAAGATAAGTCTTTGAACTTGGATGAGAGATCTTTTTTTTTTTTTTTTTTTTTTTTGGTACGCGGGCCTCTCACTGTTGTGGTCTCTCCCATTGCGGAGCACAGGCTCCAGACGCGCAGGCTCAGCGGCCATGGCTCACGGGCCTAGCCACTCCGCGGCATGTGGGATCTTCCCGGACCGGGGCACGAACCCGTGTCCCCTGCATCAGCAGGCGGACTCTCAACCATTGCGCCACCAGGGAAGCCCGATGAGAGATCTTTAAAAGAAGAAAAGTCCCTTGGCTTCCATAGACAAACTTGTATGAGGGGCCAGAGGCAGATGAGAAATGGTTCCTTAGGCCCCAGTTGGCACTTTCTCCCTCACTTCTGACTTTAGAAGAACAGACATGAATGGGGTTGGCTAGTTAGGGAATCAGGTCCTCTTTTAGAACTGACAGAACCAACACACACTGTTTAAGTCACAGGTCTAGAGATGGATATAAGATGTCATACTAACTGTTAATGTTGTTTGGTTCTCTGTGCTAAGCTCCATGCTAAGTGCTTGAAATCTGTTACCTCACTTAAGCCTGGTTAACTATCCTATAGATAGTCCTATTATCTTTACATATTAGGAATTAGAGAATAAGAGGTTGATTGTCCAAGGTTATACCTAGCAGTTTGAGCTGTGACTCAGCCCAGGCCTGTCTGATTCTTAAGCCCATACCTTTGACTTCTAGGCTGTGGCTTCTGGCAGTACTTTTGGACTCACTCATTCAGACTAACCAAGACTCTCAACCTGCCTGAGATCACTTTGAGCTGAATACGAGTAAATTAGCATAAAAATCTCCACCATCTCTCCCTTTTAATATATGAAAGGATAAAAAAAAACCCTCCACTTTATTCTGTAATGCAACGTAAAAGGAAATTATTTTGGCAGTTCCCTAGTTTTAAGTTTCACCTGTCAAGCAGTTGAGAGTTAATAAAGTTTTAAATTACTTATCTTAATCAGTAAAGTTACCCTCTGTTAAATCTACCAAAAATATTCTATAATCTCAGTCAAGGTGGTTGACAAAAGTGAGGCAAAATAGTGACATATTAAGACTAGATAGCTGAGTAAATTGAGTTTGAAAAAAAAATCCTGTCTTCCATTAGATATAAAAGATAAGAGTTTTTTTGAGGGAAAAATGCTGGGTTATTCTGAATGTTTATACATTCCAGGTCCATCATGTCATAAAACAACATTCTTCATTTGGCCTATGAAGACCTGCTCAGTAATCCATTCACTTTAACAAGTCTTGTTATCAGGAAGGGGTTTTTAACTAACCTAAACTCTTCGGCCTGCAGTTAAGCATGCTTTCTATAGCAGTTAACGGTTTATATGTGTATAATTTTGCAAAAATCTTATATCCAGAGACATTTTTATATGCCTCTAAATTCTTAGTCTTCTGAGAACTGAATATTCTGTTTCCTTGACCTCTGCTGTCATTCTGTTAGTCTGTGGGAATGAAGAGATTTATGCATATGAAATGGAATATGCATGTAATAGAATGCCTTATAAGCTTACTTTTTAAGGGATAGAAAGTGACAAGTTAACTCTAAAGTTTCGTGCATTAAGCTTGCGTTGTATTAGTTTTATGTTTTCATTGCTGTGAAAACAGTCAAATTTTCTCCTGTGGAAGAAAAACTACTTTGCAAAGAATGGCTATTATTCATAATGTTTCACTTGTATAAGTAGGGTGATAAATTTTTTATTGCTCATAAACTCCTAAAACAACTGAGCATCTTGAGTTAACCCCTTCTTTCCTGATTATAAGCTATTGAACTGAATATTATTTATCATACTATAAAACTATAAAACTCTGCCTGCTTCCTAGGTCTTCCATTGCTTTTTTTTAGCCTTTTCCCTTAATTGCAGAGAACCCAAAGACTGTGTTTTTTGTTTGTTTGTTTTGTTTTTTTCCCACCAAAACAACACGACCAGAGCTTCGTGTAGCTCTGTTTGTGTAAATTTTCTCCTGGGCCAGCAATGGCTGGCCTCTTCCCATATCCTAGCCAGTCTGTCCCAGCACAGCTGCTTTAAATAGGCTTCCCTTGGGGCCTGGCAAGATGATGGAGACGTGTTCACAGTCAGGAGGGCAAAACACAGAGGCACACAGGCCATATTTTATTGTCAACATAACACACTTCTCAGTCACAGTCACCAGCCACTTCCTAAACAGGAACTAAGCCAGTCACTTTTTTGTCTCACAAGCAGCCACTGTTAAATTTATTTTGTTATTTTGACATATTTCTGACAGCAGAAAGATAAGCATAGCATAGTACAAATGGTTGAGTGCTGTAACATCAAAACTCACAGACAGCCTGGTGACATCAGATGAGGGTACAGTCAAGCTCAGTGGGCAAGCATTGCCTATGGTGACAAACATCCTTTACTGCTACAATAAGGAGGCTTGATGGGCCATTATGTCCCCTTTCAAAATTCAGAAAGCCCCCCCAGAAATATCCATGAGTCAACAACTGCTGAGTCATTCAGCAGGCTTAAGGCATATGTTTTACACCAAGAGAACAGACTTAAACACCAAGTACCGCCTGACCATGACTATCATGGGAACAGGTCTCAGCAATAAACCCATGAATTATCTGGCCCACGCTGACTACTCTCACAACACAGTCTACCCCTTTGATGTGACTGTCAAACCCCAAGTGTGCCCAACAGCAGGAGCCACAGACAAAACAACACAGGAGCAATAACTCAATGTAAATGCCTTTAGTCACTTCTCAAGACACCGAGGTCCAGCAGGCAACTTACTTGCTTTGGGTATCAGGAGCTTGAGACAGAAGGAGAAACAAAGTTCACCACTGTTTATTTTCAGGATATGACAACTGAGAGAATTGTAAAAGTTATTTAATTGTTCTTTTTAAATGTATAGATTAGAAGTTTAATTCTGTAGGCATATCCCCTATTGATACAGTAGAGACATATTAGCAAGGAGGTGTTTTGCTAAATGATAAGTGCCGCTTCACAACCCTATCTAGGACACTGCATGTTTAACTTAGTTAAATCAAGTCTATTAAGCAGTTTTGTTTAAGATGTGGGAGCTTATTAAAATTTTGGTACTTATTCAAATCACTTATAAATAACTTGAAATCCATATTTATAATTCTAGTCAATGTCTCTCTATTCTACTCAATATTTATAAGTCATTTTTAAAATCTCAACTCTTCGGTGGGTATAATAAATAGTATAATGACTAAAAGGACAAGTTCTGAAATCAGATCTGGATACATCTTGAGATGTATTAATTGTGTGGCTCTGGACAAATTTCTGTATCTGTGTAAGCTTTGTTTTTCTCATCAGTAAAATAGGATTTAAAAAGCAACATCTATCTCACAAGGATTTTTGGAGGATTAAATGAGGTAATGTTCATAAGACCTGCACATGGTATACTATCAACAAATGGTAGTGTAGCTTATTCAAATTTAGTTCGTTAAAAATGTCTTAGGGACTTCCCTGGCAGTCCAGTGGTTAAAGACTCCATGCTTCCACTGCAGGGGGTGCAGTTTCGACCCCTGGTGGGGGAACTAAGATCCCATGTGCCACGTGGTGTGGCCAAAAAGTTAAAAAAAAAAAAAGTCTTAAGATCCAAAATAAGTCTCATTCAGTCCCATTCACACAACTTTACTCAAATACATGCCCAGGTAGTCCCCCAATACCTATTCTCTTTAAATTAATAGCATGTACATATTTCTTTTTGAATATATTTAGAGATTCACAGAATTTCAGAGTTGGAAGAACATAACCTAGACCAGTGCTTCATTTAGCAGGTGAAAAACGCGGAAGCTCAGTGAAGTTCGATGATCTTTCCCCACAGTCGTCTCCTAACCCAGGTCTCCTAATTGCCAATACATGGTTCTTTCTGAGACAGTATGACCATAAATGAAACACTTTCTTTCATACCTTTTATATTTTAGGCGCCAAAGGTTTTTATTTTGTTGAGGATGAGCTAAATAGATCTATTTATTTGTTAAGATAGCACACTTTATGTTTTCTGTCTTCAAAAAGCAATGGCTTTTCGTTTGATCCAAAATAAATACAATGGAGTCATGTTTCTTTAAAAGAAAAATCTTAAATCTAATAAATGCAGCCGAGAGTGAAATTATATTACTGTTTTTAAATGATGTCCTTCACTATCAAAAAGCTAATCACACATAGGCGGACTGAGTCGTGCCACTGTCTAGCACTTAAGGCAGAATCTGTCATAAACCCTGATGAAGCTACTGACTCACCAGTGACTGGGCAGGGACTTTGAGCTGCTCCCACCCTCCTTTCTGTGCCTCCCTAATGCTCTTAGAATGAAGACAAAATCCTTAACCTCAAGCCACAAGACCATGCAAGATCTGTCCCCTGCCCACTTCTTAGACCTCTCCTCACCTATCCCTGCTACCTCTGAATTGCTACCCAGCCATCCCCCATTTTTCCAGCCCTTTTTTCCCTGGCTCTCTCCTGCTACAAGGCCTTGCACATGTTCCTTTTACTCACAGTGTTCTTTTCTCTCCTTCTTACCTAGGTAACTCATCTTATTTTTCACATCTCGAGAGATGGATCTCTCCTCTAACATCTCCAACTGGTTCAAAACCATATTGTGGAATCTTGTGAACCACATACTTCTCTTTCACAGAATTTGTCAGTTGCAATTCAAATTTGTGATTATATGATTAATCTGTCTCCACCGCTACACTGAAAGCAAATGATAGTGACTATGTTTCTGTTCATCATTGTTTCCAGGGCCTCTTTGCCCTGTGTCTGGTACAGAAGAGAAGTTCAAAAATTATGTGTGGATGTTAGTTAAGTGACTGAATACATGAATGCATGACTGAATGAGGAATGAATGAATAAATGTCACACGCTAGACCTGCATACTTGTTGTATTGAGTTTATCTGAATTGCTTCCCCCCAAATTTAATCTGATAGCACAGTACATATGCAAGTAAAATCAAGCATATGAAACTAGAAGAAAGAAGAAAGAAACTAAAAGAAAAAAAATCCTCTGTTGCTCCTTATGAATACAGTAAACTCTAGATTTTGACTATATCCAACCTTTCCAAGGTAAGTATGGGTTACTTGGATTAAACGTGTCTGAATGAGACACATGAGACTAGGACGCCACCTTGTGGTTTATTTTCACATTTATCGTTTTCAACCTCCTTGGAACTTTCCTACTTCAGAAAAAAACACCATTAAAAACTACAGCAATATTGATAAAGGAGGCAAGAATATACAATGGAGAAAAGACAGCCTCTTCAATAAGTGGTGCTGGGAAAACTGGACAGCTACATGTAAAAGAATGAAATTAGAACACTCCCTAACACCATACACAAAAATAAACTCCAAATGGATTAAAGACCTAAATGTAAGGCCAGACACTATAAAACTCTTAGAGGAAAACATAGGCAGAACACTCTATGACATAAATCACAGCAAGATCCTTTTTGACCCACCTCCTAGAGAAATGGAAATAAAAACAAAAATAAACAAATGGGACTTAATGAAGCTTAAAAGCTTTTGCACAGCAAAGGAAACCATAAACAAGACGAAAAGACAACCCTCAGAATGGGAGAAAATATTTGCAAAAGAAGCAACTGACAAAGGATTAATCTCCAAAATATACCAGCAGCTCATGCAGCTCTATATCAAAAAAAACCAACCCAATCCAAAAATGGGCAGAAGACCTAAATAGACATTTCTCCAAAGAAGATATACAGATCGCTAACAAACACATGAAAGGATGCCCAACATCACTAATCATTAGAGAAATGCAAATCAAAACTACAATGAGGTATCACCTCACACTGGTCAGAATGGCCATCATCACAAAATCTACAAACAATAAATGCTGGAGAGGGTGTGGAGAAAAGGGAACCCTCTTGCACTGTTGGTGGGAATGTAAATTGATACAGCCACTATGGAGAACAGTATGGAGGTTCCTCAAAAAAAAATAAATAATAGAACTACCATATGACCCAGCAATCCCACTACTGGGCATATACCCTGAGAAAACCATAATTCAAGACGAGTCATGTACCACAATGTTCATTGCAGCTCTATTTACAATAGCCAGGACATGGAAGCACCCTAAGTGTCCATTGACAGATGAATGGATAAAGAAGATGTGGCACATATATGCAATGGCATATTACTCAGCCATAAAACGAAACGAATTTGAGTTATTTGTAGTAAGGTGGATGGACCTAGAGTCTGTCATACAGAGTGCAGTAAGTCAGAAAGAGAAAAACAAATACCGTATGCTAACACATATTTATGGAATCTAAAAAAAAAAAAATGGTTCTGATGAACCTAGGGGCAGGACCGGAATAAAGACGCAGATGTAGAGAATGGACTTGAGGGCACCGGGAGGGTGAAGGGTAAGCTGGGACAAAGTGAGAGAGTGGCATGGACATATATACACTGCCAAACGTAAAATAGTTAGTGGGAAGCGGCCGCATAGCACAGGGAGATGAGCTCGGTGCTTTGTGACCACCTAGAAGGGTGGGATAGGGAGGGTGGGAGGGAGACGCAAGAGGGAGGAGATATGGGAACATATGTATATGTATAACTGATTCACTTTGTTATAAAGCAGAAATTAACACACCATTGTAAAGCAATTATACTCCAATAAAGATGTTAAAAAAATAAAAACCTACAGCAATAGAGAGGAGTGGAATTTTTGCTCATCTAAATATTGCTTGCATGTCATTATCCCAAAGACTTTATTCAAACATTGTCATTCATTCCTTTTTGTTTTTTATTTTAATGAAATATTGAATTGGTAGAGAAAAATGGTATATGTGTTATAAATAATCAAAGGAGACAACACCTGTGTACTCACCACCCAGCTTAGCACTACCAGTACTTTGAAAGAGCTCTGTGTGCTACTCGCTGAATCCTTTCTCCATCTTCTCCATTAACGAGGCACACCCACTATGTTGCTTTATTTATAATTTACCATCCATGTACATATCAATAAGCAATAGTTTTCATTTAGCATTTTAAAACTGCATATGAAATGAGATCATTCTGGATTTGATTTGCCTTTTAAATTTAGTAGTATTTTTCTGGGATTCATCATGTTGATAAGAGGAGCTGTGATCCATTTGTTTTCACCACTCTGTAGTATTTCATTTTATGACTATACCACAATATATTTAGCTCTTCTACTCATTTTTTTTTTTTTTTTTTTTTGTGTGTGTGTGTGTGGTACGCGGGCCTCTCACTGTTGTGGCCTCTCCCGTTGCGGAGCACCGGCTCCGGACGCGCAGGCTCAGCGGTCATGGCTCACAGGCCTAGCCGCTCCGCGGCATGTGGGATCTTCCCAGACCGGGGCACGAACCCGTGTCTACTGCATCGGCAGGTGGACTCTCAACCACGGCGCCACCAGGGAAGCCCCAAAGATTAGTTTTAATTAAATAAAAATTATACTGAAGAAAGAAACACTTTCACAAATCAACATGCTTATCCAATAAATGCAAGTATGTTGTGTTTGCTGTTAAACTTATTTCTTAATTGAAAGTTTTCCCCAACTTTCTGGGGAATTTGGTAACCTCCAATAAGCAGCTGCTAGGATTGACTCTCACCAAAATTGCATAAAATGCATAGAGTTCATCTATTCATTAGAAATAGAACCTAAGATATCATACAATTCCTTTTTCCTTCTATGGAACACTCCCCATGAACCACCCTATTTGTAGAGACTGCTCTAAAGAACACTCCATAGTGCCACCAGAAAATTTGTTGTAGCTGGGGAGTCTTAAAGAATACAGGACTTAGGCTGGGCAAATCCAGGCTGGAATCCTGGTTTCCCGACATATTTGTATGACATACTTGTATAACTTATAAATAAGTTATAAACTTTCTAAGTTTCCTAAACTACAAAGCAAGGATAATTGTAAGAATTGATTCTAATATTGTGGATTCAGCATTCAAAACCATAACTTACACAAGACAATACAGAAATTATTAAAAGTACTATATTTATATTATGTGTATTATAGAAATTCATAGAAATAATTTAGAAATTCATCTAAAGGAACACAGTAAGAGGTAGACATTATTCAGGATGACTCAGTTTAATTCTTTTTCCGCTTTCTGCTCTCAGCAGAAACATAGCGGTGTGATTCATAAAAAATAGTATTATGAGGGTTTAGCTTTCAAGTGAAGTCCTAGCAATCTACTTCTTGGTTTAATTGATTATTTAATTCATTGATTTAGCACCAACCATATGTCAAGCACTATACTAGATGCTGTTGAAAGTCCTTCCCTTCCTTCCTACCTTAGTTACTCTTAGACATCATTTATAATTCTAGTATTTGTCAGCCCAATCAAGGTCCACTGTAGTAGCCCAACCCTGGGTGAATGATGACTATTTATTTAAATAAAGTAATTTGACAGGTCCAGAAATATATTTTTGGTATACAGCAAATAACCCCTGCTGTATTTTGTGCAGGTTAAATAATTTCTATTCCTTTACCCTTAAGGAGCCTCTTCATATATGGAATATTTCTGCAGACAGTCCTTCAGCATTTCCCACTCTTTGAAAGCACAGAAATGGAGCACAATATTCTGGCTCTATGAAGCAGTAATTTCATACTATGTGTAGGTTATGTGGTATATTTCTGTGTCTAAATGACAATGTCATGTAGAAAAACTGACTAAAAATAAGAGTAGAGGGAATTCCCTGGCTGTCCAGTGGTTAGGACTCAGGGCTTTCACTGTGGTGGCCAGGGTTCAATCCCCAATCAGGGAACTAATATCCCCCAAGCTGTGCAGCATGGCCAAAAAAAAAAAAAAAAAAAAAAATTTCATTAAAAATATAATAAATAAATAGTGGTATATATACATAAAAAACAGTAGAATAGATAAAACACAAAATGGATCTAACCATAACAAAATAAAACTCCATTAAAAAATAAATCAAACAAGAGAAATATGCTACTGCTATTAATGACTACCCTGCAATCTCCAGACTCTTTCTTCTTTGACTTCTTTGACCTTGACTTATCCTGACTCTGCTCCTTCAGACTTTCCTCCTTTGTCCTCTTCTAGCCAGTCAGGCCTGCAAACCTCCACTCTTCATTTTGCTGTACTCAATCTCTTGGCATGCGTTTCCATTCTTGAGGGTTCAGTTCTCAATTCAAAGATGAATCTCCTCAGAATCTATCATCATTAGTCAAAAATGTCAACCCATGTATAGGACAGCTTCACTTGGATGCCCTCTCTTTAGTCCAAACCTAAATGCAACTTGACTTCCTGCTGTGCCTCACTCTGAATCAACACCCTTTCCAAATTAATAGGCCATAATCAAAAGCTTAATCATTTTCCCCTTTGATTCCTACTCAACTGTGATAAACAGTCTTACTGCCCTTTCTTACCTGTGCCTACAACAGTAACTGGCATGGAGTAAGAATTACAGAAGTGTTTGCTAAATCAGTGAATGAATGAATGAATGAGTGACAATAACTCTGTGAAGCATGCATGGAAGCTAGTAGCATCTCCATTGTACAGAAAACGATCCAGAGGCTCAGAGAAGCTGAGTCACTTTCCCAAGGTAACTCAGCTGATATTGGCGGGCAGGATTATTTCACAGTCTCTGGCTCCTGAACAAGAGTGTTTTCTTTGCTTTCCTAAGACCTCTTTTTCTTCTTCTCCATATTTGCTCTTCTACAATATCTAGTTATCGATAGGTTTGCTGTCTCTTTCTCACACTCGTCCAGACCCTCAGCACGTGGAGTCATGTTTAAAGCAACAGAGTTGCTTACTGTGGTCTGGCTTCCACTGGTCTATTCTGAACCCAACAGCCGTGTCTCACCACCCATCTTTACTTACTCTCCTTCATCTTCTCCTTGACCTTTTTACAATATCCTATTCTCTTCACTGCTACTTCCTTCTTGAATTTCTCTGATCTGGTTATAAACTCTCTTACTGCTCCTTTGCTGTTTTCTTTATAGTTACTCTACTTCTTCCCATTCTCCTATAATATATTCTCACCTTGGTTTATTACTTGGTCTTCTGTCCTTTTTCTAGATTCTCTTTTTGAGAGAGCTCATATCTTCTCAAACTTCTAAGCTAATAGCTCCAAAATCCCTACCTTCCTAAGTTCCATCCCGTATTTCCAACCACCAATCTACCTGTGCTATCACAGCTGGGATCCAACTGAACTTACCTTCTGTCCCAAGTCTTTTTCCCCACCTCAACCTCCCTACCACTTTTCATGCCACTCCAACTTTACTAACCACATAGAACACAACTCATAGTGTCATTACTGGTTCTTCCCTGTTATTCTTAAGCTTTTCTATCCTATCAAATACCAAGGCTTCTTGCATTCCCGTTGAAACTCCATAGATTGCCTTAAGGTCCTCCATAATCTGGCTGCACTAACCTGTCTTACCTGGACCTGCACTGTTCCCTAGCACAGGTGCCCTTCTATAGCCAGCCTGGTACAGCCACCCTGGATGCCCAGGCCTTGGTCATCCTGGATCCCCTAAGATTAAATGCCCATTCCCACTTTCTCAGGCTTTCCGGATCCTGCTAGCCTCTAGGTTATTTTGGGAACCAGTTTTCCAGTTCTATTTTCATTCTCATAGCCACTTCTTTCTCCCTTCCCTCATTACATATTTCAATTATTTGAAGTACTTACCACATAGCAAATAGTCGAGGAATGGTGCCTTTGTTTTTGTTAATGGTGATAATAATAAGAAATATATTTCTGTCTTAATTCCTCGGTTAAAGACTCCTTAAACACTTCTGCTTTTTCCTACCCCCTGGACCATTAATAAATACTCTTCCTTTTCCTCTTCCAACCCAGTCTCAGCACAGCTAAAAGGAAGGTAAGACAAAGCCACAGGAGCTGTAATTAAGCTCTTGGTTTATTGCTATGCTATTGTGAAATTTCAGGCTTAAAATGAAATGGTCAAAATAAAACCCCAGTAGCTTAAAAGTTAACAAAGGTTAGAATGATTTTGAAATTTCAGGATTTAAAAGAAATGTAATGTCTATATAGCACCATTTTATCTTCTTTTTGACTCCAACATTTCCATATTCTCTTTTGGGGAATTCCCAGAGTCCTTCTTTGCCCTGAATGTAAGAATTCCAAATGATACTTAACTATTTTTCAAAGACCTATATGATTAACCTACAGGGAATCGACACACTGGATGCAAGAAATTTGCCATATTTGCGTGAAGGTCTTTGAGAAAAGTTAAAATACAACATGTAAAGTAATTACTACAGTGTGTTAGTAACAGAAAATATAAAGCAGCTACTTGATAATTAACCAACAACATATCTCAGAAAAGATCTTAGATTCATAAAGAAGAACCATAAGAACAGCTCCAACATACGCAATCTACAAAGCACAAAATCTGAATATATGAAACTTGACTCTCAGCATGATGCAAAATAGGTATAATCCCTCGTAAAATTATTTTCCTTCTTTTATTAGTCAAACGAAGCTCCAGATTAACAAAGGCTCAATAAATTAATGCTTGTATACACATCCAAATTATTTTCAAAGCTG
The DNA here is from genome assembly GCF_025265405.1 of Mesoplodon densirostris. NCBI lineage: Eukaryota > Metazoa > Chordata > Mammalia > Artiodactyla > Ziphiidae > Mesoplodon > Mesoplodon densirostris. Next base: position 36,994,083 of record NC_082672.1, on the reverse strand, counting down.
GAAAACGCAAATTTATAAGTGACTTAGTTGTATTTAGAGTACTTTAGAACAAGGATCATTTTGTTGCTCATTTGATTGCAAATATCTGTAAAAAGGTATGGCGTATTTTAAATCTTAGGTTCAATAATATTCAAAGCTAATTGAATTTTTATAATAGAAAAAAATCGGTAACAACCATCATAACTCATTTGCAAGCAAAAGTAACTTCCCTGACCGGGAATCGAACCCGGGCCGCGGCGGTGAGAGCGCCGAATCCTAACCACTAGACCACCAGGGAGCTTGGTGAATTCTCTCTCTCGGCGTATTTGTTCCTTTAGAAATAGCCACGTAAACCTGGCCAATAGAAAAAGAGATTGTTGCCTCTAAGCCCTGCCCACTTCGTTCCTGTTTTGGGTTTCTGTAGGTTTGCAATGTTTCAAGATAAAAAGTTGGGGAAAAAAGAAATAGATATTTCTAGGAAATAAAAAATAAAATAAATAAAATTAAAATAGCATAGACAATTTCTAGGAGGATACGGGAGAAACTGTTGACACTGGTTAACTCTGGGAAGAAGAAATGAAGAATTTCCTCACTTGCCTAAACCCGGCAAATGCTCTGCGCTCTCAGGCGATCTCCGCGGCGGCTCCTAAGGGGAAAGGCTGGATCCTCCAAATCGAATCCTCTTCCGACTGCCATGCTGGAAAAGACGTCCTGGGATTTCATCCTAATTATGTAACATGTAAATATCTATACCTAGACAATGTTAAAGTACTGTCCAGAACCTTGCAATTTGCTTTATCATTTTCACAATCATCTAGCTGCTCTTTCTAAATCTAACCTCTTTCTCTCTCTGTGTATGTCTTTCTGTCTTTCCCTCTCACGCAGATGTTAAATCCCACTAAAGATTTTACTAAATCTAACGGTAAGATTGCCACGGGCGGAGAGCGTTTCCCGGTGTAGAGCCTGGCACAGAGCAGATTCTCTCTAAGTGTGGGTGATGAAGGGCCTCGTGGCCTTTAGGACGCGACTACTTAATTTACTTATTTGAGAGTCAGATTAACGAAGCTGCGGGGGCTGTGGGTAATTTGCTTAGTGAAGAACCGAGGCATCTGCACCCGGATCGGAGTAAACCGTTAAAACGCGCTGTTTCCATTATCCTCCTGGTTTTCAAACTGTTATTCTCTGGGCAAGTGCTTCCTTTCTCCGCATTATGTATGAGAAACGGCCAGGAAATGATGCAATTACCAAAGGAGTCAAGAAACCTTCCAGCCCAGCCTCAGTTCGGAAGCCCTCATGAAATAGGAGCAGAAGACAATAGGATGTAACTCAGCTTTGAAAGCGCCAACCGTTACAGTTGGACAAATGTAACCCTAGAGACCCCGCTCCGCTGCAAGATGGAAGGAGGCTTAAGTAAAACAGATACAAATTTGTAATGAACTTGCGCACAACCTCCGGCGCCATTGTGAGTTACAGCCTTCGTCCATCACCTAGAATTTAGGTGAGCCTGAGCTAGAATATTTTTCTTGTATTCAGCAACTCAGAAATGGAATTTAGATTACTGATAAAACTTATCTAAAGTTATTTAATAATATGCAAGCAGGAAGATTAAAATGACTTATTAAGACTAATAAGTAAAGATGGAAACATCACCAGAAGAAATTTCTAAACAATTACTATATTTTAGATGGGACCCACACCCCTTTCCTATATCAAGGAATTTTTAGGAAATCGAGTGCAGTAGGTGGAACTTTTACCTCTCAACTGGGGGTTTTCAGAGCTTAGCAAGAAAGAGCATCTGGTTTTGAATTAAAAGATAAAGCAGATATTACTTTTAGAATAATTTAAATTTGTTTTAATAGGTTTAGTCACAGTCTTTTACAAAAGGTACGAAAGGGTACAGCGAGAACCATCATTCCTCTTTTATCACTCTTAATTTCTTCTTCCCAGAGTTGACCAGTGTTAACAGTTTCTTCTGTATCCTCCTAGAAATTGTCTATGCTATTTTAAATTTTATTTATTTTATTTTTTATTTCCTAGAAATATCTATTTCTTTTTCCCCCAACTTTTTATCTTGAAACATTCCAAACCTACAGAAAACTCCAAGTATAGAACAATGAACACACATATATCCTTCATCTAGACCTGTGCTAATTTAGTAGTACCAGCATCCACCGTGTGACTTTTGTGCACTGAAATGTGGCTAGTAAGAGTTTAGGTGTTCTATAAGTGTTGCATGCATACTGGATTTTTAAGCCTTAGTATGAAAAAAATGTAAAATATCTCATTAATAATTTTTACATTGAGTACATTTTAAATGCTAATTGAATATGAGTTAAAATATTAAAATTAATTTCACTTTTTTGTTTTTAACCTAGCTACTAGAAAATTTAAAATTATTGATATATATATATATGGCTTGCATTATATTTCTATTTTATAGTACTAAACTAGATTTACCAGTGGTCAATATTTTGCCATATTTGCTTTCTCTTGATCTTTTTTCTGAACCATTTGAGGTTAGTTGCAGACACCATGATACTTTACTTCGAAAAACTATACCATATATTTCCTAAGAACAAGCAATACAATTATCACACTTACAAAATTTAAATTTAATACAATATTATTTATGATACAGTTCATAGTCAAATTTTCAATTGTCCTAACACCTTTTATACTTTTTCATTTTTATCCAGGATCCATTCAAGGATTATACACTGCATTTAATTGCCAAGTTTCTGTAGTCTCCTTCCTTTAATCTGAAACAATTCCCCATTTTTTTTTTTTTTTTTACAGCATTGAATAGTGGAGGACATTTGCTTCAGAAAGTCCCTCAATTTAGACAAATATTTCTCTTGTCAGGAAAACTACCTTAAGTGATATGTCCTTCTCAGTGCATTATATCATAATTCAAATAATGCTGATGTATTGTGTTATCTCTAATGGTAAATGTGGTCGGCAGAATAATGGCTCCCACAGAGATGTACCTGTCCTAATCTCCAGAATATATGAATATTACTTCACATGGCAGCAGGAATTTTGCAGATGTGTTTAAATTAAGGATTTTGAGAGAGAGATTATCCTGGATTATCTGGGTGGGCCAGAAATCATCACAGGGGTCCTTTTCAGTCAAGGAGGGAGACTGGAGAGTTGGAGTCCCAGTGATGTGATCCCAGGAAGACTCTATCAGCGTTTAACTGGCTTTGAAGATGGAGGAAGGGGACCATGAGCTAAGGAATGCAAAGGGCCTCTAGAAACTGAAAAAGGCAAGGAAAGTGTTCTCCCTCAGAGCCTCCAGAAAGAAAGCATCTCTGCCAACACCTAGATTCTGAGCCATGTCAGAATTCTGGACTACAGAACCGTAAGATAATAAATTTGTGCTGTTGTAAGCCACTAAGTTTGTGGTGGTTCTTTTACAGCACCAATAGGAAACAAACACAGTTAAGTCTGATCATTTGGTGAAGGTGTCTGCCATATTTCTCCATTTTAAAGTTACCCTTTACACTTGTAATTAACAAATATCAAAAAAAAAAGCAAATATCACCACGGAAGTAATACTTTGAAAGTGTATGAATTTTCTGTTCCCCCACAAAACTTCACCCAGTGGTTTTAGCATCCACCGATGATGCTTGCCTGAATCAATTACTACTATGTTGACTGCAGAACGGTGTTATTTTATCATTCACATGTAAAGAACTTTCCTTTCTGTCCTCCCTCTTTTTATTCTTTATTTAATTTTAAAATATCAGTTTGGACTCTTTTTTTTTTTTTTTGTGGTTTTAGTCAATGTGCTATAATCTACTGCTGTCATTATTAATACTTAAATTGTTCCAAATATGGCCAGAAGGAGTCCCTTTAAGCTGGCTCCTGTATTCGTTTGACATGTCCCTATAAATTTTTGAGCAATTTCTTTACTTTCTAGCATAAGATGGTGCAGGCACACCCTCTACTTTGTAAACTGATTTATGGAGAATTAACATCTTTATGCATGTATCTTTTCTCTTTTAATTTCCTTGTTTAAAATTTCACATGAGAAGGGGCATACTCTACATACTCTTCTATAACCTTTTTAAAAATTAATTTCTTTTGAAGCATGTCCATTCTTTACATAAAGAGTTTTTTCACTCTTTTTGATAACTGCATGGTATCCCATTGTATATATATTTTATTAAAGCAGTTTTATATCATTGGTCATTTAGATTATTTTCAATTTTTTGCTGTTAAAAAAGTACTACAACAAATAACCTTGGTGCCACATAATTGGCATTTAGTTTTTATTAATTTAGTTTTATTAATTTTATTAATTGACCCACAATTGACCCCTTATGGACTGCCAATTTCTGACTTGAAAATGTTATATATTGGAAGAAAAATCATGGCATCCAATTCAAATTCAGTTCTAGTTATAATTTATGGGCAATTTAATTTTTCAACTTGATTTCAACCTGACTCAGCTATTCTTCTTCTGTTCATTAATTTGTTCATTTGCTGAACGAATATTTATTGACTGTCTATTATATGTAAGTCACTATGTTAGGCACAGGATGCCTGATCTTGAAGTTTAGTCTGGCAGGGTTCAAGTAAACAAGCAATTACAGTCAGTAGAGTAGTGGATAGTAAAAGAAACGTTTGGCTATACTTCAATTTAATAAGTTCATTTAATACATTAAAAACATATTATTTATCACACATACTTTGCTGATAGGAATGTAAAACCATACAGCCACTCTGGAAAATAGTTTGGCAGTTTCTTATAAAACTAATTATGCACCCATCAATTGTACCCTTAGGCATTTATACCAGAAAAATGAAAATTTATGTTCACATAAAATCTGCACATGAATGTTTATAGTAGCTTTATTCATAATAGCCTAAACTGGAAACAACGGAAACATCCTTCAGTGGGTGAATGGTTAAACTGTGGTACACACATACCATGGAATATTTCTCAAAAAAAAAGAACAAACTATTGATACATATAACAACTTGGATAGATCCCAAGGGAATTATGCTGAATTTATTAAAAAAGCCAATCCAAAAGGTTATACACTGTATGATTCCATTTATCTAGAATTTTTGAAATGATAGAGATAAGAACATATTAGTGATTGACAGGAATTAGATGGGGTGGGGAGGAGGATGGAGGTGACTGTAAAAGGGTAGGTGTGGTACCTTTGTAGGAGTGATACAGCAGTCCTGTAGCTCGGGGGTCCCCAACCCCCCTGTTAGGAACCGGGCCGCACAGCAGGAGGTGAGCTGCAGACAGTGGAGCTTCATCTGCCGCTCCCCACGGCCCCCCATCGCTCACATTACCACTGAACCATCTCCTCCCCCACGCCCACCCCATCCGAGGAAAAATTGTCTTCCATGAAACCGGTCCCTGGTGCCAAAAATGTTGGGGACCGCTGCTGTAGCTTATCGTGGTGGTGGTAGAAGAATCTATACCGGTGATAAAATTGCATAGAAATCACACACACACACAGGCAAGAATATGTGTAAAACTAGTGAAATCTCAATGAGCTCTAAAGATCATACCAATGTCATTTTCTGGTTTTGATATTTACTGTAGTTATGCAAGATATTATCTTTGGGAGATAACTGGGGGAAAACCTGGGACTTCCCTATACATTTTTTGCAAGTTTCCGTGAATCTCTATTTCCTTCGAAAAACTCCCTTTTCAGCTTATTGCACTGTAATTTTCTTTCACTCAAATAAGTCTAGTAAACAATCACCACTTAACATCACTTTGAGTTTAGGGATTCATTTCAACATTTTAAATTATATCTTAGCACAGTATCTTAGCACTAGATTATTTAAATAAGTTTTTCAGAAATTATTAAAAAAAAAAAGAATTCTCAAGCTATTGAATAGACTATTTTTAGCAGAAATAAGGCAGCAGAAACTGTCCAAGGGTAGATACTTTTTAATTAACTGTGAATAAAAGAAAAGGACAAATTTTGGGGGAGGCTTATTCTAAATAAGCAGCCATAAGTTCTACCTACTAACAGGCACCCAGACAGCAATCCGTTCCTATATATGTCAGTACTTCTTTCTCAATACACTCTGGCAGGCTCTTTCTCTTTTCAAATGACAAGGAAATTTCTACCTCCTCTTTAGACAAGATTTCTACCTCTTCTTCATAACAAGCCGAGAGAAGCACTGAACCTAGGCCTATCCACAAAAGAACCTATTTACATTCCTCTCAAAACTCAAGATGGTATCTAAGATGTTCCGGACCAATGACCCCCGTTGTGAAAATGAGCTACTGCCTTCAACACTATTAAATAGTGTACTCTATTCTGCCTCTTTAGGTGCAGGATGGCTCCCCACAGACCTCCAAGATGTCATCAGTGTTTCCTCCCATGGAACTCCTGTGTCTCAACTAGCCTACGTCAGGTGTGTGCAAGGAGGTGTGTTTCTCTTTGTGCTAGGAAAAGCAAGATGGGTTTGACCACTAGAGAATGAACTTTCTTGGTGCTGGTAGATTAAACGCACCAACCAGTACAAAAATCTCCTCTTCAACATCTTTACAGAGAAAACTCCCAAAGAAGTTTCAATTCTTTCTGTAGTTGTGAGCTCATTACTTACCAGGGAACTTTCATTTTGACAAGGTGTTGCAGCAGTATTTGCCAGTGTTTCTGGAACTCCAGTTTCATGAGAGGTTACCAGTGCTGTGGTTAGAAGCACACATACTAGCCATACTTTATTACAAAACTATTCTTGGATAGATATGTAAGAAAAATACAGAACACATTTGCAGTAATGGTTGCTGTTGTTTGGTGATGTTCCCAAAGATGTGGAATTCCTACCCACCTCCTCCAGGAAGTCCCCTGGGTGAACACCTGATTTCTGAACTCAGGGATCCAGTTGTCTCCCACTATCCAATTCCTGCCCTGAGGAGCCAAAAAAAAGGAGGGCAAGTGACCCTCTTTTTTTCCTTTAAGAGCTGAAGGCCTTTCTGCTTCTGTCTACCCCCAAAGTCTCATCATACAGGGTTCTTTACCCCAGAAAAAGTGAGATGACAATTCTGCCTAAATTGCCCTAAAATGGCCTCTACCCTTCAACAGAGATAGGAAGATCAGTTTTCATTTTTAATAGAGGCCCTCATACCCATAAAATCAGTGTAGCATTACAATTTTTCATCAACTCAGCATTTACCAAGCACTTGCTATTAGCTAAGTACAGTGAGGGGTGCTAAGGATACAATTTTTTAAAAAGAAAATCTTTATTATAATAATGTATATTGCTATAAAAATACCTAACTTTTCTTGAAGGTCACATTCTAGACTTTAGCCTAAGCATCATTCACAGATTATCTCATTTAATCCCTATATCCACCCTGAAATTTGGTACTATTATCATCCCCCTTTTACAGATACAGAGGTTAAGTAATTTACCCAAGGTCAGCATGTGATGGAGCCAAAGTCTGAAGCCAGAGCCCGGACTCTTAGAGATTACCCTGTTCTTAAAAAGTACACATTCTAATGAGGTTTGATCTGTAGTGTACTAAGATTTCCCAAATAACTTTAGATACTATATCTTATTCTCCCAATTAAAATTTCACCTTCTAGTTAGAGCAGTGCTATCCAGAAGAATTTCTGGCCATAACGGAAATGTTCTATTCCATGCTGTGCAATGAGTAGTCTCTAGCCACGTGTGGCTCTTTAGCACTTGAAATGTGGCTAGTGAAATGAAAAACTACATTTTAAATTTAATTTAGTTTAAATTTAAATGACCACATGTGGCTAGTGGGTACTGTATTGGACAGCACAGATCTAGAGGATAGGGAAATGGTTTCATTTCTTTGGATTTCTCTATAAAGACAAGGCCTAGGCAAATCAGTAAATGCTGAGTTAATGAAAAAGAATAAATGAACAATCATTAAGGGGGAATTTTCTCCCTCTTTAAACTGTAGAGCAGAAATCTTTATTCTACTGTGACTTTCATTGTAATAAAATGTTATAAGCATATGATACAGCCTGCAGTCCTAGAGCAGTTCATGAAGACAGTAAAGAGGATCCTTAAATTATAAGCCATGTTTTTCAAAGGCTGACAAACCATTTATAATTGATGGTTACTACTTTTAAAACACATAGTTATATCTTTGCCTAATAAAAAAGATCACTGATTAATTTTTTTCTTGACAAAATCTGGGGTCCATAGAGAGAAAAACAAAAGGGAACTCTTGGTGGTGAAAGGATGGAAATAGTCAAGAATTGCAACTCAATGGACATTTCATGCAGAAACTACAGTCTAAAGCAGACCTCTTTACAAATGTGAGACTCAGCAACTGCCAAATTCTCGTTAAGTGACTTTGTTTTGTCACTTATTCATCACATATATACATATAGATTCTTATAGTCAATTTGTTTTGAATATGGGGCTAGATATGATGAATAATAATAGGTACTTTTGAAAATAAACTGGGGCTCTAGATCAAATCAGGGTCTCTGGAAGTAACCAAGTCAGGTGTCCTGTGTTTCCTGATCCATACACAATGCAGCTCCTACCCTGCTCCCCACTGGATGTCCACTTTACTTAAAAGAACTCATCTCAGGGCTTCCCTGGTGGCGCAGTGGTTGAGAGTCAGCCTGCCGATGCAGAGGACACGGGTTCGTGCCCTGGTTCGGGAAGATCCCACATGCCGCGGAGCGGCTGGGCCCGTGAGCCATGGCCGCTGAGCCTGCGCGTCCGGAGCCTGTGCTCCGCAACGGGAGAGGCCACAACAGTGAGAGGCCGCGTACCGCAAAAACAAACAAACAAAAATCTCAAAAAGTCTTAGCAATTTTATCACAATTTGTACTGCTATGGAACATGTCTCTTCTTTGTCTGTTTTTAAAAAATTCATCTTAGATTTCAAAATCATCAAAGAAGTGTGAGAGCAGCTCACTTTCTCTGGTGATCCCAAACCATGTTCTTCTGATTCAATGAAATCAGCTCTTTATACCTTAGAAGCCTAATTTTCCCTTGGAAATAATTTGCAAATAACATAATGAATGCCTAAAGAAAAAAGAGTAAAATACCCAGTTCTTCACATTCAAACCAGAAAGATGTAAACCTGAGGTCCAATTTTATACATGCTCAGTATATCATGGGCGATTATTCCATATTTTGCAAGATTATATAGCATGACCATTTGCAACTGAAATCCCAAAGCCATCACTGTTAAATGCTTCCCTGAGTCTTCCACGAGAGGCTGTTACAGTTTAAGCAGCATCAACAAGCCAGAGGAGGCCGCTATCTAGTGTGCCTGTGTGTCTGGCCTGTGACACACCAATGTTATCGCACCAGCTGCAGGCTCCACCATGAAGTTGTTTTCTGTGCGGAAGGGTAAACCTCACGGCCAAATCCTCCTAGTCATCTTGCAGTGCTGGTCATGGGACCGTAGAAGGAACAGCTCCCAGATGGGGATGGGAAGCTCACAGGCACTGCCCCGCAGCTGATGCAAATCTTCCCAACCCAGGCTCTCTCGGTTCTTTGCCAAGAGTCGTCCTGGAGGGCTCAATTGCTACGTCCCTATTGCTGTAATGATAGCAACTTGGCAGCATCCGGGATGCTGTGCCTAGGATGGGAGCGGGACGGGGGAGGAGATGGTGGGCCCCTTTGAGAAACACAACGCCGTTAAGGACAGAAGGATGAATTTACTGTGACCAGTGGTCCCCGAACTGGGAGGAAACTCAAGGCTTTAAAGCTCGGGGAGACACTCTTTAACTCCACCTCTGCTCTCTGAGCCTTATTCCCACGAACAGTGGTGGCCACAGCGAGCCAGCTGTAGGAGATGTTGCCCGGGGAGAGGTAAGAAGACCCTCTCAGGCTTAGCCGCCGGGCGTCCGACCGCCGTAGTCGCAACGAGCTTGCTGCCGGGAGGCGTCACAAAGGGCTGAGGCCTGCGGAGGCCTCGCGCGCAGCTCTCCGGGGCGGAGCCGCCGGGCTCGGGCTGGGGCTGCGCCGGGGCAGCGGAGGCTGCAGCCGCCAAGGGGTGGCGCGGCTGCCCAGACCGCCAGCTCGGAGGTCGCCGGGGCAGGGAGGACGCCGCAGCTGCAGCCCGAGCGGCCGAGCGGCCGAGCGGAGCCGCCGAGCTCCCCGGCCCCCGCCGCAGCGGAGGGCCGCAGAACGTGGCGCGGGCCGGGCGGAGCTAGAGGTGGGCGTCTGCACCGCGTCGCGCCACCCGCTGCTCCCCGCCTCCGGCCGGGCCCGGCAGCCTGTCGTGGCCGATGTCCTGACCGCGGGTGCATCTGCAGGGTTGGCTAGGCACCGCGCCTGGGGAAAGGCCTGAGGAGTCCCCGCGGCGGCCGCGTCCAGTAGCACCGGACGCCGGTCCCCCGGGGCACGCGCCTGGGCGCTCCTCCCTCCTGCCCCAGAACCGCGTCACCGCAAGGTCCTCCCCCGACCCCTCCTCCCACCCACCCTGGAGGATGCGCTCCCAGGCGCCGAGCGGCAGAGGCCACCGCTCCCAGAAATGCGTGCACCGGCTCCCTTTTTCCCGGACCCGAAGAGCCGGCGCCCCCGCCCTGTAGGTAAGTAGGTGAGGCGGGGACTAGCCCTCGCAGCCGCCCGCTGCTGATGCTGCCGCTGTGTAGGGGCGGGGGGCCGGGGCCAGGACCCGCCAAACTTGCCTCCCGCGGGAGCTCGGTGCTGCGCTCGGAGGTGTCCTAATGGCGCTGGGCGCAGCCCCCTGTTAACCTGACAACCTCTTCTTGAGCTCGGGAGGCCCAGTTGTGGCGAAGGAGAGCTTGACCCTTCCCCGCCCACACCCTGGGCCCGGTGGGGTGCGCGCTTCGGGCAGGGGTGGAGAGGATGTGTTGCTGTGTGGATTATTGGGGGGTGAAGGGAGAAATACCGTTGAATTTTCAGCAGCTCAGGTGGAAATATGTCACCGTATTTTTTCGGCTTGATGAACAGATGCGTTCTTCCTGTTCTCTCTCAATATGTAGCCACACATAGCGTTATTTCAGCGGCATAGAGAAGTCACTGTGGATTTTTGTGTATTTCAGAGTTGGCAGGCTGATATATAAAATTGATGTCTCCAACCCTTACAGTCAACATTTTAGGGCCAGTTAGAGAAGGCTCCTCTAGGAGTCAAATATTCAAGAGATAGATGAGGCTGAGGAATTCTTGTGCTGCCTACTTGGGAGCCTTCGGCTTTCGTGAAGAGCGTGGCAAGTTTGATACAGGTGTAGGGAGTTGAGAATCTGCTGGAAGGATGCACGGAGTCGGCCAGCAGAGGCAGCCTTGGACGCAGCCTAGCTTCCAACTAGATAGATGTTAATAAGGTCTGTATTTCTGAGAAACTGGTTATAAATTCCTTCTTCTCTCCCAAGTGTAAAGTTCATACATCAGAGCTTCTGGGGAAGATTATCTCTTCACAGGCTATCATTTTTAAATTTCGTATTAAGCAATAAGGTTTAGAGTTTTGGAAAGTGGATCATTGTAAGCGCCAGTTTTATTAACGTATTAAGGTTTAGAGCTTTGGAAAATGAACCGGTGTAAACTCCAGGAGGACAGTGTCTTCGTCTTGTTCAGTCCTGTAATCCCCTAGTCGGATGAATAGTGGGCGCTCATTAGTTATTTGTTGAATGAACTGTGTTTCAAGCTTCATCTAAAGACAATTTAGGATTAAAATGTGTTTTCCTGTGGCCTTTGAAGTTTAACTGGATTTTAAAAATTACTTCTTTGTATAAATAGTCAAATTCGGTTATCCCAGCATTTAAGTTGAATTTTGACATTTTTGAGACCATATGTTATCCTTCTTTAATGTGTTATTAAATAAGGTAATTTTCCCCAACTCTTAATATAAGCTAATTTCATTTCTAAGCTTGCAATTTTTTTTCTAATTGGTCATCAAACTTATTTTCATTAAACTCTAAAACACAATTAAAAAGTACAATTCACGTTTAAAGGAAATTCTGGGTTACTCCAGAGGTAACAATGACTTGGTTACTAAGTGACATATTAACTCATTTTAGAGTTGAGTTGTTGTGGTTGACCTAATTATAATGTATTTATTACAGGTAAAAGTGGAAATAAAGCATTTAGAAGTGTCTGTGATTCCTAAATGATTCAAAATACATGGTATAGATACACATTTTCAACTGCATGGTTTTCCTCAGTATATAAACATATCAGTTTTCAAGTTTGACACCCAGGGCGGTTGTGACATTGCAGGTTTGGAAGGTTTCGTGCCTCTCTGCTTTTTTTTGTTTTTTGTTTTTTTCTTTTTGCGGTATGCGGGCCTCTCACTGCTGTGGCCTCTCCCGTTGCGGAGCACAGGCTCCGGATGCGCAGGCCCAGCGGCCATGGCTCACGGGCCCAGCCGCTCCGCGGCATATGGGATCCTCCCAGACCGGGGCACGAACCCGTATCCCTTGCATCGGCAGGCGGACTCTCAACCACTGCGCCACCAGGGAGGCCCGCCTCTCTGCTTTTAAATCTTATGTTATCTTGAAATAAGGATAACTGCATCACATTTCATTTGCTTTATTTTTGCACTGTGATACAATATTTCCTGTTTTGTTTTTATTTTCCTGTTATGTAAGTTTTCTGAGTCAGTATTAACCTTTTTTCAATCACTTCGTTTAACAGAATTATCTGGGAGTGGTCCAGTCACTTAATTTCTTTCTTTCTCTTTTGTCATTTTAATACCTCTTCACCATCCTTACTACATATTACCCAAAAGACTTATTTTCACAAAACTATGGTAAGCCCTAGTTTATTACTATTGCTTCTCCAGCCTACTTGGGCTCTTCCTAGATGGTGAGGAAATAACACTTTTATGTAAAAGGTAGTGAGATTGGGGGAACCAGCAGTGGGAGGGAGCTTATGAAAAATATGTTATGATTTATTCAAACAGAGCAAAAATTCTCCCATGAAATAAAGGTAATTACATTTTACACATCTTATATTTGTAGTCAAGGATATTGAGCAGTTAATTTATATGGTTCTTCCTTGCTCACTTTAAACTTCTCAAAAGAGCCCTCCCCTGTGGTTACAGTAAACTCTCTTCTCTTTGTTGCAGATAATAAACACTTATTTGTTCATTTGACAAAGAGAAGTCGAGCGCTTGACTGTGCTTGTACTCTTGACCTTGAAATCAGTTCCTAATGTCAGAATGGAAGAGGCATTTTTCTGTGTGTGTCCTGCATCCAAATGCGTAGCGCCCCTGCAATTGAATGACTCACTACCTGGGTCCTGACAAGTGAGCCCCCCCCCCCCCCCGTACCCTGACTCCACATGCACCACTGGAATGAAATCCTAAGACCTAGATTTACTCTAACTTTTCTATATCTTTCCTAAGCTTTTATTACCAAACCGCCTGGCCCTTCCTCACTAAATGTCCCTTACTGTCCCTTTTTTATCCCACCGTTTTTTATCCCAGCCCATGATTTTTGTTGTTGTTGTTTACATCCAGTAAGATCCACTCAATTCACATATGTTAGAACCAAAATTGTTATGGTTGCAGAAAAAGTATAGAAAAGAAAATTTGTATAACCTTGAATTTCAAATATAGGGAACTAGTGGATGAAGAATAATTGTTGTATACTAATCTCCCTTTAAAAATGGTAATGAATGCCAGAGACAATGAATTGTCTGCTCATAAATTTGACCAGAAGCTTAATTGAAAGAAATGTTTATAGAGAGTTGGCTGAACAAAGGCCATGATGTCCACCCGTGCCCCTCCAATTCTAGGTGTTATGCCAGGAGTCTAGCCAGATCTTCAGAAACTGTATACTTTCGTTACCTTGTTTTGCATCCTTTGCACCCCTCCCCCCAAATTCTGCTCACACTGAAGCATTCTATTAATAAAGACAGTCACAAGAAACCTACTGTTATGTTACTTAAGAGATGTGGTTATTAAGGTAATAGTTCCTTCTACAGCTCCTGCTTGAAGACTCTTGCAAGAAATTCCATTCAACTCTAAATGCCAAAGAAAAGCTTTACTTCCCCTTAACAATTATGGAGCGTCCATTTTTCATCATGCAAAAATAGAATTAGATAGTCGATTATATTTCCCTTTCTGATTTGGCAACTAGGAAACACAGAGTCAAATTTACAACTTAATTTTAATAACCCTGTAAAAACCTATGGCGTATTATTGATGTTCTGACTTTCCCTTTGGTTTTGAATTTCTGTTCTACCTTGTTTTTTTTTTTCTTCTGATTTTTTTAACCTAAATATATTTTCCCATTTTATTGAATTTATTAAGCTGACTCACATCTTTTGTAGAACAAGGAAAAGTATAAAACATAAAACCAATAAATGGAAACGTGCAGAATTGATCTATGGATACAGTATGTTTTGATTAACAAGTTTAATAGGTTCCGTTAAATATGCTTTGATCAACTATTGCAAGTTTAGTATATTTACGCTTGTATAGCCAAATGGAAAACAATGTTACATAGTTTGGCAAAACTAAGATCCACTTATTTTTTTTAACTATTAAATTTATGTCTACTATTGACTAATTCAAAATTGGTAAAACCATTCAGTTTAAGTCAGTCCTGGATTGACCAGGAGATTCATTCTATTTAATTAAAAAAAAAAAGTCATTTTTAGCCAAAGGGCTAGCCTAAATTAGCTTAACACTCACCACACTGTACCTCACATCTGACCTCTTTCACATCAGTAATTTATTTGATTCATCTTTGTTTTAATAAGTCATAGAGATTCTTCCTTGAGCCTCTTTTATTCACCATAAAATTTAAAAGATTGAGCTCCCTGAGTTAATTGATCAGACTTTCTTCATTCTGGTATTTTGACAACTACCTGTTAAGTTGGTTGAATTTAACCATGTAAATAGTTTTTTACATCTGTATGGTGTCAACTTCATTTTCATATATTTATCACCCCGGTCCACAGAGAGACTGGCCCTTCTCAAGGGATAGTCACTGGTGCAGTCCAGGAGCTTTTGAGGTAAAAATAATCTGAATTCAAAAGTGCAACTTGAAACATTGAGGAGGGGATTTGGAGAGAGATGTGGGCAAATTTTTACATAGAGGCATATCATTCTGGTAACCTCCAAGTCTTTTTTAAAAAAGTTTTATTTTTGTAGTAGGCAATACCTTCATGTGATTCAAAAGGTACATATGGGTAAACATTGAAAGGATTCTCTCTCATCCTCTTTCCTAGTTACCTGCTTCCCCTGTCCACTGGCAACCAGAGTTATCAGTTAATTGAGAATCCTCCAGTGACATTTTGTGCACATACAAGCAAATGTGAACATTCAGCCTGCCCCTTTGATCTCCTAATCATTTCTCTAATTGCCTTCTCTCCATTCCCACTGTTCTTGTTTGGTTCCTCATATGCTTTGGACTGTTGCCTGCACTTCACTTTCCCCTACATTTCAGCCAGTCTTCCTTCTAAACTTCCCTTTTCAGCCTTCTAAAGGATTCCCATCCTGCGCAGGAAGGAGTCCACCATGAGTCTTACTTAGCCTGGTCTCCTGGGCCCTGAGGAATTCACCTCTTGTCCCCTGCCCCTCCCTGTCAGGCATGTGGCTCACAGTTGTTCTGAACTTACCTCCCCATCCCCAATCACGGACCCTTTAAAAAAATCTGATGAAAGTTCACGGTCTCATCACACATGAAACACACCATTTTGCCTACATGTCCTTGTTTATGGATCCCAAGTTCAGAATCTCTATGTTGGTAACACAGAACTGTTTGTCACTTCCTGCACATGTGCTGCGTATGATTTTTCTTCTCCATGCTGTTTCCTCTGCATGGAACACTCGGTCCTCCTACTTTCATTAGCAAGCCACACTCAGTTCTGGTGTCATCTCTAGGGGCCATTCTTGGTTGAGATTCTAGAAATTCATGGAGCCTTCCACATGTAATGTAGTATCCCAAGTAGCCTTCCATACTGGCAACAGGCATTTCTCATAAATAGCAAAATTGCCTTTCTAGTAAAAATTAATTATGATTTTGGATAACATGCTATGATTGGTCAAAAAGAAAAACCCAAGGTTGAAGCTTTTATTTAACTATTCATCCCTCCTCTACGCCGCTCCCCCCCATCCTCCGTAGAATACGTGTCTGTATCATTTTCTTTAGCATCCCTACCTTACTTTACCAATTCTCTCCAAACATTGTGTTAACACTCATTTAAAAAAAAAAGTTCATATTTATTATGGCCCTCACCTAAGAGAGTGTTTTTCTTTGTTTTTGTTTTTTGCCTCTGCCTCTGGGTTTGCTTCTGTAGTTGGTACATAAAGGAGTGAAACCCTCCGAGTATGGTGTTACTCTTAAAAATCGAAAGTATTAACCACCAACCCTGATGGATAACATGAACCATCTGGAGATAGTGGCCCATCCTACGAAGTGACTCCTAAGTATGTGAATATAGTATTTTTCTTTCCAAGCCAAGTAATCGGAGGGCATCCTCTGTGCTTGATTTTTTTTTTACATTTTTATTGGAGTATAATTGCTTTACAATGGTGTGTTAGTTTCTGCTTTATAACAAAGTGAATCAGTTATACATATATATATGTTCCCATATCTCTTCCCTCTTGCGTCTCCCTCCCTCCCACCCTCCCTATCCCACCCCTCTAGGTGGTCACAAAGCACCGAGCTGATCTCCCTGTGCTATGCGGCTGCTTCCCACTAGCTATCAACCTTATGTTTGGTAGTGTATATATGTCCATGCCTCTCTCTCGCTTTGTCACAGCTTACCCTTCCCCCTCCCCATATCCTCAAGTCCATTCTCTAGTAGGTCTGTGTCTTTATTCCTGTCTTACCCCTAGGTTCTTCATGACATTTTGTTTTCTTAAATTCCATATATATGTGTTAGCATATGGTATTTGTCTTTCTCCTTCTGACTTACTTCACTCTGTATGACAGACTCTAGGTCCATCCACCTCACTACAAATAGCTCAATTTCATTTCTTTTTATGGCTGAGTAATATTCCATTGTATATATGTGCCACATCTTCTTTATCCATTCATCCGATGATGGACAGTTAGGTTGTTTCCATCTCTGGGCTATTGTAAATAGAGCTGCAATGAACATTTTGGTACATGACTCTTTTTGAATTATGGTTTTCTCAGGGTGTATGCCCAGGAGTGGGATTGCTGGGTCATATGGTAGTTCTATTTGTAGTTTTTTAAGGAACCTCCATACCGTTCTCCATAGTGGCTGTACCAATTCACATTCCCACCAGCAGTGCAAGAGTGTTCCCTTTTCTCCACACCCTCTCCAGCATTTATTGTTTCTAGATTTTTTGATGATGGCCATTCTGACTGGTGTGAGGTGACATCTCATGTGCTTGATTTTATTGCAAAGTGCCTGACATGAGGTAAATTGCTGTTGACTGATTAACAGAGAATTTAGCCAGTAAGAATTTAATAGCATTTGTTCAGCACTGTTCCTGTGGAATCCTCTGACTAGTGGATGATTCTGATCACTAGCCAAACTAGCCATGTAGAATAGGCAAAATCTGTAAGACTGCTCCATAGGTGTGAGATCCCTTGAAATCTTTCATTTTCCTTCTGTAATTTTGACCTCACTAAGCAAGCATCAGATTTGCTAATTTGTTTCCCCAGACATGTTGATAGGAGGAATTGAGTGTGTCTTGAGTAGCAGTAATGACTATTCCAGCCATCCAATAGGTACAGCCCCTGCTGTATGCTGTAAAGCACAGTTTTAGGCTATAAACTGTTGGGAGGGCTTGCTCAATCCTTATGGTCCCAGGCATTTACAGCTGAGCCCTCAGCCCTGGGTCCTGGTGACTCCCCCGAGGGATATTACTTGCCGGGCTCTAGGCTTCTACTGAAACAGCTAGTTAGCTACCCTCTGATATCTTCTAAAATAATTTCAATTTAACACACTTTAACTCTTTAAAAAGCATTCTAGGAAGGAATCGTTTTAGTCCATTTGGGCTGCTAGAACAGAATTCCATAGACTGGGTGGCTTATAAGCAGCAGAAATTTACTGCTCACATTTCTGGAGGCTGGAAGTCCAAGATCAGGGTGCCAGCATGGTCAGGTTCTAGTGAGAACCCTCTTTCAGGGTGTAGACCTTGGACTTCTTATTGTGTCCTCATCTAGTAGAAGGGTCTAGGGATCTCTCTGGGCTTCCTTAATGAGGGTACTAATCCCATGAGGGCGCTAATCCCATGAGGGCGCTAATCCCATGAGGGTAGATCCCTCATGATCTAATCACCTCCTGAAGGTCCTACCTCATACCATCACCTAGAGCATTAGGTTTTCAACGTATGAATTTGCGATGGGGATGGGGGACACAAACAATCTATACGGCAGGAATAGAAAATTCACAAAACAGGAACTACAAATGGCCAAAACATGAAAAAATATTCAACTTCATTGCATCAAATAAATGCAGACTATAATTAGATTGTAAAAGTCCATAACAATGCTGGCAAGTTGAAGTTGGGTCATTTTCCCTTTTCACAGATGGTAAGAGGTTATATGGGGGTATTATGCCTTTGATGGAGAGGAGTTCAACTCATAGAATCCCTTGGCACCCGTGATTCTGTTCTGAGTACATCCTGAAAAAATCAGAGATGAGGCCTAATTTCAGTGGTGAGCACACTGTCTCTGGAAGGCAGGTGGTATGGTAGATGGGTTAAAAGCAGGGATGCTGGAGCCTGTTGCCTGGCTTGGAGTCCTTTTCCACCGTTTGTCAGCTAGGTGAACTTAGGCAAGTTAATTTCTCCTTGATTTTCTCATCTGTGACATGAAGATAATAATAGTATCCACCTCTCACATTGTATTGAGAATTAGATAAGTTAATATATGTAAAGCACTTGGAATTCTGTCACAGAGTAAGCAACTATATAAGTATTAGCTGTTAGCAAGGTTGATATTGTAAAAATTGGAGACAAATCCAATAATGGAGTCTTTTTTGATAGTATACCAAACTGTACATACAAAAAGACCCTAATTTGATTTTAAAATTCAGCTTCATGGAAGAAAAGACAGGAAAGTGATAAAATATTGAGACTTTTGTCTCCATTGCTGGGATCATAGGCAATTTCTATTTTCACATTTTATTTGTCATCCATATATATTACAATGATAATTGTTAGAAGTAATTAAAATTAATATATCATAGGATTCTTATATTCTTGACTTTTCTTTATCAGATGCATATTCATTTTGACATATTTTACTCTCTCTTCCTCTTTTCAAAGCTGCTAATATTTCACTTCCTCCACATCTTCACCCACACGCCTTCTGCTTGGTATTTTCTTGCATTTAGCTTGCTTGCTTGTTTTATGTATAGATCAGCCCCAAGGCTAGTTCCTCAAGAATAAGTAGAGTAAGTGAAATGATTTATGAGATTTTCATGGTGGTGGCTTTCTCTTGGAAATTTAAGCCAGAGAATGTTGCTTAGGTGATAATGGTACTGTATCCTCTCCACATTGCAGGCACTCAGGCGTATCTCCCACTCCTCACCTGCATAAACTCAGCACTTTAGTAGGGTCAGAGGGTCCTCAGTACCCCTCACGCACATGGGGTAATTCCTGCCTTCAGGCTTTTGGCTGCCCGCTCTATCTGAATTTCCTTACACATTTCTTCCTTTTGAAGCCAATATTCTGCACCAGGTTGATACTTAATTCCATCAACACTTTCCAAGACATCTGCTCTACCCCTAATTTCAGTTTATTTTGACACTTAACCATTTGTACTGCAAATTTTTTTTACATCTTTATTGGAGTGTAATTGCTTTACAATGGTGTGTTAGTTTCTACTTTATAACAAAGTGAATCAGCTGTACATATACATACATCTCCATATCTCCTCCCTCTTGCATCTCCCTCCTACCCTCCCTATCCCACCTCTCTAGGTGGGCACAAAGCACCGAGCTGATCTCCCTGTGCTATGTAGCTGCTTCCCACTAGCTATCTATCTTACATTTGGTAGTGTATATATGTCCATGCCACTCTCTCACTTCGGCCCAGCTTACCCTTCCCCCTCCACATATCCTCAACTCCATTCTCTACATCTGTATCTTTATTCCTGTCCTGCCCCTAGGTTATTCAGAGCCTTTTTTTTTTTTTTTAGATTCCATATATATGTGTTAGCATATGGTATTTGTTTTTCTCTTTCTGACTTACTTCACTCTGTATGACAGTCTCTAGGTCCATCCACCTCACTACAAATACTCAATTTTGTTTATTTTTATGGCTGAGTAATATTCCATTGTATATATGTGCCACATCTTCTTTATCCATTCATCTGCTGATGGACACTTAGGTTGCTTACATGTCCTGGCTATTGTAAATAGAGCTGCAATGAACATTGTGCCACATGACTCTTCTTGAATTATGGTTTTCTCAGGGTATATGTCAGGTAGTGGGATTGCTGAAGTCATTCTATTTTTAGTTTTTTAAGGAACCTCCATACTGTTCTCCATAGTGGCTGAATCAATTTACATTCCCACCAACAGTGCAAGAGGGTTCCCTTTTCTCCACACCCTCTCCAGCATTATTGTTAGTAGTTTTTTTGATGATGGCCATTCTGACCGGTGTGAGGTGATACCTCATTGTAGTTTTGATTTGCATTTCTCTAATGATTAGTGTTCTTGAGCATCCTTTCATGTGTTTATATGTAGGTGTCCAGTTTTCTCAGCGTGACTTATTGAAGAGGCTTTTTCTCCATTGTATATTCTTGCCTCCTTTATCAAAGATAAGGTGACCATTATGTGTGTGGGTTTATCTCTGGGCTTTCTATCCTATTCCATTGATCTATATTTCTATTTTTGTGCCAGTACCATACTGTCTTGATTACTGTAGCTTTGTAGTATAGTCTGAAGTCAGGGAGCCTGATTCCTCCAGCTCCATTTTTCTTTCTCAAGATTGCTTTGGCTATTCGGGGTCTTTTGTGTTTCCATACAAATTGTGAAATTTTTTGTTCTAGTTCTGTGAAAAATGCCTTTGGTAGTTTGATAGGGGTTGCATTGACTCTGTAGTTTGCTTTGGGTAGTATAGTCGTTTTCACAATATTGATTCTTCCAATCCAAGAATATGGTATATGTCTCCATCTGTTTGTATCATCTTTAATTTCTTTCATCAGTGTCTTATAATTTTCTGCATACAGGTCTTTTGTCTCCTTAGGTAGGTTTATTCCTAGGTATTTTATTCTTTTTGTTGCAGTGGTAAATGGGAGTGTTTCCTTAATTTCTCTTTCAGATTTTTCATCATTAGTGTATAGGAATGCAAGATATTTCTGTGCATTAATTTTGTATCTTGCTACTTTACCAAATTCATTGATTAGTTCTAGTAGTTTTCTGGTAGCATCTTGTACTGAAAATTAAATATAGGCTTGCTTTATGACTTAGTTGTTCTTACAGTTAGCTGGTAGGGGTTGTGTTTTGTACTACTCTATGCCCTTCAGGTTTCTAGCACATGGTTGTGCACATGCATGCACATGGAACACAAGAAGAATGCATGTTGTTGTGTTGATAACATTCTTAGGAGATGGTTTATGAGTCTTCTGTTCCATCTTCCTCTTTGCCCATCTTTCTCATTCTTTTATTTTCAAGATCAGAATGTTGTATCATTTGGTTCTCTCAGTCTTACAGATATTTGCCTGAAATTTTGATAATAGATTTTCATTCCTAAAGTCTAAAAACTAAAGGACTCAATTGCAAAGAACATCACAGTTACTAAATGCATTTACAATTAGGGTCCAGTAATATACAGACTAATCCAAGTTGCAAGGATAACTATCATCAGCTGTAAAGTATTGCTTGTTTGATCAAGAGAGTTTCAGGAGTTTGCCAGAGAATGTGTTTAAAGTTTGTAAATATTTTAGATTCTCATAGGCCTTGTGTTTCCTAGAAAGGGCCAAATCCTAGGAAATATTTTCATGTATCTGCTCTCATAGTTTGGACCAGTGGTTCTCCAGCGGGGTTCATGTGCCCCTTGAGGGTATGGGAAGAAATTGTTAGAATGTCTGTATCATCTTTTCATGACTTCTATTTTGTTATATGTTTTATAATGCATGTATTAGTTCAGAAGACATTTTTTATGTGAAAAATACACGTATTAGGATTTTATGCTCGGATGCTTTTACTGACGTGGAATATAACTTTAGAAAATGGAGACCACTAATAGAAATAAAAGGTAAGACCTTATTGTTCTATAACCGAAGTCAGTTTCTGTTATGTATTTAGACATAACAAATAAAAAGTCAACTTATTAAACATAAATCCTATGTCTAACCTGAACTAGAAGTTGTAATGTATGTCACTGTGTGTGTGTGCGCGCGTGCGTGCACAGGCACACTTGCTCATACATGTAGAACATGAGACACTCCTTTTGAGAGCTTACAGTCTGATTGAAAGGAATATGGGCATGAGGAGCCATTAATTAGAAAATGGTACAAGACAGCATAAGTGTGTGTGAGAAATGTAGCAGTATGAGTTTGTTAGATTAAAATTGCTAAAGTGTGGTAAGAGTGGCATGCCACAATGGTGATGCTACATTCTCAGAAGATTTCAAAACTCATTTTATGTTAAGAATTTTCCCTGATAATCAGGTCAGTTCTTAGTCCATCTACTCAATAAACTGTGCTTGAATTGTCTCCTGGGTACAGATGTTAACTATGTGAGCTTTCTGCTGTAATTCTCAAAATAATATTTACCGATGCTCTCAATCATATGCCCACGTTTCCTTTAAATTATATGAGAAAGTGGCAGAATAGACATGATGGGGAAATAATAATATGTTTGAGGTAGTATCCTTTTGGAACAGTGATAGTATATAAGATTTAAGATAAGTGAATGTTTCCTAGAGCTGCTCTGACAATTACCAAAAACTGGGTAGCCTCAAACAACAGGAATTCATTGTCTATAATTCTGGAGGGTAGAGTCTAAAATCAAGGTGTCGACAGGGCCACGATGTCTCTGAAGCCTGTAAAATAATCCTTTCTTGCTTTTGGCTTCTTGTGATTTGCTGGCTGTCCTTGGCATTCCTTGGCTTGTAGCTGCCTAACTCTAATCTGTGCTTCTGTCTTCACGTGGAGTTCTTCCTGTGTGTCTTGATCTTCACATGGCCATCTTCTTATAAGGACACCAGTCATATTGGATTAGAGGCCCACCATACTCCAGTATGACCTCCTCTTAACTGATTACATCTGCAGTGACCCTGTTTCCAAATAAGGTCACATCCTGGGTTACAGTGGATACAACTTCAACATTTTTTGGGGGGGGGTGGTATGACACAGTTCAACCATAACAATAAATAATACCAAAGTCTGTAGGTGAATGTACCAAGATGTACATAAGTCACGCTTGGTGTCAAGTGATGCCTCCTTGTAGCTAAACTTCCATAGCCATGCACATTGGTTGTGAGGTAAATGACAACTGGAAGGAAGGGATGCTTTCTTGGCTGTTTTTGTTAATTGGCTGCTTCTCTCTCTGGGCTTTGGTATTCCAGGCCTCGGTAGAATTATGCCTATAGATGGTAACATGTACTATGTGGCTTTGATCTTCCTGGTAAAAATCCACAAAGTAATTTGTGGATTAGGATATTTCTAAAGATGTGTTGGTTTTTTTGTTGTAATAATACTGCATAACAGCCTCCAAATCTTAGTGGCTTAGAACCACAAATATTTATTTCACATTCATGAATCTGCAGGTTGACTGTGGTTTGGCTACTGTTGGCTGGGTCCAGCAGGCCTGGGCTGGACTCCAAAGCTGAGGTAGGAGTTCAGGTCTGTTCCACACATCTTCATTCTGGGACCCGTGCTGAAGAAGGAAAAGCCACTACCTGAGGCATACTTTTCTGGTGGAGAACAGAAACTTGCCAGGCCTCTTAGAGCCTTAAGTTGAAATGGGTACACTGTTAGTCCTCAGTCTGTTGGTTAAAACAAGCCACATGGCCAACTGGGTAGAGAAGAATACTCTGTGTACTAGTGCAAAGCACCACAAAGTGGCATAGCAGAGGGTTTGCATGTGTAATTCTCTTACAAGGCGGGAGTGCTTAATTGAGTACAACAATCCAGTCTGGCCAAATGGCCAAAGAGCCCATTTTCTTTTGAATTCTGTAAGAACTTTTATATCAAACAACTTAATAAACCTTTAAAAGAAAACATACTTAAACCATAGAGTTGGTTTCTTAACCCAATCTCTTGGAAAATTAGAATTGAATATCATACACATAATTTTTTTTTTTTGCGGTACGCGGGCCTCTCACTGCTGTGACCTCTCCCACTGCGGAACACAGGCTCCGGACGCGCAGGCCCAGCGGCCATGGCTCATGGGCCCAGCCGCTCCGTGGCATGTGGGATCCTCCCTGACCGGGGCACGAACCCACATCCCCTGCATCAGCAGGTGGACTCCCAACCACTGCGCCACCAGGGAAGCCCCATATGCATAATTTTTTTCAAAGAAGAGGTTACACTACTTCCTGATGCTGGTTTAATTTTGTGTTGAGCAGATTTCCTGCCCCGTAGCACTTTTCACTATGCTCCTTCCTGAACCCACGTTTGCATATTTCCCACATTTTGTGCCGTACTAACCAAAGCACTGCATGCGCCTCTCCGTTTTTGCCTTACACATCTGAGGGAAGGGTAGAATTCCAGTCCTCTTGAGCATGCTCTGATAGAGAACATTTTCATTAACGATAAAACTCTTTCTGGTTTATAGATATGACTGTTCATTGGGTAGCACTGTTGAACTATAACCAGAATGGTTGTTTTTGGTGTTGTCCCACTTCAGACACCTTCCCTAAGAACACTGGCCTATGTGACCTGGCCCTTTTCTTTCCATTGGTACTTCTCTGTGCATAACAAATTTTATTTGGCATTACTTTCTATCATATCCTTTTTTTCTGATTGTTTTATTTTTGTAGATTTTATTTCCTTGTCAAAAATCTAAGTTTTCTCAGAGTGTATTGAGTCCTCTTTATATGCATAGGTTTTAGATAAATTGTACAGTGATAGGCATAAAACAGGTTCTTAGTAAGCTTACCGATTGAAGAGATTGCTTGTCAGTATCTGACAAGGCACTATTTTGGAGTAAGTGTAAATTGTTTATTGCCACCTGTACATTCCATGTAAATAAATATGCTGAAAGCGTATTAAAAAGGGTGATAATTCAATCATTTTTTATTTTGCATTTTTACACATATTGGGTGTATGCCAGTGTATTTTGAAAATAGCATTCAATTGCCAGTACCATCCACATGAGAACAAAGAAGCATGTGACTTTTCCTCAGTGAACTGGCAACTTACCTGGTAAAGTGAACTTCATGTCTCTTCACAGTCTCAAAAGACACTCTAATTCTTGGAAACTAGTGTTTGCAACCCATATACTATATGTTCTTTGGAAAGGTATTCCATTTATTACATCTTTCATCCATCAAATTTTATTGGTTTTGTTTGCATCAATTAATCCTAATTCAGATCCATCAAATAGATACCTCGCATCAAATAATAATAATAATAATAATTAGTAGTAACCACTGGCCACACTTATTTCTGTCCTAAAATTGAAGGAGTTGTGGCATGATGCAAGACCAGAACCCCTGCAGCAGTGATGGCATTTGCTGTGAGCAAAGGCAGCTGGTGTAGTGATTCACATTGGTGCCTACTCTCTGGAAGGCCTTGGGGAATAGGCTTGAGTTCTATACTAGTAGAGACTCCAGAAGACTGTGGAACTTTTTTCTTTTTTTTAAAATTCCTTTTGGGCCAGGGCTAGAAGATATCTGCAAGAAAAGTCAAATAGGCCAGAGATCCTAGGATTTTAGCAGTGGGTCTGTCGAATAATATTAAAATGAATTCCAGAAGTAATTGAAGACAAACTTTTCCTCCCATGTCACCTGTTTGTTTATTGATGCTGTTTGGAGCCTACCACCTTTAGACTTACCTTAGAGATGATCTGAAGTGATCTTACAGTACTGGAGCAATGGTAGGGAGTGTCCCTAGAAACTACCTCTGTGGTGACGCAGGCACCAGATTTTTTTCAACTCTTGTGAGGGTAGGGACAATCATATGCATAGAGCAGACAACCAATAAATAGTGACTCATGGTGAGAAAGAGGAAGTTTCCTCTTATGGTTGAGACGTGAGATCAGCAGAGCAGACTCTGTTCTGTTTTCATTGTCTCCAATAACTTTTTATATGACTTTCTGCATATTTTTCCTGTTTGTCTTTGTGTACAGGTAGAAAACTGTACAAGACTGAATTCTTATATCCTTATAAGTATTAATTAGAGAATGTATGCAGTATAGCAGTATATTAAAAACCTCTGGTAGAAGTTCATAGAATCATAATTTTTAGTTCTAAAAAGGACCTTCGGTTTTAGCCCCTAAAAAAAAAAAGGGACTTTTGTAACTTAAAATCAATAAAGAACATTTTTTAAAATGATCAAAATTCCATTTTTAAATTCTGATTCTTTGTATTTACTAATTTAGTTTTCAGCAGGGAAATAATTGGATTGGCAGAAGATTACTTTTCAAAACAACAGAAACAAAAAAAATTTGCCAACTGCTAAGGAAAATATTTCTGGCATATTCAAAGTTATATTATTACTTCTGTCCATAAAACTTAAGAGGTAATTCACTTAATTTAGTGAATTAAGGGAATGTGCTTTCCAGTTAGCTCTTTAAAAGTCTAATTCAGTGCAATAAATGTTTATTAAATGCTTGAACATGTTCAGTGCAGTGCATTTATTAATGAATAGCAGTGACTAACCTGAATACAGTTCAGGATCGATGTCCTAAAAGACAATTGACCAGGAAACTGGTGTTCACCCTCTTGTTCTTTTAATGGTGGGTAAATCTGGAAAGAACCAGGCAGTTGACGTGAAAATTCTGTGTAGTAATATTGCCTCGCATTAGAGGCCATTATGAGTGGTTCTGACTTTGGCATTAGATAAAGCTGATCATTCTGGCTCTAACTTTTATGGCTGTTTGACCTTGAATAAATGTTTCAACCTTTCTAAATTTCAGATTCTTTATCTAAAAAGGATTGAGAATATGAACTCTCATATAGTCATAAAGATTAAACAGTGTGTGTAATAGCATTGAACAAAAATATCTGGTGCATATGGTTAATGTTCAGTAAATGTTTTAACTGTTGCTGCTTGCTGTCATCTCTACATTCATTCACCCGGGCTGCCTGGCTTGAGTTAGTTCATGACCTAATGTTTCTGTTTAGGGGCAAATTTGAATCTGGCTCTCCAGGTGCTGATGAAGGTAGGTGTAACTTTCATGAACACAGGAACATATGGGATTGTTGAAATCTCAATGGAGAGAATTCTCTGTTCCATGGGGTGCTAGACTCGATAGATAGCTCTTGGACACATTTCATCTCTATACCAGGCCTTTTACAGATAAGGAAACTGGGGTCTAGAGAAATTGAGTAACTTGCCCAAGACTACATACCTGGGAGTTGGTAGAGTCTGGATTCCAGCTGGGCTTGTCCTGCTTTAAGGGTGCTATGCTGCCTTAATAATAAGAGTCCGAGGGGTTAGTCAGGTAAAGCGCAGAGAATCTTGAAAACAGAGAATGACTCAGGTGTGTGGTGTTTGTAAGATCTCAGCTTTGAAGGACTTTTTGAAATTAAAAAAATTTAATTAAAAATGTTAGTTTATCCATGGAACTTGACTTTCCTCTGTAACAGTGGTTTTCAGTGAGTGTAGTGTTCCCCACTGGGGTGCATTTGGTTGGTATGGTTCCTGGGGAGGGGCACTAGCATTTAGCTGGGGGAAGCAGAGGCACCAAGTGCCCTGCAGTGATCAGGACAGTCCTAGACAACAAATAAATGTCCTTATATTTCCAATTTCATGTCATCTGTAGGACCTACATGAATATTTATTAGGACATTCTAAAGAAAAGAAAGAGATTGGTTCTAAATTACTACATATAGAAATTCTGATTATTATTTATAGCACTAGCGTTTATTCTAATGTTCTGTGCACCCCCACCTACCCGTCACCCACCCCCTCCCACCCTCTCACCTCTGCCCTTTCACCTTCCTGTACCACTCATATGTAGTGAAATTATTTCTCATCTTATTTCACCTATAGCTAAACTTGTCCTAAATAAGTTGGTATAAGCATCTGAGTGTTTTGTTGTGTCTTCTAATGAAATTGTGCCTGAGAATTTACTTTATTATTATAAATTATTAACTTATAACTTACCTGTTGTAAGCTACTTTTCTTTTGGCGTTATACTGATTTTTGAAACCTGAGAATTTACATACTGAACTACCTGTTATCAGTTACTTTCCTTTGGGGCATTACATCGACTTCATAAAATTCAGTGTGTTAAATGGGTTATATTATCTATCAACTTCAGCTCAGCATTATAAAGGGCATGTTATAAAATACTTATATACAGTTGACCCTTGAAAAATGTGGGGGGTTAGGAGCACCAATCCTCCATGTAGGTAAAAAACTGTGTATAACTCACAGTGGGCCCTCTGTGTATGCAGTTCCTCTATGTCCGAGGATCCTGTAGGACTGTACTATAGTTACTGGAAAAATTATGAGTATAAGTGGAACTACGAGGTTCAAACCCCTGTTGTTCAAGGGGCAACTGTATTTATTTAGGTGAGGGGTGTTGATTTTTTGATAAGGTTGAGAACTGCCAGTCTGCAGGGACCCCACAGAATGGTTGTGCAGCTTGTGCTCAGTCATCTTTGGCGATTAGGAAGCTGCTGTCTCTAGAGACAGCTCTTTGCATCAAGCCCTTATGTTGAGCCAAGACGCCTCTCCCTCAGTATCCGGTGCCTGGTCCTAGGCACACCCTTGAAGTTCCATTGGTACAAGGCTAAATCCTCTACCAGATAAGATCCTTGAGGTATTTGGAAATAGCTGTCCTTTCCTCCCAACTCTTTCCATGCTAACCCTGACCAGCTCCTTTGACTACTATTCTTTTTTTTTTTTTTTAAGATATTGGGGGTAGGAGTTTATTAATTAATTAATTTATTTTTGCTGTGTTGGGTCTTCGTTTCTGTACGAGGGCTTTCTCTAGTTGCGGCAAGCGGGGGCCACTCCTCATCGCGGTGGGTGGGCCTCTCACTGTCGCGGCCTCTCCCGTTGCAGAGCACAGGCTCCAGACGCGCAGGCTCAGTAGTTGTGGCTCATGGGCCTAGTTGCTCCATGACATGTGGGATCCTCCCAGGCCAGGGCTCGAACCCATGTCCCCTGCATTAGCAGGCAGATTTTCAACCACTGCGCCACCAGGGAAGCCCAACTACTATTCTTAAAGTTTAATTTTATGTTACTTAATCATTCTGTTTGTTCCAGGTTCCTTATATTTCTCCTATACGGTAGTGGGAGACCCAGAGCTAAGTGCAGTAATCTTGATGTATTCTAATCCTCAAGAAGGGTGGGACAGATGACCATAGTCTTTTTTATTCTGGGCTGATTGCATTAGTGGTTTTGTTTCGTTTTGGCCAAGGTGGGGCGGGAGGGGTTGGGAAGCAGTGGCATCGCACCACTGGGTATGTGGATCTTACTGTCACCTCAAACTGCAGGTCATATTCACTTGTGCTAGTGTTGGGTTCTCCCTTTCTCTCATTCCTTAGCACCTCTCCCAGATGTAGAGCCCCAAATTAATCTACAGGTAGCTGATGTCTGTCTGAATTGAAATGCTGTTATCCAGGATGGTATTTATCCCTCCAAAGGTCTAATGAGGCCCCTGTTTTCATTCATGTCAGTGGTGATTTTACTGATGAGGACAAGGCTTAAGGACGAACGCTGCATTAAGCTGTTAACATCTTCCCTCCAGGTTGAAGTTGGAGGTCAGCTCACAGCTCTGGGTTGAGGCCAGTCAGTTGGTCAGCACATACCTCTTGGTACAGTGGTTCAGTGCTTTCTGTAATGCATCTAATCATAGAAGCATCCATCCATGTCTAGGCCACATTTCTCAATCTTATTCATAAGCAGGTCAAGAGAAACTTATCAAGTGCCTTTTAAGTACAGTTACACAGTGGTTACCTAATTTCCTTGAGGCACTGGAACAGTAACTATGTCCAAGAGGGAAATTAGGTCAGTATAATTTGGCCAGGCCACCATTCTCTGAACTTCCTCCCCTCTACCAGCCCTATACGAGAGCCACAGCAGACCACGCAGGCCTCCCTGTGTACCACGTATTCCCTCCCGATGGCTCGTACCATCCTCTTTCTGCCTAGTGAGACCAACCTCTTCTGCATTCAGGATCAAACTCCTGTTCCTGCCTCATAGTCCAGCTCTGGCATCATCTGTGGAGTTTCCCTGACCCTCCTTCCCTTCCTGGCAGAGTCGTTGCTTCCACTCTATGCTGTGTGGTTCCTTGTACCCACCAATATCGGACCACTCGTCTTACCAGCTGATGGGTGTCCGTTGCCTGTTCCACCTGAGCTTCCTGGCCTGTGAGTGCTGTCTTCATCTTTGTTTCTCCAGCAGAGTACTTGGTCCACGGTAGATGCTTCAAAAAGGGATCTGCTTGTTTGTTGTTGTTGTTCTGCTGAATGGTTGGTTGTCTGTGAACATTCTGGATCTCAGGGTTCACTGTCTCCTCTTCTGAGTCCTTGCCAAGCTGCCTTTAATGATCACGTCTAAAGTTTTGCCACGGATCTATGTGACGTTCTCCAGTGTGTAATTTGCACACTCCCTTTTCTATTTTGTTGAAAATTAAAAAGTATTTGCCTTTTGTCAGGCTTTTGGCGTTTTCCACATATTCAACAACTCCTGACCCTGCCAGTGATGTTTTAGAAATCTCATTTGCACGTTCTCTTCCTGGAGAGAACTTATAAAGTGATCTGCCTAGCCCAGAGTTGGTTCTTCATTTAGAGTATCTAGGAGATTGGATGAAACCTCTGTACTCATCTTAGGTAAAAGAGCACTGAAACCCACATTTGTTTAATTCTTTTCAGGTCTAATTTCATTTCCCTAGGCAAAGAATAATGGAGTAAGAGTTGATGAGGTCTCCAGTCATTTTGCCATCCATTGCATTTGTCCCATTCAAGTGATAGACCACTGGCCTGTCCTTGATCATCACCTTGATTCAGGCATAACTTTTTAGTTCTTTGTTGCCATTAAGTTCTGTTTTCTGTTGCTTTGCTTCTGTGACACACATTTGTTTATCTGGGGGCGTTATCTCCTAGATGCTCCCCCTACATGTTTGTGGCAGACTTTTGTTCTATTTCTGCGTCTTTCTTCCCAGGTTTCTTGTTAAAAAGAGTATTCAAATTTCTGACCTTGGTTAACACTGATATTTGAATACCCTTTATGTGTTTAGATGAGAGTATGGCTTTGAGAAAGACTGAACACCTGTCATATTTCAGTATAAGTCTAAGTTATTTTCTAGGAGGAAATGTCTGCATAGAACGGTACATTTTGGTCTGTTCCTTATGTGGCCAAATTTAGTGTGACCAAGCCTTAAAGCATGTTGTCATTATTTCATTTGTATAATAGGAAACCTGTTGTTGGGAAAACAATTGATGGACATCATGGGTGCTCTGGTGTTTTTCTAGTCCTCGCTGGTTATACCTGAATGAACAAGGAGCTGCAGTGTAGATGTGAAGCCAAAAAGCCGCACTGGGCTGTGTGGGTCCACACTGGGCTGTGTGGGTCCACACTGGTTTGATGTAGTTAGGGAGTCTGGTAGCTCTGTCCTTAAATCCCTTCTAAGTGGTGTCATGGGGAGCATCAAACATTTGCTGGTGACACAGAAAATACTTTGTCTTCAACACAGCTCTTATGAGGTAAGGATTTTGTATGTGCTGGTTTCTTTTTGTTTTTTGTTTTTTTGAATAATGAACTGAATGTAGGTTTAAATTGACCATCCTGATTTAAGATTACAAAAAAATATTTAGATAGAAGATACATCTTGTGTTCCCTCATACACCGTAAATGCAGGAGACTCTTGTAATTATGTAATACACTGTAAATGTAATACATCATAAATGTAAAAATGTAATACACTGTAAATGCAGGAGACTCTTGTAATTCAGCGTTTGGACGAGTCTAGAGTTTATTGATGTGAGGAGAAAGTCAGCATTAAATGAAAAAAGGGCTTTTAAGAAGCCCATTATAACCACTTACAATGGAAAATGTAGTTCCCATTAGAGATTGATTTAAAGGTCTGCTTCTTCACTGAAGCATGAAAGCTGCTGGGTGGTGCGCTGTGCAAATCATTTTCATAGCATCCTTTGCTGATCTCTTTCTGGTTAATCTGTTGGTATGTCTAGACCTGAAAGAACTGCATCTGTCTTGTTTAAGAAATGTATAAATTCCCAGAAATTTAAAAGAAACCAAAGATTTGGATTTTTTTTATTTATCATATAGAAAATGGAGAAAGAGCTCTGCCAGTTCTAAACAGACACAGCAGCACCAGATGTCAGTACTTGGATCATTTCATCTTTTCCTCTTGTACTTATTTTTGTCAATATTTTTCCAGTAGAACCACATATTAGTTTCTGGCTCAGCCTGCAATATAAAAATTTTCCAATTAGATTGTTATGACTTCATTTTTATTCATGAGGGGAAATCTAATAAACAGAGATCATCACATATGGTGGCATGCAGGAGAGGAACTTTAAAATAAACCACCTGGCCCAGGGCAGGGCAGAAAGCCAGTGTTCTAATTCTGTCTGGTCCAGAGAGGCTGGCTTGAACCTACATTCTCCATTTCCAAATAATTGTTAATTTGGGAGGAATCCTTGGATTGATATCAGTTTGCCATATAATTGATCTTATCCCCAGGACTGGATTAATTCCTTGCTTAGCTTTCATGTGGCTTTTCTGCCTAGTTCTGTGTTAGGTATTTAGGGAAGTATAAGGAAAGTATGAAACATGATGGTTTTTGACTTGGAAGAACTTTGGTTGGTTGGGGCTGAGGAGGGTAAGTGAAGTGGCATCGTCACACAGCGTACGATTAAGTGCCTCACGGTAAGTGATTATAAGTGACACGTGAAGTACGCTTACACGGCCGAGAGAGAAGGACACACGACTGGTCAGGGGAGCAGAACTGGGCCCTTGTGCTGGATCTGGTCAGAAGGAGTGTAGCAAGGTTACTTCAAGCTTGGGAAAAGAGTAAGGATTAAGGTATAGAGTTGGGGAGGAGCCCAGTGGGTTCAGGCCACATGTGAAATGGAGGTTAGGAGAGTTGGACACTCGGCCACTGTCTTTTCTTTGTTACCACAGTTCTTGAATGAGTACTTCCCTCATTCATTGAGGCATGGCTTCCACCCCCACTACTCCACTGAGGCAGTCCTATTGGAGGTCTCAGTGACCCCCATCCTACTCATGGCCAGGTACATTTGTCCTAACCTGTAGAGTCTACGCCGAGGCATTGGAAGCTGCTGATTCCAGACCACTCTTTCTAACTCATCTCCAAATGCTTTCTGGCTCCAAAGGTTATTGAAAGACATTGAAGTGTACACCAAACTGGATTTAAATCTCTGCTCCACCAAGGCTGGTAATGTTGAACTAGGGAAATTAGTATCTCTCAGCCTCAGTTTAATGGAAGTAAGGATACCTAACTCATATTGTGGGTGTAAGGATTAAAGGAGAGAACATGGGGATAATACGTTGAAATAGTGACTTAACAGAAGGTAGCCATCGTGGTTGGTTTTCTTTCTCTGCCCGGTAGCTACTCTGCCCATCTTGCCCTTTTCATGCGCATACTTATGCTCAGGTATTCCCTCTTTCTGGAATGCTGTCTCTTTTTCCTCTTTACTTATTGAAATCCTCACCACCCTAGAAGGTTTACTTTGTCACCTCAATCAAAATTGAACTTTGTGTCTTCTGGATTCTTAGTGTTATTGTTTGGACAGCTCCAGGTTACTAACTCCACATTTTATTGTGGAGTTAGTTCAACCAATTGTATCCCATTGACCTGACACTCATCTTATTTTCCCTAATGGTTGGTATATCCCTTGAGGGCACCACCATGTCAAAGCCATGGAGATAAAGCAGTAAGAGTTGAAACTGTGTCATCCATTGTTTCCATACAGGACCCTGTGCATCGTTGTCATACCTGCAGGGTGTTATCATCGTACTGTTTTTTTTTTTTCTTTTCCTTTTTCTTTTTTCCTTAACTACAACCATATGTTGATAATTTCTAAATCTTTTTCTCTAGCCCTCACTGCACTCCTGTGCTTTACATGAAATCAAACATCTGGTGAATGTTTCCAGTTGACTATCCCACATCCCATGCGCACTCACAGGCAGCATGTCCAAAACTGATCTTTCATCTGTTTCTGCTTCCCCCTCCAAATGCATACCACTTCCTGTAGATTGTATCATATCTGTGGTTTCCCAGTCTACCCAGTCCCTGAAGCAGAAACTTGGAAAGCGTTTATCATTCCTTTCTGTCCCATGTTGTCTACATGTTCACCAAATCTGAACTCATTTGCCTCCTAAATATTTTTTGAACTTGTGCCCCCTCTTTCTGTGTCAAATACTGCTGGCTGAAGTGTGGGCCCTCCTCTCTCTACTAGTTTTACTGTAATATCTTTCTAGTGCGTCTGTTTCCTCCATTCTCAATCCTCTCAAGTCCATCCTCTGTGATCTGTATATGTTACACTCCCTCCTTCCCTTTGGTGATGTCTGCCGGGAGTGGTGCCCTTGGGTCAGCATGATCACTTAGTGACATAGGTGCTGACATAGGTGCAGGGAAGGGGGTGGCAGCACATAATGTCACACTCTTCAGCATGACATGAAAGGTCTTCATGACCCTAATCTTGCCTATGTCTTCATCCTCACCTCCCACTGTTGCCCTGCTTCACATTTGATCCTGGACCAACAGAGAAATATTGTGTCTCCTTGTTTTTGTTCAAGCTGGACTTGCTTCCTGTACCGTTTAACCAGGAGCCCATCCTCATCCTTGAGATCTTGGTGTATGTGGGGATTGCGGTGGGGTGGGCCCTGCATAAGGCTAAGTGTTCTTCCTCTAGGCCCTGTGCCTTCTTCATAGTGATTTGCATCCCATTGATCTGAAATCCTAAGTGTCTCCCTTGCAAGACAATAAATTTCATTAGGCCAAATATCATGTTTTCTTTATCTTTGGTCTCTGATACTTATCACCGTACCTTCCCTGTAATATATATTGTGAATTAAATTGTTTATGGAGTTGAGATGGATTAATAAATAATTTTGATTAATGAAAATTCTTTGCTTTTACTTTGAGACACATTCAGGGTGAAAAGACAGATTTTAGGAAGGGTTAATGCTGTGCAGACAGTTTAGATTAGTGAACCAGGCAGTAAATAGATATTGGGAATTTTTGAGCAGGGGCATGGCATGATGAAAGTGGTATTTAAGGAAGGTTGATCTGGAGACAACCTCTTATTACAGGTTTAAATCGGGTTGCTTCTGGGAAACATAGGTGAGGGTTGCAGGGGTGGGAAAGAAGGAGTGGCAGAGACAAGCATATAAAGCCATTCTGAAGCATAGCTTCCTGAGACTTTGTACTTTCATTTCCACATTTGCTCAAGTGGGACGTACTCGCTGGCATGTTTCCGAAGTAAAATAGAATACTAATTTATTTTTGTTTTTAAAGAAAGAACATTCTTGTAAAACACCTAAGTGATCCATGTTTCCTCATTATGTATGAGACATATTTGTCATTAATGGCTTCAAAAGAGTGATTATAAATTCAAAAATTTTTTAAAAATTAGCTTCTGCATAGCTAGCCTAAAGCCTTCTAAAGTCAGTGGTTTTTATTTTAGCACACTTTGAAATAATTGTTAATTATGCGGAAAATACTTCAGTTTATTTTTCCAGCCACTTTTTATTGTATAGTTTAATTCTTCCATTCTAATTGTAGTTTCCTGCCCCTCTCCCCTTCCCGCGGGGGCATTTGTATTTCATATATGACTCATGTGACTATGCTTACTGGTTAAAGTTTAGCTTCCATTTGTTGGGGCCATGTAGCTCCACCCTGCTTCATTCTTCATATTGGCTGTTATAAACTTCTTAATTTACAGTCACTTTGTTATTTTTTTACAGGGTGATGACTCATTGATTAAAAAGGAATTTTTCAAATATTTTGCACTTTTGATTGCATATTATGGATACCAAGGAAGAGAAGAAGGAACGGAAACAAAGTTATTTTGCTCGGTAAGCATTCATTCTGCAAATTTATATCAGTACTTAAAAAATGTTTGAGAGGACTTTGTTCTTAAGTATTACTTGGCATTTTGTGATTTGTGACTGCTCATAAACAGAGCAGGTAAGCAGTAGAAGTTAAATGCACTTTGTTTCATCCTTTTTCTTATTTACACTAGAGAAGTAACATTTGATTGGTTCTTCTGTTTCTGTCCTTGACAGTTCTCTCAGGCCAGTGCTGCTCAGGGAAGCTAACATTCTTTATGCATTGCACTGCAGATTGCTCAGAATCCTGTGTTTAACAACCTACATTGAATTTTAAATCCTAAGTACTTAGTTCCTGCTGCTCTGTAGCTTAATTGGTTGAGTTATAACTAAAAATCTATGACATATTTAAAGCGTATTACTTTGTGGGGTGTCTATTACTAAAAAGTATTTTTGTAGGTAAATGGAATGGATGAAATTGTATCATTGTAGTACCTGTCATTTTTAAAGCTTGAACTTGTCCAACATATGTACATGTGTTAGTATCTGGATAGGAGTAATCTACTATATTATTGGTTAATACTTACAGATTTAAACATCTGTATGGCAGCCACTCACTAATGATAATAACATGAACGGTACATTAAAACATTTTTTTTTTTGCATTATGCGGGCCTCTCACTGCTGTGGCCTCTCCCGCTGTGGAGCACAGGCTCCGGACGCGCAGGCCCAGCGGCCATGGCTCACGGGCCTAGCCGTTCAGCGGCATGTGGGATCTTCCCGGACCGGGGCACGAATCCGTGTCCCCTGCATCGGCAGGCGGACCCTCAACCACTGCGACACCAGGGAAGCCCCATTAAAACATTTATAAATCATTTTGATGGCTGGAATGTTTTCAAACTCAGAGCGAGAACATAGGCTTAAAATGATCATTATGGTCTCCTAACTTGAAATACTTCTTAAGAACTAATTCAGCCTCACCACATCCCCAGCCCCAATATTCTTGTTAAAGATGCGCTTCCTGTTTTCCAAATATAAGTCTTGGAAACTGAAAACCAAAGTTTTTTGTTGATGTTTTCATTCAGAAATTAAGCTAGGTTGTTAAGGAACTACTAGGTGCCAAGTACTTTACTTATTATTTTATTTATCTTCACAATAAACTTGTGAAATAGGTTTTCTCCCTGTTTTATTAATGAGGTAACTCAGAAAGTAAGTATTTTGTCCGTTTCATGTAGTGTAAGAGTCAGTATTCAAATATAGGGTTGTATCCAAAGGGCATGTTTCACTTAGTAATAGTAAACCATGAATAAGAATTTTTGGAAAACAAGAGTTATACTGCTAATTTTAGTGAATTATTTTTTCCTATTAGGACGCCAGAGAGTAGTAAGATTGTTTGGGGAAGGAAGAAATCAGGCATCTAATGGGTGAACCATAGAAAGATAGGACACCTAGAATAAACAAGAACTAAATATTTTGAGATAATTGTAGATTCACATGTAGTTCTAAGAAATAATACAGAGATATCTTATACCTTTCATCCAGTTTCCCACCTTACGTAACTATTGTATAATAAATATCACAACTAGGAAATTGACATTGATACACTCCACTAACCTTATTCAGATTTCACCAGGGTTTACAAGCACTGAAGCACTCATTTGTGTATGGGTGTGTGTGTGTGTGTGTGTGTGTTTGTGTGTGTGTATTTAGTTCTGTTCAGTTTTATTACGTGTAGATTTGTGTGGCCACCATCACAATCAAGATACAGAACAATTCCACCAAAAAGACCCATGTGCTACCCTTTTGTAGCCATATTCACCTTCTTCCTTCTGCCCATCCCTCCTGACAACCACTAATCTGTTTTCCATCTCTATAATTTGTCATTTCAAAAATATTATATGAATGGAATCATACAGTATCTGATGTTTTGAGATTTTTTTTCACTTAGTTCAATTCCCTTGATATCTTAGTCTATTCAGACTGCTGTAACAAAATACCACAGACTGAGTGGCTTACAAACAACAGAAATTATTTCTCGCAGTTCTGGGGGCTGGAAGTCCAAGACCAGGGAGCCATGATGGTCAGGCTTTATGTCTGGTGAGAGCCCCCTTCCTGGTTCATCAAAGGCCACCTTCTCACTGTAACTTCACGTGGTGAAAGCGGCAAGGAGCTTTCTCAGGCCTCTTTTATAAGTGCGCTAATTCCATTCATGAGAGTTCTGCCCCTCAAAACCTAATCACCTCCCAAAGACCCCCATCTCCTCATACCGTCACATTGGGCATTAGGTTTCAGCATATGAATTTTGGGGGTACACAAACATTCAGATCATAGCACTTGAGATCTGCCCAAGATGTTGCATGTATCAACAGTCTGTTCCTTTTTATTGCTGAGTAGTATTCCATGTTATGGATGTATTGCAGTTTTTTAACCCTTCACCCATTGAAGGACATTTGGGTTGTTTCTAGTTTGGGACTGTTACAAATAAAGCTAGGATCATTTGTGTAAAAATTTTTTTTTGAGTGTCAGTTTTAATTTATCTGGGATAAAGGCTCAATGGAATGGCTGAGTCAAATGATAAGTACATGTTTAATTTTATAAGAAACTGCTGGACTCTTTTCCAGAGTGGCTATACCATTTTCTACTCCTTCACATCTGCAATGTATAAATGATCCAGTTTCTTGACATCCTCATCAGCATTTGGTATTGTCACTCTTTTTTATTTTAACCATACTGAGAGGTGTATGGTGATACCTCATTGTGGTTTTAATTTGCATTGCTTTAATGACTAATGAGGTTCAACATCTTTTCATGTGCTTATTAGCCATCTGTCCATCTTCTTCAGCACAGTGTCTTTTCATGTGTTTTGTCTGTGTTCTAACTGGATTGTTTTCTTACTGTTCAGTGTCACGAGTTCTTTATACATTCTAGATACTAGTCCTTTGATATGTGGTTTGCCAGTATTTTCTTACAGTGTGTAACTTTTCTTTTCAACTTGCTAAAACAGTCTTTTGCACAGCAAAAGTTTTAAATTTTAATGATTCAATTTATTAGTTTTTCATTTTATGGATTGTGCTTTTGGCATCAAGTCTAATGACTCTTTGCCTAGCCCTAGGTCCTGAAGATTTTCTTTCATTTTTTTCTAAGTATTTTATAGCATTATGTTTCATACGTAAGTTGGTGATCCATCTTGAGTTAATTTTTTTTTTTTTTTTTTTTGCGGTACGCGGGTATCTCACTGTTGTGGCCTCTCCCATTGTGGAGCACAGGCTCCGGACGTGCAGGCTCAGCGGCCATGGCTCACGGGCCCAGCCGCTCCGCGGCATGTGGGATCTTCCCAGACCGGGGCACGAACCCGTGTCCCCTGCATCGGCAGGCCGACTCTCAACCACTGCGCCACCCAGGAAGCCCTTGAGTTAATTTTTATATAAGATGTGAATTTAGGTCAAGATTCTCTCTCTCTCTCTCTCTTTTTTTTTTTGCCTAGGGATGCTCTATATAGTGATTTCAAAGGCTGTAGTGCCTTCTCAGTTTGCTTCCAAACTGATTCCAACAGTAAAGGTGACTGTGGTTCATGAACAACCTGCTCAGAGTTAACCACGTCTTGTTCCTAAGATGTAGAGTGAAGGGAGCCCCTTAAACTGAGAATGCAAGATGAAACTTCTGGAAGAACAGCATACCTTTTTCAACTCAGAAATACAAAAGTTAATTGTCATGTTTGCCTTGACCTCTTGTGAAAAGTATTCTAGCAGTGAGAAAGAAAAACATATCCGGGCCTCCCTGGTGGCGCAAGTGGTTGAGAGTCCGCCTGCCGATGCAGGGGATACGGGTTCGTGCCCCGGTCTGGGAGGATCCCATATGCCGCGGAGCGGCTGGGCCCGTGAGCCATGGCCGCTGAGCCTGCGCGTCCGGAGCCTGCGCGTCCGGAGCCTGTGCTCCGCAACGGGGGAGGCCACAACAGTGAGAGGCCCGCATACCGCAAAAAAAAAAAAAAAAAAAAAAAAAAAGAAAAACATATCCAAAAATGGAGAGTGATCCTAGGAGCATAGGGATAGCAGGACAAGGCCAATAGTCAGTGGTACTATTAAAATAGTAAATCACCGTGATTAGTTACTAGGAAATGAGAGAGAGAGAGAGAAAAGATAAACCTGCAGTTTAGCTACTGTGATGCAGTTGCAGCCCCAAATGGTCAAGCTATTAAAAGCAAAAAGCAAACAAACAAACAAAAACTCCAAAAACTTTATTATCAGAAAAGAGGCAGCAAAAGTTATAAATCTTTTCAACTACCTCTGACTAAACTGTGGAATTCCATAAAGTGGAATCACCGACTGGACCTGCCTGAAAGCTGGTTTCTGACAACCTAGGGCAGTTTGCTCTGGAGTGTGTGTATACGGGCCCTCCAAGCAAGATCTCTAGGGAGGAATATAAAGAGTCGGGCCAAGAGTGCAGCCATACCACCTTACGCAAATCTCTGCTAGTGTGCAAAGGAGAGCAAAAGGAAGATTTGCCCTGATTTCTGCCTGCTACCACAATATGTATCAGAAATCCTAAAAATGGCTTTTACCTCCCCCCCCTTCCCTTTACCCTTCTGAGTATTTAAGTAGTCTCTGTTTTCTTGGTGCACTATTTTACCCTGTGGTTTCATAAACATTGTATGACTGTATGTAGTAAATAACCCTTTACCTACCCCCTTTGTTGATGGTTCTCTCTCTCTCTCTCTCTCTGAAGTTAACATCAAAGCGAAGTTAAGTTTAAAAGGCCCCATTTTAATAATTTTGGATTGAAATTAGTGATTCGAGGATCACCCAATACTGTCTTTCTTATAATTTATCTTGAAATATGCCTGTGTAGATCTACATGGACATGTGAGTCAGCATCACTACTAGGTAACTCTATTCTGGATAAGCCCTTCGGAGTTTTCAGGACCTGGCTCTGCCCCACCTGGTTTTCACCATCTTCAGTGTTTTGCACCAGTTGTTTATTACAGATCAAATGATTCATGAGACATTTTTCCATGCTTTTG
The DNA here is from genome assembly GCF_025265405.1 of Mesoplodon densirostris. NCBI lineage: Eukaryota > Metazoa > Chordata > Mammalia > Artiodactyla > Ziphiidae > Mesoplodon > Mesoplodon densirostris. The sequence continues at coordinate 36,953,094 of NC_082672.1, read as the reverse complement.
CAAATAATTTGTATATGCAAAATTAGTATATTATATATGTGTGTATTAATTCCTTGATACTTGACAAGTCTTGAAACCAAATGAAAAACTGAATTATTAAAGCAAATTATACTTTCTGTACTATCCTCTGGAGTGGTCGTTATTCATTATGGCCCCTGCTCCCTCTTTCTTCCCTTGTAGTTAGAATGCAGGTTTTTTTCTTTTTCAGAAGTGCTACAAGGGCTCCCTTCTTCCACACTCATTTTGACATTATTTAGCTTTTGCAGAATTTAGTACCCTTTTAGTGATCTTTGTGTAGGTCCCTTTGTGCTCTTTATATATATGTTTCATCCCCAAATATGATTGGACTGCTGTGGAAATTTAGACTCAAGGGGTTTGGATGACTTCGATGAGATTACACAGCAGGTGGGCGAGGCAGCATTTGAGCCCAACTCTGTCCTTCTCCATCCAGAGCTTATGCTCTGGATGCTGCCTAGGTACACGTGGCAGCTCAGTGGCAGAATGATGCCCATAGAACACAGGTTACCTGACCTTGTACTACTCACATTGTGGGTTGAGTAGATTTCTGTGGGCAGTCCTGGCAGCTTAACATTAATTTATACCACTGTAAATTAATGTGCAGAAATGCATCCTGGATTCCAAAGATCTAAGTTATAAGTGACCTTTTCTAAAAACAACTTGTTTATAACTTGAAGACATCCCATAATCCATGTCTTATATACTTTATCCATCTGTAATATGGTTAATGTCAGACGATTAACCAACCAAGGCAATAGGAAACATGCAGTCTGTATACCCCACCTGTGTAAGTCAGTGGTTTGCATTACAGTGATCCACTTTACACCCTAGGATTGCATCTTGTCTAAAAAGAGTAGTTGCCCATAATAGAAATGAATGCAGAGATAACATTTGGACAGAAAATCTCAGCTTGCCCTCTTGGTCAAGTACAGAGTCTAAGATCCAGTGGAAGGCGTCACCTGGATGTGTCTGGTGGTTGATCTACAGCACTGCTGAGGACAACAGGGAGTGCGCCCAGCTCCAGCCCCACGGAGGCAGTCTTTGAACCTTAGGGGAAGAGCCATCTCTTTGTGGTACAGCTGGGCTAAGAATGCATATACCACGTGGGTGGAGTGGTGTGGTGTGAACTCTTGCCCTTCCTTTAATAAACAGTCTCTAATTGTTTTTTCCTGCTAGCCAAGGACTATTAGAGAAGAAACTTAGTATGTCCCAGATTTGAAGAAAAACCCTATTATTACCAGTTGTTGGATTCAGATATTGTCATATTGCAGAGTTTAATTGAGTTGGTATATGAAAAGCAAATAGACCCGTTTTAAGTGCTTGGTACGTGTTAACTCTATACCTTCTTAATATTTGGTTAGTATCTTCTCAGTTTTACTATGCCTACTGATTCTAAAGTTAATAATAATAACACTTGTGGTGCTTTATAAAGTGCTTTCATGTGCATTCCCTCACTTTAACCTCACCATGATCCTATGAGTAGATAGAATTGCAGATGCTGAATCTGTAGTTTGGGAGGTTAAATAACTTGCCTCCAATCACTTAGCCTTTAAATGGAGGGTCTGGCCCCTGAACCCCAGTCTGCTTTGTCTGTATCTCTGATTATTTTTCTTCATTCCATGTTGTATCAGTTTAAATAGCATTAAACATGAATTTTTACTTTGTCTGAGAGGGGGATTAGAACATATTCATAGCATCATAAGTAGGAGAAGTTGTATATGGATTTGGAAGTAAATGTTCTAGTTAAGTTTATTGGAACCCATATTTGATTTCAGCTTCTAAGAACCATCCTAGAGGGCTGTTGGCGCTGTTAGGGACACATGCCTATAGTGATCCATAGCCCTGTCTATCCAAGGACAGTCTCGTGTGTGACCTTCTGAGCTCCTATTTGCTGTTTATGTGTTTACAGTCATTCTCCCCCCAAATGGGCCATCTGGAGAGAAGGGACTCAGCAATAGTTCAGTGCTCTTTCCTTGTGCCTTGTTAAGTACTGGTTGACATATAACAAGTGTTAAATACTTTTTGACCAACTGACAGATTGAGAATATTTAAAACAGCTTCTTTTTTTTTTTTTTTTTTGCTGTACGCGGGCCTCTCACTGTTGTGGCCTCTCCCGTTGCGGAGCACAGGCTCCGGACGCGCAGGCTCAGTGGCCATGGCTCACGGGCCCAGCCGCTCCGCCGCATGTGGGATCTTCCCGGACCGGGGCACGAACCCGTGTCCCCTGCATCAGCAGGCGGACTCTCAATCATTGCACCACCAGGGAAGCCCTAAAACAGCTTCTTTAATGTAGGATATAAATGGTTTGTGAGTCTTAATTTTTGTCACTATAAATTTTTCAGTATTCAGGAATTTTATTAATCTTAAAAAAATTGAGAATATTTTAAAACCATTTCCTGTGAAAAAGCTGTGTGTGCCTTATTTAAAAATATTACTAATTACCAAGTAAACTCTTGCCTGAGCTGTAATGTCCTTTAAGGCTTATGTTTCCTATTTTCTTGATTTGAATTCAGATCAAGTAGCTCTTAAGGGAATATTTACAAATTGCTTGTCATTCATTACTGGGAAAAACAGCCATGGCCAAGTTTGACCTGCTAATGCTTTCAGGAAATCATTAACTTTTTTTTTACAGATTAAAAAAAATGCATATAAACATTTAGCCATTAACAGTTAGACTCATGCTTTTGGCTTCATTTTTAAAGAACAGGCAGAGTTACTTGATTTAATTCCATGGAGAATACTGCTTTTCAAGCTGTAGGTTACCAACCCATTGGGGCGTCATGAAATCAATTTAGTGGGTAGGAACCAGCATTGTTTTAATGGAATAGAATAGGATAGATCAATCTGGACTGAGCTAGACTGAATAGAAAATATCAGCATGTGTTGTATGTAGTCAGAATAAATAATATTTCATGAAAATTTTCTTTTAAATATTTATAAGGATGTTTATATTGAATCACAATAAAAAATTTCTTTTTATTGTGGGCCATGTTGAACAATGACTCATTGATTTAGAGGATTCTTTGGTGCTTAGTATAATGGCAGTGAGGTTATTTTTCCTCCCTGAAAAACAAATTTCCTTGATCTAACACACATCAACCAATTGCTCAAAGAAAGCTGTACATAAGGTACTTGTTATATAAATATACTTTCCCACAGTGCAGTGTAATAGGTCTAACTAATTTTAAGGATAAATGACAAGCATGTCTCTGTTTAACCTGAAATTCCCTTGCTGATCTGGACTGTCCCAGATCCTAGAGCGAGACCCAAGGAAATTAATTCAGCAAAACCACCAGATGGAACTAAGCTTAGGCAACTTCCGCTTTGGGGCCTCCTGGAGGTTTCTTCTCTGTAGGACTACTTACTATCTGTGGAGCTGTATAGTTTTCTTTTCTCTTAAATGAGAATAATAATAGTACCTACCTTTTAAGATTGTTGAGAGGATTGACTGAATTAAAATGTAAAAGTCTTTGTAATAAGCACTATTGAAAAATAAGCACTAATGAATTTTAATATAAAAGCATGATGCCTAAGTAAGGAATATAGGAATAAATGAGAAATTGAGAAAAAGCAAGAATAAATATATAGGCATAAATTTTGTGTACATTTCAGGGAGTTTATCTATCCCTTGAATCTTGTCCATGCTCTAGTCATGGCCTTCAGTGAAAGACCCAAGACATGACTCCAAGACACAGAAAGACCAAAGCATGTGAAAAGTACATGGTTTAAGCCACCTCCCTCCTTCTTCAGTGTTGTTGCTGACAGTCGAGAAAGACTTCAGCTGAACTCACTCCTGAGTTTGGATTTACAACTTGACACGACTGGCTCAAGATACTCTTGTCACATGCATTTGAAACCGTTCCTTGTTGCTGGTACAACTTTTCAGCAAGAGAAAATTGAGTTCTGAACCAGAAAATGCTTTGTGCTCACAGCTCTGAAAGTTCATCGCTTATGCTTGTAGTCCAGCATGTTGGTGATTTTAGTAGAAATTTTCCTGTCTTCCCCCCCCCCCCGCCACACACACACAAATTCATATCTGGAAATGCCTACAGTCTTCACCCCCTGTAACTCATAAGTCAAATGCTGATTGCATTTCCTCCCTCACATCCTCCCACATTAGTCTTCCTGAGGTACTCTTCAGATATGTCACTTCTGCATCCCCACTTCTTCCCTTGAATTTGAGGTTCTGCACAATACAGCTCGTTCCTACCTTTCTGTCTTTATCTCCTACTTCGGTTTTCTGTACATGTCTTACTCTTTGCCGCCTCGGAACTTTGCTTTCATCATACAAAGAACTGCCCTTCAGGATCCTCTTTTTATTTACAGCGATGTCAAACCCATCACTCTGGCACACCCATCTTTAATTAAGACATTGTCTCCTTGAGGCCTTTCCTGTTTCATTTAATCCTTCACCACCACCCACACACATAACTAGATGTGCCCTCCCTTGCCACTTGAGCCAAGGCATTGCTAGGCTTCCTTATCCCTTCTCTTGGGGCCCTTAACATAGTCTGTCTTTGGATACACCCAGTAGCACTCTCATCTTCTCTGCCTTATTCACTTGTGTTATTTATTGTCAGTTCGTTTTCGTTTTTATATTCCTCACAGGGTCTAGCTTCATGCCCTGCACCTAACAGGCATTCACTCTGAATGATAACCGACATGTACTACGTAACAGAGATTGATTTGTGTACTTGTCTAATCTCATAATTACCCTGTTATCATCCTGATTACACACAAAGATGCTAAGCTGTATCATAGATGTCATTTGCCCAAGGTCACATAATTATGAAGTAGCAGATCTAGGGCTCAACCCTGGTGTGCCTGACCTCACAGAGCACAATCTTAATTATTATGTCATAGTCTTCATTAAACTATGTTGAATTGAATTTCATAGAACCTTATCAGTTACCCATAAGTAGGACTCACTGATCTAAATGATACAACAATTAAATGTGTTTAAGTACTAAACTGATATTTTCTGATTTTCAGTGGAGAGGAATTATTAGGAACTTTGGAACACATTAAGGAATCTCTGCTCTTTCAAGGAAACTTTGTAAGTCCCTACACAGCAGTGAAAAAGTCAGCAATCTCCTGACCTTCCTCTATAGTTTGGGGGTATATCAAGGATTCCCCTATTATTTCTTCTCTAAGTCAGAGTTGGAGGCCCTAACAGGTGAAAATCTCCCAGCTTGGTCACTTCTGTTGTAAAGACCATTACCTGGTGCTTGTGCCACAGGGCATGTGTTCATGCATTTTTACTTCCCTCTTCCTTCTTTTACCATTTTAAATAAAATTTGCATAACCAAAATGGTTAATGTCCCATTTTTTTTTCTGTACTCATTTTGTGGTATATTATGCCAGTGAACATGCCGCAGGCTTGCCTATTTGTTTTAGCTTTTTGCTTCTCACACGTAAATGAAAACAGTATTGAAAAGGGTAGTGGGCCAGGTTTAAAGAGACTGGGCAAGACGTAGGGTGGCCTATGGTTTGCAAATGTGATTTGGCACCAAATAAAACAGACAGATGAGTCAGCACCACAGAGCATGAATCTGAGTGTCCTAGGGATGAGAAGGGAAAATGTTAGTTGGATTGGGGGGCCTGGATCTCTTCCCAAAGCAAGACATATTCTAGCATCTGCTGAGGCAGAAGGTGGTGGAGAGCAAGGAGGGCTTTTCTTAATGGTTCCATTACTAGAACCGTGCAACTGATTTCACTTGGAGAAGAATCAAAGGTGACTTTGAGGTGGATATATCATGTACTGAAATGAGAAATGTAGCTTGGTGGTTTTGAGACAAGGTTTCTTTAGGTGTGAACAGAGAGTATGATGTACATATAGAAGAACCAGAAAACAAGGCTATGGAGGATATCACAATTTAAAAATGGTATTTATTAATATACTTATGGAATACTTGACAGCCTAGATGGCCAAAATATGATCCTGTGAACTTAGGAAATGGTTAGAGGCCAGTTATTCCTGCTTAAAATATTCTTTTCTATACTTAGAAAAAAAGCAACCATGAAACCTAATTATATTTCTAAATCACTCTGTGGCATTTAAAATACAGTTTGCACATACATGTTCAAGAACACATCTGTTGTACGAAGCAGAATAGATTCAAAATTGACTGATCCTGCTTTTTAGGTGGAATGATTTGAATCAAATTACTGTCATGGATGATTTGAGCTAGGTCATTAATCCTTCCATTAATTTTTCCTGTGTATGTGAAAATGTTACTGTTGATTATGACAGCCTTGGTGCTTGTTCTTCACAGTTTAGAGCTTGAAGAGATTTTGGTTTAGAAGTTGTGTAGTATATAATTTAAAGCAGATGAATTTCGATATTTCAGATTAATTTTGTTAGCACAGCAGGAAGCTAAATGGTAATTTGGTTATTTCATTTTCAGAAGGTAATTGAAGCAGATGCTGGTGAGGTCATTGGGGACTGAGCCATCTCCATTTCAATGGCTCCATCATTTTTTTAAAGTGGGGGGTAATTCCTATTACTTTGCTAAATCAACTGCTTTCACTAGATACTGAGAGAAATTTGATTTTTTTTTTAACTGCAACTCTGAGCTTATGTAATCAGGATTTCAGGATATTTTTTCTTTTATAAGAGTAGATGTATTTTAAACGTAAAAATGAGTAATATGTCCACATTATATATATGAAAACATAATTTTTCTTTTATAAGAGTATATGGATTTTTTAAAAGAAATGTTATAAACATATTTATCTTTAAGTGAAATTTGCACTGTCTTAACAGGTCATTGAAAACTTAAAATTATAAAATTGATTGAGTTATAAACCTAATCTATATAATCTTTACCTTCCTGTTTATTTTTAATGCATAGGAAAATCTTTCTCTAATTTTGAATTTGGTTTTTATATTATTATCTGATACAAGTAGATACTTAAGACATCCCCTAGTTCTCTGATCTAATCAAAGGTAAGACTTTATTAGAGCCATTTGATGTTTATCATTGAATTTGAAGTATATTGTTGTGTTAGGAGGAGAACCTTATGCATTGCTTATGTCTCAGACAGACCTTATGTGCCTGCACCTGTTAAGCCCAGAGGACAGAGTGCCAAACACAACAAATGTGGGTCTTGCTTTTATGGAGATTACTTTTCACAAGGACATTAAAGAAACACATAACTGCATATGTCAATAGAAATTGCAATGTTTGCTCTGAGGGAAAATAACAGGATGTTATGAAAGAATTGCAAGGGAAGTATCCACATTAAACAAGAGTGATGTTCAAGAAAGAACTCTGGAGAAAAATGACATTTAAGCAGATCCTGGGTATGAGCATGAATTTCCCACATGATCTATGTATTTAGGAGAAGGACTGGGGAAAAAGGAATGGAGGGACTATTCTAAGTAGGGGGAAACACTTAGACTTCACATCCTTAAGGTGGGAAAAAGCTTGGCAGGTTCTTGGATCTGCAAGAAGGTCCGTGTGGCTGGAAGAGAATACATTTAGTGAGGATAGCACAAGAAGGGTGGAGAGTAGTCTGGGGCAGGTCATTCAGGGCCTTGTTGGTGATGTTTGGGAATAAGGATTAAGCATGGATGGAGATGCCATGACATGAAATGGGAAAACTAGAAGAGTAACAATTTTGAGAGGGAATCTCAAGACTTTAAGTTTGGATGTGTTAAGTTTGAGATGTCTATGAGACATCTCAGTGGAACCATTGTATGTACAATTAATTGGATATGTGAATCTGGAGTGGAAACAGAATGGTCTGGGCTGAGATAGAAATTGAAGAGTTGTTGACCCCAGCCATAGGAATGGATGAGATCATGTAGGGAGAGTGTAAAGTGAAAAGAGAACAGAAGGAATGGGGAACAGAATTGGGTAAACCCAACATACAGTGATCTAGTAGGATGAAATCCAGCAGAAGTGGAATCACAGTAGCCAGGAGAACAGAGCAAGCATTTGAAGAAGGAGCGAATGAATGATCAGAAGTTTTGAAAGCAGAGAGTGGTAAATTGAAATGTGGACTGAAAAGTATCCATTAAGTTTGGCCACTTGGAAGTCACTGATGATTTGAATAAAAGCAGTTTCAGTACCATGATTGGAGAAGCCAATTTAATGTAAATGGGGAATAGGGGAGTGGAAGCAGAGCTTCTAGGCAGTTCTTCTCGGAACTTGTCTGGGAAGGGAAGCCAAAAATTAGGGCCATGGCAGGAGGGAGATGTGGAGGTCAAGGAAGAGTACGTTTTTGAAGATGGAGGAGGAAGAGAAGCTGTTTGAGCATGTCTGTCAGGTAATGGATATGATCATTCAGACAGGGGGGTCTCTCAGAGAGGCTAACTTAATGACTGACCCTTGTGTAAAGTCATGAGAATATTAGCAAAGCAATAAAGCAGGAGATGAGCCACACCAGGTCGCCTGTACCCTGTCCATCCAGGGTCTATAACGACTTTATTGTCTATACTGATGATACCACCCTCTCCTTAGTTGATCTCTCACTGTGTGCCAGGAGCTTTACAGATATAACCTCGTTTAAATCTCAGGACAACCCCTGGGCTAGATGATGGTATTTTCCTCATTTTGACAGATGAGGAAACAGGCGCAGAGTGGTTTAGTGACTTCCCAAGTTATACAGCTAACAAGTAACGGAGCCGGGAATTCTTCCTTCTTGTGTCCTACTCCAAAGCCTTCATGAACCACTACCCCCATAGCACCCTCCAAGTATAATATAAAAATAGAATAAATCTGTTCCATAATAGAAATGTTCAGTTGTAATATCTTCATTGAAAACTTTATAGAAATTTTCCCATAAAAGGTTTTTTAACAGTTACTTAAATAATTTATTAGAATGTGCCCTCTTTGGAGTATATATCCAAAGGTAGTTGGAGAATTCCTAAGTGTTTAAGTTTATAGAACTTTTGGGTATTATTTTAAGAAACAGATGTACCAGCTTGGAATTAGAGTACTTTGGTGGTATTAACTTTTTTTTTAACCAATATGAATTTAAAAATAAACTAAAAGTGACTGAGTTTTAAAATAGTAATGTTTTAATATAATTATTCTGTTGTAGGTAAGCATCAATCGTTCATGTCTATTTTAAATGAAAAATGCTAATCTTAATGCTGTGGGCAGTAACATCTGTATAGGAACTTGATGGACAGTAAGTTTGATGAGAAGGGCTGATTGGGCCTGTTGAAGTATCCTCTTCTGTGTACAGAAAGCAAGGCACTAGCAAATCTTCCTGCTAGTAAGTAATGTGCAGTGGAGAGTCTGTATGACTTGGATTACAGCTGGGAAATTTCTTTTCTTGCATTCAGAAATCTAATGTGTCTCCATGGCTTACTTTTAGTACACAGTTTCTTTTATAGGCACATCGTATGAGAAACTTCAGCCCCTCTCTAAGAGTAGGTCTGGGATGTAGAAGCACCAGGTAATATAGTAACTAGGTAATGTCCTGGGGGCTTGAAAGTAGTGATTGAGAGATCAGAAAGAAAAGACAGCATTTCCTTAAATAAGTGTCAAGTTTATATAAACTTGATATCTCCTTTTCTTCCACTCCTCATCTTACTACAGGCGCCATGTCTAAGTTCAGAAACATAAAATCTTTTAGTTGAAAGACAAAGGTCATCTGGGCTACCAAGCCATGGCTGGAAACTCTGCTGCATCTGACAAATAGGCCTTTTCCAGCCTGGATTTGAGTTTTTCCAGCCAGAGGAATGTCCCAGGGACTCAAGAGGAGTCCTCTTCAGGAAACAAGGACTTCAGGAAACAAGAATATTGTTTCTTGCTTGAAAAGCTCTTGTTAGTAGACAGTTGCTTTTTAATTTTTAGTTAAAATTTATTTCCTTTCAACTTATTCTTCTCATTCCCAGTTACTTAAGATCCACACAAAATAAATAAAATCCCTCTTTTGTATATTATCATCACATGTATTTGAAGATAACATCATATTCTCTCTAAACCTTTTCTTTTCCAGGCTGACTATCCTAAGTTTCTAAATCTCTTCACATACAATAGTTTTCAGATTCTTCACCATCTTGGTATGGTCTTGAATAATGTATTTGTAGGAATATTACTTGTTATCCTTACTTTTGTTAATACAGCATCATATTTCATTAGTTTGTTGACAATCATACTCATACTGAGGGAAAAGAGTGTTTTTCCTTGTGAATTGTAATTTTAATTTTATCTTGTTTTCCATTCATTATTCAGGAAGTTTGAAGCCTGATTTTCAACATCAAACCTATTTGCTGTCCTTTCCAGCTTGGGCCAAATTACATAGCCTGAACAGCATGCCTTCTATGTCCTTATCCAAATAGTTGATAAAAATGCTGGATTGGACAGCTTTATGCAGTCTGGCATAATCATTATTTAACTACTACCATTAGTAGTTAAATAATTATCTTTAAGTTTTTCTACTTGCTGTAAATCAATTTTCTCTAAGTTCACTTAACCAAATTCTCTAGCTCAGCTATTTCCATCTTACTTTTAAGAAGGTAGCAACAGACATTTTCAAGAGCCTTAGTGAAATCTTGATATACTGCCTCCTGTGACACATCCATCAATATGCCAAATCTAGCAGCCCTATTAAAAAGATAATTATTTTAGTTTGTATTCACTCATTTTAGCATACCAATGGTGGCTCCAAGCAGCCAATAATTCATCTTTAAGTAATCACAATGATTTGTCTAGTATCTGACAGTTTATTTTTTGGGAGTTGGTATCAAGCTGCTTTTAGTTTGTCATTTCTAGAATCTGTGTTGTTTTTCTTTTTAACCAGGATTATTTTTTTTCTTTTAATCTTTTTCTGTGATTCTTACTGGTAATGGTTCTACCACTCAAGGAGTTGCTTCTTATAGGGCTAGAGACTTCATCCTGGATTTCATTTTCTTCTTAGCCATGGATGCTCTATGCTTTTTAGTTTTTCACCTAGTCTGTTCGATAGAGCTGCAAAATAGGATTGGACTAGATCTACTTTATCTCTCTTGTAAGTTAACTTCATCCTGGGTGCCATAGGCAGTGGGCCTATTGCGTCTCATCCCTTCGTCCTCTCAACATCCATAGAACTTCCTTGTTACTTTTTCCTTTGCATTGTTTACAAACTTTTATTCATTCAGATCTTCAGCTGTCCATTGTTGTCCTTATAGGTTTGTGTCATTTGTTTTTTGCTTTTGTTTGAGTTTCATTATGTGCCTTTCTGCCATCCCTTATTCATGCCCATTGAAAACATGGGTTCATCAGGAAACATTTGTTTCTGGAGATGCTTTCTGCTTTGCCTCTTCAGCAGGCTCATCTGTGATGGAGTTGGCAGAATTGTTTTGAAAGAACGTATGCCTCTTGAGCCATTTCCCTTTTAGACTCTGGCCTTGAAGTCATACTCATCTGTCCTTTCCCTCAGCAAACATTTGTAAGAATGCACGGTCTGGTGTAATAATAGGATGCTTATAATGTAGTAACAATGGGATAAATACTGGAACCGGTGTGACTGCCAAGTGCTATGAGTGTGGGGCAAAAGAAGTGACTGTCCACAGGAGCTTGGGCATCATCATCAACAATGTGACATTGGGCTATCTTCAGATACCATGAAGGGAGAATGAAGGAGGGAAGACTGGGTAGATGCATGGTCACATGAAAGTGCATGGGATTGCATGTGACTGGGACACTGAGAGAGATTTCCTTAGATCATTTGGGTGAGTTGTCTTGCACTATCTACTGTATACTTAGATATCTTCCTTTTGATTTACAGTCACAATCTTCAGCTGAAAGGTAAGGGGAAAACATCGTTGAAGAACCAAATCCACAAGATTCCTACCCAGAACTTCCAAGTCACTAGAGAATCATTTCAGTTTTTTTCCATTGTGGATCAATCCCTTGACCATGTATCTGGACACGTTCCTCTTGACTAATGGTTTTGACAATTGTTAGGAGGTTCTCTGCCGCTTTGTCCTAACTAACCCAACCTGGTCAAATTTTGGTTGCTTTCAAACCCCCCTCCCTTACAGGGAGCCCCCAGTATCTCTTTTAACTCTTATAGCAACCAATAAAACAAGCACTGAATTAATTTATTACTTGCTAGGTAAGAAATCACACACTAATTCATTGGTAATGCTAATGAAGGATTGAAGTTTGAATTCTGGAGAGGAAGAATGAGTCCATAAGCCCACAAACAATTAGTTTTAACAAGTCCCATTTGTCATTGGTCAGTAAAGAGGCTTCATTTACGGCCCATGGAGGTCTAGGGTACCAAAGATGCTCAGAAGTTGAGTTTTTAATTTTTTTAATATTAATTTTTTAAATTTTATTGAAGCATAGTTTATTTACAATGTCATGTTAATTTCTGCTGTACAGCAAAGTGACTCAGTTATACATATATATATATATTCTTTTCATATTCTTTTCCATTATGGTTTATCACAAGGTATTGAATATACTCTGTGCTATACAGTAGGATCTTGTTTTTTATCCATCCTGTATATACTGGTTTGCATCTGCTAATCCCAAACTCCTAATCTTTCCCTCTCCCACCCCCCTCCCCCTTGGCAACCACAAGTCTGTTCTCTATGTCTGTGAGTCTGTTCCTGTTTCATAGATATGTTTATTTGTATCATATTTTAGATTCTGCATATAAGTGATATCATATGGTATTTGTCATTCTCTTTCCGACTTAGAAGTTGAGTTTTTAAAATCAGCTTTGGCTGATGGGCTACTCAGAATTCACAACCAGGTATAATGAAACACAGCACCAAGTTTACCTCCTAGGGAAGTGCTGCTACAAATGGGAAGTTCTTTGGCAGGATTCATGAAGGAAGCTAGGATCTCAGAAACTTCTGTTGTTGGTTTGGTTTTGTTTTTTTTCCTTTTTTGCGGTATGCAGGCCTCTCGACGCACAGGCTCAGTGGCCATGGCTCACGGGCCCAGTCGCTCCGCAGCATGTGGGATCTTCCCAGACCGGGGCACGAACCCGTGTCCCCTGCATCGGCAGGCGGACTCTCAACTGCTGCACCACCAGGGAAGCCCAGCTTCTGTTGTTTTACACAGCCAGGCTGGTCCAGATCTCACACCAGTGTGATGTCATCATCCTGTGTCCCCAATGTGGCACGGTCTCTGAGCCTGCTCTCTCCCCTGCCACATGTTCTGCCGACCAAAATTCTGTTACTAGTTTCACTTTCTCTCTGGAGCCACTGAATAACTTTCTTTCTTGCATCTTATGTAAATTATTTTCCAACTTCTAGAAATTGTGTTTAATGAAACTAATTTTTTCAAGATAAAATTTTGCTCTAATCTATGTGACCATAGAGTAAAACTGTTGGTCCTAGAAATTTAGTGACTTATTAATTCAAGGTCATAAATTTTAAGTGATTCTCATAGTTTGACCTCATTGTGGAGAAAATGATAAATTAAGGAAGAAGCAGAAACCAGGAAAGACAAAATGTGCTCATAGTGAAGATCACGCACAGACACATAAACTATTTAGTTGTCTAGGCAGACAACTAAAACGCTTAGAAGAAATAAGTGGGGCAGGCCTTTGGTGTCAGTCTGGGTGGAGGCAGGATGCTTGGGGGCTTTAGCATCCTCCCTCATGCCACTGCCATCAGTACTCCTCCATGTCACCCCAAAGAAACGTGTAGTCCTAATAAAAGATGCAGCTTTAACACAAGTCCTCAAGTCTTCCTTAAGCTTTCTAAAACTCAGTTCGGCCCCTCGCTTCTTCCGGTAGAGAAATTATAGAGTGGTCACTAGCATAAGTAGGGCCTCTTTCCCTCTGTTTCTTCCTTCCTTTCTGTTGGTTCTACAAAATTGTTTCCTCTGAGAAATAACAATGGCCCTTTAAAAAAAAAACTGTCATGTTAAGCTGTGAAGTTTTCATTGTTTTTTACAAATCATAATGCATGCAAAAATATTTGGTAGGCAGATTATTGAGAAACGATAAAGAATCTTTAAAAATAAGGTGTATTTTGATACACAGTGGGACAGTATTAAAAGGAACTTGTGGGTGGCTTATTTTTGTTTTTGTTTTTAATAAACAAACCTGTTTGGTTTTAATCATGGAAAGCAAGCTCTCATGAAACACTTATCTGAAATCACTAGATACAACTAAAGTGACTTAAAAATATTGATATAAATAATACTTATTAAATACATGTGGACATAAAATAGCCCTCTGCAGCTGTAAGAAAATTCTAAGAAATTTCAAAAAAACATAGTGAAGATTTTTTATTTTCTGAATAATGAATCACCACGTGGTTTATATTTGTTATTTACTTAGTTTTTTATTTTTATAGACATTCAGGGCTACAAAATACCTTAAAAACCACTTAAGCTCACTTCTTGGTAGAGTTGAGTTACTGAGTCTTGAGAGGTTGTTATTTAACCAGGGTCAGCTAGTGGCTAGTTAGGGAATTTTCATTCATTCATTCACTCATTCCACAAATGTATATTTTGGTTCTGTTGTATAGCCTGGATACTGTGCAAAGCACTGAGCCTTCAGTGATAACTAAAACAGACACTGTCCCTTATTTCATGAAGTTTACATTCTAATGGGGGAGCCAGCTATTAAACAGCTAATTGAAGTAATTACTCCATTACACTATTGCTAAATGCTGCAAAGAGAAAGTATTGATAGATGGCAGCAGAGAGTCTGTAGCTGGGAGACCTAACCAAGGCTGGGGATCAGGGAAGACCTTCTTGAGGAAGTCATGTTTGACCTGATCTCTGAGGGATGATAGGGATGAGGTAGCTGAAGGGTGATGGGATGCATTCTCGGTAGAGGGAGAGCTTGTATAAAGGTAGAAGGAAGGTAAAATCAGTAGGAAATAGCAATGGTGGAATGTGGAGATCGAAATGGAGCAGAATCCAGGGTCCAGGTTTCTATGTAAACAGCTTAATGAATAGTGGTATGTACTCCAGTAAGTACATAGTGGTAAGTTTCACCTCAGGGAAACCAGGATTTGGGGAGGCAACTTTCAGGCTCAGTTTTGGTCATCTTGAGTTTGGTATGCTTTGAAGAGCGCATAGAAAAGTGGAGTAGGTGATTGGATCCACAGGGAAGAAGCTTGGAGCATAATCCAGAGCTGAAGGTATAAAGTTGAGAGTCAGGAGTTTGGGAATAAAAGTGGAAGCATGGGCAGTGAGTCTTCTGAGAAGACAGTGTGAGGAGACAAGTCCCAAACCTGCTCCGTCCCTCATCTTCCCCATCACAGTAAGCAAGGCTTCCCATTAGCTTAAGCCAAAAATCTAGGAGTCAGTTTTAACCTTCTTTCCCTCACTTTCCACACCTAATCCATGAGCAAACCCTGTGGACTTTACCTCCAGAACATAACCTAAATCCGTCCACTTCATCTCCTAATTCCCATCACCTCTCTTCTGGATTGCTGCCATAGCCTTTAACTGATCTCCTCACTTGCAACCTTGCCCTTTACAACCCATTCTTCATGTAGGAGCCAGAGAAAAACTTTTAAAACACAAATCAGGTCATCTCATCCTCTGCACTAAATCTTCCAGTGGCTTTTCATAGCCCTTGAAATAAACTCTAAACTCCTTATTCTGGTAGAAGGCCTGTGTGTCCCAGCCTCTGCCAGTCTCTCTGATCTCATCATTGTTCACCTGGGCACCACCTCCTTGTGGCCGGTGACCTTCCTCCTGAACACAAGCACAGGGGGTTTGAGATGAAGAGACCCCTCCACACCAGGAGGCGGTGGTGTCAACAAGGCCAGAAAACATCTGGTCAGTAGTGTTGATTGCACCTGAAGGGTCAGATGAGACCAGAATTAGAAATCGTCTACTGGGGCCTCACAGCCCCCAGCCCCTGCTGGCTCCATCACTGCTGCACCCTGCGTGGAGCATTTCCTGAAGCCAGCTGCTCTGTGACTGCAGTGTCGCTGGGATGAGTGTGTAATTCATCTGTGCCACCAAGAAACTTGGTATCCTAACTGGTCAAGGGCACTGCACACTGAAGCATTATTCTTGTTAGAACGAGAAATAGGGACTAGAGGAACAGAAGAGTAATTGAGAAAGAACACGGTTTTTTCTAATTGCAGAGGCTCACCCTTTTTTCATTTTTTTTGGTTTAAATTAATCTTTATTGGAGTATGGTTGATTTACAATGTTGTGTTAGTTTCTGCTGTACAGAAAAGTGAATCCGTTATACATATACATATATCCACTCTTTTTTTAGATTCGGTTCCCATATAGGTCATTACAGAGTACTGAGCAGAGTTCCCTGTTTACCCTTTTTTCATGATTTGAAACAGCAGTAAGTGGTAACAATAAGAAATTCAAACAGTATAAAAGAGTGTAGCACACATGATTTTTAAAGTCCTCTGACCTTCTTTTTTCCCCCTCTCCTCTGCAATTTCTGTTCCTCAAAGGTAACCTGGGTAATAGAATCATGCCTATCCTTTCAGAAATATTCATGCATATATAATCATGTTTTCTTTTACTTGCTATAGCTTCCTTTTTGAAAACTTAATGCTATATATAATATAGACATCTTTCCATGATGGCTCCATTTTTTTGCTATTACATTGTTGCATTGAATGGCATTTTATACATATCTTTGTGTTTTTATGCAAATATTTCTGTAGAATAAACTCCTAGCAGTCATCAAAGCCTATGTACAGTTAAAATTTCAGTATCCAAATTGCCCTCCAAAAATTTTTTCCCAGTTTGCACTCCCACAAGCAGTGTTTTTTTATTTTTTTTTATTTTTTAACATCTTTATTGGAGTATAATTGCTTTACAATGGTGTGTTAGTTTCTGCTTTGTAACAAAGTGAATCAGTTATACATATACACATGTCCCCATATCTCTTCCCTCTTGCGTCTCCCTCCCACCCTCCCTCCCTCCCTCCCTATCCCACCCCTCTAGGTGGTCACAAAGCACGGAGCTGATCTCCCTGTGCTATGCGGCTACAAGCAGTGTTTTTCATAGGATACTACCATTCTACTGTAAAACACATGCTTTTAAAAGTTGCTACTTGGGGATGTCTTGGTCTATTAAGTTTCTCCCTCCCCCTTCCTTCCTTCTCTTTTCCTGCCTTTTTTGTCTTTCCTCATTTTATGTCTGTCTTATTTTTCTTTCTTCTTTCTCTCCTTCCTTTCTTTTTTCCCTTCCTCCTTTACCATCCATCCAGTCACCAGTATTTTCTAAGAGGCTGTTCCACACTGGACAGTGTGCTGTGGCAGCCCTAAGCAGCTAGTGTCACCCTGAGGAGAGGATAGCAGATTCCATGCCTGCCTGCCGAGGCCTAGATGAGATTCTGTGTTCGTTTGAGAGCAGTGAGCATAGTAGAAGCATATGCGTATCTTGTGTGAAGAGAAATGGAAAAGACTGGAGGTATTTAGTCAGAAGAAGAAAAAAAACTTGGTGTGAGGGGTGGGTGTGCTCTCTGTCCAACATTTTGAAAGGCCTGCCACAAGGAGCAGAAATCTCAGTTCTCTGGTGCAAGCGGGAAGTCAAACCAATGGATAGAAACTTCAGAGGTGGAATGTGGTATTCAGTCTCACGCAGAACTTTATAAATGCTGTTGATTTACTTATAAGTCATCATTGTTTAGTGTTCCTTTTCATGCAAGTGGGGAAAAAAGTCTCCAGGAGTAGACAGGGCACTAAGTGGGTTCATACACTATATCTCTCAGCTGTTTCCTCGTCATTCGCGGACCCCACAGGGAGCTGCCAGGGTGGCTCTGAACCCTCATTATGTGGTGACCAGCAGACTGCCTCAGCTCCAGCCTCACACCTTCCTGGATGGGAAAGAGCTCATCTAGTTGTCCAGCTTAAAGTCTCCCTAAGTGAAAACTCCCATTTGGAAAAAACCAAAAATAAAAATAAGAAAACTCCGGTTTGGGAAAGGCAACCTGGGAAGGCGCGCACGGTGGCCAGCGGTCTGCTGTACTCGGCCGGAGGGCAGGTTCTGCTGCTCTGGCGGCGGATCAGTTCCCTGGGCAGCCTTAGGGCAGCCCCAGTTCTGCTCAGAGCCGCTTACTCTCATCCACTGTTTTGACAGCTTGGAGGAGGAGCCTTCTGGGAGCCGGACTTCTCTAGTAGCCATCTTCTGATGGCATAGATTTGAGGATCGAGGGATTCCTTTGGGAGTTGAGCAGTTACAAGTCCATTTTGTTTGACAAATCAGGGTTTTTTTTTTTTCCTGGCAATACAGTTCCATTAAAAAATTTAGCAGGCTTTCATTCTGTTTTCATTGGCCAAACACCATGGCTGGAAACCAGAACCATAGCCTTGGCGGAGCCATGGTCTTTGGATGAAGATAGAATTTGGCTTGAGAATTTTGGTCTCTTAGCTGTGGGCTGATACTCAGCCCATCTCCTTAGCCTTGAGAGTAGCACTACCCTCTGGGTCTGTGCTTCAGGGCAGTGAAAACCAGTGACCTGAGCTGGGGAGGCACTATTGATTTCCTTCTTAGGAGCCCTGGGCTGTATTTCTGCTGCATTTGTGCAATGCGGCCATCATCATGTGTGTCTGGCAGAGGGAATAACTGGAGGTAAGGAGCCTGAGGAAGATCAGCTTCTCACAAATCCTCATCTCAGAATAGTGACGTCCCTCCCTGGCGGTCCAGTGGTTAACACTTTGCTTTCCAATAAAAAACCAAAACATAAAACAGAAGCAATACTGTAACAAATTCAATAAAGACTTAAAAAAAAAAAAGAATAGTGAAGTCACCTACTTTCCTTGTACTGACTTTAGTTTGGGGCAGATACTTTGGCTTTCCCACCTCTGCAAGACTCTAGGTCACCACACCTTAGCCGCAAACAAAGGTTTTCTCTTCGTGAAATCGTATTTTCATCTGGCTCTACTTTCAGCAGATCAGTTACAGCCCAAACTTGTCTCTTTTTGGAAGACCTTACTGAAGGCTAAATAAGTAGACAGTTTACTCTAGAATCCTAAAAATTCTTTTAAGTCCCCTAATGCACGGTCCTGATAGACACATGATCTAGTTTTAGGATACAGCAGGCATCCATTTTATTGTCACATGACAAAGATGGCGAACTTCCCAGCTGCTATCCAACCCTAGCTCAGACAGTCCACATTTTGGGGTCATTCACATGTAAATTTACATAATAGTCTGAACTCTCTTTTTGAGGGGTGGGTGGTGTCAAGTAACAGGAAACAGATCAAACCAGCTTAGGGGGAAAGGAGTTGGGGGATTTACTGGCACCCATAAGTTAAAAAGTCCTGAGATAGGTTTTAGATTTGACTTAAAGAATACCTTGATTTGGGCCCCAAATGTTGTCGTCATGACTCAGTTTCTCTGTATATAAGCTCTTCCATTCTTTTGTCTTCCTTTCCAGGATTTACTTGATAAACACTGACAACACAGGATCTCCCCTGTGCAACAGTAGGCAAAGTGAGTGTGTTACCTGTAGTTCACGTGAGTCCTGAGGTTCACTCTGATTGGACCAGCTTCGATCATGTGCTGGTTCTGGGCAGCTGTGCAGGAGGAGCCTCAGTGCTTTGATTGGCTTGGGTTACAGTTGACCCTTGACCAACACAGGAGTTATGGGCGCTAGCCTTCCATATAGTCAAAAACCCACATATAATTTATAGTTGGCTCTCCATATCTGCAGTTCTGATGTGTCCATGGTTCTGCATCCACAGATTCAACCAACCTCAGATCATGTAGTACTGTAGTGTTACCTCTTGAAAACAATCCCCATGTAAGTGGACCTGTGCAGTTCAAACTTAATATTGTTCAAGGACCAACTGTGGTTTTCGTCCCTGGAGCTGGGGTGGAACCCTACCCACTTATGGTATTAAAAGTGGGGGAAGGGTATATTTATTGGAAATTGGTCCTTGATGGCAAAACAAGGAGGAACAGATTGTAGGGAGGTCAACAAAAGTCTACTACAATTATCTATAGTGTATCAGATACTGAACTAGGCACGGGAGTTGAGTTTTAAAAAGAAGAATGATGTATGTTGCGTCTTGGTGAATTTCTAGGCACTGGAGTGTTTGGAAAGAGTCTGTAAATATAATTGTAAATCCCATCACTGGATAGCTAATTCAGTGAGATGATTTTTAAGGAGCTTTCCTACCTGAAATTTTATGATTTGTGCTTCTTGGAAAACAAGATGGAAAAGATAAATTTTTTTTAGCTTAGGTAATTATTTTATCATTTAAAATTATTATTATTTACCATTTTAGAATCTTTAATATTGTGACAGCTTTATGTAGAATTCTGAAAACTCAATTTAGTGCTTTAACATCACAAGTCCCCTAAAACAATATCTAAATCTAGAGGAATTAATATATATTGATGAAGAACTCCTTATTTTTTGGGTGTATAATAGGTTTACTAAGGATATAATAGTTGATAAATGCTGAATTTTAGTTTTTGCCCACGTTGCTGTGAAATTGTAATGTGTAATACATGGGTTAAATATTGAGCCTTGGGCTTCCCTGGTGGCGCAGTGGTTGAGAGTCCGCCTGCCGATGCAGAGGACACGGGTTCGTGCTCCGGTCCGGGAAGATCCCACATGCCGCGGAGCGGCTGGGCCCGTGAGCCATGGCCGCTGAGCCTGCGCGTCCGGAGCCTGTGCTCCGCAACGGGAGAGGCCACAACAGTGAGAGGCCCGCGTACTGCAAAAAAAAAAAAAAGCAAGGCTCAATATTTTTTTTTATTTTTTTTACCTTACGCGGGCCTCTCACTGTTGTGGCCTCTCCCGTTGCGGAGCACAGGCTCCGGACGTGCAGGCTCAGCGGCCATGGCTCACGGGCCCAGCCGCTCCGCGGCATGTGGGATCTTCCCGGACCGGAGCACGAACCCGTGTTCTCTGTCTCGGCAGGCGGACTCTCAACCACTGCGCCACCAGGGAAGCCCTGAGCCTTGCTTCTTACTGATTGGGTCTTCTTTGCGCTAATCCATATAAACAGCAATAAAACTTTCCTTTGTTTGACTTTCATTTGAACTGCAGCTAGTATACTCCCTGCAGAGCATCTCAGTGATAGTTAAAAACATATTTATTTTCCCTCATCTTATGAAATATTGTTATCATTATATTTTGGTTTTGTTCAGAAGCTTCTTCAATCTCAGCCAAAATAAAGTCCAGCTGAGTTTTCTTATGGCCTAACACAGGAACATGGAAATCCACAGGAAATTTGGATGACTATTATTCCAATATTATAAAGGTGTAAAAGAGTGCCATAATGTGTACGAAAATTAAAAGGAATTTCTCAGATCAGAACAATTAAAACTACATAAACAAATGCAAATCTATATGAAATTACCTCGCCTTTTATCAACTACTATTAAAAAATCAAAAAGAAAATGTAATAAAATCAAAGTGAAAGTTTCTTGGTAAAGACTGCTCTTGGAGAAGGTGGTTTGATTACTCAGTTAATGGCATATAATGAATTTTGTTTCACTTCCGTGTGCCAAGTGACATATTAAGTATGAAGAAGAGTTAATGATGGAAAAGTCCAGTTCTCTTTATCTGGGGAAATGGGCAGGTGTTCGAGTGGTGGGGGAGTTGTTAGGTTTCAGGGTAGTTGTCCCCCTCAGAGCACCTTATATTCTTTAAATTAGTACGTTGGTGTTGGGCAGAGTTTGATTTCTGTCATTATAAGGGTATCAAGCAACTTCACTTGTGGTATTAGTCCCTTTTAGTCTATGTGATATGGTGGGATTCAAGGATTTTTAACAATTTGTGGAATTTGACATAGATAACTTATAATTAGCCTGCTTTATCATTGCAACACTGAAGTTTGTTTATTTCTTATCTGTTCATTCATTCATTCATGCCCCATCTTATTCCATAGAGATTTGAGGCACCTTATAAAAACTACATTTATGTAACCCATATATATAAGCAGACTTGTTGTGGTCCAGTCCCAGCATTAAGTCATATTCAAAGAAATAAGTATGACAGTGAAAATAATTGAAAATAATTCAAATACTTATTTCACCTCTCAGAAAACATCCAAAAGGGGAGTAAATGCATTATATATAATAGAACTTCTAAAAAATCCTCTTTGCCCATCTCTCTGAACTTCTACATGGCTGTCAGCTATCTCCCCAAACTTTCTCTGTCTTGAAACCTACATGAAGGGTCTCCTCAAATCCAGTCAGTCCTTACCTTTCTCCTTCTTTCCACCTTCATTTTTAGGTATTTTTCTTCTTTTTTCTTTTTAAATTAATTAATTAATCTATTTGTTTTTATTTATTTATTTTTGGCTGCACTGGGTCTTCGTTGCTGCGTGTGAGCTTTCTCTAGTTTCAGCGAGTGGGGGCCACTCTTCATTGTAGTGCGCGGGCCTCTCATTGTGGTGACTTCTCTTGTTGCGGAGCACGGGCTCTAGGCACACGGGCTTCAGTAGCTGTGGCACACAGTCTCAGCAGTTGTGGCTCGCGGGCTCTAGAGAGCAGGCTTAGTAGTTGTGGCACACGGGTCTAGTTGCTCTGCGGCATGTGGGGTCCTCCTGGACCAGGGCTCAAACCCGTGTCCCCTGCATTGGCAGGCAGATTCCTAACCAGTGCGCCACCAGGGAAGTCCCGGTATCTTTTCTTCTATTTCCTCTCTCATTGTATATTCTTCTCCACTTCTCTCCTCCTGCTAATTTATTTCTCACATTTGTATCAATAAGCCCAGAACCAGGGAAAGGGGAAAAAGCTGAGAATCAAACCCAGAGTTTCCCTTAGGAGGCAGCACAAGCAATGAGGTTGCAATTATCCACATATTCATATATTTTCTCTGTGTTACCCTTATAAAAATTGTAAAATACTAATTAAAAACTGAAAGTCTAGGCTAGGGAACATTATAAATTGAGATGAAAAATGGAACACTAAATGGCATGTTATTAGTTGTGTAGTTGACTCAGAACTACAGTTGACCGTAGAACAACATGGGTTTTAACTGCTCAGTCCCTCAGTCCACTTATATGCAGATTTTTTTTTTTCAATAAATACAGTCAGCTCTCTGAATCTGCAGATTCTGCATCCCTGGATTCACCCAACTGTGGATCAAACGCTTAATATAGGATTCGGGGTTGGTTGAAGCCATGGATGCAGAACTAGCCGATATGGAGGGCCGACTATGGGACTTGAACATCCATGAATTTTGGTATCTGGCTCCAGGTCCTAAACCAATCCCCCATGTGTACCGAGGGATGACTACTTCATGGTTAGTGATATAAAGGGACTCCTTTCCATAGTTCTCCCTAATCATGAGTGGAGCACACCAGTTCCCCAGGTGACAAAGCCCTTCCTAGCCTTTAATTCTGAAATTACGTAGGATTCACATCCTAGATAAAAGGAACACTAAAAATTTAGTGGTAGTGTCTTTAACATCCATAAGAGCACTTTATTGCAGTGACTATGAGTGAAAAGAGAGGATATGAAGGAGGGAGGCTGCTCTCACTCTGCTCCATCCTGTTTTGCCATGTGGGGCTCTAGTCCAGTGCTATTGTGTCTTCTAATTCTTCAAGGTCAGCCTGAAATCTGGATTTTAATGTAAAATGTCCCCATTTTAAATGCTCACCATTAGGTCATTTGGATTTTTAGAAAGTGTTTGTGGACCAAGCAGAACTTGCCAGCAGGTGTTCAATCATTCAACTGTCATCAGAGGAAGGGGGAGCCTGCATGTTTTTCACACAGGTCTTTATCAGTCTCACCTCCATCTTCTCTGCTGTGCTCAAGGTTGGTTCTTTGGCAAAGTCTAGCATCTGGTATTCTTGGATTCTCCAATACCAGCTGGGTGTCCAACCATTCAACTCAATTCTCACACTAACAGCTCTGAGTAAGTGTCAGACTACACAGGTTTAAGGGCTCAGTTTCTCAAGACTGCCCTCATCCCAGATGCTCCTTGTAAGTTCCACATCCCGAGTCAACCCATACATACAGCCAAGTTGGCTATGAATTTGGTTCCCATGATCCCTTCCTCATTCACTGGAATGACTCACAGGACTCAGGAAAACACTTTATTTACATTTACCAGTTTATTAGAAAGGGTATAACTCAGGAAGAGCCCAGTGGAAGAGAAGCATAGGGCAAAGTATGTGGGTGGGGAGAACAGAGCTTCCATGTGCTCTCTGGGTGTGCCACCCTCCTAGAACATTGATTTGTTCACCAACCCTGGGAGTTCTCTGAACTCTGTCATTTAAGGGGTTTCACGGAGGTTTCACGGGGTAGGCATGATTGATTGAATCATTGGCCATTGGTGATTGAACTGAATCTCTAGCCCCTCCCCTCTGTCACCTCTCTCAAGGTCTGGGGGTGGGGCTGAAAGTTCCAAGCTTCTAATCAAGCCTTGGTGTTTCTGGTGACCAACCCCTATCTTGAAGCTATCTAGGCCCCCTCACTCCCTACCCCTCCTCCCCACACATACCAGAGTCATCTCATTAGTATACAGAGACATTCTTGTCACTCAGGAGATATCAAATGTTCTGGGAACTCTGTGCCAGAAACCAAAGGAAGAAAAAGATCAAATATTATTTTTTATTAAACCACAGGTGTTTATTTTGGTTGATTACAAGCAAACTAGTATACTTGAGAGACGACCACTGATGAGGTTTTTTGAAGACCCTGACCAAGACTGCTGTGTGGTTGGAAGATCATCACCCTAGAGATGGGCTCTCAGATACATGAAAGCAAGGCCAGGATTTTTCTTCAAAAATCTATGTTTGGCTCACCCTTACACACAAATGAATTACCCCAGAGTTCTACACTAATTTCAGTAGGGAAAAATTTCAAAGTAGGTATTACTAGTCTCCCATTCCCTGAATTTTATTTTTGAGCAATGTTACTTCCCAAGGACATGACCAGTATATATTAATTGGAAGAAATACATCTACATACTGGATGTAAGCCAACTAAATTATGGGCATCTGCCAAAATAATTCAAAAAATTTCATGCCTGATATAAGGTTATTCTTTCTGAAAGTACCTATAATGATAGGAGGAGTTATGATCCCATATCTAGTTTATGACATTGAAATAACATTATCATACAAAGGATATGTGTGTGTCTAACTTGTTTAAAAGCAGTTAAAAAATATTAGAATATATTTTAAAAGTTGGAAGGGTGAGAGAAGTTGAGTTAGAGCATATTATAATTTTATGCCACTCATAACTGTTTTCTGTAAGCAGGCCATTCCTGCTGATCATAAATGTTGTGTTTCATGCACTAGGCCTTCAGGAAAATGTTAATTTATATACTAAACTGATTTTTTTTCAGGATTGTCTTTTTTCAGCCTTATTTTTCTCCATGTTTCTATAGTTTAAGCAGTTAACAGGGACTTAGGTTAAAATCTGAGAACAAGATCCCTGGCATCTTCATATTTCTGCTTGAAAATTTTCAGAGTAGTATTCTTTAATTAGTTGCTTGTTTTGCTTAAATGCCTTCAATAAATCAAAATTTTCTGTAATTGTGTCCCTGAAATATGTTGCTGTTATGCTGAGATATATATGTCATTGAAATATATATCCCAACGCTCTTTTCTGTAAATGTCACTGGGGAGTCTGAGCATATGATTCATTCTGAGTAAAAGATATTTTAAAAAATAGTTAACTGACTTAAAAAAAGATTTCTGGGCACGCTAAGGGGCTCTAGTAAAAGAAAAAAAATATTTGGAGGACTTCTTGGCTTTGGTCATAAAGAGTGAATACTTGTTTTCAGTGAAGATTAAAGAAATCAGATATGAAAATGAGGTGAACTCCTTAGAAATCCTGCCTGTTAAAAATTTTCCTTCCAATATCTCCACCTCCAAGAGGCTGTTTTGCAGTCACCCAACATAAAATAAGAGCTCATGTTTGTGGTATTTTCATTGTACCTTTAGATTTCAAGATGGTCCTGAGTAAACTTTTTGTTTTTCCTTGAGAAATATTTGCTTACTGCCAGTCACTGACAGGAGTGAACTTTTTCAAGTAACGTAGTCAGTGCATTGCATAGATGCAGAAATGATTTAGACATGGGAAACTAAGACACTACAGTTATATGCTGTTCAGTTTACAATTATTTATGACACAAAAGCTAATTTAGCTAGTGTGGTAGACTGAATAATGACCCCCAAAGATATCCAGCTTCTAATCCTTAGACCTGGGAGTATTACCTTCTCTGGCTAAAAGACCTTGAAGATAAGATTAGGTTAAGGCTCTTGAGATGGGGAGATTATCCTGGATTTTCTGGGTTGGCTTCTGAATGCAGTCTCAGTGTTCATATAAGAAGGAGGCAGAGGGAGATTTGACTGCAGGGAAGAATGTGTGACAGTGAAACGAGAAACTGTGCTGCTGGCTTTGAAGATGGGAGAAGGGGCCACAAGGAATACAACTCTAGCAGCTGGAGAAGGCAGGGAAAGAGTGTCTGCAGGTAGTGTGGCCCCGTGACTGATTTCGGACTTCTGACCTTCAGAACTGTAAGAGAATATGTGTGTGTTGTTCTAAACTACCAAGTTTGTGGTAATTTGTGACAGCAGCCATAGGAAGCTAATATAGCTTGTTGATTTGATGATATTAAGTTAAATAAACTATATACATAATACCATTATAAAGCAAAAGGGAATTTAAAAACTGCCAAATACTTAGTCATTTCTTAACATTTCTGTTTGCAGATTTTGGTTAATTTCCATATTGCTGTGTTTATCAGCTTATTCTTGACTGATAAGCAGTAAAATTCCTAATATTTAAATATTATATTATATTTACAGAACTTTGTCGATTACTCTTAGCAGAATGCAATTATCTTATCTCCCAGAGCAAGTTCCCTTTTCTGGTTCCCTTCCTCAGTTTATGGCTGAGGTTTATATTGCTTTTGTCTGTACGTACTGTTGATTCCCATGTACCTTTTTCACGTTGTGACTCAGCATCCTGATTTTTGGAAAAGGGAACCAGACTCCCACACGGGCACTCTATATATGCAACAAAAGCCTGTCTTGTTTCGTAAATACAAGGCAAACATTCTACACAGTAGGCATCCATTTTGTGGCAGTACCATTGTCATCCTGGTACTGGGGGGAGCGTGTAAGGTTCTCTGAAATGTCCCTTATGAAGCCACCCCCCCAAGCCTTCTCTGAAAGTGTGACAATTTGTTTACGTCCACTCCTGGCACCTGCACTTTGATTACCAGAGTCCCCTCAGATCTGCTGATTCCACCACTGTTATAATAGCACAAAGAAATCCTAGAAAAGGGAAAATTTTGTGGTGTGTCCCTGATTGGCGTTCTGTTTAGCAGTCTTTATTGGAACGCAGTTGTTTCTTGAGGCCAAGGGAAATTCTGTTACCTGTGTTCATCTGGATAGTTGCATTGCTGGTTAGTGAACTCAAAGCCAAAGGATTTCATTTTCTAACTGTGTTGGTCCTGTGGAACCAGAGTTTTTCCATTTGAACTGATGAATTCTCCTGGGGGAGAGGGGGATTTCATGATCAAAATTAGACTAAATGAAAAAAAGGAAGGCACATTTCAAAGGGTGGCACTAGAATCAGGTACATCTACAGATTTTTCCAGGGATTACTCCTGAACTTTTTGGTTTTATTTGATCATAATTCCAAGAGAGAATTTTCATTAGGTGAGTGTTTTGTTTCGTTTTGATTTTCAATGATTCCCCCCCACCCCCAGCTTTAAGTTTGATTTTATTTGGCATTTATCCCAGTTGGGAATTTGCAGTGGAAACAGAAAACTGACCTTCCGTTTGTGAAATCACAAAATGAAATGGAATACCAAAAGTGATGTTCTCCTAGAAATAATAAATAGCTTTGTGCTGGTGTCTAAATTCATAGCACAGTTAACTAACGTTAATATTTATGTACAGTGAGAAGAATAATGTCTAGAATCTCTCAGACACCTTCTTTGTTGTGTTATACTCTTTTTATATGTTACGTCATTTTCTTGGATCTTGAGAAATCCCCAAGTAGTGACAACAACAGTGGCACAACCAAGTAGGAACATCTGGTTACTGAGCTCTTACTGGGAGCCAGGCATAGGTTATGTTTAATAGTACAGGTAAGCTGTCCGTGTACTACTTAGTTTAATCATCAAAATACCCCATCTGAGGCCGTCGTTTCCCTTTCACAGACAAGGAACCTGAGTTGAGATTTAGTAACTTGCCTGAAGATGCATACCTAATAAAGAATAATGAGGGTTCAAACACAGATGTTTCTGGCTCACAGGCCAAACTTATTCTGTGGCAACACCCATTTCCCTGAGTCTGGATGTTAACTAGACTTATTATGGTGGTCATTTCATAATATATACATATATTGAGTCATTATGTTGTACACCTGAAGCTAAAATAATATGTCAATTATATTCCAATAAAAAATATGCAAGGCTATTACATGGAGTTTGGGAGGTCACAACTTGGACCTGACCTGCTTGAATACTTCCAGTGACGGGGAGTTCCCTTCTTGTTGAGACAGCCAGTTCCACTATTGGATTGCTCTGTTAGAAAGTTATATTGAACTAATGTTTATTTTTTTGTGACTTCCTCTTGCTTATTAATATGTTCTCTGGAGTTCCACAGACCAAATCTCATCCCCTCTTTACATGTAACTGGATGAAATGAGACATCAAGGGGTATGCTTAAGAAAATTAAAAAATGAAAAAACTTAAAAAAAACAGTAAAAGAAAAAGATTATATCGCCTCCCTGGCTGCTCAGTTTTGACATTTTCTACTTTTCTTCATGGAGGTATTAGCTCCAAATTGTAGAGCAGAGCTTCTTTGCCTTTTTTTTGTTTTGTTTTTTGAACATCCTTTGTATATGAAGGGTGTTCTTTCTTAACCTCTGGATTTTCCCAGGGCTGGAAGCTCTGCAGTGGAAGATGTAATCAGATGTGAGGGGGCACAGGAAAGTGCAGACTCTTAGGAAGGTTTAGTTTGGATTTAAAAGGCTTTTTTTTTTAACCTCAAAAATAGCTTTAGCACATTTCCTAAGCTCAGCCAACTG
Organism: Mesoplodon densirostris; assembly: GCF_025265405.1. Classification (NCBI taxonomy): domain Eukaryota; kingdom Metazoa; phylum Chordata; class Mammalia; order Artiodactyla; family Ziphiidae; genus Mesoplodon; species Mesoplodon densirostris. Next base: position 36,924,208 of record NC_082672.1, on the reverse strand, counting down.
TTAGAGGCAGACAGGACCTTGAAAATCATGTCAACCTCTTGCTTTTGTTTACCTTAGAAGTCCTGGAGGGTTTATCTTATTTCCAAAGAAGGTCACAACTGATTGTCAGACAGCCAAGCCCAGAACCTCTTTCCTTCCTGTGAGCATATTCTCCATTGAAGCCTACCAGGTTGCCAAACCACTCTCCCTCAAATAGTTCAGAGAATTTCCAAAGTCCAGTGGATTTTATTTTAAAGTCAAGGTATATATATGCCATAACACCTTTAGGAGAGATCCTGGAGGCCCTGTGGCCATTGTGAATTCCTGTTCTACAACTTAACCAAGCCCTGTGACCTGGCAAAGTGGCCCTAATTTTTCTCAGCCTTCCTTTTCTTATCTGTAACATGGAGATAAGATTGCCTACCTCCTTGGCCTTTTGTGAGGATAGGATAATATTTATAAAGTACATAACACAGTGCCTGGTTCATTAGTCAACTCAATAGTAGTTGCTGTTAGAAGAAAGCTCTTTCAAACTTTTTGTAATAATCTTTTTTAAAAAATAAAACTCAATTTAAAAAATGTGACACTATATGTGTTAAATTATTGTAGGAAGGAGACTTCAAAGGCTAAATACTTAAAAAAATTTTGGGGGGGACTAGATGTTGTACATGGTTTAAAATCCGAAATATATAAAAGAGAAGCAGAAAGTAATTTTTCTTACTCTCTCTTTCCCCACAGCTACTACCTTTCTTTAGCTGGAAACTCACTTTACAAATTTTTTGTTATACCCTTGTAGACATATTCTATGCACATACTCAATAAGCTTTAAATATGAAACGATTTCTGTCTTCAGTCTTTCCTCTAGTCTCGTACTAATAGGGCTGTCTGTTGAGTCAGCTCTAGGTCAGCACTGTCCAGTACTTTCTGTGATGACAGAAGTGTTCTATATATGTGTTGTTCAATACAGTACCCACTAGCACATGCCTCTATTGAGTTCTTAAAATATGACTCTTGTAACTGAAGAACTGAATTTAAAATTTTTATTTAATTTTTATTACATTTAATAACCACAGGTGGCTAGTTAGTGGCTACCATATTAGACAGTGCTGTGCTAGATATTTATGTCTATGGTACTTTTTATAGAAACACATGGACCTCAGATTATAGAATTAAAGAAAGAGTCATAGAGAGCTAAGTTAATATTAATTAAAGAAGTCTATAGTTTAATCTATTTTTAATTATATGTGGCTAATATATTTTTAAGTATCTAAATAAGGAGATGAGAGTTTATTTTTGAGAACATGTTGCTAATCAAAGAAAGCTGTGAAATGGCATGTTTGTAGGAGGGTAGATCTCAAACAAATCAGAACATAACCTCATTTATCTATTTATTTTTTCAAGAAGTATTTATTGAATAGCTGATGTGTACCAAGCATAGGCCCTGGGAGTATGGCATTAACAAAACCTAAACAAGTCCCTGCCCTCATGAAGCTTTCACTCTAGTGTTAATGAAAACCTCCTCTCTCTATTTGGTGCCTTTTTGTGTTACATTCCACTGGCGGTCAGCAAGCACCAGGGGAGACCTCTGCAGAGACAAAGAAAGGAACTTGCTCCAGGCCCTTGGCTTTGATGGCCTCCAGTGCTCTGAACTTATTTCCTTTAGTAAAGGAAAAAGCTTCAGAGGAAAACAGTTTTCATTGAGCTACTAAAAAAATGCTTTCTTTAGCAGTATCACCTTATTTATTTCTGTAGTCGGCTATCTCTGGGTTAGGATACGAGTAGGGGAAAAAGTGAGGTGTGCATATGTCTTACAAGTGCACACAATTTTAATGTAAAAAGAGCCAAGAGATTCCAAAATAAGTCCCTTAGTATTCCTTTTTTTAAATTGAAGTATTGTTAATTTACAACGTTGTGCTAGTTTCAAGTGTACAACAGATTCAGTTATACGTACATACATACATATATATTCTTTTCCAGATTTTTTCCATTATAGGTTATGACAAGATGTTGAGTATAGTTCCCTGTACAATACAGTAGGTCCTTGTTTATTTTATACAGTCCTTTAATATCCTTTATGGAAAGTTACGTATAAGAAGCTCAGAATCACGATGGTGAGCCACACTGCCTCATTCTTCTGCTCTTGGGGAAGGTCTGACTAGTGTAATTGCCCCTACCTTTACATTTTCTCCCCTAAACAGTGATTGCCTCTTAGTGTTAGCATTTCATTTGATTTAAGTGTTATTTTTATTTTTCTGCATTTTCAAAATTTCCTAGTATGAAAACATATTATTTTCATAATAAAACAAAGAACAATAAATTATATTGTAAAAAAATAGTTCAGTCAGAGAGATGATGAAAGCCTGAAATCATTCCATGGGAGCAGAGACCAAGAAAAAGAGGTGTATTTGAGAGGGAGAGATTTAGGAAATAGAATTGACAGGGCTTGGTTACAGTAGTGAGAGGAGATTGTGTAATAAACACTTGTTATATGAAACTGTGATCTATTTTTAACAAAGACAAATGAGCATCACAAAAGGTTTTTAGTTTTTTGTTTTTTGGGGGGTTTTTTTTGGATTCACAGCAATCAAATGTTAAATATGTCTCACCATTTTCAATCACTCATCTGTTTAAGATGACTTGCCAGGAAATTTTTTTAAATTAATTAATTAGTTAATTTTCGTTGCATTGGGTCTCTGTTGCTCTGTGCGGGCTTTCCTCTAGTTGTGGCGAGCAGGGGCTACTCTTCGTTGTGGTGCGCGGGCTTCTCATTGTGGTGGCTTCTCTTGTTGTAGAGCACGGGCTCTAGGTGTGCGGGCTTCAGTAGTTGTGGCTCGCAGACTCTAGAGCGCAGGCTCAGTAGTTGTGGCGCACGGGCTTAGTTGCTCCGCAGCATGTGGGATCTTCCTGGACCGGGGCTCGAACCCATGTGCCCTGCATTGGTAGGCGGGTTCTTAACCAGTGTGCCACCAGGGAAGCCCCAAGTAATTTTTTTAGTCCACCATATAAATGTGTACATTTGGGGCCATTAAAAAAGCTTTGGTGAGGGGCTTCCCTGGTGGCACAGTGGTTGAGAGTCCGCCTGCCGATGCAGGGGACACGGGTTCATGCCGCTGTCCGCGAAGATCCCACATGCTATGGGGCGGCTGGGCCCGTGAGCCATGGCCGCTGAGCCTGCGCGTCCGGAGCCTGTGCTCTGCCACGGGAGAGGCCACAACAGTGAGAGGCCCGCGTACCACAAAAAAAAAAAAAGAAAAAAAAAAAAAAGCTTTGGTGAAATAAAGGGAGTTTATTTTCTTATGTAACTTTTTGTTTCCAGTTATCTTAATTTGGTAATAACAAAACCCTTTTGTGAGAATGTCTTAGAATGATACTGCTTCCAAGAACAAAAGGGAAGGCTTAAAAGATAAAAGCCCTAAAAAGGAATGTTTGAAGAGCATTAACTATACCACATTTATCTGATTGGCAGTTATCCCCCCCTTAGAAAAGTATTAACAATGTATTTCCATGCTTTGGGGAAGGATTTTACAGTGGGCTTCCAGACCTCTCATCTGATTTCCAGTTACAGGATCAGAATGTTCCACTCATATTGATAACCTCCAGAGAAACAAATTCTCATGAGTTCTCTAGTCAAAACAAAAGATGTAGCTGATTGTAAAGTTACTGAAGTGTTAAATTGTACTCTGTCTTCTGTTAAACAAGTTTGGTATTGCTATTATCTAGCTTTTTTTTTTCTTCTGAAATAACAACTATGTTTGGCTATATGGGTTGACAATAATTGTCTGTGTGGAAAGGGGGGGAAATGAATGAAACAATGTATCCCATTTTGTTATTTCCACGTGTGAAAATCTCTAACGAGATGCCTCCAACAGTGCTGCTGTTCATCAAAACATGTGCCCTAGATCTGAGTGAATTTAATTATAGTGGGAACAGTGAAATAAGGACATTTAAATTAACTTACAGTAGAAAAATTCAGGAGATTAAGAAGCAGCAACATATCTCAGTCTGCACAGAACTAATTTTTTTTTTTTTTTTTTTTTTTTTTGCGGTATGTGGGCCTCTCACTGTCGTGGCCTCTCCCGTTGCGGAGCACAGGCTCCGGACGCGCAGGCTCAACGGCCATGGCTCACGGGCCCAGCCGCTCCGCGGCACGTGGGATCTTCCCAGACCGGGGCACGAACCCGTGTCCCCTGCATCGGCAGGCGGACTCTCAACCACTGCGCCACCAGGGAAGCCCCAGAACTAATTTTTGAAGTCTCTTTTCTCTCCTTCCTGGAAGGAATCATTTTTGGAAGTGGGCAGTAACGTTCATCTCAAGCATGTTTTTGTTAAACCAGTATATCAGAACAAGATCAGCATGTCCTCTGGATACAGAGATCAGCTCTTTGCATAGACCTCCCTAAGCAAAGAGCTGATCTCTGTGTGATACCAGGTTACTGCATATTAATTTCAGCCTCATACAGAAATCTTGATCGAGAGAGAAATTGTTTTATTAGGAGCATTATCTGACGCACCTTTGCAAAGAGCCACCTACTCTTTTACCAGAAAAAAACAGTTTAAAATCTGAGGATAGAAAATAAAAACATGCTTACTGGATATAATTCCTTTTTATGAATTTCCAATTTTGTTTAGTTTGTGTTCTTATTTGTTTTTTTAACAAGTAAACCTAAAGAGAGAGCTAAGCTAAGAGATGGGCAATATATTCATTTATGATTTTTTTCCAGCTTTCCTTTCTCCTAGGCCATATACTCATTTATTAACAATGAAAATATAAGAACTTGGCTGTTCAGTGAATAACAGCTTAGTTGAAATGTTTTGTTAGAACATGGTATGGTACCTTTATCTCAAAAGCTGAGTTTTTGAACTATACCATGAACTTTTTGAACTAAGCATGAACTATACCATGTTTAGTTCTCATGTCATCCTATGATTGCATTTGGGTATATTCTACTGTTTCTGTTTGTTTGTATTTTACTGTTGATACATATTTTTTCAATTGATCCTAATAAAAGACCCCGTTAGATAGCTAAGCCTCAGTGAGGGACCTCTTTAGACTGTTAATTTTTCCAACATTACAGAGCAAATCAGCATAACATCAAACCTTAGTCCCTGTTTGATCCTACAGTTATCTCCTTTTTCTCCCAAAACATTTCATCCATTGCCCAACATCAAATTGTATAGATGCTCAAGAGAGCAAAGGAAATAGACATGTGTGTGAGAAAGCCAACTGTGCCTAGATAGAAGGGGGAAAAATGATCCTAATTTTAAAAATGTTTATATATGACCAGACTGCCATGTATAGTAGAGGCCAAGGCCCTTACTCTTTACATTCTGGGGCGGTAAAAACATTCTTAAGAAGGACTAGTGAGTACAGGGTGACACGTCAGTTAACCAGAGTGATACATCAACTGGAAAATATTTTGAGTTACTGGATTTCAGTGAATTATTATAAACTTCTGTTATACGTCTTTGACTTAGGAATGAAGAATTGAAAACATCAAATATGTTAACTAATGTATCAGTCAGCTATTATATTAGTAATCATAACAACTATATGTTGTCATTGTGGCATTTTCTATCTCAGGAAATGCAGCTCTTTCTTCACTACTACTATCATATATGTAAAGGAGAGGAATTACTCAGACCTCAACCAGTTCATACCTTGCCAAACCTTGCTCCTCAGTGTGTGAGCCAATTATAAAGGATTTGTTTTTATAAATATGCTTGCCCATCCGTCCAAAGGTACCCTTGAAACCAGAAACACTTGAAAAAAAATGTAACACACTAAACATGGCATTGTAGTAGGGTAGCTGCATATCTTGATAAAAAATACCTAACATTTTATAGCCTATAGAAGAATCTAGTATTTCCTCAGGTCTAAAGCATTTCCCAGTGATTTTTTTTGAGACATAAGTATGGAGGATATAAAATTGAGGAAAGGCCACAGATCTCCACATAAGAATTTTTAAGTGATTAAAAAAGAAAAAAAAGATAACAGGAAAGTGTAATTAACAGTAATATAAAGAGTTTTCCATATCAGGTAATTAGTTTCTCAAAGCCCAGTAGCATGAAATTAATATGATTTCTCTTAGCAAATTATTTCTTCCTTTTATTTTTCCTTTTTTTTTTTCTCATCCCTAGATTGAAAAAGAAAAAGCAAGCCAAACAAAATGCAGAGACAGCCTCAGCTATGGCTACAAGGACTCATTCTGGAAAAGAAGATGCTAGTACAGTCATTTTAGAACGAGACATGTGCAACATTGCTGTGGAAGAGGAATATATTACTGATGAGAAAAAAAAGAGAAAAAGTAATCAGTTAAAGGAGATCAGGCGTACAGAACTAAAGAGATATTATAGTATTGGTGAGTATTGGTGGCAACTTTGCAGTATTTTCATTTTAAAAATCTGTAATAGTTTTTGAAAAATGATAATTTGTAACTGGTCATAATATATAATAATAATAGTAACAGTTTATTGAGCAGCTACTATGTGTGTGTGTATATATATAATATATAATGTGTAAAGGGAATAACAATTATATAATAATTTATATTTATATAAATATATATAAATATTGTGTAAAGATATATATATATTATATATATATATATATATATATATATATATATAATCTTGTTTAAAGGGAATGACAATTGAATAATGTTGGTGTGTCTTGTTTAATTTTATGTTCCCAACATCTAACACAGTGTCTAGCACATTGTGTCTGCTCATAAATATTTATTAAATGAATGGTCACTTTCCTTGTATGGGAAATATTTTTCTTAATATTTATAGACATGTCCATAAGAATGTTGATAGAAATGCCTGCACTGTTTCCTAGGCAATAGGAAATGGAGGAGAAATGGCCTAGCATCCATTGGTTAAAAAAAAAAAGACCATGATGATGATGACTTGAGAGTTGTAGCTGAGGGGAATCTTAAAATGAGTCCATAGTATCATGTAGTTTCTGAGGATAGTCATTGCAGCTGCATTAGCACAGGTGGCTTGTCTAGCACGATGGAGGTGATGATCCTGCTTTACTTTACCATTCATCTCATACCTACTGCTCCTATCACATGCAGGCCTGGAGTATGTTCAAAAGAGAATGCAAAGGGACTTCCCTAGTGGTGCAGTGGCTAAGAATCCGCCTGCCAGTGCAGGGGCCGTGGGTTCAAACCCTGGTCCAGGAGGATCCCACATGCCGCGGAGCAACTAAGCCCATGCACCACAACTACTGAGCCTGCACTCTAGAGCCCACAAGCCACAACTGCTGAGCCCACGGGCCACAACTACTGAAGCCTGTGTACCTAGAGCCCGTGCTCCACAACAAGAGAAGCCACCATAATGAGAAGGTTGTGCACCACAACGAAGAGTAGCCCCCGCTCACAGCAACTAAGACCCAGCACAGCCAAAAAAAAAAAAAAAAAAAGAGTGCAAAGAAAGGGAACCAGGAGATGAAACTTGATGTGGCACACGGGTTACAGTGTACTTGAGATTGCTAGGCTCAGAGACGGAAGACTAAGGAGGTCTCTGAGAATAAACTGCAGTCCAGTATATGAAACCTGGGCTGGTAGCAGGCACTGGGTCCACAGGGTCCCAAACTTGGTTCCAGTTGATGCCAAAGTTACAGGGACAGATCTCGTCTCTGTGTTAATATAACTCTCTACTAGTGCTCATCAAACATAAAGGTGGGCTGCCATTGGGATGGTTATAAATGAGCTTTTGCTGACATTGCTCCAACAGAGGGAGATGAGGTATCTGCAGTGGAAAGCCTGTGGTTTGTAGTATTCCAGTGGGTTCCCGTGATTATGTCATATATTACATAGCTTCATGGATGCTTTTAGTCTGAAGCCACTCAGCATTTTATAAAAAGCTGTAACTGTCAACCTATTGAAAGAGACTTCTGTGTGATTAATAAACTTCCTCTTAAAATTTTAAGTGTTGAGTATTATCCTTAAAAGGGAAAGAGGAGTAAGGAAAATTGAATTTCACATTTTTTACAGTGTACACATTGGACATTTGAAAATGTGTGGTTTTTACAGTTGTACAGTTTAAAATACTATCTTTTCTCATCCTACTTTAAATGCTGCTGCTTAAGCAGTATTTTTAAATGGAGACATTTTGCTCTGTAGGGTTTCCCTGAAGGAGGTTGATAGAGTCCTATCCATTGAGATTTCTTTTTTCATGATGCTGTACTAACTGCAGATGCTGCTTTGGGATAGCTTTTTAACGTGCTGCCCTCTGTTGCATGTGTAACACTTTGAATGTGAAACAATACCCTTCACTCTGCTCTTTACCTAACTAACTATTACTAGACTTCACCAAATCACCTCAGTCATCTTTTCTTCCAGGAAGTCCTCCCTGTCCCTGGACAGGTTAGACTTCCCCTCTGCATTGTCATCATGGATTTATTTATCTGCTCTCCTGTTTACAGGCTGCTTTGGCTTGGACCCTGTATTATTAGCTTTGTGTAGTATCTGCATTACAGGTGCTCTTTAAATGTGCCTTGAGTGGATGACATGTACATAGATGAATGAATACTGTGATTTGTTTGAGTTTCATGAAAATTCTGGAAGAATGTAGGCAACATTACAATAGTTGAGTCAGAATTATCCTGTGATTTTATTTGGTGACAGTTAAGTAAAGAGATGCCATTGTAGTTTTTCATTTTCTCTCAAGAATGGCAGTGATAACAACGGTTTGGAGGTTTGAGGCATTTTCTTAGGAGAATCCAGTGCTTATAGAAAACTACTAGGTGGGCCATTGAGTCCCAGGATTCCTTGTCCCTTTTCGCATCTGACCCTAGCTGACAGACAGCTCTGTTGGCAGGTTTGCTTGATCTCATAGGGCTGATGTGGCATATTTCCTAGATTCCCATCCCAGAATGTTGTCCCGTACCACTAGGTGGAGTATTAGACCTCAAGTCAAAAGTAATTCTAGTCCAAGTTCTTTTGGTGGCTCTAGTCTGGGGAGGAGAGATGCTAAAATGGGAGGATCTGTCAGCCACATTAAGGATTTGGACTTTATCCTGTGTCAGTGGTAAGCCGCTGGGGGAACTCCATTAACTGTCTGTTTTAAGAGGATAAATCTAAGGACAATGCATGGAAGTGAGTCTGAAGGCAGGTTGGAGACTGGGGCAGAAGAGAAACAGCACCCTAAGGAGAGATTTTGCTCATAGAAACAGCAGTATTTGGTGACCAATGTAGTGTGTGAGGGAGAAAAAGAACAGAGTCAAGAACTGACAAACTGGAAAACTCAAGAAGAAAGAAGGAAAATAATGAATTTGTGTTTGGAGGTATTTTAGAGGAACCAAATGGATTTGTCTAGAGGGACCTGGATTTTGGGTGAAAGGCCTGGAAATTGCTACTTAAAGGTGTGAGGTAAATATGTGTAAAAGAAGTAATCCAGGGAACGCACAGAAAGTCAAAACAAAAAGTTAATGGAGGGACTTCCCTGGTGGCACAGTGGTAAAGAATCCACCTGCCAATACAGGGACATGGGTTCAAGCCCTGGTCCGGGAAGATCCCATATGCCTCGGAGCAACTAAGCCCGTGCGCCACAACTACTGAGCCTGCGCTCTAGAGCCCACGAGCCACAATTACTGAGCCCGCGAGCCACAAGTACTGAAGCCCGTGCACCTAGAACCCATGCTCCACAACAAGAGAAGCCACTGCAATGAGAAGCCCATGCACCGCAAAGAGGAGTAGCCCATGCTCGCTGCAGCTAGAGAAAGCCCGCGCACAGCAACAAAGACCCAATACAGCCTAAAATAAATAAATAAAAAGTTAATGGATGATAAATGATAACTTATAGAAAAACAGACTGGAAGGATCTATAACAATATGTTGATTATTGTTTTCTCTGGGTACAGAAATTGCAAAGGAGTTTTGTTTTCTTTATGTTCTTGCACATTACACAGTTTAAATTTATTTTTAATATTAATCAGAAAATTATAGAGAACTGAATAATGTAATAGAGAAAACCCAAGGGCTTTAGAAAAAGAACATTAGACAAATGTAAAGTTCTATCATCAATATAAAAGAAAATGATTACTTTCTGTAGGTATCTATTTCCACATCTGTAACTACCTACCTGATTTAAGGAAGCATATTTTGACAAAATAATGTTTTTTACTTATTAAAGTAGATTTATCTGTGCCTCATGTAAGCCTTGGGTAGTAATTCACTACTCTCTCCTACCACTTCGGAGAACACTACAGCTAAGATACTGATAAAAGATGTTATGGAAAGACTGAGTCACTAGAATTGTCTTGTAACAAAATGGTGCCAATTCCAAAAGTGTTTTGTTTTTGAGAGGGGAAGTAGGAGAAAGGAAGTGGATTAATTACATCGAGGCAGATGGCATCAGATAAATCTAGATCTAGCACCTAGTGTAGCACGGGGCACACGGTAAGCATCCACACAAAAGCTTCTAACGTAAGTGAACTCAACCCTTCTATGCTTGCACTTGTATTTACTGATATATAGGGCTCCTTATTCACTTATTCTCTTTATTTATATAAACCCTTAAGGAATTGTTTTGTTTTGTTTTGTTTGCGGTATGCGGGCCTCTCACTGTTGTGGCCTCTCCCGTTGTGGAGTACAGGCTCTGGACGCGCAGGCTCAGTGGCCATGGCTCACGGGCCCAGCCGCTCCGCTGCATGTGGGATCTTCCCGGAACGGGGCACGAACCCATGTCCCCTGCATCGGCAGGCGGACTCTCAACCACTGCGCCACCAGGGAAGCCCAGGAATTGTTTGATAACAATATATTTTTATAATTTTATATTTTAACAATGTTAATATATTTTTCAAAATTAGCTATTAAGTTATAGTTAAGTTTGACACAAGTAGTAGGAATGTTTACATATGTTTCAAAAGATGTTTGGTCCATATTACAATATCAAAATATATTAAGTTGCATGAATTATATCTCAAAATTCTCTTACATTAAAGGAATACATTATTCCTTAATCTTAGAATAGTACACATCTTTGCTTCTATGGAAGTGGAGATAGGAATGGGAATTTTACAAATGTGGATAATATCTCAGTGGGAAGTTCTTTAACTGAAACACAGATATATAGATGTAAGACCTGAAAGAGATAGAGAAATTTTATAAATATGGGAGGCCAGCCTAAATTGGAATAAAATATATCACTATGTTTTTGTAGTGTTTTAATATAAAAGGTTAATACTAAGAATCCTGGGTAGTAAAGTAGAAATTGTAAGAGAATTGGGAGGTTATTTTAACAAACAGAAAGCACTTAGGTAAGAGTTTGGTCAGTTTTGTGGTTATTGCAACTAAGATTTATTTAGAGAAAACCTCTGCAGTGTAAAGAATGAATTTAGCTTTTCAATAATAAATCTGCAATGTCTAAATCATTTCACATCATAGTTTTCCTTCCTGAGTTCAAAAGGAACTTAACAAGAGTAAAATAAATGAAATTCTCCACTTTTCCTTCGTTAAACATTTTTGGGGTTTGCTACAGGATGAAAGTCACCAACTATTGAATTACTTCTCACGATGGCAACCCTGACACGTTTCCTCATACAGATTACTTTTTCTTAGGATATTTTCTAACCACATGTGTGAAGATTTCCTATCTGTTGCTTATCTTTGTTTCACTTAGCAAGTTCAAAAAGCCAAAGATGTGCTATTCTGATAAATTAATTCCTAAACATAAAAGTAGGTCAAACCACAAACATACAATAGCATGACTCTTCTGTTCAAAAGTAATGATCATTTTAGTGCTTTAGAGCTCAAATGAAAGGACCAAAATGGACTTTGATGTGGAAAGAGGATATTAAGAACCTTATTCATATTTTTTTAATCAAGCAGTGTATAAACACTTCAGGGACTTGGGTATAAAATAAATCGAAATTATTAGGATGGAAATAATTAGGCTTGTGCTTCTTGGGGCCATCAAGGAAGTCAAACTAATGTTTAAAGTGAAGTCATACCATGAAAGCCTAGGTGGTGAACTGGTCCAATCTGGCAAGTGCCCCCAGAAGGCAAAGGTTCATCACAGAAAGAATGCAAGCATTAAGAGAGAAGATGACAGATGTGGGAGGCATAAGTGAAGGACCTAGGAATCAAAGGTGTTCTTGGTGAGGAGGTCAGAACAATGGGAATAGGAGCAGTAATCAGACATAGTGTAAGATAAGAAGAATGCTTTCATGAGCTGAAACTCGTACCCGACTTCTAAAATCAGAACAGCTCATCATATTTAAGCAAAATTAAGGGGAAAACTCTGCACTTAAATGTGACAAATGTTTACAGTTATGGATAAATGGTAAAAACAAACAAAAAAACAAACAGGCAAAAAGAAAAAAACCCACAAAAAACTTAACAAAATGTTCCCTACGAAGGAGCAGAGAAGAGAGGCACAGACTTCTCCACAGCAGTGAACACCAGAGGAATTAAATCTCCGTCAGGATTGTGAAGTAAAAGTTGTTTTTCAGACTCAAAGACAACAGGACATCCTCAGACATACTAAGGTTTCAGGAAACATACCTTTTGTATCATACCTTTCTTAAAATAAAGTTACTGAGAGGGAGTGATGTTTTTTTCTGAGACATATGTCAAAATGTAGTCCTCAAGAATGAAAAAGTCATTTTTATTTATTTATTTAGTTAGTTAGTTATTATTTTTGGCTGTGTTGGGTCTTCTTGCTGCACGCGGGCTTTCTCTAGTTGTGGTGAGCAGGGGCTACTCTTCTTTGCGGTGCGAGGGCTTCTCATTGCGGTGGCTTCTCTTGTGGATTGCGGCTCTAGGTGCGTGGGCTTCAGTAGTTGCAGCATGCGGGCTCAGTAGTTGAGACCTGTGAGCCCTAGAGTGCGTGGACTTCAGTAGTTGCGACGCGCGGGCTCTAGAGCGCAGGCTCAGTAGTTGTGGCACACGGGCTTAGTTGCTCCAAGGCTTGTGGGATCTTCCTGGACCAGGAATGGAACCCATGTCCTCTGCATTGGCAAGCTCATTCTTAACCAGGGAAGTCCTGAAAAAGTCATTTTATAAAAGAATTGGTGGTCAGCATTGCAACTAATAAAACATAAAATTAAAAATACATAATAATGATTGTAAACCTGACTATAAGTAGGAGTATAAAAAGGCATCATAATTCTTTTTTCCAGCTTTACTGAGATATAATTGACATAAAATTGTGTAAGGTTAATGTATACAATGTGTTAATTTGATATATGGATATATTGCAAAATGATTGCCACCCTAGCATTCACTAACACCTTCATCTGGTCACATAATTACCATTTCTTTTATGTGGTAAGAACATTTAAGAGGTGCTCTCTTAACAACTTTTAAGTATAGCGTACAGTATTTAACTGTGATCACCATGCTGTTCATTAGATCCTCAGAACCTATTTATCTTATCGCTGGATGTTTGTACTCTGACCAACGTCTCCCCATTCCCATACCCCCCAGGGCCTGCTAACTGGCTGGGTTTCGCTCAAGGGAACCTCCTTCCTTTTCCTCACAGCTCCAGCCCTCCCATTAACACAGTGTATTGTAATCCATTCTAGTCACTAAGTGAAGCAGCTGTGTTTCACAGAACCTGCTGTACTTGTTCGGGCTGAGAGTCTAGTCCTCTTATGACTATAGTGGTCTGCATCTTGCAAATCTTGTTTCCTGCTCAGTCCGTCGTGTGATATCACATTTGTATTATGAGAAATCTCACTTTTAGAGAAACACTCAAATGTGGATGGGGCCAAGGGAAGGACAACAGATTAGACTAAATAGGGTTAGTGATTTTTCAGTTTGAGTGATTTTGAAAAATCAAATTAGAAGTGAACTGGGGAGAGTGCAAGGGAAAAACACTGATAGGAGGAATGTGATCGGATCTTTTTGGAAGGCAGTTTGGCCATTTTTATTAAGAGCTTTACTTTTGCACACCCTTTTCCCCAACAAGTCTGTTTGCAGAAGCTTACCCTAAGGAAATGATTATGAACGTAGTGGATTTGACCACAGCGACTATCATTGCATGTTTAAAATAGTGGGAAAATTAAAATAATATAAATAACTTTAAATGGAATACTATGTGCCATTTTTTGTTTTCAATATATGTTTTTAAAAATAATTATTTACTTATTAGTATTTATTTATTTGGCTGCATTGAGTCTTAGTTGCGGCACGCGGGCTCTCTAGTTGTGGCGTGCGGGCTCCAGAGTGCGCAGGCTTAGTTGCTACACGGCATTGGGATCTTAGTTCCCCGAGGAGGGATCAAAAGCGCGTCCCCTGCATTGAAAGGCAGATTCTTAGCCACTGGACCACCAGGGAAGTCCCACCGTTTTTTAAAGATGAAGAAAAACAGTTAATGACGTGGGAAATTTTCACAAAATATTGTTACAGTAGAAAAGCAGGTTGACAATAGTGTATGGACTACAATTCCATCTTTGTGTAAAAGAAGGAGAGCTGTTGGAAGTATATTTACCAGAATGCAAACATTGTTTCTCTCTGAATGGAGGTAAAATGGGTGATTGGTATTTTCTTCTTTCATTCAACTGTATTTTAAAATGACCACAGATAGTTTTGATTCATATAGAATTGGTTTTCATGTTTCCTAAATTTTCTCCTAAAGCTTAAATTCACTCAGTTAAGCCCTTGATCCATTTATAAAAAAGAAAAAAGACATTTTGAAAGAGTTTTTCAGAGGGTGGGAAAGAAGGTGAGGAGGAGAGGAGAAGCAGCATCAGACATGAGGAAGAACAGAAAGAATCTATTGATATTTTGGGTGAGTGTCTCCTGTGGGCTAGATGCCTTATTTCATTATTTAATTTTCTACGTATCACGATCTGCTGCAGGCAATAGTAAGCCTGTTCTATAAATGAGAAAATCTAGAAGCTGAAAAAGTTGCAGAAGTTCCCACCACAGCTCAGCATGAAGCAGGGTTTAAGCCAAGGTCTCTGGTACCAAAGCCCGAGTGAAACCTCCCCCATCTTTCTGCTTCTCCTGAATCAACTCTGAGAGAAAAATAAGGCAAAAGTTAAATCAAATTTTAGTGTCTTGTCCACTGCCTCAAGAACATTGTTGTATCTTAGTAAGGAAGAAAAAGTTGACTGTACATGGAATTACCTTTTCCCCTGAGCTATAATGAGTGATGTTAAGGTTGGAAGTTCTCTCTGGGCTTAACTGCTGGACCTAGTCACATACATAGTTACATTCAGAACACTCACTGGTTTTACAACGAAATCAAATGCTGAGAGAACAACTGAAATAACCTGGTTCCTCAGAGTGAGACTAGTTCATTCATTCCACAGTACAGCATTGGTGGTATAGTGGTGAGCATAGATACCTTCCATTCATTCCACAAACAATTGAGGGCTTGCTCAGAGCTGAGGGTGGCATTGGGCTCTGAGGTAAAACGTTCCGTGATAGACAACTCCTCTGCCCTTCTTACAGTCTAGGTTTTACTTCAGTGTGACTCATTTTAATCAAGGACTGTCGTGCCTGTGATGTGCTTAAAAGAAGGAAAATCACATCTACTGCAAGCTGTTTCCCTTTGTGTCAACTGAGAATGAAACATGGAGTTTACATTGAGTACAGCGTTCTTCCTCATGTTCCTACCCTCTCCAGGCTCAGGAGAGGAAGGCTCCTCATGGCACAGCTGTTTAAACTTTTATTGTTAGCAGTTTAGGATCAGGTATTCCAGAAGTTACCCTTAGAATCCTAAATAATAGTATTGAATGTTTTCATTGCACTCTTCACAGAGGCAGGTCAATAATATGGAAAGTGTGCATCACCAATAGAGAAGATGTGACTTCTTTAATCAAAGACAAGTCCTGTATTTTCTTCAAAGACATTTATGACTTTACTTTTTACTATTAAATCTTTGATCCTTCTGCACTGATTTGAGGGTGATCTGGGTTTTTCTCTAAATGTTAGCTAGTGTTCACCAACATCATTGAATGATAATCCATAAGGTTTCCTGAGCCCTTTCTTCGCACATTGTGGAGTGCTTTACCTGTTCGAATTGCCTTATCTAATCCCTACAGTAACTCTCTGTGAGAGTCCAGTTGGCATTCCCATTTTACACCCTGGGAAACTGCTTTCATTAAGTAAAGTCACTTGTTCAAGGTCACACAGTGAGCCAGGGGCAGACAAGGACTTGTTCTGTCTCCCTGATGCCAGAGCCTGCTCTATAATAAGTTAGACATTTATGTGAAAACTCAGCCTTTTCTTTTCTGGTTTATAAAGGTACCTTTATTTTACATGAAATTCTTTCAATACAGCTCTGATTTTTAGTTATTTCACCACAATGTTTTAATTGCTATGGCTTTATAATTGTGTGTTTTAACATCAATACAGTATACCTACCCTCATTTCTCTTTCAAAAATAATTTTGGATAGTCTTAATGTATTTAGCTTCTAGTCTTATATATTTATGCCTGGTTAACAGTTTGACATGTTTCCCTTCTCCAAAATGTTTTTTAATTTTTGACCTAAATCGCATATAATTTAAAAATTAATTTGAAGAGAAAGTGAAATATTCACAAGAATGATGTTTCCTATTTAGGAACATTATATGCACCACCCTGTATTCAAGCTTCCATTTATATACTTAGGAGAACCTTTAAAACTTTTTTTATATATCTTTTGCCATTATCTTGCTGTATTTATTCTTAGATATTTTCTAGTTTGATACCATTATGCTGGAACTTTTCCAAATAGTTTTTATCACGAGTATAAAAGATTGCTACATCTGGTCACCCTACTGAACAATTTTATGATTTCTGGATGTTTTTATGATGTTGGCTTTTGAGGTAGATAATTAATTCATCTGCTATTAATCAAATTTTCATTTCTCTCTTTTCAGTATTTAAAACTTTTTTATGACTAGAAATTCCAGAACAAAGTTGAGTATAAACTATGATAGTAGGAATTCCTGTATTTATTTTGGTTAGTGTTTTACTTTTTATATTTGCTTTTGGTTTCTGCTATAAGAATTCATCTGTTTACTCAGGCATGCTTTAGGAAGGTTTAGAATAGTGCTTAGAGTGCTTAATTCTAGAGACCATTGGGGAACAAGTGGGCACATGGAGTCCATTCTGCACACATGTTGCCTTTCAGGGCTCTAAAGGGTGGCCTCCAATAAAGGGCAGGGGTTCCCTCTTCCTCCTCGGGATTTCCAAGCTGTCTCCTTATGTTTGAAGTGTTTCTGCTTTCATGTCCACTACAGAGTTTATTTTTATGACCTTGAGTACTTGTAGTTTAGCCTTGCCTCACATTAGGTTAGCCTCTTTGTTGTAATTTAGTGGACTGGGAGATACAATGCCCAGAAGCCTTAAAAGCTTTGCTGGAAGTGCTCTCAGGCATTTGTCTTCATAGAACAACAGGAATAAAAAGAATGGGTGGAGCTTGTGCAGTGCCTGTGGGTATCCCTCCCACTGCATACCCTGGAATCTTCTGTACTTAAAAGCTTTGCTGGAAGTGCTCTCAGGCATTTGTCTTCATAGAACAACAGGAATAAAGAGAATGGGTGGAGCTTGTACAGTGCCTGTGGGTATCCCTCCCACTGCATACCCTGGAATCTTCTGTAAGGCTGGGGTGGCGGCCTCACTACTGTGTTAGTTCAGGCTGCATTTAGGTAACTAACTAGGCACTGCAGTCCTGGAACTGATGTCATGAAGTCATTTAGTTTTCATTCTTATGGGGAAATTGCTTTTGGTATACAACCTTTAGGGTTTCATTGCTTTTTCAGAAGCATATTTCTCATTAATATCAAAGAGTAACTAAACATTCTTCATCACGTTAAGAAAATTCACTCCTATCCTTAGTTTTCTAACAGTTGGATTTTTTAAAAATTGTATTCTTTTTAAAAATATAATAATGCTGTTTAATTTCATCAGATGATTTTTTGACATGTATCAGAGTGATCAGATATGGTTTTTTTCCTTTAAGCAATTTATAATCATCTATCACATTAATGCTATATCGCTCCCGTATTTCTGGAATGAAACCTTTTGCTTATGGTATAATTCTTTTAACACCCTACTCTGTTCAAATTGCTGTTTACTGATGTTGACTGCAGTATTATTAATTGCATTTGTTAAACACTTACTTTGTGCCAGCCTCTGAGATAAACACTGTGCCCATTATCTCATTTAATCTTTTGAACAACATTGTGAGATCTCCATTTTACAGATAAGGAAACGGAGGCACAAAGATTTCAAGTAACTTGTTTAACATTGCACAGCTATGAGGGTTGCTTGGTGAACCCAGCTTTTTTTGACCCCAAAACCAAATAATAATCGGAAAAATGTTGGGTGACCTAAGGGAAATGGCACATGATCTGACTTTGATTAATATCATCAGATTGCCATAACCAAATGCATCTGTTCCCAGTTTAGGGCTATGTCTGTCATTGGAAACAGATTTTCCTGTTTACAAATCACGGTACCCTTTTCTTAGATCTAGAGAGACATAGACAATTGTTGCTCTCTGAATCCACATCTTTTGGATGCCATGGAAACTATCCTTCCTCTTCAGACAACTGTGTATGGGTCCTGTGCTTTCAGCTTCGTGTACCTATTCAGATGGTCTTATGATAGGAAGGAAGGGAGAGAACTGATTGTTCAAGAGGAGTAAGGGAAGAAGGGGCCCACACGCCCGGTAGATGTAAGGCCAGAGAAAAATTGGTTCTGATATAATTTGAAAACCTGATAATTTTCAACGTTCTGTTTGTGCTTGTTCAGATAGTTGATAATAGAAAAAACAAAGCTACATGCTGACTTTTCTATCCTTCCTCTATCTATGTAGAGCTTATGGAATCAAGATCCAGGGAATTCACAGGTATCTCTTTGTTTCTGTTTTCAAGTACAATAACGCATAATGTCCACTCTCCTGACTTCACTCAGTCCCCAGTGGTCTGTGCCAGGAGCCAGATGCTCTGGTTTCAGTGACATTGATATTGTCTCATTCTTTTTTTTTTTTTTTTTTTTTTGCGGTACGCGGGCCTCTCACTATTGTGGCCTCTCCCGTTGCGGAGCACAGGCTCCGGACGTGCAGGCTCAGCGGCCATGGCTCACGGGCCCAGCCACTCCGCGGCATGTGGGATCTTCCCGGACCGGGGCACGAACCCACATCCCCTGCATCGGCAGGCAGACTCTCAACCACTGCGCCACCAGGGAAGCCCAATATTGTCTCATTCTTGCTGGAATTTTTCCAGAACTGAAACATACAACCAGAGCTGCATTCCTGAACACCTCCATCCACCTTCCCCTATCCCCCTCCTCCCCAGCACACTCACATTCACACCTGAGATTGCTACTTGAATCCTCAAAAATCCCCTCTTTGGATCTGAACCTCTTTTATCTTTTCCCATTAACCTGTTCTCCACCTGTGGTAGGCAGAATAATGCCCTCATGCCCTCCCACCCTCCCCAAAAGATATCCGTGTCCTAATTTCCAAAACCTGTCAGGTTACACAGCAAAGGCGAATTAAGGTTGTAGATGGAATTAAGGTTGCTAATCAGCTGACCTGAAGGAGGCGCACATCCTGGATTATCCAGGTGCCCAGTATAAACATGAGGATTCTGAAAAGTGAAAGAGGGAGGCAGAAGAGAGAGATCTAGAGAAACGGCAGCATGAGAGCACACGGCTTGGTGTTGCTGGCTTTGCAGATGGAGGGAGGGACCTTGAGTTGAGGAACGTGGGCTACTTCTGAGGTGAACAGGCCAGGAAACCGGTCTTCCCCTATAGCCTCTGGAAAGAACTGCCTGCTGATGCCGTGAATTTTGCCAGGTGAGACCCATGTCAGACTTGGAACATACAGAACTGTAAGATAGTACATTTGTGTCTATTTTTTATTTGGAGCCCCTAGATTTGTGGTAATGTCTTGCAGTAGCAATAGGAAGCTAGCACATCATGCCATTCTCCTAACCCCATCTCGGTGCCCCTCACCTACCACTCCTCGAGCTCTTGATGCCCTGCTTGCCTGTCCTAACCCCATAGGTGGCCATGACAGCAGGGGATTTGCTGATGTCTTGCATGGTCTGTCACCCTGATGTTGAGACCCACCCTGGGGGAACCCTTACTGCTGCTGCTTGTTGCTTCTTTCAGTATTCATTTTATTAAAACCTGATCTTTGGGCTTCCCTGGTGGCGCAGTGGTTAAGAATCCGCCTGCCAATGCAGGGGACATGGGTTCGATCCCTTGTCTGGGAAGATCCCACATGCCACAGAGCAACTAAGCCTGTGCACCACAACTACTGAGTCTGTGCTATAGAGCCTGCAAGCCCCAACTACTGAAGCCTGCACACCTAGAGCCCGTGCTCCACCACAAGAGAAGCCACCACAGTGAGAAGCCCGTGCACAACAACGAAGACAAATGCAACCAAACATAAATAAATATATATATATTTAAAAAAAAAACCTGATCTTTGCCACAGTAACGCTTCCAAATGTCACAACCCCTTAAACCCCCAGTCCTGTCTTCATCTCCTTACATTTTAGCAAATAACTTTCCTGTTGGGGTTAACACCATCTGTCTTGAGATCCCTGCACTTTTCACCCCGGGACCTCTGTGACCTCGCAGTAACCTGTTTCCAGGTTTCCATCTCTCATCCTCAGGGTAACATTTGACAGTGTCAGTACAACTTTCCTTTAACTTTTTTCCACGCCTTTGTGACATTGCACTCATTTTCCTATCTTTTCAAATCCTCCCCACCCGCCAATCAGCCACACTTCTTTTCGGCCCCCGCCCCCCAAATCTAAGCCTTCCTTAGGTTCTGTTCTCAAACCTCGGATATTCTCTTGGCAGTTGTAAGCTCTAGGACTTCACAGATCACCTAGTGAAAGGATTCCTTTACATCTGACTTTTATGCCTTTTCAGGCCCTGGATATTTCCGAACATCACCTTCTTTTAGCCCCAACACATGGAGAGAGAAGAGTCTTTCTGGAAACATATCTAGCATCTCCTCAGGTGCAGGAGGCAAGAGCCTTGTTTTCTGGACACCCCTGGCCCTCCTGTGGGCTGGGAAGGGAGGAGGAAGCAGGGCTGTGGGTAGGGCACCAGGTCCACCTGAGGTCAACACAGGTTCTCCCCGTTCCCTGTTTCGGCCCCTCCAGGATGTATGAGAAACGAGACAGGTTAGACAAAAGGGCTTATGTTTCATTCTTCTAGGGTTTTGGTCAATTTTGTCCCAGTTACATTCTTACTGGGTGGGAAAAACTGGCTCTGAAACTTTTCAAAGGTGGGGCAAATAGGAGGTATAGTTGCTTTGTTCTGAATGGCTTCTGAGGATTACCTGGCCAATTTTCTCCTCTGGCAGTAGATACTTTTACATCATTTGCTTCAGCTTTTTGTAAGCAGGGGGAGGATCCGAATTTGGATAGGTGTAAAGGGCCTGAGGAGGCCTAAAGCTTGAAGTAGAGGTGTCAGGTGTCATTGAGAGATAATTCCATCCTTGTGGATGGCCATGAGTCCTCATCTGAAGTGCTGGAGGTGGAGCCCCCTCCTGAAGCACAGCAAAGTAGCTCTTTCCAAGGAGGCTCAGGTCTATTCCCTGCTCTCCCCAGTGCCTTGTGGACCATGTGCTGCAGAGCCCATCTAGATAAGGTATCCAGGACTTCGCTTATTGAGACAAGCAGCTGGCCATCTTGAAAACTTACTGCAAGAAAATATTTAGGAAGTAATATGAAGCCTTTCCTTGGGCGATACTGATATGAAGACATTTGGGTCCTTAGAATGTGCCAGTTACTTCTCTGCTTTCTGTATTCAGTCAACTGTAAAACTTAGTGTTCGGGTTGTGGCTTTGATTGGTTCTGATGATTTTCCTGGTGTGATGCTCTATCTGTGAAAATGTTGCCCACCATCAAACTTGTTAGGCTCATTGATCTATATTGGAAAGTTCATGCAAGCATATATAACAGGTATCATATTAAGGCACAGGATGCTCAAAGATGGGTACATTACGGTCTTTACCTCAAGTATTTCAAAATCTTAGACTCTGCTGGGGTTTTTTTTGTTTGTTTTTTTTGTTTGTTTGTTTGGTTTTTTTTGTGGTACGTGGGCCTCTCACTGTTGTGGCCTCTCCTGTTGCGGAGCACAGGCTCCGGACGTGCAGGCTCAGCGGCCATGGCTCACGGGCCCAGCCGCTCCGCGGCATGTGGGATCTTCCCGAACCGGGGCACGAACCCACGTTCTCTGCATCGGCAGGCGGACTCTCAACCACTGCGCCACCAGGGAAGCCCTGTTTTCTTTTAATAATACTACTGTGATTGCCATTTTTCTGTCCTACCCACTTGTGCCAAAGGAAAGGAAGTTTTGTACTAATTCAGGTGTACATAGTTAAGCTTATCCTGAAAGGTTCAGCCAGCACCTGTCTTTCTTTGGCAGCTGAACAGTATGGAAACTCTCATGATTTGGTGGCTTACAACAGTGCCCCCATTGGGACCAGAGATGTTTATGCACAGCCTGTGGAAGGGCATGGGCTGTAGCTGCCACAGATGGGAAACAGCAGCTTAGGTTCTAGAAATAGGAAGCACCTACAGAAGGACATGAAGAGACTGTGCTGAAAGCACGAGGACCTAAAGGGACAGCTGTTTATGGTGACAAAGAGAAGGGCAGGAGTGTGGGACAGAGAGTGGAGCTGAGATATTAACAAGAATGAACACCAGGTAGATGATAAGAGTTGTAAAATACTGTGATTGGGTTTTTCAATAGGCTGTGTGGAATCTCCTGATCTGCAGAATTTGGAGATCTGAAAACCACAGTCCATACAGCCTCATCTTCCTGAAGTAATTTAGATGTGGTCACCTGATAGAAGGGAGGTCATTTTTTACAGCAGAGGGATTTTTCAGGGTGTCTCTGGTTCTACAAATGACTAGAAAAGGATACTAATAGCAGCATCTTTTTTTTCTTGGTTCTTAATTTAAAATAATGTAAAGGAAATACTTAAAAGTCAGTGAATCCCATGTGAATGAACTATTTTCATATTTCTGTGTTACCTTCCAGCTCTCATCCAGTTCACCCACATTTGTTGTGTAGTTGAAATGATATTGTTGGTTTGCGTGTGGGGAGTTGTAGGACCTCAGATGTAGAGGGATGCATTAATCACACTTCAGAGTGCATGGCTTGTTATCACTGGTCAGAGCTGGGCCCTCCGTTTTTTATTCATGAGTTCCTTTTTATCCTCTTTCCCCACTCCCGTTTCTCTCCCCGCTCCACTCCATTCTATTGTGTTCAATGTGTATAGGCTTTTGTCTGGATGTGGCCTTGAAAAATGTGTGTAGTTGTTTTGTGGACAGCTTTTTAAAATATACATAATGATACCATTCTATACAGCTCATTCTGTTTCTCTCGATGTAAGCATGTTGCAGTGTATACTTGGGCTTGTTATGCTCTGGGATTCTAGGCAGTAATTAGATATATTTTGCTTACCCTCCTGTTCCCCACTGTCACAGATACTGTTGTTCTGTATACCTTCCAGCAGGTTACTTCATGATATCTCCTGGGAGAGGATGTATATCTGTGGGTTAGTTTGCTGACTCATACGGGCTACATATGCTTAATTTGCTGGGATGGCTGTACCAGTTTACATTGCTAGTAGCAGTTCACATCTTTGCGAACACTAGAGTTATCCAGCTTTCTGATTTTTGCCACGCTAATAGATGTAAAATGATGCTGCGTCTTAATTTGCATTTTTCTGATCTCATACAGGTTAGAGCATCTTTTCATAGTTAATTAAGTTTTGTACTTTTTGTCACCTAATTTGTATCCATTGTTATATGTCTCTCTGGTTTTCAGTGTCTGGGTTGATACATTTAATCATAACAATTAGGTTGAATCATATGTAGCTGCCAAACTATCAGGTTGACCAGTTTGACCCTTAAAAATAGCAAAATCTGTGGTCCAACTTAATATGTTGTTGAACATATAGGTCTTTACAAGTTTTCATTATTATAAATAATACTGCAGTAACCATATGCTGTGCATAGCATTTCTCTTCTTTTGAATTTTTCCTTAGGATAAATAAGGGAAAGATTACTGAGTCAAAGAATGAACATTTTTATAGCTATTGTTACATATTGACAAATCACCTTCTAAAAGGGCTGTACTGATTTACATTATACATCATTATACATCATTTATATCATGACTGTACTAGTTTTACTTTAACTTCGTCTTTATACATTATCATTTAAACGAATACTTGAATAACTATAAAGCATAACCTCATTGTTATTTGTACTGTTTGATCACAGTTAACATTAATCATTTATTCAAGTATACATGGATGAACAATATGTTTTTATGAGTTTGGTCTATTTGTACATTTAGTCCACTTTTCTTTTAATCTTTTTTGTTTCAAAGTCAATTCGAAAGTGGGTTTTAATATACTGTAGATTACTCTATCCTCAATTTCTAAAAATGAAATCATTCACTTATAAACATTTTATTCTTCAGATGACAATCAAAACAAAACACATGATAAAAAAGAAAAGAAGATGGTGGTTCAGAAGCCCCAGGGTACTATGGAATACACTGTAAGTATAAACAGGTAGAAGGAAAGTTTGTTAGTACCACTAGATTTGCATAATGTTTCTCCCTGACACATCCTGCCCCTTAGTCATTTCTCTTCCTTCCTTATTTTTTCCCTGGGTATACCTGTTACTTGAATTACCTTTTGATATGCCAAGGATGACCAATTTTAGGTCTCCATCCCAGGCATGCTGTCTGAGTTCCCAAACCAAAGATTCAGCTGTCTACTCAAACATTAACTTAGACCTCCGTGCTTGGTCTTTGTTCAAGAAGCAGTGGCTCCATCATCCATACATTTCTACAAACCAGAACCTTAGCCTTAACATCTTCTTCCCATTGCTCTCCACGTTCAGTCTTCCTTTCCATGACCATCCAGCAAGTCTAGGCCAGATCCCTTCATTTTTCTCTCTCATGGAATCACATTCCTTTACCTCGTTTATCTCAGTTTAACAATATTGATTCACTAGTGTGATTGTTATATCTAGATTGTGCCTTAATTCATATACCCACGGAGAGAGGCTAGATCCCTCTTTGGTCACCACTCTATTTCTGGTGCTTGCAGGGTATAGGCCTCCATATGGTTGAATCAGCACATGAATAATGCAGTGCATGTGTCCGTTACTGCACTGCCACGTTAACGTGCTCCTCTCTCTCATTGAGCCATGAGCTCCTGGAGCCCAGGAGCTGTGTCTGCTTATCCTAGGCCTGGCGTAAAGTGGGCACTCCGTTATAGATCTGTTTTTTTGTTTTGTTTTGCGGTACGCGGACCTCTCAGTGTTGTGGCCTCTCCCGTTCCAGAGCACAGGCTCCGGACGCGCAGGCTCAGTGGCCATGGCTCACAGGCCCAGCCGCTCCGCGGCATGTGGGATCTTCCCGGCCCGGGGCACGAACCCATGTCCTCTGCATTGGCAGGTGGACTCTCAACCACTGTGCCACCAGGGAAGCCCATAGATCTGTTTTAATTCACTTTGAACTAGTACTGCTGAAGAGTGATCTCTGACTTCTAGAAAGCAATTAAGTGCTGTTGCCATTGCCCCTGTGTTTTCCTCATGGGTATTTCTTTTCTACTCATTATTTGTGTGCTGTGCCAGGCTCTATATAAGGCAAGCAGCAAGGCCTGTCCCTCCCTGCCGTTTCTTCTGGAATGGTGAATCCTCTCCAAGCTTCTATAGCGTCACACTGAAGAGCCCTGGCACCAGCATTTCATGCTCAGGGCTCTGTGAACATCCCTAGGCATCTTTCTATGGTTTATAGGCTTGGTCCTTTCCAGAAGGGATTTGGGGGTGATTATATATCTCACATTACTGCTGTCTACAATTTATTGTTGATCCCCATAACACCTAGCACAGTTCCTTACCTCCTAGAGGATACTGAGGAAATGTTGGATTATTTATCATTAATAACAATATTAATTCTAAAGCCATGTGTGTATCCTACAGTGTGATTCACAAGCCCCTCCAAGGAAATGAGAAGTATCTTTGCTAGGAGATGCTTCACATAGCAAGTACTAAATAATGCAGTGAGAGTAAAAAAAATCAACCCCAAATTAATTCATATAAACAGGTGATCAAATTAGTAATTCAGATCTATCCACCTGATTAATTTATGGTATAGAGATTAGTTTTAGTTGGCAAGTTACTTTGTGTACTTGTCATCAGAAATAAAAGGTGATCCATAACTTCGTGTTTAGAGAACCATGACCAGAACCACTTACCCGATTGCTTATATTGCTCCAGAGCTGTGGATGTTCAAGCATTCTGTTTAGTTTCAAACATATAATGATACCAGTATCCCTCCCAGGGTCTGTAACTTGGCTCCATATGTATGTCTTATCCTGGTGTAATAACGGCAGATTGTTAAAATTTTTCTCCTTTCCTGAAGCCCCTATACATAGTATCTTCAAGTTTTTGTGTAAAAATAAGAAGCCAATTTATTGATCACTTGCCATGAAGTAAGTGCTCTTGAATTAGAAATTACAATTATGTATCTCAATTTG
Organism: Mesoplodon densirostris; assembly: GCF_025265405.1. Classification (NCBI taxonomy): domain Eukaryota; kingdom Metazoa; phylum Chordata; class Mammalia; order Artiodactyla; family Ziphiidae; genus Mesoplodon; species Mesoplodon densirostris. Next base: position 36,897,743 of record NC_082672.1, on the reverse strand, counting down.
GATGAAGAAACTGAGGTACAGAGAAGTTAAACAAATGACCCAAGATCACACAGCTGGCAAGTGGCAGATTTGGAATTCAGGTCCAGCAGTCTGGCTCTAGTCTATATTATCAGTCTGTGTCTTATACTGACGCTAAACCCTGAAACCCCCCGGATTTGAATATATTATGTAAATGTATAATATTTGAAAAAAATATATTTTAAAAAAGTTTTTTCACTTTAGTACAGGTGATTTTGCTCAGGGTAAGGTAGGGGCATAGGTTAAGTTATCAATGATTTTTTAAAAATATATGTATTTATGTCATGTTCTAGAAATACACTGAGGTAATTTTAATGCAGTCTGTAACTATGAACTTGGTTAGCCTGAGACAGTTCATCTAGTTGGTGGGGTTTTGACACTTAAGGGCAGTGAGTGGTAAGTTGAATTCTACATGTGTACCTTTGCACCTGTCCACAACCTCCTGCAGCCACCTCAAATTTCCACCTATAATTCAAGGCTCCCCTGGTGGAGCCAGTTCTGCTTACAGGGTCAGCCATCAGTGTTGACCCAGGGCTGTAGTTGGGAACTTCTCAGTGACACTCGCCAGAATGACCTCCCGCTAACAAGTTCCATCCAGTGACCCTGGACAGGGAGTCTGTCCTGGGATATTGACCTTACCAGAGGCAGCAGACTTCTTTTTGGTGGAGCTTTTTCACTGAAGTTTCACATCTTCTTACTGCCCTTTCTATTCCTAGTCCCCTTCTATTAGAGAAGGAAAGAAACATGTACACCTGAGACATACCACAAGTTTTATAGATTTAGAGAATAACACTAATTTGGCTGACCATGGGAAATTGTCATTTTTAATGTCAGTGAACAATTTTTGTAGCTAATCTGAAGTTCTTTTAGATTTCCCTGCCTTTCACTTTTTTCATTCATCAAATATTTAAGTGCCTTCTATGTGTCAGGCACTGTGGGGAAAAAGGCCATTAACAGGCCACAATCCAGGAGCCTAAAGTGCAGTAAAGCAACAGGCAAATAGACAGAAAAATGCAAAAAGAAAAAGTAGTCCTATTACCCCTAGGAGTGGTGCTGTCTGTAATATTTCTTTTCTTCTTAGCTTTATATTATACCTCTCGCGCCCTCTACTCCATACACCTAAGTTGTGCCAGAGTAAGTTTAGAAATCTATTAGTGGACAGTGAAATTTGAAGATAAGGGAGTCCGGAAATGAATAATATCTAAGACTTTTTTTGTTAAGAATTGAGAATGTGTTCGCTTTTTTCATAATACATTTGGATGTATGTGTTACATTTTTATTCAGTCATTATCACAAATAGATTAATGTTGACTATCAAGAGGAAGGTTTTGTTTGCTTTTTGCTTTGTGTATTGAATCTTGTTTGTTTGATTATTCTAGGCTGGAAGCCAGGACACCCTAAACTCCATAGCACTGAAATTTAACATCACTCCCAATAAACTAGTGGAACTGAATAAGCTTTTCACACATACTATTGTTCCAGGCCAGGTAATGATTTTCTTTTTGAATTTTACTTTAGAAATTTTGCATTTATTTTTGTTGCCATTTTTAATGACTCACTCTTAGCATCACAGGATTATCATCAGTGATAATGTGCATTGGTTCAGTCTTCCATTTAGATGCAAGACTTCTTAAAGCATTCTGGTACTGATGAACTGTTCAGAGATGAATGCTTTGCAGATGATTAACACAGTTGAAAAACTATCATTTGTGTTATAGATGTTTCCATCAAGAGAAGTTAATGTAACTTTTTTCCCTGTAGAATTTCATACAGATAGTCTTAGAATATTTAATTTAGAGTTGCAAGTTTCAGTTTAGTCCACTCCTGGGATCCATTGTGGTCATTGTTTTGTTTTAAATTAGGCAAAATTTTTTGTCATTTTGGTCTTGATTTGATACCATGACAAAAGAAGTCAATCCAGCCAAAGGTGGAGACATTCAGCAGGACCATCAAGAAAAGCCTACAGACACACAAAAAGATGCTCAACATTGCTAATTATTAGAGAAATGCAGATCAAAACAGCAATGAGGTATCACCTCACACCGGTCAGAATGGCTGTCATTGAGAAGGCTACAGTAATAAATGCTGGAGAGGGTGTGGAGAAAAGGGAACCCTCCTACACTGTTTGGTGGGAATGTAAATTGGTGCAGCCACTATGAAGAACAGTATGGAAGTTCCTTAAAAAACAGAGCTACTGTGTAATCCAGCAATCCTTCTCCTGGGTTATATCCAGAAAAAACAAAAACTCTAATTCAGAAAGATACATGCACCAGTGTTCATAGCAGCACTATTTACAATAGCCAAGACATGGAAACAACAACCCAAGTGCCCATACACACAGTGGAATATTACTCAGCCATAAAGAAGAATGAAATATTGCCGTTTGCAACAACATGGATTGACCTAGAGAATATTATACTTGGTGAAATAAGACAGAGAAAGACAAATACTATATGATATCACTACACATGAAATCTAAAACATAATGCAAATGAATCTATATACAAAACAGAAATAGACTAACAGATGTAGAAAACAAACTTATGGTCACCAAAGAAGAGAGGGAAAGAGAGAGAGACAAATTAGGAGTATGGGATTAACAGATACAAATGACTATACATAAAATAGATAAGTGGCAAGGATTTACTGTATAGCACAGGGAACTATATTCAATATCTCGAAATAATCTATAGTGGAATATAATCTGAAAAAAATATATATAACTGAATCACTTTGCTGTACACCTGAAACTAACTCAATACTATAAATCAATGATATTTCAATTAAAAAAAAGCCACACATTTTTCCCAGGCTTTTAGTACTTTGTTAAACTAAATGAAATTGACATGTCATATAATTTTGCCATTCTCGGTTAATCCAGCAATTTTTTAAATACCTTCTGCATAAGATATTCTTATCTTTCTACTTGAAAACTACACTTAGCCAATAAATGTAAATGGCCCTGTCATAGGCAGATCCTTGCTGAGGCCAAGTTTCCAGTCCCATCTATAGAACTACTTGGTTGCCATGAGCACATTCCGGTTCCATTGTTGACTTAACTAGACCATGGTCCTGCATCTCTACATTATAGTGACATTTTTATTCAGGACGTATACTGCTTCTTCTAAGTATAACTTCATTCAGGCAATGGTGGTATTCTTTGCATTTCTTTCAAGGGCAGCAAATGAAACCAACAGACCATAAATTGGCCAGTTTGTACTATCATGCTTTTGGTATTTATGTCCTTGTCAAAAGGAGATATTACTATATTGACTATACCAGGTAATTGAGGGGAAATATGAGTTAAAACTTTTAAAAAATTAATAAATTTTTATCTCTAGGAAAATTAGATTTCAGGCACTTTTATTGGGTTTCTTGTAATCTGGGGTATTGCTGCATAATGTGTAACTGACCCATAGCAGTGAACCTAGGCTTACTAATTCAAGGCTGAAGACTGTAGTCACTGGAACTTAGTAAAATAATTTAGGGTGATTCCTTATTCGTTTACTAAGTGAACTGGATTAAGGTCCAGTAGCTAATAGGAGGTATAGGAACTGTTTTAATATGCCTACTTAAGGGTAAAAATATAGAAATAGGTGCCCCAAAGCTTCATTTCCTTTGACTCTTTAGTAACTGTTTGACTTGGGTAAGTCATTTCCTTTTTTGACCCTGGTTTCCTTATCTCTGAAATGAGGGGTTGGGCTGCATTATCTCGGATGTCCCTTCTAGCCTTTACTGTGCTGTGTAGCCCTCATATAACTAAACAGTTATGTGCTGTTAGTTGTCCCAGCATCTAGCTCTACTCATGATTTTCCTGGCAAAGATAAGGAATTGAGAAGAGTGATCCAGACTCACTTCCATGTTGAAGTAAGACGTATTCTGACTGAGCTTCCCCGTGTTCAACTGTTACTTCTATGTACAGTGCAGTGAACTGTTTATGCATAGGAATTATCCCTTTGATTTGACATTTAGAGTGTCAGACAATAGAATCTCACTCTATGTTGCCTAATGCTTGTCAAGAGCTCAGGTGCAAAAAAAATATTAATGGAGAATTGTTTGGAAGAAATGACATCTATCCATCCCTCTAGCCTAGATACATATGATAAATAAGAGCTGTATACTAAGACCATGTAATTTTAGCCTTCTGTAAATTGCTTTTATGGAACTCCAAACTTCTGACATTTTCCATTGACCCAGTTAGAAGTTGTTATAAAGAACAGTCCTCCAAAACTGCTTATTATATTTACTGTCAACGTGTCATCAAGGACAAAGAGTTCACCGTGAGACACTTTTTTTAAAAATGAGACTTCGTGGGAGAATACTTGTACTTCTAAGAAACTGGTTTGTTTTTATTTTATGGACATTGAATTCTGTTAACTCATGATGTCTATCTCTTTGCATTGGTTATTTGGAAACTTAGAGCCAGTTTTATGGCCCACTTCTCAATGAATGGTAATTTTGGAGCACATTTTCAGTATGATCAGTCCTCATCTTATTTCTCCTTGATGATGATTTTCCCACCTTTATCTTAATGTGTCTTTTGTTGTTGCCTCATTTTTTCTGGATTGAAGAGAGTTTTAAAATAACTAAAGTTAAAATAGAGAGATGACTGGAAGGATGGAGAAGAGTGAATAACAGTGTTAAACAGCTGTTACATGATTTGCTCTGAACTATGTTTTATAACATTAGAGGTCATTTTAAGACTGTTTTTGATATAATGCCAGAATGTAGCCATGTCTCGTGAAAAAAGTGTTGAATAACAGAATCACAATAACATTTCGGGAACCAGAATATTTTACAGAAGGAAGCTATTTAGTACAATTTAGGGGATTTTATTTTATTTTTTTTAGGTAACCTAAACAGTGATGGAAGAGAAAGTATTGATTATTGATACTATCTTGTACATTGATACTATCTTGTACAGTTTATCATATAAGGACCTTACTATGTTAGCACTCAGGGCCTGCTTAGAGTTAGGAAGCCTAGATGTGTCCCCTTTCTTCCTGACACAGGAATTATGTTTAGAAGCATGCTATGTGACTCTCTCCTCTATTCCCTTGTACTATTAGTACCCTGCCCTCCTGGAAGGCTCTTCCCTCCCTATCCAAATCCTATGTATTGTCCAAAGCTTCACTTGGACCCACCTGCTTCATATGGCCTTTGCAGAATACTCCCCCACTTTCCTCTCCCCTCTGTGAGCTCCTGCAGTGTGTTCAGTACCCTTTGCACTGCACACATCTGCACACATTCATATTGCTGAGTATAGTTTCATGGATTAGTCTGGAAGACCCCAAGTAGCTCATGAGTTCTGTGACAGCCCACTAGGTCTTAGTCACACACCCAGCATGATACTGTACAGAGAGCAATTGCTCTAAACACTGCCTTGTGGTTTGCCCAATTCCTGGGACTCACCTAGCTTGTCTTTCTCATTCTCAGGTTCTTTTCGTGCCAGATGCCAACTTTCCTTCCAGTACCTTAAGGTTATCATCATCCAGTCCTGGTGCTACTGTCTCTCCCTCATCATCAGATGCAGAATATGATAAACTGCCTGTATGTATTTCATTCATGCACTGAAGTTCATATTTCTCAGCAATGGTTTTGAGTTAGTGCAGAATTCTACATGTTATTTTTCACAAGAGTTCATCTGAAACTCTCCTCCCTCGTCAAAGAGGTGGGGTTAAGTAATTTGTATTAGTTGAGAGAAGAAACCTGTTCACATTTAAGGTCTCAAAGGCAGAAATGCATGTCTTATTTATGTAGAAGTATGAAGTTAAACTCTCAATGAGACCAATAATTTATTTGTACTGCTTTCCTCCTTTTTCTAAAGAATTTGAACCATGAGTCCAATATAAATTCTTTCATTTAAAATATTTTCTAAAGACACTTGATGAGGCATTTTTATGGGTTCATACATATGTGCTTTTTAAAAATCTTAGTTTGATTTGGGTGATATTTTTGAAGGTTGAAAGACATATGCCTTTTTTAATGTTCACGTTAAATAGGAACAGGTTACTTACAGGGAACGTAGACGGCTTGATTCAAATAAATGAATAATCTTGTTGAAGAAGTGCTTCTATTTGATTTGGGAAATTTTTGCTTCTAAAGGATGCTGACTTAGCAAGAAAGGCCTTAAAACCCATTGAGAGAGTCTTATCATCCACTTCTGAAGAGGACGAGCCAGGCGTGGTAAAATTTTTAAAAATGAATTGTCGCTACTTCACCGATGGAAAGGTATATGGCTATGCAATTTGTTTCCTTTTCTTGGAGTCTATGGAAAACTAAACTAGTTCCAAATTACTGAAGGCAGGCTATTTTAAAATATCTTACCCAAAGTTTCAGCTTTAAGATTTCACAACTGTCCATTAGTTTTCCCCTCTTGGATGCCTGGCATTTTACCTACTGAGGGAATAATAATCATCATGTTGAAATGTGATTCTTTGTGACCTTGGGTTTATTACTTATATTTCAGTTCTTAGCCCATAAATTGTTAGAGAGACAGTATAGAATGTGTTTAAGAGCAAATGCTGGAGTCGGGCTCACTGAACTTAAATTCCAACTCTACCACCGCTAGCTCTGAGACGATGGGCAAAGTATTTGAATTTCTTAAGCTTCTATTTTTCCTCATCTATAAAGTAGGAACAATAATAAAATTTAACTAATAGGGTATGCTAATTAAAAGTAAATTCATGTGAAGAGCTTAACACCTAACCTGGAAAATGGTTAAGTTCTCGACCTGTTTGCTGCTAGAAATTCTGGTATGAAAAATGTCTGTTACATCGTGGTTTCAGTTTTTTGGTTGTTGGTGTTTTGTATAAAGAACAAATCTGACATTTTGTGAGCCTCTGAAGAAAGGGTAATGTTGATATAAAGAGAATTCCTGTGCTCATAGTAGAGACTTCATGCCAGGTTCAAATGGTAGGAAAATACATTATTGATATGCACTTGAAACTTTTTCAACCAAGACTAAGTAGTGCTGAAAGGCAAAACTTTTTGCCAAGGTGATCACTAAACTCATTAAGAGTATCAAACTAAATAACTTACCTAGGGCTTCACTGGTGGCGCAGTGGTTGAGAGTCCGCCTGCTGATGCAGGGGACATGGGTTCGTGTCCCGGTCCGGGAAGATCCCACATGCCGCGGAGCGGCTGGGCCCGTGAGCCATGGCCGCTGAGCCTGCGTGTCTGGAGCCTGTGCTCCGCAACGGGAGAGGCCACCACAGTGAGAGGCCTGCGTACCGAAAAAAAAAAATAATAATAAAATAAATAAATAACTTACCTAAAGGGAGTCATTTATATCCTGCTGTCCCTGGTAGATAACATCCCTGTGACCAACAGGGTCTACCATGTAAACTGACCAAGTTTCAGACCCACCAAGCTACTGTTCTTTGCTTTCGGTTTCCATAGTTTGGATGTATTCACTTTTGTCTGCAAAAATTTCATACTCCTATTTGTGTCAAATTTTGCTGAATGTGGGCTTTCTAAGCATCTTAGAGCAAAATATTAGAAGTACAGCCGCTCCCCTAGCACAGTACCAGGCGCTTGCTGGACAGGTAGTGAATATGTGCTGAGTGGATTGTAGAGTACCCAGTTCTCAATTTGGAAGGTACCTGGGATAGCCCCTCTCATTTTACAGACAGGGAGTTGGCGAATCTGAGACATACATGTGAAACCCAAGATCCTACCACAATTGTACTATTGCAGCAGCCATGCTAGAACCAGGCTCAGCTGATTGCCACAGCGAGGCAAGCCTGTTTCTCTGCTCAGCACACCGCACCCAACGTTGTATTTCGTCAGCCTGTTTCTTCCAGCCCTTGTAGAGGGGATGCAATTGCCCTGTAGGATACCGTGGTTCAGAAGGTCAATGGAATGGCAACATAAGTTTGTTAAAGCTGCTATGGTGGTTGCATCTTGCCTGTAGCGACTCTGTACTGTCTTTTTCTTCAGGGTGTGGTCGGAGGTGTCATGATCGTTACTCCTAACAATATCATGTTTGACCCTCATAAGTCCGATCCCCTGGTCATTGAAAATGGGTGTGAGGAGTACGGCCTCATTTGCCCCATGGAAGAGGTTGTTTCCATCGCGCTCTACAATGACATCTCCCACATGAAGATCAAAGATGCCTTGCCATCGTAAGAGATCTTTCTTTGTTTACCAGAAAAAGGGGTATTGGGAGAATTAAATGCAATTAAAAAGTGAGGGCATGGGCAGGAGTGAGAGATTGTGTAGAGGTGAATTTGAAGGTAGAATATTTGTGCACTAAATTTTAAAAAAGAGAAAAAGGAGAGAAATGGAAATGATGAGGTCAATAAGGAAGAGTGAAACATTCAAATCAAAAAATCACATAAAAATGGTATTGCTTTGGCTTATTTTTCCGAAGAGCAATGCATGTTCTTAATTTATGAAAGAATAAATGAAGTTTCTCTGAAAGAATTTGTCTGATTATCGATAAGAGAATAGTATTTTCTCTTTGGTTTAATTGGTAAGCAGAGTTATGTTCTTCCTCATTCAAATTCTAGGACAGGCAATCTTCCCAGCTCATGTGTTTCCTTAATCCTGTGTGGAGAGACATTTGCGTGGACGTGCAGAGGCACTGCCCCTGTAGCCAGAATACCTTAAGTGGTGTGCAAAGGCTGTAATAGTTTGTTTTGTCTCTGAAATGTACATGGATATTACTTTAGTCCTGATTACTTTTGCCTTCTAAAACTGAGTTTTTCTGATTTAAAGAAGCTCCCCATGAAGAAAGGGTTTAAGAAAACTCAGAGAATCGATTCACTTGTAGAGATAATCTGACTCTTTCTGTCATTTTGTCAGTGTGCCTATTTCCGTATACTATATATGTGCTAGCAGTAAAACTCCTTAGAAACTCTCAGTGATAGCAAGGTAAAAGCAAAGCAGTGGGTCCAACAGGACAAAGGGAAGCTAGCCTCTTGGACTCAGGAAAAGAAGGGAAGGTAACTAGGGAAATTGACCCAGACACAGCATCCCTAGGGGTTTATGCCAGCAGGTTCCCCTGGACTTCTACAGTCCTTAGCATCTGACCCACTAGACCCTTACATGCCCAGCCACTGAAGGAACCACTGGAGCATCGTCACTGGGTAGTTTCCAAGTTCTGGCAGAAGTGCCTAGAGGTTTAGGAGGCAGTGTAGCAGGCCAGGCAGTCCTGCAGGATGATGCCTGGGTTTCCCTGGCTCTGCCTTTTATGGCTCCACGACCTTCACACGTGACTGAATCTTGAGCCTCGGTTTTCTCATCTATAAAATGGAATTAATAGTATTCTTCAGCTTGCAGAGCTGTTACAAGATCTAAAAGCATTGATATACCAAAACTCTTAGAAAATAGCCTGGTACCTAATAAGTATAGGCTGTTTATTTGAACCTTCATATCTGAAACTCTAATCATTGTTCTGTGGGAATCTTTTATTCACGCAGAATGAGGCTTCTAATGCATCTTAGTGTGCGTCTCTTGTGTGGCAAGGATATGAAGATAAGTGGGTCACGGCCCCTGTCCTGCAGTTTACTGAGTGCGACAGGTGGAGAGAAGTGGTAATTGAACAGCACTGTAGATACAGACATGCACACGGCATTCCCTGAGAACCATGTGAAGGAGTGTCCAGCTACCTTGGAATCTTAAATGAGAAGGAGGAGAGGGAGTGAAAGAGTCACTTTTGGGAAGAAAGTGTGAACATGAGGTGACAAGAGGGAAGAAGATAAGAGTAGGTAAAGATACAGTTAAGTTTGGAAGTGGGTGGACAGCCAGATAGGGGCATTTCTTGCCCAATGATGGATTCTAGTGGAGTAATACTGTTACACATCTTCAGCTTAGGATGTTAAGTATTCTTTTAATAATAGGGAAGGTACACTCTTACAGAAAGATTTCTCTAAATGTGAGATTGCGTTTCATGATCCAGGCCTAATGCTGTAGATGGGGCTAGAGAGAGGAGTTGAGAATTGGCTCCTAATGTGTTGAAATTATTTCAGAATTGTACAGTGATTGCTACCGTGGATGCAGGTATATAAAGACTTCTTAGGCTAATGAACAGTATGTGCACCAATGAGCAAAATAGAATGTGGTAGTGGAATCAGTGTGAAATGAACTTGGTATTGACCTCAGAATTCCATCAATTGTTTAAAGTAGTTTAAATTTCATTATTTAAAGTTGTATGGTAAAACAAGAAGTGCAAATTATCTAGCTGCCATGTGCAAATAGTTTTAAAGAGTGTGTGTGTGTGTGTGTGTAAAATCTCTCCATCCTCACCTTCAGGCTTTATATATTTTGTGTAAGACATTTTGTAACTCCAGCTGCCACAGAGACTAGGAACAGAACAACCGCAAGGATTATTGGTCATCGTTAGGTCTCTGGCTGAGTCTAGAAAACATTAACAGCAGAGCCAGTTGACACCACTATGTACTTTGCCCCGACAGAGTTTGACAGTTGTGTTGCAGATAAAGAGATGGCTGAATTAATCCCGGCTTGGATTAGGTAGAACAAGAAGGGAGGGATAGACAAGAAGGTAATATAGGAGGCTGATTAGAGTGCAGTTGAATGCATTCTTTGTGGGGGTCAAGCTAGCTAGAGAAGGAAGAGATGAGGAAGGGGCTTAGGTGTTCATGGAAGGTGATTTTGCTTATTAATTTGCTGGTTAAGTATGTAAAAAGCTGGGCTTCTTTGTTACAGGACTTACTTTGGCCTTTAATATGCCAAATTAAATTTGGGGTCTGAAAATGGAAATTATACTACATTACACTAACTTATTTGACTCTAGGATTGAAGCATCTTTAACATCTCCTGAGATGCTCATGTTGAGCAGAACACTTTTGTATGTGCAGGTTCCTGCAGAACAGAGATACTGTGACAATTGTCTTTTAGCGTATGGTGTTTAGGGGCTCGATGAATGATTATTGAATTGTAATGAATTATGAATTAGAGGCTTTTTAAAGCATTTGTCAGAGCCTAACAGTTACATAGGCTTTTATTTTGTATTGGAAAAAGCATGGATGTTCCATGCAAGTGATTTATTCAGTAACTTTGGGGAGACAGTTCAAGTTCAGTAACTTGAACTTCCCGGCACTTTGTTGAGTATTGTCATAATTATTTCAAAGCAAGAATAATAAAGTATTACCTGAATATGATCTAGCCTTTTTAGAAAATTTATTTCTGAAATCCAAAAATTTTATTTTTAAATAGGGTTTTTATACCTCTGTGTTTTAACCCAGTATTGACACTAAGGTAAGCAGAAATACAGATTTAAAAAAGTGTTTCTTGACAATTTATTTTACACTTTGAAGAGCATGTTTAATCAATATTTTCTGTGTAAATCAAACCTGGGTAGTAAAGCATCTGTTATTAAGGAAAAACAATTAACTGTGTCCCAGTTCAAAATTTTATAGAAAAGTAAATTGAATGAGCTCTTACTTATAATACTTAGTATAAATTTCTTAACTCTTTCATTTTATTACAATATCAATTTTACTTTATGGCAATGAGTAACTGATAAAACCTCAAATCTGGGTAGTAAAGCATCTGTTATTAAGGAAAAACAATTGACTGTGTCCCAGGTAACTATAAAATTTTAAACTGTAAAATGGAGCAGGTGCTATATATTCACAATAATAGTGGAAATCATCCTCTTGCATCTCCTTCAGGAGTAGAAGGATGTCTTTTATGGGAAGCATCAGATCTTCCAAAATTATGGTTCAGTGTCAGTCATTTTATAGAGCAGTTAAATGAGTAGCTACTCCGTCAATGAGCCATTCAGAATTAATGTAGTTGGTTTATGTACTATTTTATAAAAGAGGAAAAGCCTTGAATATCTAAGGAATTTTAGTCATAGTACTGAAACAGTCCCTCTCCTTTGTCCTTCATGAAAATCAGAAACATTATTTCATCATTAAAAATCTGGTGGGTGACATCTCCATGTTCATAAATGACCTCAAATACCATTCATTTGTTTCTAATAGGATATGCGAGCAACTCTCATGGTTCTTTATTTTGCCACTTTTTATAGTTGATTTTATTTTTCATTTTGAAGTCAGTTTCTGGATTTCATTTCCTTATTTTAAAGTCCTTTAAACATAAATTTAAGTTGTAATAGATTTATGTTTTGGTTTTTGGTTGGGTTTTGTTTTTGCCTTTCATCCATTTTGTTTTTGTTTTTGTTTTTAACATTCCATGTGCACCCACCATTTTTCCCCCCACAGTGACATACCTCAGGATCTTTGTCCTCTGTACAGGCCTGGAGAATGGGAAGACCTGGCTTCAGAAAAGGATATCAACCCATTCAGTAAGTTCAAATCTCTCAACAAAGAAAAACGGCAGCAGAATGGAGAGAGAACCATCACTTCAGATTCCAAATCAATAAGACCTTTGGAGAAGTCAACAGAATACACAGAAAAGAAGCCCTCAGACAGCTCTGTGTCAGACAAGTTAAAGAAACTGGAATTCTCTGCAGAGGCAGTCAAACGGTCTGCCGCAGTAGCTAAAGTCAGCAAGGAACTTTCTGACACTCAGGCTGCATTTGAATCTATAGCCAAAGAAAATTCACTCTTAGGAGAAGAAGACGACTTTGTTGACTTGGAAGAACTTTCTTCTCAAAATGATAGTGGAATGGACAAAAGAGACACCTCAAAGGAGTGCCTTTCTCTTGACCCAGCGGAGCTAAGGAAGACTAAATCACAAATAATCAGTTCTACTACGGAAATGCAGGTGCAGTCGGCCCTGAACTTTTCAGAAACAGAGTGTGATGCTGAATTGAAGGGGACCCTAGATTTAGAAACCTGTGAGAAGCAAGATGTAATGCCAGAGGTGGACAAGCAGTCTGGTTCCCCAGAAAGCCAGGTGGAAAACACATTGAACATACATGAAGATCTAGATAAAGTTAAACTCATTGAATATTACCTTAATAAGAACAAAGAAGGGTCACAGTTACCTGATAACTTGCAGAAGGCAGAATTAAGTGATGGCAAAAGTATTGAGCCAGTGGGAATAGACATCACTCTTAGTAGCTCTCTTCCCCAGGCAGGTGATCCCCCAACTGAGGGCAATGAACAGCCAGATAAAACCTGGGTGAAAGAGAGAGCACCCCTTCCATTGCAACTAGGCTCTTCTACAGAAGAAAATATGAATAAAGTGTTTCCAGACTCCTCTTTGGAATCTACTCTGGACAACAGCCGCCAAGGTGCACAAACGGATAATAAATCTGAAATTCAGTTATGGCTATTAAAGAGAATTCAGGTACCCATTGAAGGTAAGCCATTTTTAATTTCTTTATATTCTGTTGTATAGGCATATCTTCTTTTATTGTGCTTCACAGATATTGCATTTCTTTTTTCTTTTTTTTTTCACAAATTGAAGATTGTGGCAACCCTGTGTCAAGCAAGTCTATGGGCACCTTGTTTCTAACAGTATTTGCCCACTTCATGTCTCTGAGTCACATTTTGGTAATTCTTGCAATATTTCAGACTTCATTTCATTATTATGGCGATCTGTGATCAGTGATCTTTGATATTACTGCTATAGCTCACTGAAGGCTCAGATGATGGTTGGCATTTTTTTTAGCAATAAGGGATTCTTTAAGATGTACTTTTTTAGACATAATGCTATTGCACACTTAACAGACTACAGTATAGTATAAACATAACTTTTATATGCACTGGGAAACCAAAAAATGTGTGTTACTTAGTAGATTGTGATATTCACTTTATTGTGATGGTCTGGAACCAAACCCACAAATATCTCCAAGGTATGTATGCCTGTATAGCTGCCTTCCTAAAACTTGTACATGCAAGAGCAAAAGTAGTATAATTATTTGAGAACAGTATTTTCTCAATAGGGTATATCTTTACATTAGAAGGTTTTGAACTGCATATGTCCACTTGTACACAGATTTGTTTCAGTATACACGAAATACAGTACGACGCCATCCATGGTTGGTTGAATCCATGGAGGGCCAACTCTAAGGTTATACACAGATTTTTAACTGCACAGGTGTCAGCGCCTTTAAACCCTGTTTTGTTCAGGGCTCAACTGTAATTGGGAAAAATTAGCAATATATGCTATTTATTTTGAACATTAAACTATGACATAGAATTCTATTTCAAAACTAGTTAGCTTTTTTACATCTTTCAGGTAACTTTCCTTTTTCACTTTGAATTTCTAAATCTAAAGGAGTTTTAAAAGGTTTTTGAAGGTATTTCAGTTCTAAACTGAATTGTGTTATGGTATGGTTGGGTCCTCAGTACCATTCATTAATATGTATTCTTGTGGGTTGTCACAGTTCTCCACCCTTTGCTGTTCTGTGTGTTGGCTTTTATCCTTATTCCTGGTTTGTAGCATCTCATATGATGTAGACAAACCTGAAACATCCAAAGCTTTTTCCTTTTGTGCTAAAGAAGATCTGAAAAATTTAATTAGTCCTAATATGACGATGTTGTATGATGTTTATGCCAACTAGCACCAATATCGTCAATAATGAGGAAATATTTTTCATGTGTGATTCAGATATACTTCCTTCAAAAGAAGAGAAAAGCAAGACTCCACCCATGTTTCTGTGCATTAAAGTGGGAAAACCAATGAGAAAGTCCTTTGCCACTCACACTGCAGCCATGGTCCAGCAGTATGGCAAACGAAGAAAGCAACCAGAGTACTGGTTTGCTGTTCCTCGGGAGAGGTGAGTGTGAGCTAGAATGGGAAATCTGTTGGTCAAGTAGATTCTAATTGCATCTTGATTTTTAATTTAATCTTGAAATAATTTTATTCTTTTTTTTTACATCTTTATTGGAGTATAATTGCTTTACAATGGTGTGTTAGTTTCTGCTTTATAACAAAGTGAATCAGCTATACATATACATATGTTCCCATATCTCCTCCCTCTTGTGTCTCCCTCCCGCCCTCCCTAGCCCACCCCTCTAGGTGGTCACAAAGCACTGAGCTATCTCCCTGTGCTATGTGCCTGCTTCCCACTAGCTATCTATTTTACGTTTGGTAGTGTATATATGTCCATGCCACTCTCTCACTTTGTCACAGCTTACCCTTCCCCCTCCTCATATCCTCAAGTCCATTCTCTAGTAGGTCTGTGTCTTTATTCCTGTCTTACCCCTAGGTTCTTCATGACATTTTTTTTCTTAAATTCCATATATATGTGTTAGCATATGGTATTTGTCTTTCTCTTTCTGACTTACTTCACTCTGTATGACAGACTCTAAGTCCATCCACCTCATTACAAATAGCTCAATTTTGTTTCTTTTTATGGTTGAGTAATATTGCATTGTATATATGTGCCACATCTTCTTTATCCATTCATCGGATGATGGACACTTAGGTTGCTTCCGTGTCCTGGCTATTGTAAATAGAGCTGCAATGAACATTTTGGTACATTACCCTTTTTGAATTATGGTTTTCTCAGGGTATATGCCCAGTAGTGGGATTGCTAGGTCATATGGTAGTTCTATTTGTAGTTTTTTAAGGAACCTCCATACTGTTCTCCATAGTGGCAATAATTTTATTCTTGAATAATAAGTTTCTCTTAATTGTACATTTTAGAATTTCTAGAAGGATATTATTTCAGTAGCTTTCTGCTAAAGGGTGTTTTCAATATAGCAAATTTGAGATCATCATAGGTACTGTGTGCCGAACCACTTTCAAAACTTTCTACCCAGTTGAATTTTAAATGAAGGAAGATTGGGATATTCTAAAGTGCCAGTAATTGCAAGTGCTATTCTGTTGGGAATAAAGGAGTATGATGGAGCAGATTCAAACCCCAAGTGCAATAGAGAGGCAGGATTTTAATTTTAAAGTGTCTGTTATTCTGGGGGGACTAAAGATTACTTCCGCCTTATGGAGAAAAGTATCTGTGACTCAGCAGCATGAGAAGTGTAACATGAGATTACCTGGGTGCGCTCGAGGGGCTATATACCTCTAAAGAGATTTGTATTTTTTAAAAAATTGCCAAAGAAGAAAATTTATTGGTGATGTGACAATCTAGGATAGCAGGGATAGTGACATAGACATTCTTCAGCAGTACGTCACTGAAGACATCTTTATAATAGAAATATTTAGGAAACATTATTTTTAGAAAAAATCGTTTTTCTTTTGTATGTAATAGAATAAAAATTTCTTTACAAAGGCCTTGCAATTAGTTTTCAAAATTGTTAAATCCACACATTTTTCCTTCTCCTAACTAGTCATCAAGGCATACTTTTTGGCTAACATACCTACCAAGAACAAATACTCACTGAGCTTCCATAAGCATGAATTTTTTTTTTAAATGAACTTTCCCCCTGATATCTCAGTAGTGAAGAGGTAATTTCATTTATTTATTTGGCTGCACTGTGTGGCTTGTGGGATCTTAGTTCCTCAACCAGGGATTGAACCCACGCCCACGGCAGTGAAAGCACCGAGTCTTAACCATTGGACCACCAGGGAACTCCCAAGCATGAATTTTTAATAAAGTAAAATTAAATTTCAAGCACGAGCACACCTTCTGGCTGATTAGTACCCAGAATGATAATTCTCATCGAGTTGCCTGATTTTAATAAGTCATAGTTTAATGTGAAGATAATTAATAGGATTTTAATGAACAAATTTGTTAATATTTTTTCTGGCTTAGACACAGAGCCATGTTTACATAGACGTTAAACATAATCTGTTTCCTATTTACAAAATACACTCCTGTCCTGTGCTTGCAGCCCCAATGCTATCTCCATGAAACTTTAAACTAGGGACACTGAGGAGAGACAAAGAAAATTTGTGTCTTTCACATTTCTTCTGTTGAAATATTTTTAAATAATAAATTTCTGAAACCCTGTTAAAATCAGAGTTCTAGAATCAGATGTCATAGATGGACAAACTGATTTTAAAGGTGGGGAAAACAAAGCACTGAAACTTTCAGCCACATTTAGGTTATGTGGATTCCTCATCTGTCAGGAAAACTACCTATCATATGTTTTTTTCTCTGGAGAAGTGTACTGTTTGTAATATAAGGACATTAGGATTTTTCAATTTTATTATCTTTAATGAGACTTGTGCATACCAAGGAATCTTCTAGAGTAAAGTTTTTGCAGTCTCACACATGTAGTTATTTTACTGTCATTCTTTAACCCAGAATAAGTCTGTAATGCTGAAATAGTACTTCTCTTTGACCTCATACAGAGGTGGTTTTTGTGAGCTTTTTAAAGTAGGTCACTTGTTGAATTCTATTACATTGTGTTTTATAGTGTCCACGATTTATTTGTCTTTGGCTAACAAATAACCTGACATTCTTAGTTTTCTTTTTTAAGCTAATCATTAATTAACCAAAGATTTTTCTGGGAGACATTATCTCACTATGTTAATGATTTTTTGTATAGATGTTAGGAATTTTTTTTCTGTTGTTCCTTTAGGTATTTTCATCTCTACCTACCCTTAAGAAAACCTACATTTTAGTTTAAGATAGGGAAAGATGAAGAAATTCTATAGTTAGCTCCCACCCAGAACTCCAAGTGCACAAGAAATAAAAGTTCATTTTTATTTCCAATTTATGAAATTCTTCAGGACTTTAAGCTCAACGAAGTCCTTAAGGAGCTCGGAAGTGGCGTGCAGTGCTTTTCTTTGATGATAATTTCTGGATTCCCTTGCTATATCAAACTGAGCATTTCTTCTTGCCTTTCTATTTAATGGGTCTTCATATCATTGGGAGTTTCAGCAGCAGAGTGAAGTCGCCCTAGCAGTGGCTTTCTTTCTAGGTCATAAGGTGCTCTCATAGACCTTCTGTGTGACAGTGTACTCTCATGGGCAGGTCTCTTTGGCTCATGCAATGCACCGCAGCTCCTTAATGTTTTCCTGTTGACATAAGTTCACAAACATGTTTCACTATTCCTCTCTATTGTTCCTAATCAACAGCAGATTAGATGATACAGAAGAATGGATCAGTGATCTGGAAGACATAATATAGTGGAAATTACCCAATAAGAACAGCAAAAAGAAAAAACTTTAAATGCAGGTAGTTTAAAGGACCTCTGGGACAACGTCAAATGCACTAACATTTGCATAATAGGGGTCCCAGAAAAAGAAGAGAGAAAGGGGCAGAAAACTTTTCTGAAGAAATAATGGCTGAAAACTTTCCTAACCTGGGGAAAGAAACAGACATCCAAGTCCAGGAATCACAGAGAGTCCTGAACAAGATGAACCCAAAGAGATACATACCAAGATATAATTAACAAGGCAGAAGTTAAAGAGAATTTTGAAGGTAGCAAGAGAAAAACAGCTAGTCACATACAAGGGAAGCCCCATAAGATACTAGCTGATTTTTCAACAGAAACTTTGCAGGCCACGCTGTGTGGCAGGATTTATTTATTTATTTATTTATTTATTTATTTATTTTTGCGGTACGTGGGCCTCTCACTGCTGTGGCCTCTCCCGTTGCGGAGCACAGGCTCCGGACGTGCAGGCTCAGCGGCCATGGCTCACGGGCCCAGCCGCTCCGTGGCATGTGGGATCTTCCCAGACCGGGGCACGAACCCGTGTCCCCTGCATTGGCAGGCGGACTCCCAACCACTGCGCCACCAGGGAAGCCCAATAGTGTAGTAATTTTAAAGATCAAGGTGATGGAGTAGGAAGACACTGAGCTCATCTTCCCCCATGAACACATCAAAAATACATCTTCATGTAGAGCAATTCTCACTGAAAACAAACTGGAAACTGGCAGAAAGACTCTTGTACAACCAAGGCTGTAAAAAATGATCCACACAAAGTCAGGAAGGGAAGAGAAACGATCAGGTCAGGACCTGTGCCTCTAGGAGGAGACACAGAAAAGGAAGGAGATTACATGGGCTGGGAGATCCTCCCTGAGGAGTGAGCGGTTTGAACCACATATTGGGTGCCCCTGCCCTGGGGTCCAGTACAGGGAAGAGGATACCCCTTGGCTTGTTTGAAGACCAGTGGGAATAGCAGGGGGGCTGCGAGGAACTTAGACTCTGCTCCTGAAGAGCACGCACACACTTGCTTTCTCCTGAAACAAGGCGGAGGAAGCAGACTGAAACTGCTCAGGATGAAACTGCCCAGGATGCTGACTGGTTTCCCATGGGCAGTTTCCCATGACCACCTCAGTGCATGTCTGGGCCCCTCTTGTTCTCTGATGCAGCTCCCCGCTAGGGCTAAGGCTGCTCTTGCCAAGGAGAGCCCACAGTTGTGGGGAAGGAGCCAGCTTGGACCTGGCCCTGCCTGTGAATGCAGAAAGAGGAGCCATTCCTGGTGCTCATGGAGCCAGCAGATTGCGTGTGGTCTGGAGCACTGACTGGCATGATGGGACTGCCCCAGCAGCTGCCCTGGCCCACTCCAGGTGCCCGCTCCAGCCTCTTGCTCCAGTGCTGCTCTTCTTTGGGGCAAAGGTGCCGATGCTGGGAGCAGGGAGATCACACACTTAGAGGGAACGGAACCAGCTCAAACCTGAACCTCAGTGCTTCTGCTTCAGCACCTTGGGACCTGCCCCTGCCCCCAGTGAGGAAGTGTCAGCCACTGAGCACAGGAGAAGCCCCAGCTCACACCTGGCTCTGGCTCTGTTGCTTCCATCGCCAGCTCCACCTCCCACCAAGGTGAGAGCTGCCAGCACACCCTGGGGAAAGACATGACCTGTGCTCATTTCATATCTAGCTCTCCCACCAAAGCCACATGCAGACTGTGTCGGGATGCTTCCACACAAGGGCATCCCTTCAACACCAGGATAGGTAACTGTTTGACCTAATTTCATAGAGACAGAGAAAGTTGTTTCAAACAACAGAACAAGAAAACTCCCTTGAAGAAACAACTAATGAAACAGAGATAAATAATTTACCAGATAAAGAGTTCAAAACATTAGTAATAAGAATGCTAACTGAACTAGGGAAAAGAATGGATGAACAGAGTGAGAATTTTAACAAGGAACTAGAAAACAAAAACCGGTCAGAACTGAAGAATTACAATAACGAAAATGAAAAACATACTAGAAGGAATTAACAGCAGACGAGGTGGTACAGAAGAACACATGAGTGATCTGGAAGATAGAATAATGGAAATCATGCAATCAGAACAGCAAAAAGAAAAAACTGAGGACAGTTTAAGGGACCTTTGGGACAACACCAGGCATACTAACATTCACATTATAGGGTCCCAGAAGGAGAAGAGAGAGAAAAGGGTCAAAAATGTATTTGATAAAATTATGGCTGAAAAGTTCCCAAACCTAAAGAAGGAAACATATATCCAGATACAGGAAGCACAGAGAGTCTGAAAACAAAATGAACCCCAAGAGACCCCACACCAGCACATCATAATTAAAATGGCAAAACTTAAAGAGAGAATTCTAAAGGCAGCAAGAGAAAAAGAGTCATGTACAAGTAATCCCCATAAGGCTATCTGCTGATTTCTCTGCAGAAACTTTGCAAGCCAGAAGGGAGTGGCGTGATAAATTTTAAGTGCTAAAAGAGAACAACCTACAACCGAGGGTACTCTACTTGGCAAGACTGTCATTCAGAATAGGAGAGATAAAGAACTTCTCAGATAAGCAAGGAGTTCATAAATACTATACCAACTCTAAAAGCAAATGTCAAAGGATCTTTTCTAAGTGGAAGAGAAAAAGCTTTAACAAGAAGAATTTATAGAAAAGGAAAAATCCCACTAGTAAAGACAAATATATAGTAAAGGCTGTGGATCAACCACTGAAATAAGCCAGTACGAAGATTTTTTTTTTAATTTTATTCATTTATTTTTGGCTGCATTGGATCTTTGTTGCTGTGCGCAGGCTTTCTCTAGTTGCGATGAGCAGGGGCAACTCTTCGTTGCGGTGCGTGGGCTTCTCATTGCAGTGGCTTCTCTTGTTGCGGAGCACGGGCTCTAGGTGCGCAGGCTTCAGTAATTGTGGCGCACGGGCTTAGTTGCTCCGCGGCATGTGGGCTCTTCCTGGACCAGGGCTTGAACCCGTGTCCCCTGCATTGGCAGGCAGATTCTTAACCACTGTGCCACCAGGGAAGTTCCAGTAAGAAGATTAAAAGACAAAAAGTTGTAAAATCAACTATAACTACAATAAACAGTTAAGGGATAAACATGAAGATGTAAAATATGACATCAAAAACACAAAATGGGGGAGGGGTAAAAATGTAGATCTTTTAGAATGTGTTGGAACTTAAATAATTACCTGCTTAAAACAAGTAAATGTAGTTATAGGTCAACATACATGAATCCCACGGTAAACACAAATCAGAAATCTACAAAAGATAACTTTGTATGGTGACAAATGGTAACTAGATTTCCTGTGGTGATCCTTTCCTAATGTATAAAACACCACAGCACTATGTTGTACACCTGAAACTAATATAATATTGTAAGTTATACTTCAATTTGAAAACAAAGCAACAACAACAAAAATCCCAACATTATTGCTCCTAAAGGAATATTTTATCGGGAAGATAATCCTAAATTGATAAAGTACCACAGGCAGTAAGGTTGTTGTTATTGACAAGCATCTATGTTTTGCACCTTTACTTTGTGCGAGCCAGTGCCAGAAGCTATCTGATGTCTAAGAAGACAGAATCGTGTCCTGCCCTGGAAGAGGTATGGAGCCTTGGGCTGCCCTGCTCTGGCCAATGGAATAATGAGCCCCCAAATTGGACTGAGATGAATGAGAATCCCTAGGAATTGTGGGCCCTAGAATGAGATACATTATCCATTTGAAACATGATTTCCTAATTTGAAAAACGGGTCATGGTGAGGGTTAAGTAACTAGATCATAGTTGCACAATTACTGAGTGTGTACGTCCTGGCAGGCACTGGGCTGATTATAAATAAGTAAGACTGGGAACCTACCCTGAGGATCTTGTGAAAACAGTTTCTTGCACTTTCTAGAGACAATATAGATTGTATTCCAAACATTCGGATACTCTTCTATATAAAAAAATACAATTGTCTTTTTTCCTTTCTTAACACTGAGATATTTCCTTTCTTAGAAAGAACCAATAATTCCTATTCAAATTAAGTTTTCTTTTTTTCAATTATTTATGGCCTCAATCTCTGAAATGTTTCATAATAATTGATTTCATAATATCCAGCTTCTAAAATAAATAAGATGGAAATGGAGTTAACAGTGGGAATTATGTAGAATTTACCAAATCATGTATAAATGTTTAATCCAAGATTAATTAATTGGTTAGTGTGATTTGTGTAATAAGTAAACTAATAAGAGAGGGGAAGGGGGAAAGAGAGAGCCCGTGGGTATTTTTAAATGTGTTTAAACTTGAAAATAATTATGCTAAGATAGTTTTAGCAACACTTGAACATACAGATAAGTGGGAGGGGAGAGGAAGGTAGAATCTATTTTGCAATTTGGTTTTTTCCCCACTTAATATGTTATGCATATTTTCCACATTATGTACTACCATACTATTTTATGTATATGAACAATATAATTAGTAGCCCCCATTATGTTTCCTGGTTGATTTAATTATGTTTCTGCTTTGTATATAAGGTTATTCCAATTTTTTTTCCATTATAAGCAATGCTATATTAAACACCTTTGTAAAATTCTTCAGCTTGTCTTACCAAACCAAAGGATACGTTTAAGGTGTTTAAATACAGGCTGCACATGAAAGTGTGTGGCAATTTATACACCATCAGCATGAGTGCCCTTTGCCCCACATACTGGGAAATTTAAGTGGTATGATTCTTTATCCATTTGGTAGAAGAGAAAGGAAGCAAATGTAGCTTTTTAAATGTTTTATTTTAAAGTTGAGTGAACACTTGTTATATAACATTTGTTACGGAGTCAAGTCAGTAGTGGCCTGAGGATTTTTATTCTGTGTGACTCTTTTAATGAGAAATTAATTTATACCTTGATATTTATATTTTGTAATATATATTTGTTAAAAGTTATCTAAAATACCATGTTTCTGTAACCTGTTTCTGATTGAGATCAACAAGCCCTTTGTTTTACATGGGATAATTAACATTTTGTGCCTGCCCACATTTAGAGTAAACTCATCATATATGTTAAGTTGATTCTGTTTTAGAAAGCGTGGTATTTCCTTACATAATGTCAAGAATAACTGAAGTTCCCAAGCACTTTGTAATGGTTGGGATTTTTTTTTAATACTTACAAAATTTAAGTTATGTACCCATGAGCACACAGGTGTCTGTCCTTCTAAAAGGTGCTATCCATGTCATATGCATATTTCTCAGATCCAATTTGTGAGCAGTAGGTACTTCCTGCAAGTGTGTGTATTCTCTCTCCAGGGTTCTCCATGGTTGCCTACCTCAGAAAGTAGAACCAAGTGTTCAAGCCCCCATTTTTAGGAAGGGTGCCTTTTCTTTAGGTCAGCATTTCCCCCAAAGATATTCAGTGGAAAGCTCATCCCATGGATAAGTAAGTAATAAGTATTTCATATTAAATATGTTTCATTGCTAGTCCTTAGCTCTATCTATAGTTTCATGCTCATAGTTACTGTTTTCTAAATAGGATTTTGTAGGACATAATATTCCATATTCTGATGGAATATCAGAAGATATTTCATCTTCTGAAGATCCAGGTACCTTATTTTATATGACTATTATTGTGAACGCAGCACTTTATACGTAAACTATAATTTCCGCTTCTCTAGTTACTCCCCTTAAAATCTATTTTTTTAAAAATATTTATTTATTTATTTACTTGGCTGCGTCAGATCTTAGTTGCGGCACGTGGGATCTTCGTTGAGATGTGCGGGCTTCTCTCTAGTTGTGGTGCGCGGGCTCAGTAGTTGTGACATGTGGACTTAGTTGCTCCATGGCTTGTGGGAATCTTAGTTCCCTGACCAGGGATTGAATCCGCGTCCCCTGCATTGGAAAGTGGATTCTTAACCACTGGAACACCAGGGAAGTCCCCCCCTTAAAATCTATTTTGTACCTTATGGCCACATCTTCTAAAAAGATATTTTGATCTTGTCACATTGCCCCCCAAATATCTTAAGCCTTCAGGATTCAAGTCTAAACCCCTTGTTTGCTTTTAAAAGCTCTTTGCAGACTGACCTACCTTTCTAGCTTTTTCTTGATCTGCCTGAATCTGGGGTTTTACTGGAATTAGTCGTTTTATGGGCTTTTCGCAATAAGTCCAGAACCTTTCTAGCTTGGCACCTCTAAAAATACTATATTCTCGATTCAGGTAGTTCCCTTCTTTTCTCTACCTGCATAAATCCTTGTTTCCCCAAACAGTATGCCCTGCAGTGATCCCTCTCTAGACTGACAATTACAGCCCTTTCCCAGCCTGCACTTGACGGGGGAACAACCCTCAGGTACTGAGGCACTGGGGAGAGGAAGTGAAGTCCGGCACCTTTTCCCCTCACAGGAGTGGTCATCCCCAGTTTCTAGATTCAGGCGTTTTGGGGACTGAAGCCTGTGGTAGAGTGTATTCTGTTTCACAGATATGAAAGTATATGGCATTAACGAAGAATTTATGGCTTAGATCAATGGGTGCCAAACTTAGCTTTGTAATAAACTCATCTAGAAGCCTTTAAACATACAAAGTACCCAGGTCCTTCCCTGAGCATCCTACTGCTTTGGATTGGTGAATCTGCGAAGCATTCTCCCCTTTGTGATAAACAAATAGGCGTTACTTTGTTCTTATCTGACTTTAACGTTTTGCAGCATTTGGCTCCACTGACCATCCCTCATTTCTTTAACACCTTCTTTCTTTCTATCATCCCTTCCTAGTTTGTTTCTTCATTAAATGTCACCCTTTAAATGACTCTTTCTCTTCCTCATTGTATATACAATTGCCTGCACCTAATTCTTTTTATTATGTGCCAATCATTTCCAGCTATCTTTAGTCTAGAACTTTCTACTGAGCCCCAAACACATATATACCTAGTAACCTTCAATATTTGGATCATCCATTGGATCAAACAAACTCAAAACAGATCATGCCTTAAACTGGGCTTCTTATTTCCATTTTTTAAAAGAAAAATTTTGTTCATTTTCCTTAGGATTTCAGTCTTACCCGTGCCACGTGGGATCTTAGTTCCCCGACCTGGGATCGAACCCGCGCCCCCTGCAGTGGAAGCGTGAGGCCTTAATCAGGGAAGTCCCCTTATTTCCATCTTTGTCCCTGCCACTGTCCCCCTAACTCCTGCTTCCTGTTTTCTCCGTCACAGTAACTGCTACCACAAGCCTTTCAGTCCCCAAAGCCAGAATATGGGCATAATCTTGCTTCTCAGTCATCTCCCCACATTGTTCAGTCACCACATCCAGCTTATTCTATCCATTTAACATCTCTAGGATCTCTTGCTCCCATTATGACCCTTCTGTGTTTCAGTGTTAAGAAACATGAATCAGACTTATTAGCTGCTTGCTTGGGTGCCCACCCCCCTACCCACCCCACCTAAGTGCACAAATTAGTTCAAATATCATCTCTGAGAACTTCCCCTGTCTGGTTTAGATGCCGCTCCCCTATACTTTCACCTCTATCATAACACTTACTACATTCTTCTACAAATGTGGACTACTTGTGGCTTTTTTTTTTTTTTTTTTTTTTTCTCCTTTTTGCGGTATGTGGGCCTCTCACTGTTGTGGCCTCTCCCGTTGCGGAGCACAGGCTCCGGATGCGCAGGCCCAGCGGCCATGGCTCACGGGCCCAGCCGCTCCGCGGCATATGGGATCCTCCCAGACCGGGGCACGAACCCGTATCCCCTGCATCGGCAGGCGGACTCTTAACCACTGCGCCACCAGGGAGGCCCTACTTGTGGCTTTTTCCTCCTGGACTTTGACCTTCTGAGGGCAGGGACCAAGTCTTATGACACTGTGTCCTAGAAACAGCATACGGTCTAGAATATAATATATTCCTAAATGTTAGTTGGATGGGTGCATGAATAAATTAGCCTATAGTCTAATAGACAAAAATGCTTAAATAACTTATCACTTATAATTAAAATAATGCATAGACTTTATATAGTATTTAGAAGAATATAAAAAAGCAAAAAGAAAACAAAAAGTTTATAATTTTGTTACACAAAGATAACTACAATTTATCTTTACTTTTGTAGCCTTTCAGCCTTTTTCTATGCATGGATTAATGTAATGATAGTGTATATATATACAATTGTGTATGTATAGATATACACACACTTTTTTGTAAACTGCTTTTACTTGAGAGTATCCTTCTCTGCCATTAAATATTCTATCTGCATGCATGTAGTGAGCATGCATTACTTTTGTTAACGAGAAGTAAAATCATTAAAAAAATTGATTCTCCTACTAAACTCACTTTACAATGGGAAGATAACCAAGTCCTAAGGACCCTCATGAAGACTAAGCAAAATGCTCTTAACATTTTCCTTAGAGAAAAAAGCGTGAATTAAGGAATCACAGACTGACCCAGTTTTCTGCCATGAAATCTTTAACCATAGTTAATGCTAGATTTTCTGATCAAAAGTTATCTTTTAATGGTATCAGAGCTAAATTGAAATCTTTAATAACTGTCAGTGACAAGAAGACCATAGTGCTGAATAATCTTTAAAGTACTATACTTTCTAGAACAACTTAGGCCATACTTAGCCAAACCAGGTATGTTTCAGAATACAAACCTGGTGATTTTTATGTCATACTGTAGTCTTATAATGATGTTTTAAGGTGAGAATGTCACTAATAAAGACAAAGTTCAAAAAGGTGTCCAAAATAATTCCTTAAAGGAATTATCTTTCTCTCTTTGTGTTTAACACAAGTGCAAAGTTTGAGGAAACTACTGAACAAATATAAGTGATAGGATTATTAGTTACTTATATAAATATTCTCACTTCTTTTTTTTTTTAATACTTTAAAATGGTTTGAAGTGATCTTGCTTCCTCTCATTCTTTTCCTGGTCATTTTACCTTTGTTTCACTGACTTAAAGTTCTAGCAATTCATCATCATTTTCCAGAAGCACCTTGTTAGGCAGCCACCCATCAGTAACTTCACTAACCAGCTTTGGCAGATGCCTTGCGTTAATCAGTGACTCTGTGGTCAGACCTGAGCACGTGAAGAAATAACCCCTTTTTAAGTGAGTGCTCTCCTGTCGTGGCTGTGCTTCCTGGTGGAGGAGTGAGCGCCAGCGCTCTGGAGAGTTGCTTGTCGCCTGTTTCCACTGCAAGATAATTAGTCCCTGCCAATGGGTGCTGCACATAGCGTTTGGGAGTAAGTATGCAGAAACAGTGATTATTGCAACCTAAATATTTGCAGGGGCCAGATGGAAGGATGGAGGGAGGGAAGCTCAGGGGCCACTGTTAACTACCTGCTCTGGGAATCAGCTGCTCAGTAACTCGCGACCTCCAACCTAATGCTGTTATGTGGGAACGTGAGCCTGGTGTTGCTACATCTTCCCATCTTTTTCAAAAGAAATAGAATTGTGGATTATGTGTGTCAAATCTCCCCGATATTACGGTGTTAGCCACTGTTTAATTTAAGAAAAAAATATGGTGAGCAGTCTAAAAAGCACCCATCTGCTGCTGAATCCAAGCCACAGGCTGCCAACTGAAGGCCTCCAGCATTGATATTAACATAAACTTTTGGGTTTTACTTATTTTAAAAAAATATTTATTTATTTGGCTGCACCGGGTCTTAGTTGCAGCACGCGGGATCTTTGTTGCTGCATGCAGGATCTTTAGTTGAGGCATGCGGGATCTAGCTCCCTGACCAGGGATCGAACCCAGGCCCTCTGCATTGAGAGTGCAGAGTCTTAACAACTGGGCCACCAGGGAAGTCCCAGTTTTTACTTACTTTTGAGTGATCCTTTTTGTAACTGTAACTTTTGTTTTGATAGTGATTCTCAAAAGATTCCTATTATTTTTGGTGAACTAGAACAAAGAAGCTTATTTAGTTGGTGCTTTTTAAATAATGTTTTCTTTTCATAGACACACAAAGAACCTTTAAGAATGGGCATTACATCAGGGCATTACTAACCGTTGATTTCATCTGGAGTTGTAGAATATTGGCTCCAGAAGGGGCCTTACAAGCAAGTAAAATAACCCCTTTCTTTTTTTTTTTTTTTTTTGGCCATGCCACATGGCATGCGGGATCTTAGTTCCCCAACCAGGGATCGAAAATGCGCCCGCTGCAGTGGAAGCACAGAGTCTTAACCACTGGACTGACAGGGAAGTCCCTAAAATGACCCCTTTCATATAAGGACCTTGGGTCAGGCCATTGAGGGTGAGTTTTAAAAGATGATAGTTCTCTAGTAACAACCTCTGTGGTCAAGAGTGCTTTGCATTACTGGGTTTCTGTGGCTCTATTCAGAATGGAGGAGTCTGGGAAGGTTTTAGGCCAAAGTGCATTGAAATATCTTTAATTTACAATCAATACAAGTGAACAGTGGGACTGCATACATATATAGTTAATTACTCTCTAGGTCACATTCTTTCTCTCTTCTTCCCTTTCCTTATCTTATTTCCTATTCTCTGTGCCATAATGTACTCTGAAATATATTTTTAATGAAATAGTTATTAAGTTATTTAGTGGTTCCTGCATATAGTTTGACATCAAGTGGGTGATTTAGGGCTTATATCTTGCTGTGTATTGCCCCAGTTTCTTTTCTTACCGGTCAGGTGACCTTTGATAAGACAAGAGTGCCTAACTGCTTCTGGGTCATTTTGGTCAAGTTTGTTGGTTTATGTGGTAGCAGGATTTTAGAGAATCACATGGAAGGGACTTTCTGAAAGATCTGTTCGAAAGTAGAATGAACTTATACACTTAATGCTCCAGATACCTATATGAGGAGCTAGGTTTTCTTATTTTCATTTTAGAAGCTCAGGGAGATGAAGGACCTTTCTCTAAACTTCCAGCTGATAACAAGTGGCACCAACTTGGGAGGTCAGGTCTTTAACTTAGAAATGTGTGCTTTGGGCTTCCCTGGTGGCACAGTGGTTGAGAGTCCGCCTGCCGATGCAGGGGATGCGGGTTCGTGCCCCGGTCTGGGAAGATCCCACATGCCACAGAGCGGCTGGGCCCGTGAGCCATGGCCACTGAGCCGGCGCGTCTGGAGCCTGTGCTCCGCAAGGGGAGAGGCCACAACAGTGAGAGGCCTGCGTACCGCAAAAAAAAAAAAAAAAAAAAAGATATGTGTGCTTTTTGTACTTTACCTCACAATTATGTTTAAAAAAAAAAAAAAAGGGAAAAAAGCAACAGTAAATAAAATCCCACCGTAACTAGTAGTCTTGTCTGATAGCATAGATTATAATCATACCTAAAACCCCTACACCTAATCTATGAATAGTTAGAATAATATTTTGTTCCAAGCATCAACTCGGATTTGTCATCAGTTTTTATATCCCTCAACCCTACAGCTTTGTCAGTGATGGGCTTTTATGAAATAGTAAAACCAGGACAGAGGGACTGACCATAAAGGAAATGGTGAAGCATATTTGGTCTGGACCAAGAACTGACCTGAGGTTAATACCAGGTCCGCCCCTAACATACTGTGTGGCCCTGGGCAGGTTAGTTAATCTGTGTAAGCATCTGCTTCTTCCCCCTTTAAATAGGACCGATAATTACCGTGGCTACCTCCTGAGGTTATAGTGAGAAATGAGCTTGTCCATGCACTAAATGAAAGTGAGTTGTTACTGCTGCTGTTGCTTCCTTTCCTATAATTGGCAGCGCTTTGCTGCCTCTAAGGTAAGCCTGCTGCCTTCTGAGGACCTTTATCACTTACCTTCAAAGAATTTCTTCTTCGGAGATGACAACTTTATCTGCTAAATGGGGATTTGTAGCTTGAATATGGTGTCTCCTTTGGGGTGAATCTCTAAAGGAGCCTTGAGGCTTATGAAGAAATCTGATTAAGCCTAAATTTGTAGTTAGACAGAAAACCTGAACAAAGCTTGAGTGCTGGGTTTTGGTGTTACCAGTTGCTGGATGGGTGGGGATTATTTTTGTGCCTGGAGGAGTGTGGATGGCAACCTTCTCCCCATCTCCACCGCCTCGCCTGGGCTCTGGCCTTGATCATCTCATGGCTGGATCACCACTGTCGCCTTCTCCACAGAGCCTTTGTTTCTAGTCGGTCCTATCTCTTCCTGACCTTCCCTACTTGGCTCCACAGCAGTCTTTCTAAACTGAATATCTGGCCAGGCTTCTTCCCTGCTGGAGCCCTGGGTGTTGTCTAGTGGTGCTTCTCGAGCTTTGGTCATTCACTTCCTTTCCAACATCCCCATATCTGCAAACCATCTGTACAGTATACTGTTTACTTAATAGTTGTCTTCAAAGGATTTAGATCAAATTTTTTTTTTTTTACTTAGGCTTTTCCTGAGCAGTAATATCTGTGAAATCTGAAGTATATAATATGCCAGTTGCATTTCCTCCTAATACTCTTTAAATAAATACGTAACTATGAAAATGGTTTCCTCTGTGTATCCTCTGAAGTCAGTGGAGCTGCCCCTGCTACACTTTGGTAAACAGTGGCCTCAGGATAAGGTCAAAGCATTTTATCTCATGCCCAGGACTTTCTGTGACCCAGTGACCCGGCCCTTCTGGCTTTTTTTTTTTTTTTTTCCCTTTCCTGCCATTCCATTAGCAAAGAGTAAAACTTGCTCTTTCATTCTACCTGTCAGGAATTCTTCCCCTGCCTGATGAGTTTCTATTCAACATGGTCATCCCAGCTCAGATGCCCACTGGCTGTGTTGTTGGAACTGTGTTAGGAATTTTTATTTCTCTCAACCTGCTCGCTCTAGGGCAGGGCCTGGATCACTCTGGGCAGGCACTGCATCTCAGCAGCTTTTCCCTGTCACAGAATCCTCTGTCAGAAGCCACCAGTGACATGACTGCATTGTCCCTCTTTCCCTCTGCCATGTCCAGTTCGACCTCCTTCCGGCATCACCCTTCCCTTAAGATGCAAGGTCTTTTTACACATGTCCCCTCCAGTAGAATGCAACTTCTCTTCCTCCTGTAACTGGCTCTTTCTCCTCCTTCAAAACTCAGCTTTGGGGCTTCCCTGGTGGTGCAGTGGTTAAGAATCCGCCTGCCAATGCAGGGGACACGGGTTCGATCCTTGGGCCAGGAAGATCCCACATGCCGCAGAGCAACTAACCTCATGCACCACAACCTCTGAGCCTGTGCTCTAGAGCCCAAGAGCCACAACTACTGAGCCCGCATGCCACAACTACTGAAGCCAACGTGCCTAGAGCCTGCACACCGCAACACTGCAACAAAGAGTAGCCCCTGCTCAGCGCAACTAGAGAAAGCCGCTGCGCAGCAGCAAAGACCCAACGCAGCCCCAAAAGAAACAAAAAACAAAATTCAGCTTGCGCTTGGCCCCTGGGAAGCTGTCCCTGACCCCAGTGTGAAATGATTCTCCACTGGGCTTACCTTTGTCATCGCTCTTCTTAAAATAGTAATAATAATAAAAATTATTATATATAATAATATTATTATTATATTATGTATATAATAATAATAATAATTAGAATGGATGGTGGAGCAGAAATACAAGAGCATATGGCTGGAGCAAAGAGCACATTTGGGAGATTGGCCTAAGGAGTTTGAAATTATCCTAAAACCTACAGGGAGATGTTGGAAGGATTTTACACAGCTGGGTAAAGTGATCAGATTTGCATTCTATCAGCTCACTTCTACTTCCCTGCCACTTCCTCTTGGCTTCCTTCCAGGACCACTTCTACTGCTTCTTCCTTAAGTACTTGCTTTTTCCAGGACCCAGTACCTGACCTGTGAGGTCTGTGCTCACACATGTTACTGCAGTTACTGCTTCATGACCACGTAGTAGCTAGCATGGTGGTATTACTGGTAATCATGTTGGCTTGGCCAGAGGCCATAGATAGTGTCCTGAGGTTACTGAGGCCAGAAGCTCAGTGACTCATGGAGACCACAGGGTGAGTCACTGAGTTTTAAAAAAGCCATCAACAGGTTTTCAGAGGTCAAGAGAAATGATAACTGATACTGTTGAGAACTCACAATAGAGTTTGAGGGAATCCGCTTCACTGAAGTAGTGAAGGAGGGAAGAAGATTTAAAAACCCTGCCTCCTTCCAGACGGTATCTGAGGCAGGTTTAAGAAAGGGCATATACTAAAAGGTTAATAAAATCAGGAATGAAAAGGAGTTGGAAAAAAAATGCATAACCCAGATGTTAACAGTACAATCTGAAGGGAAGATGAGGTATAGGAAGGAGGTTTTAGGGAGAAACAAAATCTTGAGGCTTATTGTTTAAGGAAGTGCAAGTAAGTTTGTGGATTAAGATGAAGGAGATAAAGGGATGAAGGAGTGAGGTGGGAATAGTGGAGGGAATCCACTAAGGAGGGGGTAGTTCCTTCTTCTGAAGAGAAAGGCCATTAAGAGGGGCGCGGAGGGGAGTGCATTACTAGAACGATACAACGGAGAGTCCTCTGTTCAGGCAGGGTGGGTGGGTAGGAGAGCAGGGGTGAGAGCTTGGGAAAGTAGAAGTCTGGAATAGCTGCTGTGCGAAGCAGTGAAGGAAGAGAGCTAGAGGGGAGTAGAGAATCCCACGAGGGAGGGTTTCTCCTGGCCAGTGTGAGGTGCCCTTGACTTGTAGTGGATCCATTAAGCGCCCATAAGCAAACTCAGTGACATGCATCATCCCAAGGGAGCAGTTAGAAAGATGCTGTTTGTTTCTGTGGCCAGGCATTTGGAAGGGCAAGTTCAATAGAAGGATCAGAAAAGCTGTGTGGCTCCAGGGGGCGGCGGTGCAGGTGAGGTGGAAACACTGGCCTGGGGGCGTGTGAATCCAGGAGGGGCTCATGCTGGGGAAAGAGGAGGGCTGAGGGTCAAGGTGAAAGTGGAACCGGTATAGTCAGGAGGAAGGAGTGGGCGAGGTGAGCCCAGAGGCGCTAGGAGGGGAATTTTCAGAACTTTAGGCCTGTTTCCAGAGGGCAGGGTTCAGTTCTGGGAACTAACCACCAGGAAAATCCAGTTAAGTTAGCCAAAAAGAGCCATTCCAAGAATTAGGTTAGATAAACTTCAGTAAACTTAGTGCCACTCTAATCTAGCAGGAGAAAAGATGAAGTCACATCCTCTTCTCTTTGGTCTCCAGGGGCCTGAGAATTAAGCAATAAGATTGGCTCCAAGTGAACTTTAATTTTCTCTTGTGGAACAGGCCATTTTAATTGTTCACGCCTGCGTGAGGGCCCTCGCTACATGAGAGAATGAGGCGATTTTCTGTGGGAGGCTGTAGTTGAGGGAAACTGGGGTGTGCCAGTGCCCTGGATGTCTGAGAGGAGAGACACGAGCACTTCCCATCAGGTTGCCCCATAGCAGAACATACTTCGGAGGTTTGCCATCTCACCTGAGAGAGAGGTTTATTCCAAATCTCTTCTCTTGGGACTTCTCGAGGCTGGGGCGACTTCGCTGGCTGCAGAGATAAAGCCCACCACCTGAGAGAGGTGGGAGGTCGTCCAGGGCTCCTGCCCTGCCTGTCGCAGCCGGTGGAGAACCATTCCCAGGAGCATGGCTGAGGTGAGGCGGCCGCCCCGCGCTGTTCCCCGAGCATGGAGCACAGTGCTGGCAGCGATGTGCGCCTGTGCGTGCAAGGTTGGGGAGCGGGAATTGGGAGTGGGCCGCATGTGACCTAAGGGCCACTCAGGGCATCTCACACTTACTTAAGCTTCGCTAATAAAACCCAAAGCCAAGGAAGTAGTTGACCTATAGTATGAGACCTCTGTCTGTGGACAGGTACAAAAATGTACCATCCCCCTTAGGGTTCAGCATTCACAAAAGAAGAGGCAGTCAGCTTAGACTGGCTGGAACATTTCCAGAGATGGGGTGTTTGGGCACATTAATCTTCTGAGCCTCAGTTTCCTTATCTTTAAACTGGGCATAGTAACACTTGCCTCTTAGAGCTGTTGTGCAGTGTGAAGTCCTCAAGGCAGGGAATCACATCTTTTCTTTTCAGGTAGCTGACATATTTCATCAGCATTGCTTAAAACAGAAGGTTGCTTCTCTGTTTAACATTAAAATTGTTATGACTTTGACCCTCTTTTCTGTGGTATTTTGAGAATGCCTCTTCCCTGCTTTGTAGATATTTCCTTTTGTGGTAAGTTCAATAAGCCCAGTGCTGGCCCTGGCTGCTCTTGACCTTGCTGCAAAATAGGCCACTCACTCTGGCAACAGACGATCCCAGAGGCTTGATTCACCACTCACTGGAAATCCAGCAGTCCCAAGAGAAGAGATTTGGAATAAACCTCTCTTACTTGGTCATCCCAGATTCTTGCCCCGGGTTGACATATTTCTTCTAGAGAGAAAGGCACAGGGCAGGCAAGAATACTTTGTGCCAAAACTCACCTCCCCCCCAGCCCCTCACTTGTTACAGCTCCTGGGAACTCACACATATGTGTATGACATATGTAGCCATCTCCTTCCATAGTATGCCCACTGTTTTCCCAGCAGCACACCATGCCCGCATTCACCCGCTCCTAAGATAACCATGGCATTCATGTGGATCCCAGGTCATGAGTCTAGACCTGGCCATTCCCCCCACCCCCTTGAATAGTTTCTCGTCAAGAAGGATGGGGTGGAAGAAGGGGTATTATACTTTCCTAAGGTCTTACCTCTATTAGGACCACCTTAATTCATCAGAGATGCTCTGATAATCTTGAACTTTGAAAAAGAGGTATTAGGCACACAATTCCTCCTTCTTATACAGATCTTCCCTCTCACCCACCTTCCATCCCATCCACCCGCCCAGTGGGCTGGAGGAAAAAGTTGTCTTCCTCAAGCAGGGAGTGTTCAATTATAACTTCCTCCAGAATAATAAGTCCTACTCACCTTGCATCTACATAATAACAAAGATCGCTCAAATGGTTTCCCCAAGCAACTTAATGTCTTTGTCACCAAAAAGGGAAGTGACTGGCAATTGCTAAGATTGGATCTCACCTTAAAATCTTTACTGACCTGCAGTTTTCACAATTTATATTTTCTTATAATATCTAAGAAGAAATGAAATCTTAACTTCAAATCTGTGCCTCATCCCTCATTCCCTTGCAGCCTTACACAGGGGTATATGTCAGCATGAGCTTTCAGCATTTCTTGGGATGCTTTTTCAGTGTTTATGCTTGTACAGTGACTTCTCCTTTGAGAGTAAAATGTTAGAGGATAAATGAGCAGTGCTTCATGGAAAGTAGGTTCAAAAAGTGATAAAAATGTGTCTTGTGTCATAACCAGGAAGTTAAGTGGGAAACAATTCAGAAATCGATGTGGGATAAGGGGAGGACTTTGTCGTGTGGTTCAAAGAACGCTGATTGCCCCCTCAGGAGATCTAGTCCTGGCTGTGATGCTGATAGTAGGCTTCGGAGCCCCCATTCTCTTAACATCTAAGGAGAGTTAGTTGGATTAAATGATATCCTATATCTCCACCAACCCTAATATTCCAGAAGGTAGTTCCTCAAGGTCAGGGTCACTGGCACATAGTG
Organism: Mesoplodon densirostris; assembly: GCF_025265405.1. NCBI lineage: Eukaryota > Metazoa > Chordata > Mammalia > Artiodactyla > Ziphiidae > Mesoplodon > Mesoplodon densirostris. The sequence continues at coordinate 36,862,367 of NC_082672.1, read as the reverse complement.
GGTACACAGGAAGTATTATTGAAGGAAGCGATGCGCTGCAGCCAGGGACAACCAGGAACACACCTGAAGTTGAATGTGTTGGGTTGACTTGTTGCAACGAGGGAGAATGCACTGCATGGGACCAAGGGCCATCTCAGTAAAAGGGTGCTTGAAAGGGGTCATAGGATGTAGGTTTATGTTAGGTGATTCGAGGGATAACTTAAAGAAGTGGGACTTTGCTCTAGATTGGAAGCTGTCAGGAAGCAAAGGTCATTCTGTGATTGAGCACATTATAAATCGTATGTAGAAGGAGGAAAAACCAGAGAGGCTAGTGCCATAATCGGTAAAGAAGCACAGTCATTTATATTAGCCAGATTAGAGAGATGTTTGGTCATTTTTGTGGTTGGACAGTGTTTGTGTTTAGATATCAGACCTCAGTGGTCTCGTTTCTGTCATGATTCATCATGGTGGTAGAGTGGCTTTGCCGGATGTTGATGCTTTGTGAAGTTGTTAATGTTCAGCGGGAGAATACCAGGGCCTAGCTGTGAGGGCCAGGCCAGTTTCTCCCAACACTGGGCCCTGGCCGGTAGCAGCAGGCTAGCTCCCACGTATCAGGGACTGCTTTCCTCTTTCTCACAAATAAGCTAGCCAACAAATATTTGGAAGCGATTTTATTTGATGTGGATAGCATGTAATAAATGTGTCCTTTTCCAAAAGTTATAGAGTGAAGCATATTTGGTTCTCAACTTTTTTCTAAAATACAGTTAAGATGGACTAACTTTTAGGTGTTAGAAAACTAAAAGAGTTAGAATTATATATATATATATTTTTTTTTTTTTAATGTATTTATTTATTTATTTTTGGCTGTGTTGGGTCTTTGTTGCTGCACGTGGTGGGTTTTCTCTAGTTGCGGCGAGCGGGGGCTACTCTTCATTGCGGTGTGTGTGCTTCTCATTGCAGTGGCTTCTCGTTGCAGAGCGTGGGCTCTAGACGTGCAGGTTTCAGTAGTTGGGGTGCGTGGGCTTAGTTGCTCCGCAGCACGTGGGATCTTCCCGGACCAGGGCTCGAACCTGTGTCCTCTGCATTGTCAGGTGGATTCGTAACCACTGCGCCACCAGGGAAGCGCTAGAATTATATATTTATCAAACCTTTCTGGAGTCATGATTTTTCCTAAGTTAACTTTTAATAGGAAATGTCATACTACATGTTAATAATAGTTCGGAGATTCGAAAGAGTATACATATTGCTGGTAGGAGGGCAAAAAATGATTCCGTCCCTAAAAAGGGCAACATGATATTATATATAAAAAGCATAAGTGAATTGCTCCTTTGATAACACAGTCCCACTTCTGGGAATATGTCCTACAGCTCTACCTGTAAACGTGCAAAAATGACGTACCAAGTTACTCATCACAGCATTTGTTATAAAACCACAGTCTTGGAAAAAACTCAAGTGTCCAGCTGGAGAGGATGGTTACATAAACTATGATAAATCCACACAGTAAAGTACTGTGTAGCTATGAAAGAAAGAATGAGGAAGCCATCTCTATACTGTTGTGGAAGGATATTCAGGCTATATTGTTTAGTGAAAAAAGCTAGATAGAGGATAGTACCATCTTTTGTAGAAATGAAAGACAAAGAGAATCTATATTCATATTTATTTCTATCTACAAAAATAACACTACAAGAACACACAAGGAATAATGAAGTGGTCAACTCTAGGGGAAAAAGGTGGACCCAGAATGTGATGGACAGGGATATGAGTGAGATGGAAACTTCTCGTTATTTGCCTTTTGAAATATAATTTTAATTCTCAAATTATAAAACGTACTACCTAGTCCAAAAATTTAAATAATTTATGGAAAGATATATATATATATATATAATGCAATATATCTTTCTTCGACCTCATTCCATTCCACAGAGATAACCATTTTGATCAGTTTCTTATATAGCTTTCTTAGGTAGCTTTTCAGAGCTTTTCGAGGTAGTCCATTGTATTAGTCAAGGATCTCAAGAGAAACGGAACCGAGAGGATATGTGTGTGTGTATAAAATATATGAAAACTGGTAATTCTATATTATGGAAGAAAAGGCATAATTAATATAAAAAGGAAAAAACAGCTTAGAAATACATTTGATAGTGGTTAATGTTACATTATATAAAGGCTCCCACATATTGAAAAGAAAAACATTGACTCCACAATCACAAGGAGCCAATTCATGAAAGGAGCCAGGGAGAAAACATTTAAGAAGTGTTCAACCCGGGCTTCCCTGGTGGCGCAGTAGTTGAGAGTCCGCCTGCCAATGCAGGGGACGTGGGTTTGTGCCCCGGTCCGGGAGGATCCCGCATGCCGCGGAGCGGCTGGGCCCGTGAACCATGGCCGCTGGGCCTGCTCATCCGGAGCCTGTGCTCCACAACGGGAGAGGCCACAGCAGTGAGAGGCCCGCGTACCGCAAAAAGAAAAAAAAAATGCTTAACCCACTACCACTCAAAGAAATGCAAAGTGAGTCGGTTAAAACTTAAAATATATATTAAATTCATTTAAAAAAAGAAGGATAAGCAGGATTGTTATGAGACTTAGATGCAAACTGCAATGCTCGTGTCAGTAAACTAGTCAACCTTTCAAGAGCAGTTTGGCAGGATGAATCACAAGCTATAAAATCATGCCCTTTGGCTTAAAAATCCCTTTTCTGGGAACTAATCTTGAGGAAATAATTCAAAAGGTGGCAAAAGGCATAGATCATGAGGATGTTTATCGTAATGTTGTTTGTATAATCAAAGAAATGGAAAAAACCTAAATATCCAAAAGGCATAGGAATTTGGGTAATTGTGGTTTATTACTTTCATGAAATGTAGGCATTAAAAGTCAGTACAAGGGGCTTCTCTGGTGGTGCAGTGGTTAAGAATCTGCCTGCCAATGCAGGGGACACGGGTTTGAGCCCTGGTCTGGGAAGATCCCACATGCTGTGGAGCAACTAAGCTTGTGCGCCACAACTACTGAGCCTGCACTCTAGAGCCCACGAGCCACAACTACTGAGCCTGCGTGCCACAACTACTGAAGCCCGTACTCCTGGAGCCCATGCTCTGCAACAAAAGCCACTGCAGTAAGATGCCCACGCACCGCAACGAAGAGTAGCCCATGCTTGCTGCAACTAGAGAAAGCCTGCGCGCAGCAACAAAGACCCAACTCAGCCATAAATAAATAAATAAATAAATGTTTTTAAAAGTCAGTACAAGGACTAGCAACATGGCAAATATGCATTATTTTATGTTACATATAACAATTATGTCTTAGCCCTGATAACAATGGAAAGAAAACTGTGTACATGTGCTCAAGAACAGATAGGACTATAGAAACCTAAAGACAGTTTGACCGATGGGAATATTAGAATTATAGTGACATTTCTTTTTTGTTTTAATTAATATTTGTCTTAGTTTGTTCAGTTTGCTATAACAGAATACCATAGACTGGGTGGCTTATAAAGAAGAGGTTTATTTTTGACAGTTCTAGAGGTTGGGAAGTCCAAGATCAAGGTGCTGGCAGATTCGGTGTCTTGTGAGGGCTGACTCTGGTTCATAGACGGCTGTCTTTTCACTGTGTTCTCACATGGCACAGGGGGCTAGCCAGCTCTGTGGGGTCTCTTTTAATCCCAGTCATGCCTCATAACCTAGGCACCTCTGAAAGGTCCTACATCCAAATACCATCACACTGGGGATTAGATTTCAACATGCAAATTTTAGGGGCACACAAACATTCAATCTATAGCAATTGTGTTATAATATTTTTACAATTATAACTTTTAAAAACTTAGCAATATGTTAGCATTGTCCCAAACAGTAGCCTCAAATTGAAATTACCAGTTTGTAATTAGAAAAGACTTTAAGAATCATTTGATCCTATCTATCTTCCACTCCCCCACTGTGATGGTTGCAGGTGTAGAATCTAAGGTCAGAGTGCTTTTGACTGTTCTACATGGGCGGGGGGTGGGGGGATATTGGAGGTGCTGGGACCAAAAGCCCCACCCTCTGCTCAGGAACTAGCCACCTCTCTATTGATTAAGTCTGGAGAGATGCTTCAGATGTTAAACATGTATAAGAGAACAGAGATATTGGAAGCAAACTGCATTCCGATATCAATAAAATTGTCTGTTTCTAATGTTAAAATAACAGCTAATACTATCCCTGATATTTTCTAGTTATTAAAGATATTTTATTAAAATTATGATACAATAATGCTTCAATCTACATAAGACCCATTGGAATATTGCTTATCTTTGTTTCCATCTAAAGCTTCAGATTAATTTTTTCCCTATGAATACAGATGTCCAATAAATGAAGACCCAATGAGGAAAAAACATTTGGTGTAAATATTTCAGTGTGTTTTTTATGTTTATGTCCCATTTCTTGATCTTTCCCTCAGATTGAAAGACATTTTTTCAGTGTCTGTGGACTTAGCTTCCATTTGTTGACTTATTTTCGAAGTTCGGAATGCATTAGCAGAGATTATCTTCAACATGGGAGATTTCCCAATTAGCAAAATGGATTTGCCAAGCAGGAAAAAGATAGCTGTACATGCCCAAGTTCCTACTGGTGCCTGCCAGGAAAGTAGATTTGGTGTTAACCCCTGTGATGAACATGTTTTTCAGGGTGGATCACTTGTACACGTTCTTTGTTCAGTGGTCTCCTGATGTCTATGGGAAAGATGCCAAAGAGCAAGGCTTTGTGGTGGTGGAAAAAGAAGAACTGAATATGATTGACAACTTCTTCAGTGAGCCGACCACCAAGAGCTGGGAGGTGAGACTCAAGAGAGGGCTAGACTGTCCCTTAAAGTCCAGTCCACAAACAAAATGTTCTTGTGTCCAAATTCCAATAACTTCTTGGCTGGCAAGAAGTCAGATTTCCTGTGCCTCTTTGAAATCACATGGGGAAAAAACCTTATTCCTCTGTTTGAAGCTAGTTATGTGAGTCAGAAAGACCTCATCTCCACCCCTACAACCCAGTAATTTCACTTCTCTTTTTTGAAATTGCTGCAGGGTCCCCATTACATACAGGATGAAAGTCAAGCTTCTTAATTTGGCCTAAAAAACTGTTCATAATTTTTTTGAGCACTTACCACACCCTTCTCATGTTAGGGGCACGGTGGATGAGATAAGTAGAATTTAGCATCAAGGAGTATAGATAAATCATTACAATATAGTGAGATAATTACCATTGTAGGTGAAGTGCCACATGCTATGGGAACATGTACCCAGGCACCTGAATGGAGCTAGGGAATCAGCGAAAGCGACCCAGAAGGAGTAATCTGAGCTGAGATCAGAAGTGGGAGGACAGGCAGTTGGGGTGAAAGTGGGACATAGAACACGGAACATGTTCTGGCCAGAGAGAAAAGTCTGTGTAGAGGAATGACCCAGGGGAGAAACAGAGAGTGTGGGGCATTTGATGAACTAATAAGAGTTCAGTGTAGCTGGATCATAAGAGTGCAAAGCTGAGGGAGTGGCAAGAAACGAAGCTGGAGATAATGAAATGGCAGATCACGAAGGACCTATGAACTGTTTGTCATAGGTTTGGTTTGGGTGTTTTCCTAAGGGCAGTAAGAAGGCAGCAGTTTGAGCTGTGTTCAAACAGCTTCAACCAGTAGGAGCTGTTTGGAGCCTGGAGAAATAAATACAGATACACATTTTTTTTTTTTTTTTTTTTTTTTTGCGGTACGCGGGCCTCTCACTGCTGTGGCTCCTCCCGCCGCGGAGCACAGGCTCCGGACACGCAGGCTCAGCGGCCATGGCTCACGGGCCCAGCCGCTCCGCGGCATGTGGGATCCTCCCGGACCCGGGCACGAACCCGTGTCCCCTGTACCGGCAGGCGGACTCTCAACCACTGCGCCACCAGGGAAGCCCCCAGATATGCATTTTGGAGAGCTTGCTCTTGCTGGCAGATGTTCATGGAGTCGGACAACCCTTGAGGCTTGAAGACCCATTAGGAGTCTCTTGCAGTAATCAATGTTGAGAGAGAACAGTTGCTGAAAGAGTGGCAGTGCAGATAGAGGAAATTGAGTGCTTTTGAAAGATGGTTAGAAGGAGGAAAACAGGGTTTTGTGAGTAATTAATTCCATGTGGAAAGTAAGGAAGATGTCAAGGTTGATCTCTTGGTTTTTAGAATGGGAACTGGAGGGATGGAGGTACCTGCCCTTTACTGCGATAAGGAGCATAGCAAGAGGATTAGATTTAGCAGAAAATGCTCTGTGTTCTGGTTTTCATCTAAATTTGAGGTGTCTGTGGAATGTCCAAGAGACAACTGAGAATAAAACTTAGGAAAAAGATCTGAAGATATACTTTCGGAAGTGATTAGCAAAGTTGAAGTTGTGAGTGTAGGTGAGGTCAGCCTAGGAGAGTGTGTCCATTGGCAAGGGAGCAGGGCTCAGAACAGAACCCTTCAGGATGACAGCACTAAGGGGCCAAAGATAGTGGAGCCCACAAAGGTGACTGAGAAGGTACAGCCAGCGGAGGGCATGGAAAACAAGAAAAGTCATGTCTTAGAAGCCAAGGGAAGAGAATGTTTCAAGAGGGGAGTAGTCGTCAAAAATGCCTAATGCTGTGGAGGAGTCAAAAGGTAAGAACTAAGCTATGTCTTTTGGATTTAAAACCAAGGAGGTAATAGTGGGTGACTTTGACAAAAAGCAGTTTCATTAAAGTGGTAGCTTCAAAATGTAGCTACCAGTGTTCAATGAATGAATTGGGGGTGAGTAAATGGAGCTAGTAAAGGTGGGCCAACAACTCGAATTTGGTTTTGGAGAATAAAAATGAGATGGAAGGCTGGAAGAAGAGGTGAGGATGGGGAGGTTTTCCCTCTCGTGAGAGAGACTGTAACGTTTTGGATGAGGTCAGCGGGAACGGTGGAACAGAAGGTACAGAAGGTAAGGGAATAGGAGAGGGAATAAGCGGGAGGCTGGATCCCCGAGACTTGGCTGGGAATGTGGGGGTAGGGATAGAATCGGTCTTAGGTCGTCAGGCAGCAGAAAAGAATAGGATGTGTGCATATAGAATGTAGACTCACTGGGGGTAAATTGTGGCATTGCTCATTTGCTTATTTCTTTGCAGCAGAAGGAGGGAGCACCTCCTAGAGGTGAAGGAGGGAAGACTTAGAGGAATACAGAGAAGGTCTGAAGTAGCAGTTATAGAGACTAGGAAAAATGTCAACTGAAGAACTGCAGTAGGATGGCTGTCTGGTATTGAAAGCCCTGGTGGGGTCTGGCACCAGGCTGCAGTGAGGGCAGGTTTTCTCCAGCAATACTCTCAGTCTGGGTTTAGATTCATCAAGTGGGCAGTCAGATCTTCCAGGGCTGGAACTCTGTCAGACTGGGATGATTAAGGGTGAGGAGGCCTGCCCCTTGGGTCTAACTCCTTCTGGAACGCCAGATCCTTTCATCTGTGTGTTTGTCCTCACTCCCCCCTTTCTCATTCACTCCCTCCCAGCCCGAATGTGTACATGGACACACACAGCTTTCCATGTCAGACTCCTGTCATCCTTCAGGGTCCAGCTCATTTGTCACTTCTGTGATGCTTTCAGCCAGAGTTACTCCTCCTGTCCTTCCACAGCCCAATGCACATAGCCCTGTAGTGTATCGCTCAGCACTTTGCATGTTTGTCTTCCCACAGCTCATAAGCTTCTTGTTTGAAACCATTGATTAAAAATATTTCAGCCTATTAGGCTCTCCCTCCCTTGGCTCTTCCTATCACCTCTGTTTTTTTCTGTCTCTGGCCAGTCTTTCTGAGTATACTTTGCTTGTCCCTTTTCTCATGGTGTTCCCTAGTTTATCCTTGGCTCTCTTTTCTTCTCGTCTATTACATCTTCCTTGGACGAGCTCATCGGCTTTCGAGGTTTCTGCTGCTGACTCCCACCTCTGTCTCCTCCACACACCTTTCTTCCAGGCTGCTGTTCTAGAGCACATAGATGCCCCACAGGCATGACTGGGTCTCCACGAGGCAGAGATGGTGTGACACTGGCATTCTGGCCAAGGCGTCAAAGAATATCAATTCCCGTCCTCCTCACCTAACCATCTGTGCCCAAGAGGCCCCCACCCCCATGAGATATGCGCAGAGGAAGCATAGCTAGGAAATGTGTATTTTCTTAGTGAGGCTATGGTCTCTTGCCCAATATGGAGGGCCAGAGAGGTTTAAATTTCACTGGGGATTTAATCCTTTCCTGACTAGGCCTGAATATCTTGAACTGAAGCAGCCCTCTTTTAGGCCTATTCTGCATCTTTCCACTAATCCCAACCTTGAATCTCAGCTCTTGACAACTCCTGTGGGAGAAGAGGCCACACCTACCAGCACCAGAAGAAAAGGAGCTAGAGGCATGCAGAGAGAGAAAGGTCTGCTTCTGGATCTAGAGTAGAGTGGGCTTGAGTGAGCCACTCAGACTGAGCCACTGAGGAGAATGAGAGGGCAAATCCCTTTAGAAGGTGTCTTTAGACCTGTAGTGGACGAGGAAGAAAAGAAGAAGGGATGGAGAAGGAGGAAGAAATGGGTTGGCTTGTTGCAAGCTCCTAGTGTACTTGTTAACACTTGGGACATGGAAAGAAAAGATAACTGGAGAGAGAGGTGACTGGACTGTTATCCCTCTTTTTTTTCTTTTTTTTTTTAGATGATGTTGGGGGTAGGAGTTTATTAATTAATTAATTAATTTTTGCTGTGTTGGGTCTTCGTTTCTGTGCGAAGGCTTTCTCTAGTTGTGGCAAGCAGTGGCCACTCTTCATCGCGGTGCGCGGGCCTCTTACTATCGCGGCCTCTCTTGTTGCGGAGCACAGGCTCCAGACGTGCAGGCTCAGTAGTTGTGGCTCACGGGCCTAGTTGCTCCGCGGCATGTGGGATCCTCCCAGACCAGGGCTCGAACCCGTGTCCCCTGCATTAGCAGGCAGATTCTCAACCACTGCGCCACCAGGGAAGCCCCTATCCCTATTTCTTGCCACATGGAAGAGAAATTCCAAAAGTACAATGAGGAGAAGAATGCTGTCCAAGCTCCCTCCCATGCAGGAGCAAATTCTGCTTACTAGCATTACCTTAAGGCCAGGCCACTGTGATAGCATTGCTTCGTGGTGGCATTGCATCTCCTCCGTGGGTGGGGAAGAGGAACCTTCACTCCCCTGACAGGTGTCTGATCCTCAGCATGTCCAAAACGTCTCATCTTTCCCCAAAACTTGCTTCTTCTCATGTATTCCCATCTTAATTAGTGGTGCCCCAAGCTAGAAGTCTAGATATCAACCCAGATTCTTCTTTCATCATCATATGTAGGCAGTCATCTCTAGTTAGAATTTGTTGATTCTGATCTTACGTAGGGTGGGGGCCACTGCCCTAGTCAGCTATCTGCACCCTTCACTTAAACTCTAGGGCACCTCCAGTCAACCCAGCCACTAGTCCATCCTCCATACCCAAGCTCTTTAAATAAGCTTTACTTCCTAATTTTATAAAAGTAACACCTGCTTTTATTATAGGAAATTTGGGAACTACAGAAAAGCACAATGCAGAACATTCAGAAAATAATATCTAACCACACATTACTTTTGTGCATTTCTTTGACTCATTTTTTTTTTCTATTTTAGGGTGTTTTCTAGGCAGTAAGGGTGAGAGAGTATTTTTGCAAAATGGGATAATGTTCTATGTATAGTTTGGTATCTGGCTTTTCTCACCTGACATCTTGTGAGAATTGTATCATATTAAAGATTTTGAAGCCTCATTTTAATGGTTACATAATATTTTAAACCTTAATCAGAATTTATTTAACAATTCCCCACTTTTAGGAATCGTGTTGGTTCAAGTTTTTCACAAGGATGAGATGATCTGTAACTCTGACTATTCCCCTAATTTCCTGAAAGTGATATTACTTAGTATAAGGGTAATGATTTTTTTAAGGCTCCTACTTTTATATAATGACAATTTTCCAGAAATGTGAGGAATACCCTTCTTCTCATTGTGCTTCTGGCAACAGAAAGTACTATATCTATTATCCCTTTCTTAAAACTTTTGCTAATTTGAAAAGCTGATAAATGATATATTGGAATTGTTTGTGCCACATGCCTGGCAAAGCACCTGGCACTTGCCATCATATAGAAAGCACTCAGTAAATGTTAGCTGTCATGAAGTGTCAGACACTGAAAAGAATGCTGTCTCACTGGCACAAAATCCAAGTGATTCTGCCCTAGATTGTGTCCAGGCTCTTGCATTGAGAATAAGTTCTGGCTGACCTGAGACTGGTCACCAGTTATCTCCCAGAGCCTCATTAGAACTGACCCCCGGGATGAACTATGTAGTGGCGGCCGATCTCCCAGGGGTACCGGAGACCAAGAGGCCATTTTCTTTTTTTTTTTTTTTTTTTTTTTTTTGCGGTACCAGGGCCTCTCACTGTTGTGGCCTCTCCCGTTGCGGAGCACCGGCTCCGGACGCTCAGGCTCAGGATGCGCAGGCTCAGCGGCCATGGCTCACGGGCCCAGCCGCTCCGCGGCATGTGGGATCTTCCCGGACCAGGGCACGAACCCGTGTCCCCTGCATCGGCAGGCAGACTCTCAACCACTGCGCCACCAGGGAAGCCCCCAAGAGGCCATTTTCGATCTGTAAAACTCACAGAAAGATCCCTGAAAATTGATCCAATGGTAATCTACATTTCTTTCCAACCCCGCTGATATCTGATCTGGGCAGTAGAGGAGGACTCATCATGCTCATTAGTCATTAAGATTAATATTTTGAAAGGTTAAAAGGTAAATATTACTTTGCCAGCTCTTTAGAAAAACTGAATCTAAACTAACATTTTTCTCAGCCTCATATAAACCGGATGTTCTTTCAGTTCTTTGAAGTTTCTCATACCTAACAAACATGACGGTATTGAAGTGAAACGCCATTGTTCTAAGCGTAATGAACCTACCTCTGGTAAAGGCTCCTTTTCATCTTTCCTTTGAGATTCAAACTGATGTCAGGGAACACACATAAACTTTTAAAATGAAGGTTTCGCTTTAGGATGCAGAAAAAAAAATCTGAAAAGGCAGGGCTAGAAAAGCTAGCTCAGCCAGCTGGAGGACAATTGGGAAGAAAAGTAAAAGAGAAGAAGAAAAAAAAAAAACAATGAGGTTTTGTTGTGCTGTTAGGAAACCACCGTTTCAAAGGTGAAAGTGTCTTTTTACAGCCTCACAGCTATGCCTAACAGGAAGTGTGTGTTTGCTCTAAATCCTAATTTGGGTGTGTTCCTGTAGAAATACTGAACTCTCTCCTAAGGGAAACAGAAACTTAATCATGCAGGAAACTAGATACAGCATAAACAGTTGTAGCTCAGTGTGGCTGTAAGTAACAGTGGTGTGGAGGCAGATAAGAGAAAAAACCTGCACCTCTTTAGAGAGCAAGCAGGCAGTTCCCACTACTTCACGATGAGAAGATTGCCCCTGGACATTCAGATTTTCTATTGTGCCAGACCGGACCAAGAGCCTTTTGTGAAGGTATGTTAGAGTCCTGAGGGCTAATCATGTGCCCGTGAATCCTCCAAGCTCTGCCGCTCAGATGCTTTGAAATGCTTTCTAATTAGAAAGGATCGTGCTGATATTTCAGCCAGAGCAGGTATTTTATTCACTTTGGAGAGAGAGATGGTGTGGTTTGCCCTTTCCCTTTGGAGTCAAAACTCCATACTGATTTTTTCATTCCACAGCCCCACTTTGTACCTGTGTTAAATGTAGAGTTCCCCCCAAATATGTGCTTTATTTAATACATTTAAAATGCTGGATTTGTGATTCTTCAACAGTGTTTTCTTTAAGTAAATGCCCTTTGAGAAGACAGTAAAATTTAAGGGCTAATTTCCCTATAAATCCGGCTCAGATGACAGCATTTTGGAAACTAAGTAGTCATTGTCTGACAACCTTCACTAAATGTAATGTAAATGTTTTTTCTCTATGATGCAAAAGTCATTAATATTTGTACTCAGGAATTTTGGTTAATCAGTTACCTTCTGTCTGTATCCTTCAATTTCAAAATAATTTAGTGATTTATCCAGACTTTCAGAGAGGCAAAAGAAAAAAAGATTTTTAACCTGGTAGTTTATAAGTGTATTTATGATGAAATAATAAATGTGTGTACAACATCATGTTTCTGTTCTCAGCTTTGAAGGAAAGATTATTTTGATGGTTTCTCAACTCTCCATAAAGAATCATACCTAATTGTAATTTAGACTAAAGCTTCGTGTCTCTTTGTATTGTTGCTTTCCGTAGATGTTATCATTTGCTATTTCTGTCAGGGTTGGTTGCTATGAACAGCCTTCAGAGAAAACATTAGGATTCTTGATTAAAGGACTATCCTTATCTTCCCAATTTCCCTATTTATAGAAGACTTGCTCATAATATGATATCTGTTAGTCCCTTAACAATTCAAATTTAGATGCGGGCTAATGGAGAATAATTTAGGGCATTTCAAGGGTATAAGTCGCTTGTGGAGTTATACATAATTCTTACTTGATGACTGAGCAATAGTAAAACTGGAAAACTTGTGACTTTAATTTGTACATATTAAGTGCTATAGCTGTACTGTGTTAAATTCTCCATTTGATCTGAAATTGACATTGTGATTAGCCATTTCCCCCAAAGTGCTGGCTCAACTTACCTCCTGCTGCTAAAACCCTACCTGTGACAGGCAATTGTGTACCTGAAGTCCTTTATAGCAGGTGAAGGAAAAGCAAAAATATCGTTTTTCTTGGTTTATTTGTCTCCTCCATTTCAGATCATCACCGTTGAGGAGGCAAAACGCAGGAAGAGCACATGTAGCTACTATGAAGATGAGGACGAGGCAGCCCTTCCGATCCTGCAGCCCCGCAGTGCGCTTCTGGAGAACATGCACATCGAGCAGGTGGGTTCTTCCTGGGGACTTAGGATGGGTGTCTTCCAAACCTTAGAACACATTTCCCAACCCTGACATTTGCTCTTCTCACTTGGGGTGAAGCGTGAGCCGAGTTTTAAAGGAAGACCACCAGCAGCCTAACCAGGGCCCTTCTCTGCTCCTGAAAGGCAGCATCCCTGCCCCCTTCTCGGGAGTGCGAGGACTTGGCCAGACACCTACATCCATTCCTCAGACCTGAACAAAAAGCCATTTCTTGTCTTCAAAACAATTTTTAAAGTGTCCTACTATAGTCCTAATGTGTTTTAAAAGGATCCTAATTTATCCTAATGATTATCGCAGAGTTCCAATGGTTTCAATTTATGGAGCTCAGTAAAAGTCATATAGCAAGTACACTTTACTTGCTTTATGAAAACCACCTACCACTAGGAGTAATTTTCCTTTTTCTGTACTTTTTTTTTTGTTTACTTTCTATTTTCTGAACATCTCTTACTTGAGTTTTTATGAAATACTATGTGCTTGTATTTGAACTTTAGTAAGGGACCTCTTGTACTTCCCTCATCAGTCAGCTTAGAAACCTGAATTTCAGAGACCTTAAAGAATCATCAGGTTCAAGTCCCTCAATTTACAAATGCCATCTGTGAAGGCCCAGGAAAGCTAAGCAATTTGACCAAGCAGTTACAGGGACGGAGTTCATGCTGATTCTAGAACTACGTCAAGCATTCTTGAGGACTTCAACATTTTATATAGCCTCCTTTGTGTGTATTTTTGAAGAGATATGCATTATTGATATTTATGGCAGCCAAGTTTGAGTTAAATATTAATGTAACTGAAAGATACCTAGTGTAATGAGGACAGGCCACATCTGATCACTAGCATAAAACACCCGTGTCTTCTTGTTCTCACTTTGGTGGGAATTTACAGCTGTCAGTAGCAGCTCGGAGCCTTTGAAGGTTTAGAAAGAACAATTCGAGAAACATGAACTGCTTGGTGAAAGTCAGGATGAAGTGTAAACAAGAGAGCATGTGTCTATTTCATACCTCTTTATCAAGCTAGGTGCTATATCTTCAAATATATAGCGGCATAGTGACCCTTCAGGATCATCCGTGAGAGGGAATGCATGCTCTGGGGAGCATCTCTGCCAAGGGATGATTTTCCCTTCTTGGTTTATAGTGGCAAATATTTGCTAGAGTATAGGGGAGCAATATGCAAGTAGTGTAATTATTGAATTTGAGCCACAGGCATCTGTTTTGTATTACAAGTTCATGAGTGATTTGTAGGCAAACTGTGTATTTACATCTTCATCTTTGGATTCACAGCTGGCCCGACGCCTTCCAGCAAGGGTACAGGGGTATCCATGGAGACTCGTATACAGCACATTAGAGCACGGGACCAGCTTGAAAACTCTCTACCGGAAGTCAGCATCACTAGACAGTCCTGTCCTATTGGTCATCAAAGATATGGATAATCAGGTGAGGCTTGTTCCTCTTATAGAGGAACATTTTTTTAATGAAGCTTTTCAAACCTACACAACAGTAGAGAGACTAATACAATGACCTCTCATCACTCAGATTCTACAGTTAGCAGGACTTTGCCACATACACTTCATTCTTTCCTTTGTTGGCTTTTCTTCCCTTAAGTATTTTGAAGTAAATCCCAATTATTATGTCATTTCACCTCTACATACTTCAGAATGCATCTCTAAAAAAGAAAATGGAGCGTATCTCCAAATACAGTCACATTCTAAGGAATTTTTTTCCTGTACTCATCATGGAGTAGGAAGCTATAATGATATCCTGTAACCTAAAACTGGAGAAGCTGGAAGAAAAGTCAAGTCTAGATTTGGAGAGAGTTGCAGAAAGAAGTTCCAGTGCCATACCAGAACTTCTTCCAGGTAGCTGAAGTGTAGTATCTACCAACCTTGCCTGCATAGTTGCTGAGATGGAGAGCCAGTTAAGGCCATGGTATGTTGTACCTGAAGGGCCCAGTTGTTATGAAACAGGAGAAAATGCTCTGGACCATTGCTTAGTGCACTTTCACCCACGTTGCTGTCGGTCTAGGAAGCACTGGTGAAATCTAGATATTACCCCCATCTCCCCTAAGCTAATAATTCTTCCCTCGGTCAGCCTGGAGTATGAGTGGAATCTGCCCAGGATTCTTTCATGTACCATCCAGGCAGACTTATGCTTCACAAAAGGAAAGCATCTTTCAAGTCTGCTCTTTATTCATTTCAACTTGGTCTGTATTATAGCAAGAAGAAATTTCTTTACACTTTTTGTAGGTGTCATTATTTTCTCTTCCTGGCATTTGGAAGCAGGGTTTACTTGACAACCAGTTATTTATTCATCCATTCAGAAAATGTATAATGACTGTCTGTTAGATGTGGGGCATTTGGGACCTTACTGAGAAGCCATATAATTGGGATCATTTTAGGGGAAATAGATTTTTGCTGTCATAATTTGTCTTGGGAAAAATTAGCAGAGAGAAGGGGGTACTAAAGGCACTGTCTTTCTCAACTGTGATCTTTCCTGTAAGTAGATTAAGAGTTGTGAGGAATAGTTTAGTTATTATCATTGTTACTACTGTAATTTACTGATTGAGAACACTTTATTTAATCATAGTCCAAGCTGAATAGTAGGGACAGTCAAGTTAAAAATTTAAATAATAATAACAAAGGTTTAAAATGGAATTACTTAGGGATTTAGTGAAATGTTTGCAAAGTTAGGTGCTACTTTTTAGATGAGATAGAGCTAGATGGTTTTAGACCCCCCCACACACACACATACCTACACCATAAGTATAGATTAGTTCTATTAATTTACCAAAAGATAACTTGTTGGGGAATGTGTTGGCCTCACAGAGCAGGTTTTGATGATGCACAGTATTACTCAGCTTCCTATCAGCAGATATGTAAAGGAGGCCTGCCTATACCTGAAGATTACACTGTTTGTCTAGAGGTATAGTCTTACTGGATCTGGTGCCCTGGAGGCATTTGTGTTATTTGAAGGCACCTGGACACTAACTCTGCTTTCCCCACCCCATCTACCCCCAAGGCAAGGATGCGGCTTGCTGTGTTTGGGAACATGATAGAACACCACCTGTAAATTTATCTGGAAATGAATTATATAAAATTCTAAGATAAAAGCATTACGCATGCAGAATGGCAGGCATGAGAAGTTCTACAGAATCAATCCCCAGTGAAACAACCATTGCTGGTGGGAATTATAAAAACAATAATCACTTAAAGTCTCTGGAAATTGCCCTAAGGGCATACAGCAAGTGAAGAACCATTTATTTAAGAAAAGCTAATGAAGCCCAGTAATAATAGTGAGATTCCGTGGCATTTGAAGGCACAGCCTGCTCCCTCCCCCAACCCCTGTTCAGACAGAAGCTTCCTTCTGGGCACGTGTGGACAAGATGAGGATCCCTCGGCTGCCAGCTCCCAGGCAAAGACTATGATATGCCTCCTCTAGGGGCAGGTCCCCAACATGTCTTATCCCCTACCCAAGATCTCTGTTTCAGGGGCTAAATTTCAGGGGCTCTCTTCCTCTGACCAGCCCCTTCTCAGAGGACATTGCTCTACCTTCTGCACGGCAGGCCGAGAATACAGGGGTCTCTACTGCCCTTGCTCCAGCACATAGGGCAGAAGTTCCATGTCAGGTGAGCGGAGCCAAGACCAGTGGCTACTGCCCCTGCCCAGCACCCTGCTCATAAAACAGGATTGTACCTTTGAGAAAAGCAGGCCACTGTCCAGCCCCCAGCTCCAGGGGAAGAGGCGGACCATAAAACATACAGCTCAGAAGCTCTCCCCAAAGGAACTGACGTTATTTAGAAGAACATAGGGAAGGTCAAGCCAAGGGACGCTCTAGAGAACAATGAAAATTTTGGTGGTAAACAACTAAGAGGAGCCTGGTAGTTCCATGAAGGCAGCAAACTAAGCTGCAGACCATCTAGTTTACCAGAGAGAACCAGGGAACGAGACAGCTAAGGAGAGCCTTCCTGGAGTCAGGATAAACTTCATAGACTGGCCACAGAAACTACCCCTGCAAAGGGGCCCAAATTTAATTGAATGAGACCATGGAGTAATTTATACCACAAAGCATTGTGTAAAATAATAGAACAATCATCAGGTAATAGAGTCCGATCTATATTAACTTAATTCCAGTGAGATATTGAAATGTTACTCCTATATTGCTCTATTACATCTTTCCACTTTTTGTGGTAATTTTGTTATATTACGTTGATATATATTACAAACTCAACAATAAGTTGTTACATAGTTGTTTGTATAATTTTTATCTACTAAGAAAGCTGAGAGAAGAAAGGAGAGCAATTATACATTTATAGGTTTGTCATATTAACCTTCCTTTTACCACTTTGGGCTATCTTCATTCATTCCCCTGGATTCCTTTGTCCTATTACTGTCAAACATGTTAAAATTTTCGATGGTATAGACCCAACAATACCATTATTCTACAATTTCTTCCTAAGTTAATTAATAGAAAAAAATAAAATGGACATTTTCTTACATAACCATAATGCTATATACCTAAAAAATTAACAGTAATTTCTTAGTATCATCAAATCTCCAGTGCTTAAACAGATTTCCATGATTGCTAAGAAAATTTGTTACTGTTTTTTCCTTGTTCTTAACAGCTCTAGGGACAGGTTTTGGTATGAAGAACATGGGTTAGAAAGAGTTTCTAGACTTCTACTCTACCTAATTTTTAGTATTTCAAGGAGCTAGGAACTGAGTGTACTTGGTAAAGAAGAGATTCCATGATGACGATAATCCAATTTAAATTAGTTTGAAAACTTAGAAGACATTTTTCAGATAGACTCCATTTAAAGCATTGTTTTTTGGGACTTCCCTGGCGGCACAGTGGTTAAGACTCCACGCTCCCAATGCCAGGGGCCCGGGTTCGATCCCTGGTCAGGGAACTAAATCCCACATGCATGCCGCAACTAGTTCACATGCCAAAACTAAGGAGCCAGCAAGCTGCAACTAAGGAGCCCATGTGCCACAACTAAGACCCAGCACAACCAAATAAATGAATATTTTTTAAAAAAGCATTGTTTCTCAAGTGGGATTTGGAGAAGATATATCCGAATCACCTAGGGACATTTCCAGAATATATATTCTTGCCAGTCCTCACTCCTGCATGCACTGGTCAGGATCTGAGCAGAGGATAGGAAGCTGAAGCAGTGGCCATGCGTGTTCTGAAAAGACTACTCCTTCCAACCCTAATAAGAAATAATAGAAAAATCATTGATTCAGATACATCTAAACCACCTTTAAAGCCCACAGTATTATGGAATTGTTACTTTTTTCTTAAAAGCCATTTTGAACTAAGATATATTGGATCAGTCACGTTAAGGATGCAGTTTTAATAAGTATGTTGAAAACTCATTTTTACGAATCAAAGGAGAGAAAAATTTATTTTCTCCAGGAAAATCTCTGGCCACAATTTTACTTATAAAACACATCAGAGATATGCCTTCATTCTCTCAACCACTCATTTCTGTGTGCAAGATGCATCTTGTTATTTAATGTTTCCAGTATGTCCTCTGTATTCACTAAAAGAAATGTGTCTCTATAGTGGACTTTGGAAGTCCTTTAAAACTGGAGCGATTGTTGGCCTTTGACAGATAAGTTCTCTAAGCCACTTGGGTTCTAATGAGAACTGGGGACATTTTATTTGTTTGATGGTGGTCTTTTTTATTTAGGAACTCTGATTTAGTAATGATCTTTGCTGAAAGAGATATAATGAGATCTCAGAATAGGATTGTGCTAAAATATTTCAGAAAGTCTCTTTTTTTGGGAGGTTTATGGTTGAAAGTAGATAAGGTTTCTGTTTTCTTTTGACAGATTTTTGGAGCGTACGCAACTCATCCTTTCAAGTTCAGTGATCACTATTATGGCACAGGCGAAACTTTTCTCTACACATTTAGCCCTAACTTCAAGGTACCTAGATGAAAGAAATACCCAACTTCCTGGTGTCACGGTGTCAGGAGGGTCGGTGGGGTTGGAGGTGGGGGGCCGTGGTTGGAGCAGCAGCTGTCCCATCCCGTAACCTCGTCTGGCCTCACTCTAGCCTGGCCAGCACTTCATGACTGCCGCACAGAAACTGCTTAGATCCCCTCCCCAGGCCTTGGGAACTGCTCTTTTGCATGGTCTAAGATCAGGGAGGGGTTGCAAGTCAGAGCCAACATGTGCCTGAGAGGTCTTTCCTACCTCATAACCCCTTTGGAGATCTCATCCTGGTGTGGGAGAGGTCTGGCCGTCAGGAGCTTCCTCAGCCAATGGGTAGTGCCCTTGCACACACACAGGTACTATGCTGTTACTCCCTCTTTGCAAATTCTCCAGATTGAAATGTCTGTTCTCTGTCTTGTGTTCCTGTCCTAAGGTCTTTAAGTGGAGTGGAGAAAACTCATACTTTATCAATGGAGACATAAGTTCTTTGGAACTTGGTGGTGGAGGGTAAGGTTTTTGTTGTTATTATGAATTACCACCTGACCTGAGTGAGCCTGTTTTGACCCAGGTAACTGAAACTTTGGTGTCCGGTGATTTTAGCTAGTCCATGTGCTTCGACTATTTAGGACAGTGTGGTCTAACACATGACACTAGGAATTGAAGATAAAGTGACTTATTTATGTGTCTAAATGAGGGACTACTGCCACCCGTCTTTTAGGAAAGATGGGTCATTTAAATGAAATAAAGGAAATGTACCTTTTGTTTTACAAGCAGTTTAGGGTTTTGTCTGTCTACAGCATAAAAGAAAGAAGTTGGGGCAAGGGAGGACAGAAAGTGTGCACATAAAATTGAAATGTTTTCACCATTTTATTAACCTTTTCAGGGGACGATTTGGTTTATGGCTAGATGCTGATTTATACCATGGACGAAGCAACTCCTGCAGCACTTTTAATAATGATATTCTTTCCAAAAAGGAAGACTTCATAGTTCAAGATCTCGAGGTATGGACATTCGAGTGAAATTCAGACTGCCTTAAAATACAACATTAAAAAGACTGGGTTCAGTCAGCCCTGCTAAAGCTGGCTGGAAGAGCAAGCCCCAGCCCAGACTGCCTCATTCCATCATAGTGCTTTCTTTCTGCCTTCATCTCAGCGTGTGATCACATTGCAGAGAGATTCTGAAAGGTACATGTGGAAGGCAGACGATGAAGAAAGAAATCTGAAGTCCAGATTGTTCAAAGACTCTATACTCTCACTTCCTTCAAATCCATACAGTGAGGAATCAGAATATTTATAGATGTGAGTTGAATGCAATTTTTATTTTTGTTAACTGTGAAAAAGAAAATACTGTGGAAATATATACATTCCTCGTATATTTATCAATATAATTTTCATTACCAAAACGTACAGCATACTGTTGTTTGCCATGGAAAAGTTCAGTCTCATTTAGAAAACTTCAAAGTGCACAGCACTTAAAGGGAATATATGATTTTTAAAAACTGTTTTATTTATTATTTCTAGTATATTGTCTGAAATGTGTTGGCAGTTTTTTCTTTTAATGTGTCAAATTTTGAAATAAAGAAATGTATACATTTTGTGCTATGTTTTGGCAACAAACCCATTTGATTTATATAGTTTTATATTAAATTTTTTTTTGCCCTGATTATTTAGGGTGATATGTATATGTATGTGCTGCTTAATGTCCAAATATATATATGTATACACACACATATATACACACATAATTCTGAATTTTTAAAAACTCAATACCAATGTTTATTGATTTGACTGTTGTAGGCCAGCTTTCCATTTAGTCGTTAAAAAGGTACATTTTTAGTTATTTACTCTGAACATAATTGTGTAAAAGAAGAATAAGCTATTTCTCTCAGTCATAAGTAGATATTTACAGAAATGTATACCTTTATGATTCTAGATTTAGAACAAACCCTGCTTTTGAAAAGAAAATGTTTTGCTTCTTATAAAATCACGTGTTAATAACAAAAATTGTATTTTTATTGGATTTTTTTGCATAATTTTCCCCAAGTTTTTACATTAATGAACAGGCCTCTGTTTGAAATGAGACTGAGTGTTTTAATTTCTGTATATTTTATATCAAATGAAAAAAATGTCAAATTATCCCAATTGTCTTGATTTCTAAACTCTTTTATTTGAGAAAAATCAATGCAAAGAAATGCATTCATACCAAAACTGGAATAAAAGGTAAAAACTTGTTTTTTAATATCAACTCACTTTCACATCATAAAACACTCTTTTATTAAAGTTAATAATAAAGATTTGTTAAAATTTTAACAAATATTATTGACTGTCAGATTTTTATGAAAGCCAAAGACTGCTGATGGAAAAAAATGTCAAATAATAGCCAAAGCTGAGAAAGTGGTCTGTCATAAGTTACATACCCAGTGATCTTTGAAGGAAAAATTAATAAAAAGTAGTGTTTATATACTTGCATTTTAAAGAAGTAAACAGTTCTTAGAATGTTGGCCTTAAGCTGGCAGAATATTTCCTTTAGCTTATTCTCTTATTTTAGACTATTTATAAAAGAGAACAAACAAATTGCCAAGTGGCCTCCTGTCAGATCAACAGTTATTTTACTCCACCCACATTCCATGCAAGTTTAAATGAACGCTATAAAATCTTAAGTCTATAGCCTGGGTGTACTTTCACCCAAGTTCTCCTATTGAGAACTCTTGATTAACAAGTTATTGGCAGTTTAACCTTAACCTGCTTGTTAAATTATGTGTTGGTATGAGATACCAGGAATGTCTCTTGATGATCACGTTTACCATTTATGCCATTTGCAACCATATGCTATTAACAAAATGGTCATTTTGCATATAGTTCACTCCTACCTAGTTTAGTCCATGATATTATACTTGTGAGAGCATATCCAGATGCTGTGTTCTCTATTTAAAACAGTATTGTCCAATCAGAAATGTGTGGCCCTTCATTTATGGATACTGAATATATGTAATGCAGTGCTAGCCCAGTATTTTCAATAAAGGAATTTATGCATTCAGTGTGACTTTCTTTCCTGAGGATTCATTCAACAAATATTTATTGCATGCTAGAGCTTTTACTTGCATGAGAGGATGATGAAGTATCCAAGACTAAATAAATAAGGTCCAGTGCTCATGTTTTTATTGCTGCCTTAGAAATTCTCTCTTTGTTCCCCTGTAGCCACTCTCCTATTCTTTCATCAGTTCATGAAAACTGCTCCTGTTACAGTTACTAGAGAAAACTCTTGGCTCTGTCTAGCAGTTTCTCTGTTCTCAATCCTAGCTGTTCTTTGAATAGTGACTTTCTTTTTAACATCTCTCTCTTGACCTACTTCCTAACTTCCATGAGAGACACCTTACCTTACCCTCTGATTTTCTTTGACATCCTGTCTCCTAGCCCCTAGAGATGAAGACCTCAAACAGTGTTCATTCCTTGCCAATTCCTCAGTTCATGAATCTACATCAAAAGATGTGGATGGGAGGGGGCAACCAAATGTCTCACCAGACTATGTTGAAAATGATTTAGATACATGCTACAAGCCACCAGGAACACCCTGAACTAATGTGAGAGGTATTATTGGCCTTCATTTGATTTCCCTTTCCTTAAATCCTTTTAAAGTTTTAGAGGCATATGAAACAGGACTAATAAAAGAAGTACTTTCCTTTTGAGGAAGGCATTAAGAATCTCTTAAACCAGAAAGGGAAGCTGAGATTCATGTTCTTCTTAGGATGCCTAACCTATTTTTACCAATATAATCAGATAAAGGAAAGGTACAGAGGTCAGAAACCAAAGGAAGTTCCAGAAACTAAACAGCTGTACTGGCCCTTTGTTCAAGTATTAAAAGTACCTTTGACTACTTCCTTCTGCCCAATCAGGTCACACACTCCTCATTCAGGGTAAGCCCTAACCTCAGAGCATCGCATCTTCCTACCTCCTTGCCTATGACCATTATCCATAGTGATCTGCCAACAAAAGGTATCTTAACTGAAAAAATGAGACTTTACAATTCACACCGAAATCTAAAATCCTACTGCCTCCACCCTTCTACTTCAGATCTCTAGTGGTTCAGAATAAAAACCAGACAGAGACTCCCTGGTATGGTCAAGCAAGCATCCAAATGGTGTTTTTTGATAGAATATCTTTGGAGACCTATTTACTTTCTAGATCAGTGCTGCTCAACAGAACATTCTACTCTGATAGAACTGTTCCATGAATGTGCGTTGTTCTTTACGGTCGCTACTAGCTTACCATACTGGTGTTGAACACTTGAAATGTGACTTGGATGACTGAGGAGCTGAATTTTTTATTTCATTCACTTGACCTTATTAATTTTATTTAATCTTAAAGTATTTAAGTTTAGCCACATGTGGCCAGTGGCTGCCATGTTGAACAGCACAGCTTGAGATCAAGATTTGGCACAGCTAAATCGTTGTCATCAGCAATGAACTCAGACTGTTACTCCCTCACCACAGAGAACCTTTAGTTCTCAGTACTTTGATTTATCCCTGCGATTATGGATCCTTACAAAACGTGGTACCACCTGAAGTAACAGTGTGTCTCACTGCTTAGGTCATCAACTAATAAAGAGACCAGAGGGTTCAGTTCCCTGATCACACTGAAAACTTAGATCTCTATAGGATTACTGATCTCATCTTTAAGGAAAAATAATGAAAAACCTCTCCCAGTGCCCAGGCCTTGTCTCAAATAAACATCTCCTGCCTTGGCCATCAGAATGTTTTGTTGCCATGCTGGACATTCTACTGCCATGGCAGTCCTATAGGAGCCATACCCCTCACCAGGCACCCGTCCACAATCACAATGAACCACAGGAAGGAAAAACAATTTACTCCTTACACAGAATTGTGCAACCAGTTTCAGAATCATCAAGGAATAATGAACTGCCCAAAATGCCTCAAACAGTTCTATTCAGTGACCAATCTTCCTTATTAAGCTTGCCAGCTGGGATGCCCAGTGGCCACATGCACACCCAGAGAACCTGCCTGCCTGTGGAGAAAGTTTTCAATATCAGCCTGTTAGAATGAAGGGCGATCAAAAGGCATAAGAAAAGAAACGATTAGATAATCTTGGTGTCCTATTTCCCTATCAACAAGAGCCCATCATTTCATCAACCACTCCACTTCTAGGGTCACAAAAAGCAACCTTGATTTAGCTTAATATAACTCTGAGGTTACACCGAGGAATACACTAAACAAGAAACACCTACAAGAAACATTCACATTCAACAAACTTGGATGATAAGGCATGTCTTCTCATGTCTCTGCAGCTAAAAAATCCTCCTTACCTTGACATATTTTGAAAACATGGGAATTCAGCCAATCAATTCAGCCTTTAATCCCCACAGCAGTCCATGGTTTAACCACAATCTCTACAGGCTGGAGGATCAGCCACATTTTACCTAACAGCCGACTGAGATCAGCCCTTTCATCTTTGAAGATTCCAATTAACAGTAAGAATATTTCTACAAAGATACGCTGTGTTGAGGTACTGTGTTTACCTTGAGAGCTGTTAAAAGGCCCCATTATTACTCCATACCCAGCAAGGCCTAGTCTTGTTCTCTTACAGCATTTGTTTCCCTCTTAGATCCTCCAAAGGGTCAGAAAAGAGGGTAGGTTTGACCTGGGGTGTCCCAAGGAGAGGTGGGGGATATATGACATATGTCCCTTTCAGCAGATCATACAACCAGATCACCCAGGTAGAACTCAAAGCTTCTAAAGACTTCAAAAGGCAACAAAGCATGGATTAAGGCATGAATTCTCTAGAGCCAGACAGTCTGGGTCTGAATCTCAGCTCTAGAGCTTACTAGCTGTGACCTTGGTTAAGTAGTTTAACCTCTATGTGCTTCATTTTCCTGATCCCCATTATGGGGATAATAATAACCACCCCATGATTGTATCAGGATTAGAGCACTTAAAATAGTGTCTGATGTAAAGTAAGCACTGCTAAGGGTTAGATAAATAAATTAATGAAGAAATACTTCCCTCGAATGGAGGAATCAACTAATGATGTGAGAGCTGCAAAGGAAAGTTCATCTTCTAAGACAGCAACTTAGTTATGAAAACTACTTTCAGACATATTCAATGGTTCCCATTTGCTATTTAGAATTTTTAAACTGAGGTTTTGTTTCTTTAATTAGAAAAGTAATACGTGTTTATGGTAAAGTCTTCAAACAGTACAGAGGGAATTCAGTAAAAGACAAATATTTCCTCCCCTATATCCCGAGAGGTAACAACCACAAAAGTTCCTTGTGTTTCCTTCTAGGGCATTTCTACGCATATATCCTTATTTATATCTTCTTCATATAAACAGAAGCATACTATGCACGCTGTTCTTTAGTTTGTCTTTCTGATTTAACAATATACTATGAACATCATTTTTTATCGATACAGCTAGATTTACCTCATTATTTATTGCATGGATCTGTCATTGTTTAAACAGTTCTTCACTAATGGATTTTTTTTGGCTATTACAAATAATTCTTAGTGAACATCTTTGCATATAGAACTTTGTGCATTATGAATTTGTATATTTGTAAGATAACTTTTAGCAGTGAGTCAGAGAATATGCACTTTTTATCTTAAAAGATAATATTAATTACTCCTCCCTAAAAGTTATACTAGTTTACACCAACTGTGTATGAGTATGCCAGTTAGTTACTTCACATTCTCGCTAATATTGGTTATACTGATCTCTTTTTAATCTTTGCTGAATGTTATCTTAAGTTTCATATTCTAATCATGAATGATGTTGAACATCTTCCCACGTGTATTGGCCAGATTTGTGTCTTTTTTCCTGAATATTTTGTCCGAGTCCTTTATCCATTTTTCTATTGAGTTATTTGTCATCTTACTGATTTGTAAGATTTCTTTAGTATATTCACAAAATTAGCCCTTTGTCATAAACGTAAATGACAAAATATAGCAAATATTTTGCTCAGTTTATATTTTTGAAATACATGCATTTTTAATACATGAGAAGTTACTTACAATTTCTTTGTAGTCATATTCATCATTCATTTCTGATAAAATTTCTGGACCATAATTTTTTAGACCAAGTAACCTCCTCCAAGGTCACTTTGCACTGGCCTGTAACCATCCCATTAACACTTTGTCAACATCTTCAGGAAAGGTCTTGGGACAAGATCTGAATATCCATCTAAAGTACCATCCTCCAGTGAGTTAGCTAGAGCTGAGCAAGATTGATGGACGACTTCTAAATCTCCAAACCCTGCAACAACACCTTGCTGAGAAATAAATTCTGTATTAACAATAATAATATGAAGAGGAGAATGAGGAAGACAGGTAACATGTATTTATCATGACTTTCACCCTCCTTTTTATATGCATTTATCATATTTGATCCTCAAATCGAATATAGTGTAATTATTATCTCTGTGTTAGAGATGAGTAAACTGATTCTTCAGGTTAGGAAACTTGCCTGAAGTCACAGAATTCATGAGGGTTAAAGTCAGGGAATTCGTTTCCTGGGAAACAAATTCCTTCATTTTCAGATCTCTTGGTTACTGGCATTCTGAAAAGTGTAGACTGAAGGGAAGCTCCAGGGCCTCAGGGCTAATTTAGGGCATTGAAAGTGAGTCACATTCTGTTTCCACATGTGAAATCTAGAAAATAGTTCAGAAGACCATTTAAGGAAGATCAAACTGTCCAGTGAGCTTGCACTTTTGTGATAAGGTTGAAAGAGTGCAAAGGCATATGATAAACTGGATTCTCCAGTTCTAACTCATTGCATTGATTTTGGAAGAAAGATTAAATCAGGCAGAAAAATCAAGGACATTTTATGTGTAACATTTGTTATAAAATAATAATCTAGGCAAGTGTGTGGTACTGTGTAAGCATGAGGTAAATGTCAGCTAGATCCTGGAACCTCCATTTATCAGCAAGTTATCAATACTTAAACTCTCTGTGCCTCAGGTTCCTCATCTGTAAAATGAAAGCAATACTACCTTCCTCAAAGAGATGTTAGAATTAAATGGATTAATATATGCAAAATGTCATTATACTATTCAACATATACATTTACTTGTTAGAGATGTGCTTTTTTTCTTTTCCCTTCAACATTGTTTCTAAGATTCTTTCATGTTGTTATTGCTGCTATATTTCATTTGTGTGTGGGTTTAATATTCTTCTGTGTGAATGTACCAATATACCACTATTTAATCCATTCTCCTGTCAGTGCACAGAGTTGCCTGCAGTTTTGTCTGGCTCTAACCGTTGTCCTGAGGCCCATGAGAAAGAGCTTCACTGGGATGGAACAGCTGGTCCATGGAGTATGTATTTGGCTTTACAAGATAACCCCTCAGTGTTTCACAAAGTGATTGTACCATTTACATGCCTATTAGAATATTCTGTCCAACATCTGATATTGTTAGATTTCTTAGTTTTTGCCAATTTCAAGAATGTGCAATGTTATTTCATTGTAGTTCTAATTTGTATTTCCCTGAGTATTAATGAGGATGAGCATCTGTTAATGTATTTCTTAGCCATTTATCTCTTGTCCTTTGTGAGATGTCTATTCACATCTAATGCCTATTTCTTCTAGTCTTCTGAGAAGCGGTCACACAAAATCCTTGCTGTTACTACCTTAAGAATAATAGACATTAGTCAGTCTGTTAATCCCATCTACCTTTGATGAGGAGGACAAATAGATAACATGATGATATCAGAGGTCCTCAGGCCCTACAAGGGTATTTTCTCAAGCATCTCCCTTAAGTGGGCAATATCTAGGGAGAGAGGTGAAAAATGTCTGTGTTTTGCTTTGCAGATTTAGGCATGTAGTGGCACTTATTAGTTTGAATATGTGATTTTTTTTTTTTTTAGAAGCAGCATCAAGCAGTTTATTTGTAATAGTATTGGGTTGGCCAAAAAGTTCATTCGGGTTTTTCAAAACCCAAATGAACTTTTTTGGCCAATCCAAATAGTAAATATTTATTGAGCGCTTATGCATCAGGTACTATCCTAAGCACTTTACATATATTATCTCAATTAATCTTTACAATAACTTCTGACGGTCATGAGATAAGTACTCTATTATTATTTCTCAATTGAGGAAACGGAAGCCCTGAAAAATTAATGACTTACCTAAGGTGGAATCACTACTAAATGGTAGAAATTGAGGGAGTCCGACTCCCCAGCCTATGGCTTTAATCAATTAGATAACCATAGGTGATAGCAAGTTAGTTGGCAGTATAGCAAAAATAGAGGGAGGGCATGGTTGGTGCCCAGAAGCAATTTTGGGAAATGATGGGCTTTTGGGGTTTATGCTGGGTAGCGAAGGAAGTGAAGGTAGGAATGCAACAGAAAGCATTGAAGAAAGATCAAGAACAGAAATTACTAAGAAGTCAGGAAGTTGCTAGGACAGGTGCTTTCAGGGGTGTGAAGAGTCACTAAAGTTTAGGCATCTGGGTAAATGTCAAGTTAGGATTTTGCCACAGGAATGAGTTGTGTTAAAGAGGAACGGAGGCAAAGGGCACTGGAATCCCTTTGTGTGATTGAGCAGCTATGAATCACGGATGCTGAGGCTGTCTGAGATAACGCGGGAGTCTGGCAGCATTTGTGGGCCAGGTCCTGAAGCTCTCTGTGAATCTGGGGGAGTGACTAAGAAGCTGGTGCACGATGTGATTATGCTTCATGCTATAGCATGATATTCTAAAGGGCGCAGAGGGTGGGGAGTTGCATACAGGTGGGAATGGGATCACCTGGACTGGCAGTTAGAAGCTAGAGAATGCCAACACTGCTTCCAAATCTCTCTCAGCATGTTGGAAGGTGGGGGAGAAAAAGCAGTTTTTGTTTGTCGATGCTCAAGGGAAGTGATATCCTTGGGGGAATGCCAGGTTTCAGTTAAGGCAAGAAGGTGAAGGTATGGTTCTGTGAAGAACTTGAGGATACAGATTAGGGTGCTTACTAAGAAAGTGGCTTTTAAAGTGGAAAGAGATTCAAAGCGGTCAGAGACGGAAAAACGTTAGGGGAAAAGAAGCATAAGACACTTTGGGTATCAGTTAAGAAAAATAAAAAAAAATTTTAACAAGAAAAAGAATGAATGGTGAAGATGAGATTTATTGGCCTTGAGATTATGAAAAAATACAGGTGTGAATTTGACAAGAAAATTTACATTAACTTCAAGATGATGGAGGTGGGCTGATTTACATGGTAGCTGTTTTCTGTTGATTTGAGGGAGAAAGGAAGTGCCTCTGGTCTGGTTCTACTAAAGGTCTGGATCCCTCTATCATCCACCAACTCAATGATCGTGAGTAGGCTGATTCATCTTCCTATGTCTCATTTTCTCCATTTCTACAATAGGGGTAATAAAATCTACTTCTCTGATTTTTCATCAGAATCAAATTAATTTACATATATGAAAGTGCCTTAGAAAACTGCAAAATGCCAGACAAAGGTAAGGGAGTACTATTATGGTATTAGTCACACCAAACTTTGTTTATGCTGAATTCTTTAAGAGAAATGCAAAGTCTAAGTGTAATCTTATTTCTGATAAAAGTAGAAATTACTTTCAATGCTTTGAAGACATGGCTTTCAGGAAAGTATTATGAAAAAAAGCAGAAGTGTCTGCATTATATTCTGTAGGCAAGTAAACAAAATAACTTACCAGGGAAACAGCAAGAATGGGAAAGTTGCTATAAGGAGATGGGATTTTTTTTCCTTTTATCATTCTCTCCATTACAAATAATTCACACAGTTTCCACTTCAGCACAACAAATCAGGACTTCCCCTAAAGTACTTCAGCAAAGCTCAAACAGTCACAAGTCGGGACTCTGGGCCACTTGCCAGTATTTCTTCAAAGAGAGCTCTAAATAAGGCAGTTTAATAATCAGAAACTGGAAATTTCCCTCCTTTCCCACACACAAGCACTCCTTCCTCCCCTTCTTTTGCCTGTTAGACATTTCACTCACTCCAACAGATGGAGGCCAAAATCATGCAGTACTTAGTACCAAGCAACAGCCACTCTAGCCTTAAGTATTTCCTTTTATACTGTTTTTCTTAAGGAGAGGGAAATGTGTCCACGCTTTTCTTTCACCTTCAGAATAATCTAAAATTCTTGAGACACTGGTGAAACAGCAAAAAGTTACTCCTATTTACTAAATATAAGCCAGAGAAGGTGTTTGTATTTGTGTTCAGGAAATTTCTATTTAGGATGTGGAAAAGGGGTGTTACTGACGAGATGATACTTCATGAGATTAAGATAAAGTCACCAACACACTTTCCTATCCTCACTGCAAAATGGACTAAATACTGCACTGTATCAGACATATGGTTATAGTAGCTCCACTGTCTGTCTCTCCCCAAAACACCAAGAAATCTGCCTAAAAATGCTTCATGGCTTTTGACATCAGGGTTGAACAACTCAAAAATTTATGGAATGAGATTATTTATGAAACAGAGAATGATGAAAGGAAATGAAGTTTATTTGGAATCCCAAATTTTAAAAATCTGTTAAAATGTTTTCCTTATGACAAAAGTACTATACTTTCATTGTTGAAGACGTAAAATCTACAGATAAACCAAAAAAAGGAAAAACATCAAGACATAATTTACCCATCCAGAGATCACAATGCAAATATATTTGGTATGTATTCTTTCAGGTATTTTTCTTACAAATTCATATGTATATTTAATAAACATGACTCATACTAGACGTATCTGAACACATGTACATGTCAAAGTACCATGATTTAAGAGCACAGGTTCCCGTTAGACTGCTTGGGTTGGGGTCTCTGCTCTGTCACTGACTAATGGGATGATATTGGGCTGCATGAGATCACCAAAGGAGTGAGTACGGCTAAAGAGAAGAGTATTATCAATTGTGTATGTTAAATATGTACAGCTTTTTATGTGTGAGTGGGAAGGAGAGAGAGAAGGAGGGACAGAAAAACCTAGGACCAAAGCCCATTAGTGATGAGAGAGGTTTGGAAGAAGGGGAAGCAGCCAAGGAGACTGGAGAAGGAACAACCAATCAAGTAGGAGGAAAGCTGAAAGTGTGGTGTGCTGGAAAACAAGAGGAAAAAAATGTTTTATCAAGAGGAAGATAGGGCTTCCCTGGTGGTGCAGTGGTTGAGAGTCCGCCTGCCGATGCAGGGGACACGGGTTCGTGCCCCGGTCTGGGAAGATCCCACATCTAGCGGAGTGGCTTGGCCCATGAGCCATGGCCGTTGAGCCTGCGTGTCTGGAGCCTGTGCTCCGCAACGGGAGAGGCCACAACAGTGAGAGGCCCACATACCGCAAAAAAAAAAAAAAAAAAAAAAAAAAAGAGGAAGATAATAATCAACTTTTGCTGAAAAGATGAGCACTGAGAAGAGACAATCAGATTTGGTGACATGGGGGTCATTGGTCACCTTGACAGCATAGTTTGGACGGGATGATGGCAGTGAAAGGTTGATGGGAGACAGTGTGAGAGGAGAGGGGGAGAGGGATTCGGAAGAGTATAGTCAACTTTTGGGGGGGAGTTTGGTTGCAAAGGAGAGCAGAGAAATGGATCAGTAAGCGATGGGGAAAGCACAGACAAATAAAGGCTTGTTTTAGTATGGTATGATGTTCAGAGTTGGCTCTTAATAAATGTTTGCTACTGATAACAGTAATGTGACTTACATTCATATTGTATATTATTTTCAATATTGGTTATTTTTATTGAAGCGTAGTTAATTTACAAGGTGTTGGCTTCAAGTGTGCAGCAGAGTGTTTCAGATATATATATCAGGGAAAGATAAAAAACTTAGCCCATGTCTTCAGATGGTAAGTTGTACATCTGTCTAACTCCAGAGCCTGCTCTGAAGCAGGGTTGCTACTGGCCCATATGGTGCCCTTTTGAAATTAGAAAAGAGCACTCCATTTCACAAATAAAATTTAAAATTAGTTTATTGTCACACAACTCAAATTGCTATTTCTCAGGGGAGCTATCCAGAACCCCACCTGGTAGCAGCTCTGTCTGTGCACACACAGTGCCTATGTTTTTGCCTGTTCCCATACCAGGACATATAATCCAGACAATTTTAAATACTTTGTTTTGCTCCTCCCACTTCCATGGTAGGGAACTATATCAAGTCCAAGGTTTGGGAATGGGAAGCAGGTTTTTGAAAGTAACAGGTAAGTGAGCGAAGCAATCGCAGGTATCACCAGGGACATCGTCAGAACACGTGCGACTCCCACTATGTCCATAGCAGCACTATTCACAATAGCCAAGACATGGAAACAACCTAAATGTTCATTGAAAGATGAATGAGTAAAGAAGACATGGTACATATATACAATAGAATACTACTCATCCATAAAAAAGAATGAAATAATGACATTTGCAGCAACATGGATGCAACTAGAGATGATCATACTAAGTAATTCAGAAAGAGAAAGGCAAATACTATATATCACTTATATGTGGAATCTAAAATATGACACAATGAACTTATCTACAAAACAGGAACAGGGGCCTCCCTGGTGGCGCAGTGGTTGAGAGTCCGCCTGCCGATGCAGGGGATACGGGTTCGTGCCCCGGTCTGGGAGGATCCCACATGCCGCGGAGCGGCTGGGCCCGTGAGCCATGGCCACTGAGCCTGCGCGTCCGGAGCCTGTGCTCCGCAACGGGAGAGGCCACAACAGTGAGAGGCCCGCATACCGCAAAAAGAAAAAAAAAAAAACAGGAACAGACTTACAGACATAGAGAACAGACTTGAGGTTGCCAAGTGGGGGAGGGGTGGATTGGGAGTTCCGGATTAGCAGATGCAAACTATTATAAAGAGATTGGATAAACAAGGTCCTACTGTATAGCACAGGAAACTATATTCTATTTCCTGTGACAAACTATAATGGAAAAGAATATGAAAAAGAATGTACATACATGCATAACTGAATCTCTGTGCTGTGCAGCAGAAATTAACACAACATTGTAAATCAGCTATACTTCAATAAAATAAATTTAAAAAAACAAAAATGCTTCATTTCAGGAAGATTCATAGACAGGGCTTTTTGACAGGTACAAGTTTCTGATAACTTTTGTATCATACCGCTGAACTAGGTAAACCAGGTGGCTCTATAAAACTATTAATTACATGGGATTGAGTAAACTGATGGATATGGTTATAATTTTTCGGTCTCGCCTGAGATATTACTAGCTTTTATTCTGTGTTCTCCAGATACAAGGAAACCCTTTCCCTCAAGCTAATTATGATTTATAGCAGTTTGGTAAATTACACCCCTAAGTAGAATTGAAACATTTATATTTTCTCTCTACCTGAACCCTCCAGAAATTGGAAACTCAGAGGTTCCCAGAAACCTTATCCAATAAATAAGGAAGGCCACCTCCAAACAAATGCAAGAGTTTCAAGGTATTTTGAGGGGTAACCTCAAAAAGGGAGGAATTCATCCAAATCTGTTAGGCAAAATCTGTGATAATCCCTTGGCATGGCTTTCCTGGCCCTGAGAGACCTTTTAAAAGTTTAGTCTGAGACTCCTTATGAAAAGTTATAAAGAGTCCAAGCACCTGGGTTGGTAACACACGGTTTTTTCCGAGTGGCAGAAAACTCCAGGAGGAAAACTAGTTAGAAGGATATCGCAGTGGTCCAGGT
Source organism: Mesoplodon densirostris (assembly GCF_025265405.1). Taxonomy (NCBI): domain Eukaryota; kingdom Metazoa; phylum Chordata; class Mammalia; order Artiodactyla; family Ziphiidae; genus Mesoplodon; species Mesoplodon densirostris. The sequence goes on along the minus strand of NC_082672.1, from coordinate 36,828,933 downwards.
AAGGCATAATGAGCCACTGGCAGTAAAGTTCCGGAATATTTCAGACTATAAACTACAGGATTCCGCATTACCTGTGTATGAAGAATGAGATAAAGCGCGCTGTTTTGACCTAGCTGGTGCTGTTAACAACAACAACAATTAAAGACAGATGGGAAGTTCAGTTTCACATTTTGAGCTTAGCACCTAAAATTATCATGGCTGAAAATGCGTACACAAAGCACCAACTATGATCTTGTTGAAAACAAAGATCTAGAAATTTTGTTCATTCTCTTAAAACCTACGAATTCGTAAGCTTAAAAAATTAAACTTTAAAAACTTTTTTTTTTTTTTTCCTTTTTGCGGTATGCGGGCCTCTCACTGTTGTGGCCTCTCCCGTTGCGGAGCACAGGCTCCGGACGCGCAGACCCAGCGGCCACGGCTCACGGGCCCAGCCGCTCCGCGGCATATGGGATCCTCCCAGATCGGGGCACGAACCCGTATCCCCTGCATCGGCAGGCGGACTCTCAACCACTGCGCCACCAGGGAGGCCCTAAAAACTTTTTTTTAAGACATCGTTACACCCTTGGGGAACCTTACATTACAGGCTTCAGGGAAACGACATTTAGTACGGTCAACAGGTTCCATTCCGCCCCGAGGATAGGGCGCTCCCGTGACGTCATCGCGACGTGGCGCGCGAGCCTGCGTTTTGGCGGAAGTCCTGCGTAGTTACCATCGAGACGCAGAGGGAGGGGCGACTGCCGCGGCCGACCGCTCTTCCGTGTAGCGTCCTCGCACGTCCCCTAGTGGCAGCCGGCGTGCAGGCGAGCCTCTGGCTTTGAGGCTCTGCAGCTAGTCAGTTGCCTTCGGTCTAACGTCGCCCGGGATCAGCGAGCGTGCCCAACTGCCTGTCCGCCCCAGCGCCAGGCGAGGGGCGACGCCTCGAGGTAAAATCTAGGAGGTGCGGGAGGCTAACTCTGCGTAGGCCCTGTTGTCCGGGAGAATCCTGAGGCTCTCGGCGGCGCGGGAGCGGAGGCGATGGCGGAGGAGCAGGAATGCGATTTCAGGAAGTCATGTGCCGACTCTGAGGCAGCGGCGGCTGCAGAACCTCTGGGATCCCCTTCGGAGACCACCGCCGTCGCCGCAGAGTCGCCGGAGCTCGAGAACTACAGTAGCAAGTGCGTGTTCTGCCGGATCGCGGCGCAGCAGGATCCCAGCACTGAACTCCTGTACTGTGAGGTTGGCGGCGACGCGCGACCGGGAACCCGATCGCTCCTGGGGGCTCCGCGAGGGGACCTCGCCGGTGTGGATCGGGTGGGGAGGGTCCTGTTAAATGGGGCTGGGGGAGGCTGGGCGTCCTAGTGTTAATAACAGATTTGCTTCTCTAGGCGCGGGGAGTGTCACCAGCCACCTCTTTGCTATTCTAAGGGGAGAAAATGTAGTGGTAAAGTCTCTCTGCAGCTGCCGAGGTACTTAGTGGACAATAGCATGTATGGCCTCTGATTTTATTAAAGGGATCCCCCTCCCCCCTTCTTTCTAGACACTGCTTTTACATTCCGCACTCTTAATACTGGTACTGAAGAGAAACCAGTAGAAAATAGATAATGGTAATTGTGAAAAGCCTGTTTGTTAGATTGACTGAAAGTAGGCTGGCAGGAGTGGGTCCGAGGTCAAACTGTTACTTAATAGATTCTGATTTTCACTAAAGGGTCCAGTTCCTTAGAAGTGTTATCAGTTAGGATATATGGACATTTTCAGAGCATTAAGACTTTGTCCAGATATTTTATATTATTTTATTTATTTTATTTTTTTGCGGTACGCGGGCCTCTCACTGTTGTGGCCTCTCCCGTTGCGGAGCACAGGCTCCGGACGCGCAGGCTCAGCGGCCATGGCTCACGGGCCCAGCCGCTCCGCTGCCTGTGGGATCCTCCCGACTGGGGCACGAACCCGTGTCCCCTGCATCGGCAGGCGGACTCTCAACCACTGTGCCTCCAGGGAAGCCCTGTCCAGATATTTTAAAACAGATGATCTGGTAGGCACTTTCTTCCACCAGCTCGACTCGCCTTTAAAGAAACATCTTTTGAAAGAATCAGCTCCAAAGATTCTGGGCTTCTTTGTGGGTTTTTTGTTGTTGTTTTTGTAGTAATCATTCATTCATTTGTTAAAAGTAAATTGACTTCCTTCTAAGCACTGTTGGAGATTCATTGGTGAGCAAGGTAAAGGATAGTCCCTGTCTGGATTTTATAATGTAAAGGGACAGAAGAGGCAGCTGATAACAGTGCCCTGTTGTATGGTGAGATGGTTTTACCACCTGCAGTATTTTGCAGGCCTCGTGGGAGGAGCACCTGGCCCAGATTTGAAGGGATAGGGAAGGCTTTCCAGAGGAAGTGAGACATGAAAAAGTAAGTAGGCATTGGTCAGGTGAGGAGGAGAGAAGATGCCCCTGGTAAAGAGCACCTTCAGAGGTTTGGTTTCTGCCACAGGAGAACAGAAATTCAATCTAACTGGAGCATGGAGTTTGAGGGGATGAGTGGTGAAAGATGAGGCTGGAGAGGTAGACAAGGGGCCGAGTTATGAAGGCTACTGTAATTCATGTTAAGGAGTTTTGGCTTTATTTGAAGAGTGAAGGGAAGCTCTACAGTGTTTAATGCTACTGTTAATGCTGGGTTGGAAGAAAGGGGTTGAGACGTTACATGAAAGGGTTTGATCTTTGAAAGATTATCTGACACCATTGTGGAGAATGATTTAGAGAGGACCAGTCTGGAGGCATGGAGATCGGTTATGAGGCTGTTGAAGTAATCCAGCCTGATGATGGCCTGAAATAAGATGTAGTAGTGGGAATGAAGAAAAGCTAATCAATTTAAGGATATTTAGGAGTCTGACACTGCAGAGATATGCATCCCTAGCTCAGATTATAGGAACTGTCAGCTTATAGATGGAAATTGAAAAGATGGAAATTAATGAGATCACCTAGGAAGTATATGTAGAGTAAGAAGTGAAGGGACCCCTACACAGAACTGTAAAGAACACTATCATCATAAGAGAGAGGCAGAGGAAGAGGACCTGAAAAGAGGAGAGAGAAACAGAGGGAAAACTAGGAAAGCTAAGAGAAGGGAGTATGTCAGGAAGAAAGGAATTGGCAGCAACATCAGCCTTCCCTAATCCTCGAATCTGGGTGAGGTGACTCTCCAATATGCCTGCAGAGAGGGCAACTTAGATCAGAACTGGTTTTGTCCGCAGAGTGATGGTCATTGACCTTGAGGAGAGCAACTGCAGTGCAGTGGTGAGGCAGAAGGCAGATTGTAGTTGATAAGAACCTGAAGGATAAAAAATTGAAGACAGCAAATACAGACGACTTTTGAAGGAAATTTGGCAGTCTTGGGGAGAAGGGAAGAGGTAAGGTAACTACAGGAGGAGATGGAGTTAAGAGAAAGCTTTTTAAAACAGTGAAGACTTTGGTGCGTTTAAATCCTGATGGGAAGGTGCCAATGGGGAGAGGTTTAAAATGGCCCAGGGTGGCAGAGCTTTGTCCCTGAGAAAGAGGAAACTCAGTCACTCCTCCATTACTCAGTATTTGAATGAGTGCCTTCTGTGTGTCAGGCACTGTTGGAGGCATTAGGATATAGCAGTAAATAAAATGTGCAAAAATCCCTGTCCTCATGGAGCTTACTCACAGGAAATAGATAGTAAGCAGCACAATAAGTAAAATATTATATAGAGAATGGAAAATGATACATAGTTCAAAATATTGATACATAGTTCATTAGATGGGAATGAAAAAAGAGAAAATGGATGCAATTTTAAATGTTTAGTCAGGAAAAGCTGCACTAAGAAGGTGGCATTTGAATGAAGCCCTGAAGGAGGTGAAGGAGGAAAGTATATGGTTTACTCTTTATATATAAAGTACAGCTATGCCATATAGGACATGAGAGATACACAATATATTTGTGATATTAACATATCATGGGAGGGCAATTAGGAAAAAGTCTAAAAATGTTCCTTAGGAGGGTGATAATGAGAAAAGTTTAAGAAACGCTGTTATCATCAAACAATGGCCATAATTCCAACTTTAAGAAGGTCATCCATTTCTTTTTTTTAATAAATTTATTTATTTATTTACTTATTTATTTATTTAATTTTGGCTGAGTTGGGTCTTTGTTGCTGCGGGCGGGCTTTTCTCTAGTTGCGGCAAGCGGGGGCTACTCTTCGTTGTGGTGCGTGGGCTTCCCATTGTGGTGGCTTCTCTTGTTGTGGAGCACGGGGGCTAGGAGCATGGGCTTCAGTAGTTGTGGCTCACGGGCTCTAGAGTGCAGGCTCAGTAGTTGTGGCACACAGGCTTAGTTGCTCCACAGCATGTGGGATCTTCCCCGGGCCAGGGCTCGAACCCATGTCCCCTGCATTGGCAGGCGGATTCTTAACCACTGCGCCACCAGGGAAGCCTGAAGGTCATCCATTTCTGTGGAAAAGTATATGAAAACCCTAATGACACACCATTTTTTTAAGGGGTAGATAAGGGAGTATCGGTAATTTTATCTTTCTATTTAAGCAACTGTCATTTACTGAACAGATTTTGCAGGCTTACTATTGATATGTGTTACTCACTTGGAGCTCAAAGATGAACATGGCATGTCCTACACTTGAGAAGCTTGCCTATGATCTGAATTGAAATGAAAAATTCTCTTTTAGTGGGTGTCACTAGGTATAGGTAGTCAAATTCTGTATTTAAAAGTCACTTGAAATTATCTTTTCTTCGTGTAATTATGCTACCAACATGACATATAGTTAGGTTCACTCATTTCTGTTTGTTTTCCATTGTTAAGGACTACTTGTTTTTTTTTTTTCTTTTTGAGTCCAAAAATGTATGGTAAATATTCACATGCTTTTAAAATCAAAATTGTAAAGCAAAGTACATTTGAAGTCTAGTATCCATTCTCTTGTTATCTCTACCCTGTTCCTCTTTCCCCATAACAAACCTTTAAAAAATATTTTTGGTTTATCTTTCCTTTGTGAGTAGATATGTATGTGTGTGTTTATATTTATACTCCGCCTTCTTACACAAAAGATAGCTTAACCTTGTTCCATGCTTTTTCTTTTTTACCTTAAGAATTTATTCCAGAGATGATTTCATAAGTGTATGAAGATCTTCTTCATTCCTTTTTATAACTACACAATACTCCACTGTATGGATTTACTGTAATTTATTCAGCCAGTCTTAGTTGAATTTTATGGACAGTTGGGTTATTTTCAGTCTTTTGTTATCATAAATCATGCTGCAAAGAATAGCCTTGTGCAAATATCATTTCATATTTTTTGCCTGTTTATCTGTGGAATGGGAGGACAGTCTTATTTATTTTTTTTAATGAGTGATCTTTGGATAGCTTTCCTGTAGGGGTTTGTAGTGGCTTTTTTTTTTTTTTAAGAAGATGTTGGGGGTAGGAGTTTATTAATTAATTAATTTATTTTTGCCGTGTTGGGTCTTCGTTTCTGTGCGAGGGCTTTCTCTAGTTGTGGCGAGCGGGGGCCACTCTTCATCGTGGTGCGCGGGGCTCTCACTGTCGCGGCCTCTCTTGTTGCGGAGCACAGGCTCCAGATGCGCAGGCTCCAGATGCGCAGGCTCAGTAGTTGTGGCTCACGGGCCCAGTTGCTCCGCGGCATGTGGGATCTTCCCAGACCAGGGCTCGAACCCGTGTCCCCTGAATTAGCAGGCAGATTCTCAACCACTGCGCCACCAGGGGAGCCCCAGTCTTTCTTTTAAATGAAGGGTCTAAATACTGGCTAGATCAGTAGTAGCAATGAGAGACATCAGAGAGCCAGTTTCAGTATTTTAGAAAGCTTAATGGAAATCTAATTCAATCATTGATTGCATAGGCTAAATAAAACATCATTGCTTTGCTTTTGACAGGAATTTTGTCTACTGGTGATGATGACAGTTATGTCAATTGGTAGGTTTCTTTAATTAACGAGAATTGGGAAAATAAAGTATTCACACATGACATTTAGTAAACAGAACCTTTCAAAACAGGGTTTTGGGAGATGAAGACAGAACTGGGCATTGGTTCATTCTTATGGCTGAGTCATGTAAGACAGCAGATTTTTAAGAGCTTCTTGAATGTTTTTCTCCTGTTATCCTTTAGACTGGCACTTTGTAGTTCCATGAATCTAAAGAAGTGTTACTCCTGCTTTGAGGTAGAATTCAGCTATATTATCTCAAAATAATTCTAATCGGGATGTATTCTGTACCAGAAAGAATTACCTCTGGATTTTTAAAAGTTAATGCCATAATTGAGGGGGAAATAAAGACATATAAAATTGTTGTGTTATGAATCAGTCTGGGAAGTACAATTTTGTTGTACTAGATTTGACCCCTGATACTAGTTGTTTCTCAGCTGGAAGCATTAAGTAAATAATGGAAAACTTTAAACATCCAAATACGTTGCTGTCTTATCCCTTTTGATCTTATCCCTTTCTAAAACATTCCATGGATATGTATATTTAAAGTTACTACTAGATGGAAAAACCATAATAAAAATGGAAATAATTGTCATGCTTGTTATTTTAGGGTTAGGGTTAGCTCTTAGGGTTCCCCAAGTCAACCAACCTTCTGGGACTATACACACACGTGTGTGTGTGTATATATAACACACACATACATATATATACACACATATACATATTTACGTAAATTTACATACACACACACACACACACACACACAACACCTGGTCTGAGTCTCTGTCCCTGAATTGCAGGAAACCCATCACTTTCCCCAGTATATCAGAAGATTTCCTCTTGGCGCTGGGGGGAGTATGCTGCATACATTATCCCTAGTCACCTCTCATGATTTTCTGTTTCTACTAAATTTTCTATCTTATCCTCAACCCTTTGTCTTGCATCAGCCGAAGAGAGTAACAGATTCTTTTCCTTTCATTTTCCTGATACATTAACGCAAAGCAACAGCTGCTATAGATTTTTCCTCAAAGTTTGGGGGCAATAGGATTCTCATATTCTTTAAACACAGCATAAATCCCTGTTTCTGTAGGCAGGCACCTCAATTCATTTCTTGTTTGTGTACTTTCCTCATAGCTCATGCTACATTCAGTTGACCCGTCACTGTTTACTTCAAGGTCTTAGAAGTTACAATTTTTCCCCCTCTCTATTCTCATCTTATAGGCAGGTTACACTCAATAGCTGGAAAAATAATCGAGATTTTTGTGTTGCTGTGCCTCCACATTTTAGCAGCTCTTGGTTGAAAGTATGTAAATGAGGACAGCAAAAAAATCAATATTTAAATAGAGTGATATTGTGGACATTTTATAGAAGCCTTGAGATAGGAAAGGGACACATAATACTGTATTTTTGCTGCCCTCCATTTCAGTCATGCCTCTGCTGGGGGCTAAAGTAGATAAAAAGTCCCATTCACTGAACTGTGGTCTCGCTGCAGGTCAATTTGTCAGTCACCTGAAGCTTAGATGAGCAGTATGGATACTGATAAGGAAGTTCGTGGTACAGTATGTACAATTGCCTTTCATCATTATTCTCACTGAAATCAAGATTATTGGCATGGATATGAGGCCCTTGTTCCAACTGAAATTTAGTTCTTGGAATGGAGAACTAATAAGCAACAGTGCATTCTGGGAAACTATGCTTATTGATACTGATTTTATTTAATTTTGACTAATTTTTTAATATAAGATATTGAATAAGGTTATTTAGGGAATACAGATTTTTCTTTTGAAAAAACTTGAAACTCAAATGTTAATAGGTTGAAAGACTCCCTTTTTTGTTTCCTTTTTTTTTTCCTTACATTAACGTGTGGAGTATAGAAACCACAAAACTGATACCATACATGTAATGGACTGGACACATAACTTAGTACAGTATACTGGAGTTTGTTTCAGCATTTCAGAGTCTTTTTAATGCTATAAAGTGGCAAGTAAACATAAAGAAAAAGTATTTATAATTATTGTAAAAAACGTTTAATAATGTAACCCCTGGATATATAGATGTTATAAATGAAGAAAATGGCACTTTGGAAAAAAATTAAATGTAAAAAAGAATTTATCAATCTTGCTATGATTCTGTGGTAGAACCTTTAAAAGTACATATTAGGAGTAGAAAAACCTTAGGGTAGAGATGGAGAAATATATAATGAAATTTTTAAAAACTCTGGGATTATGGTAATGAAGTTTTAATGAACTTCATTCATAATTGTTTTCCGGAAATTGATTTTATATAAGTCTTTTTCTTCTCTGGAATAAATGAGCATCTCATGAAGGAAGCTAAAGCTTGTCTTTATGGACATAATGCATAATCACAAAATTGCCCAATGGAGATTTGTTGTAACATAAGCACCATTTCCCTGTCAGACTGAGATTTATGTATGATGTTTAAGACATGCCAGAACAGCATTAGGAAATTCTTTTTAAAAATTCACTAACAAATGACATTTTCCTTTAGAATGAAGACCTAGTTTGCTTCAAAGATATCAAGCCAGCAGCACCTCATCATTATCTTGTGGTGCCAAAGATGCATATTGGAAACTGCAGATATCTAAAGAAAGATCAGATAGAATTGGGTAAGTTGATGGCAGTATTCTTCATGGTTATATCATCATGAACTGGCATCAGTGATGGCAGTGACAATTGAAAAGAAACAGTTTAGCCAGGTATTGTGATAAAGGAGCATTATGGCTTTTTGAAACTTTCATTATGAAAAATTTCAAATATAGACAAAAATAAAGAAAATAGTATAATCTCCATGTATTTATCACCCAACTTCAACATTTATTAACTCATGGCCAATCTCTTTACATATATTAACCTTCTCCCACAGTGGATTTTAAGCAAATCTCAGACACCATGTTATTTAATTTTTAAAATCTCTAAAAGATAATGCCTCTTTATGCTTTTTAAATGATGGCTTTCTTGATTCTGAAAGTGAAAGATAATATGAAAACTTATAAACAAATAGAATGGATAAAGAAGATGTGGTACATATATACAATGGACTATTACTCAGCCATAAAAAGGAATGGAATTGTGCCATTTGCAGAGATGTGGATGGACCTAGAGACTATCATACAGAGTGAAGTAAGTCAGAAAAAGAAAAACAAATAGCGTATAATATCACTTATATGTGGAATCTAGAAAAATGATACAGATGAACTTATTTGCAAAACAAAAATAGAGATGCACACATAGAGAACAAACGTATGGATACCAGGGGGGCAAGGCTGGTGGAATGAGTTGGGAGATTAGGATTGACATATATACACCACTATGTATAAAACTGATAACTAATGAGAACCTACTGTATATCACAGGGAACTCTACTCAGTGCTCTGTGGTAACCTAAATGGGAAGGAAATCCAAAAAAGAGGGGATATATGTATACATATAGCTGATTCACTTTGCTGTACAGCAGAAACTAACATAACATTGTAAAGCAACTATACTCCAATAAAAATTAATTTTAAAAAAGTTATAAACAAATAAGTTATAGTATGGCATATGAGTACACATTACCTGAGAGCGAGACCATATTGGTATCTGCCTTGTAGCTTCCTGCCTCGTAATTTCCTGTATAGATGAAGTAGAACCAAAGTTTAATTATGAGATTTTAGTGATGAACTTTTAGCCTCTGAAAAAGAGATTCTGAAATCTTGTCTCTTACAGGATTATCCTGTATTTTCCTATACATGATTTCTGTGACTTGTCAGCTATGGTTTACTAAGACATTGCTAAGTTTACTTCAAACCTGCTTCAATAGCCATTGTCATCAGGGTCTGGGATGTTTGGTCAACACTTTAAGGTAGCTGTCAAAATAGATAAATTGGGCCAGATTTTTGAAGGTGACTAAGAAAACTCTTTGATGAAAACCTCGATATGTGGTTTATTAGTGTTTAGACTACTGAATTACCAGTTTTTAAAACTGTTTTTTCTAGATATTGTGAAATTCCTTAGTCATCTTAAGTTCTATTAGTATGTTTCATGCTCATTCCAACAGACAGAGGCCAATATACGTGCAGTATTTAGTACTAGGCAACAGCCACCATAGCCTTAAGTATTTCCTTTTATACTGTTTTTCTTAAGGAGGGAGAAATGTGTTTATGCTTGCTTTTCTTTTTCTAGTATTTCTTTTCTTGTTAAAAGTTTTTATAACAGTTGCAAATCAAATGTTACTAATTTTGAAGCAGCATGGTGGGTGTTTGGGATTTCATTATATGTACTGTTCTTACTGATTTTGTGTATATTTGAATATTTCCATAATACAACTTTAAGTCCTTGCAATTAATACCTTTATACAGTCTATAAAGTTGGAAAAATAATAAGCATATGGAAGAGCTTAATAATACTATCAAGCACTGTGACTATAATAGACATTAATAGAACTTCACCTAACTATAGAATATACATTTTGTTGTGAGCACATGTTCACCAAGATAGTCCATATTCTGGACAATAAAATAAGTCTCAATACATTTCAAATGATCAAAATCTTATAAAATACGTTGTCTGATGACAATGGAATTAAAATAAATAATAAAATCTAGAATAGCACTAAATATATTCAATAGAATTAAAATAAATAATAAAATCTAGAATAGCACTAAATATTTTTAAGTTAAAACATTTTTAAGTAACTTCTAAATAAATAGGTAAAAAAGACAATATTTTGAATTGATTGGTAATAAAAATACAACATAACAAAATTTGTAGAATGTAGCTGTAGAAGTGCCTAGAGGGAAATTTATAGCTTTAAGTGCTTATATTAGAAAAGGGGGCACAAAACCAATGACCTAAGTTTCCAGTTTAGGATGCTAGAAAGAGGCAAGCAAATCAGATCAAAATAAAGTATAAAGAAGGAAATAGTAGAGTAGATATCAATGAAATAGGAAAGAGACAATAGGTTTTGCTTCATGTATTTTGGATATGATTTTAAGTGAATACATAATTATGATTGTCGTGTCTTCTCAATGACCCATTTTTATCATTGTAAAATGTTCCTTTTTTTGTCTGGGAATACTTCTTGTGTCTATTTTTTTTTTTTTTTTTTTTTTGCGGTATGCGGGCCTCTCACCGTTGTGGCCTCTCCTGTTGCGGAGCACAGGCTCCAGACGCGCAGGCTCAGCGGCCATGGCTCACGGGCCCAGCCGCTCCGCGGCATGTGGGATCCTCCCGGACCGGGGCACGAACCCGTGTCCCCTGCATCGGCAGGCAGACTCTCAACCACTGCGCCACCAGGGAAGCCCTTGGGAGTATTTTAAAAAGAAAACAAGATACAGTCTGGCTCGAAGTAACATGAGCTTTTTTTTTTGACCTTGTGGTACTAGCCTTGTCATGGAAGCCTTCCCACTCAAGCCTGACTTAAAGAAGTAAACTGTTAGCAATGATTTTATAAGCCTCATTATAACAACTGTCCTCTGCAGATTCTCTCACTTCTTCTCTTTTCAAATCCTTGATTACACCATTCAGAAACAAAAGAGATCTAAAGTTTGGCATTGTGCTTTGAAGATCCTGGGTTACCAAAATTTTTTTAATGGGGCAGCATATTCCCACCTGGAGGCCATAAAACATTGAGCCAATAAAGATGCTAAAGGCGAATAAGAGTTTGGAAGCCAAAACAAACATTTAGCTAGTCATGGCTGGGCCAACATAAAGGGATGTCATATTCCTAATTTGAGTTCAAAGACAAATTCAAAGTTTTCTTGTCCTCTTAACTCAAACAGTTTTTGTTTAATTACTTGGTTTCCTTATGATTAGAATTAGACCTCAGTAGGATCAGATGTCCTAAACAGTCACTTGATAATATCCCTCAACAGCTGTTCAAAGTCAGCTTATGTGTGATAGTTTGTGATGGGTTGAACCTTCATTTCAGTTGTTGATAAGGAAACTTCTTAGTAACTTAGAGCTACTGGATGAGTCTTTAAACGTGTATCCATTTGATACGACTTTTTACTAGGACCCTAAAAGTTCGGGTTAATAACTAGGTAGTGAACTTAATGTCTCCTATAGTGTAATGTAGTTTCTTTACTGTTTTGTAGTTGAGAACATGGTAACTGTTGGAAAAACCATTCTTCAAAGGAATAATTTCACTGACTTCAAAAATACGAGGTATGTATACTTCCAGATAGAAAACAATATATGCAGCTGGTTTTTCTCAAATGTTATTTCCTCAGGAAAATTAAAGTAGAGATGGTGGAATTCATAGTTTAAATGCAGTTTTCCTGAAAGTGAACATATTGTTCATTAGTAAATTTAATAAACAAAACTTTTTTTCACGTCTCAACATCGTCTAATAATCATCACTTTTAGTTTTGGACAGACAAGTATATTGAAGCAGTGGGTAGGTAAAATTAGTTGCTTAGTCCTCTTTGTTCAATATGTGCATTCCTATAAAATTGTGAATAAATTGAATTTCCTTAGAAAAAAATTATTTTATAATATTTAAAAATACATTATTACCCTTCTAACATGAAAGTAACTTGAATTTGTTGAACTGAACTCTGACATTAACCAAAGTTTGAGTAAAAGCATACAATATTCAATTTGGTAACTGTTTTAATTAATCTATTTATTTTTTCTTTTTAAAAGATTTCGATTTTGCCTTGTATGATCAAAGTAGTACCAAGGCAGGTATAGTGATTACTTCTGACACCTCTAAACTGGAATTCGGAGGCCTGAATTCTAATGCTATCAGTGTTAGTGTTACTTGCTGCTACTATAGTTGTACTAGCTGTGTTACTTTAGACAAGTCATTTAAACTCTCCAAGATAATACCTGCTCTGCCTACTTGTAGGCTAAAATGAGATTAAATGCGTGAAAATCCTGTGAAAACTATTATGAGCTATATCCAAGGGTGATAATGACAAGGAACAGATGGTGTTTGAGACCCTTTGGTCAAAATCAACACGTTCCCTTCCCAGTCATAGAAGTGCTCATTAGAAGAATGAACACTGGACTGGTTGTCAAGCGCCCTGAGTTTCAATTCTAGCTCTACCACTGCCTAACTTTGTGACCTTGAGAAGTCTCTTCAACTTTCTAGATCTTGGTTTCCCCATCTTTAAAATCTTTAAAATGAAAAGGCTGAGTGAACCCTTGAGTTACTTCTAGCTTTTAGATTACTTGATTCCATTATATGACTCCTGTTTCATAGAGGGAAAACCTAGTCTCCTTTTCTGGGTGGTGGTAGAGGCTTTTCAATATGTCACGGATCTGACTCCGCAGTCTATCCTGTATTGCTGCATTATAGCACCTCTCCTTGCCTTCTTCCCATGTTCCCAGTCATTTTTAGTCTTTTTTTAAAGTTGAGACTTACTTCTAGTTTGAACAGGCAAATATTTCTAGGCTTGAATTATTGTTACAGGTGTGCCTTGCTCCACTTACAAAGTAGACTTACAAAACTGTTTGTAAATGGATGTTTAAGAGGTTAAATCATATTAAAAAATTTTTTTAACAAAAGAATTCTCTTGTAAATATTATATAAAGCAAATAGTTATGAATAGTTATCATCTAACTTATTTTTAGTATTCAAGAAACGTAAGTGATGATAAAAGTTTTTTCAGTGAGGGTAAGGAAATGACCACTTTATTAAAGGAGAAAGCGCGCCATCTACTGGCTATGTCTTGGAAAAAGGAATCCTACTTCTACTTCAGCGTTCAGTAATTTTAAGATTCACTGCAGAGGCATCTTTTAGGAGAATTAAAGCTTAATATGATAAGAACTGAAGTAATAAGACATAATGCCAGCTCAGAATTCATAAGGGTTATACAGAGGCATAATATTCTGTGAAAGCCTTTCTCAATGAAGAGTTTATCTTATTGTGAACTTCAACATGAAGATGAACTGTGTGAATACTCTCAAGTTCATAAAGAAAAACAGTGAAAGAGATGTTTGAGGGGTAATCTGTCTACCTTAGGTAACCTGTTTTGGATATCTTTAATATTTATGTGTTTTAACCTGAAAATATAGTTTTAAACTATTGTAGAACTAATTTGTCAATTATCTCTTACCTTGCTGTTTCAGAATGGGTTTCCATGTGCCACCATTCAGTTCCATTTCCCATTTGCACCTTCATGTTCTGGCACCAGCCGATCAGCTTAGCTTCTTATCAAAATTGGTTTATAAAGTGAATTCCTATTGGTTTATCACAGTAAGTGTTATTGTTATGCTAGCAGCATACAAAAATATTTAAAATATTTGTCCTTTTTGTTGTAGTTTTTCTTTTCTTGGCAACAGTGGGCACTTACACCTCTTATAGACTTGATCATCTGTTTTAACATTCTACTTGCACATATCTAAAATATTTTTAATTTGGGCTACTTTTCCAGGTCATCAAGTCTGTAGGAAGAGATACTATGGCAAAGTCTCTCAATTGTAAGCAGAGGATATGATATAGAAGTTCATGGCATTAATAGTTCAGAATTCTGAATTGTGGCTCTATTAGTTACTTGAGTGACCATGTGCAAGTTACTTAAACTTTTTAAGGCCCAAGTTTTTTTATCTACTACTGACGTATAGGTAATAGTGCCTACATCTAGGGTTGATAAGAGGATTGATGAAATAATTAACATGTAAAGCACTTAAAACTGTACATTGCAGATAGTGAGGGCTCAGTAAATGTTATCTGCTGCCTCTGTCATCCTCAACCTCATTGCAGAAATTGATGCAAGTAGTAGCATCAGCTACTAGATCTGAAGTTGAAGCTTTGAGCCTAAAAAAATTGCAGAATTCTGCTTTACTAGGGCAAAAGTAGAATAGAGTTCAACTGATTATTGGCTTGTAACCTGACAGTCAAGCTTTAGTTATTAAATGACTCTGTCCTTCCAGGGCCACTTGACTAGTAATTTATGTTTCTTATTTTATGTGTCCATGATGATAAGGTGACCTATAGTTGCTATATCTGAAAAACCATCAAATTGCAAATTAAGTAATTACCATTAGTTAATGCAGATTATTATTATAGTCATAGTACAAAAGAAATGAAAAAGTTGATTTCTAGAAACTTCATATTTCAAACTTATTATCTCTCTCCTCAACTTGTTGTCCAGATGATTTTATTTTATTAAAAATATATTTAAGTTATGTGGTGTATATATTTGAAATTAAAAAGTGGGACATTTTGTAGGAAGCTGGTGTGGTCTCTTTAAAAAATCAGTATGATAAAAAACAGATATTTTTTTCTTATTTGTATTTCTAAGTTTCTACACTATCTATGCTTTTATAGTAAAAAATAATTAGAAATACATTTTTATACTTTTTAAACTGTATTTCCTTACATGATTTTTTAGTTGGGAAAAAAATGAATGAACAAAGTTATGAGATCTATTAATGGTTCGTCCTGGGAATCTGAACTCTTCTTAAATCTAGGTATTTAAGTATATATTATGAGACTGAAAAAATCAAGATAAAGATATTAACGTTTATTCTGAAATCTTATATAATTTTTCAGATATATGATGATTGAGAAAAGTATCTGAAATGATGTAACTAGAAGGCTTTAGTTTACTTTTTATTCTTTTTGTTTTCCTTATTTTTTTAGAGCAGTTTTAGGTTCACAGCAAAATTGAATGGAAAGTACACAGAGTTCCCGTATACCCTCTGTCCCCACATACTCGCAGTCTTCCCCACTGTCGACATCCTACACCACAGTGATACATTCGTTATAATCCATGAAACTACATTGACACGTCATTATCACTCAAAGTCCATAGTTTACATTAGGGTTCATTCTTGGTGTTATACATTCTGTGGGTCTGGATGAATGTATAATGACATATATCCACAATTGTAGTATCATGCAGAATAGTTTAACTGCCCTGAAAATCCTCTGTGCTCTGACTATTCATTTCTCCCTCCTCCTTAATCCCTGGTAACCACTGATCTTTTTAATGTCTCCAGTTTTGCCTTTTCCAGAATATCATGTAGTTAGAATCATATTGTATGTAGCCTTTTCAGATTGGCTTCTTTCACTTAGTAAAATGCATTTCAGGTTCTTCCATGTCTTTAGTATTATATTTATTTTCCTTACTGAAACTGTCTAACAAAAAGGCCATGTGGATAAAAATCTGCCTATTTATATACAGTATAGAATAAACACCTTTACTATAGTTTGAAAACTGTTATGTTGAGAGTTTTTTGTAAGAAAGTTTTAGGAACAGAATATGTAGTATCCAGTTCTTCTGCTGTGGCTTATTATAATAGGGGTGCCAGTAGAATTATTTCATGTAGGCTATGATAACTAGAATAAAAAATATGTTATTTTTCCATTACAGGCTGATTATTTGATTGACAAACTAAGAACATGAACATGTCAACAGTGGAAGATTTTCCTAATTTTAGCTCAACATAAACTAATATTCTGGTCTCTTTGAAGTCTAATTACAATTGGGTTTTATGCAAAGCTATTACTGGGTAGTCTTAAATTGTTTCTTCATGTTTTTTTCCTGAAATCTGTGATATAGTTATATGAATATTTTGTCATTGACTTTGTTTTAGTGGTTCCTTGTCTAAGGTATAAGATACTATAGATAAAATCCCATTAAAACAAATTCTGTTAATCAAGAAGGGCTCTGTATTTTTTTAGAGTTCAAATATTTTTATTTCTCAATAGTCAATTATAATAGTGATTTATTTATGAAGAATAAATGTATAAAAAGTACTTTGTTGGAGCCTTTATTATATGAAGGAGAAAGATAAATTATTTCTTGATTGTTCTATAATTTTACACATAAAATTTCAAAATAAAGAGTACCATACTACACAGTGATCTCTGATTATTGATGGAAAGAACTGTATATGTGTCACTTTTTACTCAGGTTTCAGATGCTGGCTTTCACTTCTTGCATCCTAGCATCTTTGTAATAAATTGATCCTGGAGCTATGTAATATATATAAAATAATTTCACTGTAACAGTGAATTTGCTATAACAATCAATTTGGCTATCCAAGAAAATTCATTGTAATGGAATTTTACCTGTAAGAACATAAATTGGGAAGAACCATAAGTGGTTACATTAATCTATTAAAACTGGCAGAAACTGTTGCTTTATGGCTTATTATACCAAAGGGAAATTAGAATTAAAAAGTGGTTAGACCTGTCTTTTATCATGAAAAAGTCCTGATTTGAAAGTAGAGATAGGTTGGATGAGAAAATCAATTTTAATAGCAACATTAATATATTGATAAATCATTTCATGAGACATATTTCTTTAGGAATTGTCTTTTGGTGCTAATCTACACCAACAATAGTGAATGTGAGTGAAAAATAAGTACTGAAAGCTAATCTTACATTGTGCCAGTGTATAACTCTACCATGTACATGAATATAAATGAACATAAGGATTAAAGTATTGATCTTAGAAACAGGCTGAGAAGAGTAGTTTTTTGTTTTTCCTTCTTTTTGAGGGGGATGATATTAAACATAGTTTTAAGTAATGAAATACTTAGTTACAACCTCTGGAATCAATACTGTTTAGTTCATTTGTTCATTAATTCATTCAAAAAATATTTGGTGGGCTTCCCTGGTGGCACAGTGGTTAAGAATCCACCTGCCAATGCAGGGGACACAGGTTCGAGCCCTGGTCTGGGAAGATCCCACATGCCATGGAGCAACTATGCCCGTGCACCACAACTACTGAGCCTGAGCTCTAGAGCCCATGAGCCACAACTACTGAGCCTGCGTGCCACAACTACTGAAGCCCCTGCGCCTAGAGTCCGTGCTATGCAAGCTATGCAACAAGAGAAGCCACCGCAATGAGAAGCCTGCACACCACAACAAAGAGTAGCCCCCGCTCTCTGCAACTAGAGAAAGCCTGCGTGCAATGACGGAGACCCAATGCAGCCAAAAATAAAAAAAATTAAAAAAATAAATTCGGTGAGCATTTAACTTGTACCAGACATTGCCAGGATCAGGAAATATAGAAGTGAGAAAGGACAGTCTGCCTTTAATTGCTAATACAAGGATCAGACAAAACCAGTGAGTACAATTTGGTATGTTAAGTACAAAAATGTCCATAGAAGAGGCTGTGGAGAGGGAAACAATTTTGAGAGCAGGTGGCAGTAGAACTGAGTATTTGAGACTCAATGTTAGGCAGGTAGATAGTGGAAGTTTAGGCTGAGAGACCAACATGTACTTTCCTTGGGTTCTGCTTCCATTATTATTTACTTAACAACTGAACATCCAAATTCCATTTTGTTCACTGAAGGTGGAGAGGGGAATTTGGAAGTAGGGGTTACGGGCTCTCAAAATTAGATTTACAAGTTTTTCAGCACTGCTTTGTTAAGTAGCTGGCTGAGCATCCACACAGATTAGCAGTTACATGTTTCTATAAATCAGTTCAACTGTGATCAGCTTCAGAAAAGGAATTTTCAACATGTGCAACATGTTGTACTATGTGAACTTACATAGTTGACAGTATTATGATAACAATATGTAAGGTATTTAAGGAATTTTCAAATGCCTTATGGACCTCTTAAAAAATGTGATTAGCCATTTGATTTAATTTATATGAGATTATACCCTCTCATAGTAAGTTTTTCTCCTTGTTGGAAAACCCTTGGAACCTTACATTTTCAGTGGCTCTTCTCTTGTAAAGATTAATAATCAAATTATGACAATTAAAATTCACTCAGCCTTTTCAGTAGTTCAATTATTTGGTAACTCTAGTCATCTATAACATTAGCTCAGTACAAAGCTAATTCATAACCTGTCTTAAAAATGTTTAAAATAGTATCAAGAGCATTACTTATGCATGTTGTGATACTTTTTTAACTGCAGAATTGTAAAATTATTAATAACTATTTCAAACTGTTTACTTAGCTAAATTTCTGCTAAATAAATATTGAAAAATACTGTGTAAAATTTTGCCTATGGACTTAAAAAAAATTTTTTTTAAAGACTTTACTTTTTTAGAGCAGTTTTAGGTTCACAGCAAAATTGAGAGACAGGTACCGAGGTTTCCTTATACCCTTCCCCCACACATGCAAGGCCTCTCCTGTTATCAACATTCCCCACCAGAGTGGTGCATTTGTTACGAATGGTTAACCTACACTAACACATCATAACCACTCCAAAGTCCATAGTTTATCTTAGGGTTCACTCTTGGTATTGTACATTCTGTGGGTTTGGACAAATATATAGGGACATGTATCATTATAGTATCATACAGAATAAACGTATTTTCACTGCCCTACAAGTCCTCTATTCTCTGCCTATTCATCCCTCTCCCTCCAACCCCTGGCAACCACTGATCTTTTTACTGTCTCCATAGTTTTGCCTTTTCCAGAATGTCATATAATTAGAATCATACAGTATATAGCCATTTCAAATTGGCTTCACTTAGTACTATGCATTCAAGTTTCCACCATGTGTTTTCGTGGCTTGATAGTTGATCTGTTTTTAGCACTAAATTCCGTTGTCTGGCAATACAACAGTTTATCCATTCACCTACTGAAGGACATCTCGGTTACTTCCAAGTTTGGGCAATTATGAATAAAGCTGCTCTAAACACCGATTTGCAGGTTTTTATGTGGACATAAGTTTTCAACTCCTTTGGGTAAATACCAAGTCGCACAATTGCTGGGTCATATGGTAAGTGTATGTTGAGTTTTGTAAAAAATTGCTAAGTTGTTTTCCACAGTGGCTGTACCATTCTGCATTCCCACCAGCAATGAATGAGAATTCTGGTTGCTCCACATCCTTGCCAGAATTTGGTGTGGACAGTGTTTGGGATTTTGGTCATTCTAATTGGTATGTAGTGGTATCTCACTTGTGTTTTAATTTGTATTTCCTTGATGACATATGATATGGATCATCTTTTCATATGCTTATTATCCATCTCTGTATCTTCTTTGGTAGAAGATCTTTTTCCAGTTGTTTTAATCGGGTTATTAATATTCTTGTTGTTGAGTATTCAGAGTTCTTTGTATATTCTAGATAATAGTCCTCTATCAGTTATGTCTTTTGAAAATATTTTCTCCTAGACTGTGGCTTGTCTTCTTATTCTCTTGACATGAGCTTTTACAAGCAGTGGTTTTTAATTTTAATTACGTCCAGCTTATCAGTTATTCCTTCATGGATTGTGCTTTTGATTTTATACCTAAAAAGTCATTGCCATACTCAAGGTCATCTGTGTTTTCTCTTGTTATTTTCTAGGACTTTTATAGTTTTGCATTTTACATTTATGTCTATGATCCATTTGTTGTTGTTGTTGTTTTTTTTTTGCGGTACGCGGGCCTCTCACCACTGCGGCCTCTCCCATTGCGGAGCACAGGCTCCGGACGCACAGGCTCCAGATGTGCAGGCTCAGCGGCCATGGCTCATGGGCCCAGTCGTTCCGCGGCATGTGGGATCCTCCCGGACCGGGGCACGAACCTGTGTTCCCTGCATCGGCAGGCGGACTCTCAACCACTGCGCCACCAGGGAAGCCCCTGATCCATTTTAAGTTAACTTTTTTGAAGGGTATAAAGTCTGTGTCTAGATTCATTTTTTTTTGCATGATCTATCTGTCTATTCTTTCATCAGTACCTCACCATCTTGATTATTGTAGTTTTATAGTAAGTCTTGAGTTTGGGTAGCATCAGTCCTCCAACTGTGTTCTTCTTCAATATTGTGTTGGCTATTCTGGGTATTTTGCCTCTCCATATAAATTTTAGAATCAATTTTTCAGTATCCACAAAATAACTTGCTGGAGTTTTGATTGGAATTGCATTGAATATATAGCTCAATTTGGGAAGAACTGACATCCTGACAATATTGAGTCTTCCTATCCATGAACATGGAATATCTATTTATTTAGTCCTTTGATTTTGTTCATCAGTGTATTTTAGTTTTCCTCATATAGATATTGTACATATTTTGTTAGATTTATACCTAAGTATTTCATTTGGGTGGGGAGTGCTAATATAAATAAGTATTGTGTTTATAACTTTAAATTCCATTTTTTCATGGCAGGTATATAGGAAAGCAATTGACTTTTGCATATTAAGTTTGTATCCTGCCACCTGGCTGTAATCACTTATCAGTTTCAGTAGTTTTTTCATTGATTCTTTCAGATTTTCTGTATAGATGATCATGTCACCTATGAACAAAGACAGTTTTATGTCTTTCTTCCCAATTTGTATACTTTAAATTTTCTTTTATTGTCTTATTGCATTAGCTAAACCTTAGAGTTATAATGTTTAAAAGGAGTGGTGAGAGGGGACATACTTGCCTTGTACCAGATCTCAGTGGGAAGCTTTGAGTTTCTCATCATTAAATATGATGTTAGCTGTAGATATTTTATAGAAATTGTCAAATTTGAAGTTCTTATCTAGTGCTAGTTTACTGAGAGTTTTTTTGTTTTGTTTTGTTTTGTTTTTTTTTTTTTTTTTTTTTGGTACACGGGCCTCTCACTGTTGTGGCCTCTCCTGTTGCGGAACACAGGCTCCGGATGCGCAGGCTCAACAGCCATGGCTCATGGGCCCAACCGCTCGGCGGCATGTGGGATCCTCCCAGACTGGGGCACGAACCCATGTCCCCTGCATCGGCAGGCAGACTCTCAACCACTGCGCCACCAGGGAAGCCCATGAGAGTTTTTTTAAAATATATTTATTTATTTATTTTTGGCTGAGTTGGGTCTTCGTTGCCACGCGCGTGCTTTCTCTAGTTGTGGCGAGGGGGGCTACTCTTCGTTGCGGTGCACGGGCTTCTCGTTGCAGTGGCTTCTCTTGTTGCAGAGCATGGGCTCTAGGCGTGCGGGCTTCAGTAGTTGAGGCTCACTGGCTTAATTGCTCCGTGGCGTGTGGGATCTTCCGGGGCTAGGGCTGGAACCCGTGTCCCCTGCATTGGCAGGCAGATTCTTAACCGCTCCACCACCAGGGAAGCCCGAGAGGGTTTTTTTTGTTTTGTTTTTTTAAAAATAAAAAATAGGTATTGGACTTTGTCAAACTCTTTTTCTGTATCTATTGATATGATCATGTGATTCTTCTTTTTTAGTTTGTTGATGTGATGGATTACATTAATTGATTTTCAGATGTTGAACGAGCCTTGCATACCTGGGATAAATCCCACTTGGTCATCTAGACTTTTTCAGCAGTACTATAAACAGAGGTTCAAATGAAAGATGTTTAATAAATTGGCTAGTCCTGAAGTAGAAGTGGTTCACTGTCAAGAGACGTAGACATACCTCTTCTTTCATATAAGAACCCAAAGTCAAGAGTGCAGTCTTTATTATTGCAACACTCATACATTTCTAGATTTTGATGTCAAAAAGTCATCTACAAAAGTTGTTGCCCACACTTTCATTAAGTGACCAGTACTGTAAGTTGCTAAAATAAAGCTGATACCTGTTGATTCATCTGTTTATGAGTCAGCTTTTATTTTAGCAGTATAAATACAAAAAAACAGATCTCTGATTCAGCTTAAAAAAACTTAATTAAAATGGCCAAGTGTACTTTTGACTGAGAAGAATCAGATCCTTGTTGTACGATTAGTTATTTAAAGCCACCTAGGTAGAGATGGATCCACAATTAACAATCATCCATTAATTAAACCAATCCCAAAGTCAAATACCTTTCAGGTATTGATACATGTATTATATTTTCTATTGATATAAAACAGGCATCTCAAGCTTAAAATTTCCCCTTCTCCTACCCATTCCTTTCAGTCTTCCCCATCTTTGTTAATGGCAACTGCAGTCTTTCAGTTGCTCAGGCCAAAAATCTTGACTCCTATCTCTCACACTTCATATCTAACCCATCAGTAAACCCTGTCAGCAGTATCTTCAAGATATATTCAGAATTTGACCACTTCTCACCACTTGTACTGCTGTCATCTTGGCCAAGTTCTCAGCGTTTCTTACCTAGATTAGCCTCCACACTTTCTCCCTGCTTTTGTCCTTGCCCACCCTACAGTCTATTCTCAACATATTTATACATTCAATAAATAGAACATGTATGCCTGAGTGTTCTCTCAGGCCCACAATTTCCAAACACTTTCCCCTCAGATAGACACAAAAAAGTTTTGGCATAAGGATGTTGCCTTAAAGGGACCTAAAACCAATCAGTTCATTCCTTTACGTGCCCAGAGTCTTTGCCTTTTCAGACACTCATCCTCTCTTGCCTTGAATATTACTAGAATCTCTTGACTGGGCTTCATGCCTCCAGTTGCTTCCTTTCTAACACAGCCTCCATCAGAGTTCTTTCTAAATTGCTGACCTGATTATGCAATTTTCTTGCTTATGAAAACCTCACCATTTACCCTCAAGATTATTCGTCAGTCTTTCCAGCTTTGTCTACTGTACTTATACTCCACAAGCCAGACATTTTTACTATTTTAACTAAACTGAGCACACCTTTGAAAATCTGTTCACCTTTAAAGGCCAGGTTAAAATTTTACCTCCTCTGGGAAGTCTTCTCTAATACTTCCCATTCCCAACCACAGCATTATTAAATATTCCTTCAGCTGTGATCCTTGGCATTTTCCTAGCATAGACCTTACACAGTCTAGCCAGGAAATAATGTTATATTTCTTGCCACTGGATTTAGAGGTCTTTTAGGGTTGGGGGATCTAATTTTTTTATCTTTGTATTCCCATTGCCTTAACCCATTCATATTACTAGTCAGTAAATGTTGTATATTAATCTCTCAGTCCCTTAAAACGTTACCATAACAAACCAAAATCAGATCAAACACAATGATAACCCTAATTTCAGGCATTGTTCAATCCAAAAATCAGGAGTGTAACCTAGATATCAGGATCCCCCTGGCGTTATGTCCTTCATGGCAGTATCCATGACCAATATAACTCAGGTATGAAATCTCGTTGAGTTTCCAAAAAATCCACCCACACCAAGCATTTCAAACACCTAATAACCAAAGTTTTGCAGGGCAAGGGGTAAGTGTCATCTAGCTCCTGCCATCTTGTTGACTCTCTTTTCCTCTACTTCTCCTCTCCTTGCCTTTGGAACACACTTATCTTATTTTCACTCTGGAATTTAAAAAACTTTCTCTGAAGGCTTAGTTCTAGTCAACATGCCTGGTCCACAGGAAGTCACCTAACTTTGGAGGCTATACTAGGTATTTTCTCAGCTAAGGAGATTATCTTAGATTCTCATTCTGACTAGTAAGACGGGAATATTCTTCTTGTTGTATCTTCTGCTGAGAAAAATATTTGCAGCATTTTGCAAATTTATCACATAAATTCTCTCCCCAAAGTGGGTGTGAAGAAGGCAAAACGTGCTGTTATCTGTAGTACCAGGGAATCAGAGCCCATCCGTCCACCCACACAGCTCTCTCCCAGGCAGTGGTTCTCAAAGCTTAGTGTGCATTAGAACCATCTGGTGGGCTTATTTAAAACAGACTCCTGGGCCCCACGCTGGAGTTTCTGATTTAGGGGTGGGGCGGGACAGGATTTTGTATTTCTAAGTGGTTCCCAAGGTGATACTGATGCTGCTGGTGACTGCAGATTAAGTCAAACACTGAGGAGCTTTTAAAAATATCTATGTTCAGGCCACATACCAGACAAATTAAATTTGAATCTCTGGGGATAGATTCTGGGCCTTGTATTTTTAAAATCTCCTCAGGTAATTCCAATGTGCAGCTAAATTTGAGAACCTGTGCCCTATGGGATTGAATAAAACTCTTCTTTGGGTCCTGTTATAGTAGATGCTCAGGAAAATCCCTTTTATGGGACTTGAGGCTATCTATACTATATATAATTATTTTCCTACTCATGGGAAGCAACTAGGAGCAAGAGATGGTGATTATTGGGAATTGTGCTTAAACAAGAATCTGTGTGTTTTTTCCTAGGAAAGCTGCACACCTACTTTTGAGACTTAATATTTGCAAACTACTTGTCAAAAGCCTTTCTTCTTTCTTTAGAAATCATATTTTCTTCTTTTATTTTAGGAAGGAAAGAAGGAAGGGAGAGAAGGAAAATGAGAAGGAGGAAAACAGGAAGGACAAAAGATCTGGCTCAAATGAAGTAAATGCACTGTGAACTTATCCCTAATACACCAGTTCTGCCCAAGAGAAGTAGTAAATGGCATTCCATTCAAAGATGTGTAAAGCCACCTAAGCTACAAAGCTGAAACCTGGAGCAGCATAAATGATATCCAGGTCTTGCATGGCCTTGTATTTGAAGTGGAATAAAAAGACTGATACCATTATTGGTATCTCGATCTCACTGCAAACAAAAGAATCAGATTAAGGACTGGTCCAAAGAGGAAAGGCATCCCTAATTTTGGCAGGCCCTAGGTTAGGCTCCTTTTGGAAAACTGCTTCCATTTCATGCAGTTGCTCAGACTTGGGAGAGTTGGTTTCCTCTAGCTTAACTCAATTATGCTGCCATCTTACATCTGCCTGGAAATGTATGGCCCTTGATTATTAGAATTGTGGCAGCATTAGAGTTTAAGGATGACCAGGAGAGAAGGCTGAATCTCCAGCCTGTTTTCCTTCACATTTTTTTCTATGCACAGATCTTGCTTCACAGGAAGCATATTAGTTGGTCTAGTTTGCAATTAGGGCTTCAGGTTTGTTCTGGGGAATCTTTTCACCAGAGGATGAGATCTACTTTTCTCCACTTCTGGAGTTCTTGCTTGTTGGAAATTTGACCTCAAGGAGCTGAATCATATTTAAATCCATTGCAGTTGCTTATGTCTGAACAGGTGCCTCAGAGTCCCAACTTGTTCAGTTTTGTTTCCTGAGAGCAGCCAGTGTTTTTTCCTCTCTTCTCTTCTTCCTGAATTATCTTCATGAAGACTGAAGATGCTGAGGACCCTTCTGGAATCTTGTGAAATAGAACTCCCTCAGGAATGCTTCACTATAGTGAAGTTTCCATAGTTCTTATATGACTTGTTACAATAAAACTTTACTCTCCAAACTGTTCAAAAACCCCTTGTTTTCTACTCATTGCAAAAATCTAGTCTTATTATGTATGAAGAGAGCTTTTCTCCCTCTCACTGGTTCACAAATCCCTATGGTTCTAAACCATAGGGACACCTAAACCCTTTTCAAGTGATAGATGTTTAGTCAGATGTATGGGCAACTTTGACATTACACGTGACTTCTGCCACTGGGACCTGTTAACTCTCTAATTTCCTTTCTTCACTGACTGTGTCCTACTAGTCTCAACACTGTAGTGACCTGTTATAACCAGAACTCAAAATTCTCCTTTCCAATTCCTGGTCCTTCCCAGGAACACCTCTGGTTTTTTAATAAGCAGCAGCCTATACCAGAGGCTCCAATGCTTACACAATAGTAATCTCACAAGAGGGGCCAGGTCTCTACGAGATCTGCCTTGGTGAGCAGACGGAGCTCTGCATCTGTCCAGAAGGCAGACTTTGAACCCTTGTGCCCCTTCCAGTACAACTGCAGATGCAAACTAGTATATATAGAATGGATAAACAGCAAGGTCCTACTTAATAGCACAGGGAACTATATTCAATACCCTGTCATAAACCATAATGGAAAAGAATATGAAAAAGAATATATATATATATATATGAATCACTTTGCTGTACATCAGCAACTAACACAACACTGTAAATCAACTATACTTCAATAAGTATAGCTAAGTCCAGCTAAGTCAGTCCCCAAAGCCTGTAGTGGTGAGAGAAGTCTGCAGGGAAAAAACAGAAATTTCAGTTCAGTTTCGAAGACCTGGAATTTGAAGAGTTGTAGGGGAAGTTAAAAGTACATTCTAGGTGGGGGATCATTGGGAACTACACTGTCTCATCGCAACCTGCTCTTGAACACAACACAGCTTCTCACACCTGCTCCTGGTACACCGGGACCTCAAACAGAACGCATCCGGCAGCGGAAGAAACCTCTCCTGGAACTGCGGGGCTCAAATCCTGCAAGCCGGGAACCTCCGGAGAGAACCGACTCTCCCCACTTCCGCTTCTGGCTCCTCAGGCTCCGCCTTAGCGGAAGCGGTCTGTAGGGGAAGAAAAGAGTGAGACACCCTCGGTGGCGCAGGCGCGCCGTGGGCTGATGCGATGGCGCTGTTGGGACCTGTGAACAGGTATCTTCTGCTCATGGCACAGGAACACCTGGAGTTCCGCCTGCCGGTAAGCGCCGCAGTGACCTCCACCTCTTTCTTCTGGAGAGGACGGCGGGGTGGAGGTTGGTGTGCGGGCGGAGGCGACCCACGCAGTCCGAGCCCGCGGGCATTGGGCGTCTGTGTTTGTCGGGGAGATCACGCGTCCCCCCCAGTCCCTCGGCCCCCGGGATTGGTCTGAGATCTGCGGAGGGTGTGAGAGAGAAGTCCGAGACAGCCTCTCAGCCTTGCTAAGCATTTTCATTCATTCTTCAGCCCATGTGCCAGGTACCGGAGTCAGGCAGGTGAATATGACTGGTCCTCTCCCTCCTGGAGCTCTTCATCTAGAGAATAGAGACAGCAGACAGAAGTACTCAGGGTAGTGTTTTAAGCGTCGAGTATGCGGGCCAGGTTTCGTGGGGGTTGGCGTAGTGGTGGCGATGGTGGGTGGTAGGGTTAGATGATGAAAAAGTTGGGGAAATTGTTTTATTTATTCATTCAAGAAACATTTTCAGAGTACCTGTAATTGAATATTCTGGACGCTGGGGCTATAATGATGACAAAGTTTCTATCTTCAAGGAGTTTACTGTCTAGGCTAAGGGATGAGCAGATGCATAAATATAGCACCATGAAATAACGTTGGTAAGTGCAGTGATAGGTAGGGAAATATCAGCATATAGAAGGGAAATATGATCCACCTGAGGGGTGGGTGATGTTGGCCATTAAGATGGCTTCCAGGACGGCATGACACTTGAACTGTAACCTAAAAGAAGAGTAGGAGTTAGCCAGGCCAAGGAGAGACATAAGTAAATTAGAATTACAAGCTATTCATTATTACTGCATTACCAAATATGTAGCAAAGAATGACAAGAAGAGAGCAGGAGAGGAGGGTAGGGTTCAGAAAATGCAAAGCCTTAAATACTCTGGATCTTAGAAGGGGACTTTATTGAAGAATTTTAAGGAAGTGACAGAATCAGATTTCTTGTTAAGAAATCACTTTGGCTGCAGTACGGAGGATGGATTTGAGAGGATTAAGGAGTTGGGAGTTGAGTCTGTTGGAATAGTCTTGTTAATTAAGAAGGTCTGAACTAGGGCAGGGGGTAAGAGGATGGAATAGACTGGGGAAATATTTAGGTGATAAAATCATCAGGGCTTGGGCTTCCCTGGTGGCGCAGTGGTTGAGAGTCTGCCTGCCGATGCAGGGGACACGGGTTCGTGCCCCGGTCCAGGAAGATCCCACATGCCGCAGAGTGGCTGGGCCCGTGAGTCATGGCCACTGAGCGGCTGGGCCCGTGAGCCATGGCCACTGAGCCTGCGCGTCCGGAGCCTGTGCTCCGCAACGGGAGAGGCCACAACAGTGAGAGGCCCGCGTACTGCAAAACAAACAAACAAACAAACAAAAAGTCATCAGGGCTTGATGATTGATTGAAGGTGGGGGCAAGAGGGACCAATCAAGGATGATTCCTGGGATGGATATAAGGGTGTTTCCACTTAAAATAGAGAGCACAGGCAGCTTTATGATTTAAATTTTGGTTATGCTGAATTTGTTATGCTTGTGTAACATCAAATGGAGATGACCAGGAGGCAGTGAATATGAGTATGCACAGATGTTGATAGAGCTGCATGTACTGGTAATTAATATTTGGGAGTCTTCTGCATATGAACTCTAGGAGAGAAAATGAAATTATTCAGAGAAAGCATAGCTTCAAAAGAGTGGTGGGCCAAATGCAGGTACTTGGAAGCATTGATATTAAGGGGAATTGGGAAAAGGAGGTCATGAAGAAGATAGGCAAGTGTCAGAATAGGAAGTATGTGAGACCATAAAAATCAAGAGGGTAAAGTTTTAGGATTTTGCTAGAGTGGTTGTGTAGTTTTAGGCAAAGAAGCCAGATTGCTTGGTTTAGTGGTCACTGGAAAATGAGGAAGGGGAGATAGACGGTTCTTAACATAAGAAGGGAAAGTAAGAGATTGGTTAACAGTTTGAGGGGGCCCTAGAGTCAAGGGAGGATCCCTATCCCTCTTGGAGAAATTGGCATGTTTGTAGGCTGAAGGGAAGGGGAAAATGGATATAAGGACACAGTGGGAGGTGTTGGCCTTTCAGTAGAAGGGGAGCGTGGGCAGAGGAGACTTAAGATGGGTGCGGGTAGTTGTCTGAGGGCCTGTTTTCTGGGTAATGAATGAGTCAAGGTTATTTCTTGAAAGATGGGGGACCAAGTGATTGAATGGAGAAATTGAGAAAAATAGTAAAATCTGAAATAATCATTGAGAGCAAAGAGGGAGCTGATGAGCTACAACAGTTGGGTAGAGAAGAACTCAGGTGTTAGAGCGAGGCTGAAAACCCAGCTGAGGGTGAAGAGCATGTATTTGTAATTGTGCCAGGGTTCTGTGATTTTCTTCAGTTGTGTTCAACTCACTGGCCTTAGGAGTTTTGAAGGAAGATTGTGGCATTGATTCGGGACTAATGTGTTGCTGGGCAGGTGTGTTGATAAGATGGGGTGCAAGGACATAGAATTTCATGGAAGAAGTAATATTTTAATGAGATCTTAATTGATAAAGGAGATATTCTGGGGATGAAGAGGACCAGAAAGCCCATTTCAGTGAGAAATTAAAGCAAATGTAGAGGCACAGAGGGATGGTTGATTATGGTGGTTTGTGTGTGGGATGTGAGGGGAAGGAGGATGAAGTAATGGGCACTGAGGCTAGAGAGGTGGGTAGGATCCAGATTTTGGAGTGTTATGAAACCATTGGAAGGAATTTGGATTTTGTTTTAGATTTAATGGAGAGCCATTGACTCTTTTTTTTTTTTTTTCCTTTTTAAGCCAGAAAGTGACAAACATTTTTTCTTTTAAAATCACTAAGTGACTAGCAATCATTTGTGTTTTAAAAAGATAGTTCTGGAGTACCAGAGAAAAGATACCACTTAGAGGATACTGGGGTGGAACTAGAGAGAAGCCAAGGACGGTGAGTGCCTATAGTCAGATAATGCAGGGAGAATGGAGTGGTTAGGCTGCAGTCTTAAAAATAGCATCCGTAGTATTTGCTGGTTTTACCTGTTTTTTCTTTCTTAAATTCTTCTTAGTATCTTTCCCTTGTGCCAGTTTAATCTTCCAAAAGCTCAGCCCTCTTTTCTGTCTCTATTGTCCCAAGGCTGAAACTCTAGTCTGGCATTCAAGGCCTGCAGTTGCATGGTTTTCTCCTCTGTGTCCTCCCACCCCCTCCTCCCACAAACAATGCAGCCAAAATAGACTTCCCCATTATTCCCTGAATGATGCCCTCTTGTTTGGGTCTTTCCTATCCCACTCTTCATTTTACTGATTTTATATAGTCAATATTCATTTAGATTTGCCCACATTTTTGTTTATTTTAGGTTTATATTTTTTACTTGATTCTTTTTCAAATGTGCAATTTCCTTTTTTTTTAATCCTCTACCAAAATTCTTAATTTTGTCTTTTATCCCCTTCAATATAGAAAGCACAGTTATGTTAAAGTATGTAATTGAAAAAAGGGGTCCTATGGGTCTGTTTCTTTTATATATTGTTTCTCTTGGTTCTTTTTCACGTGTGTGCTGGGTGTTTGTTAAATATATGCCAGATATATTTGAAAATTTATTTGAAAAAATAAGTGAGGGCTAGGATTATGTAAATCCTCTTGAAGAATATAGGAGCATTAACACACTAGGATCACTTGCTGGTGTTCAGCCATTAAGTTCTGTTTCTGTTCTGATTTGCACATACTGCTAGTGTGCTTAGCTGTGAGGATGCCAGTCTAAACTGGGTGGTTTATCAAACTTCCTTTCCTTCTCATTGTTGGCCCTATACTCTTTTTGTTCCTCTAGCTCCATTAAGCTGTCAAAAGGGCTGTCCACCCTCATAGCTGCTTTTGGAATTGGTAAATGTCCCAGGGAGAGAGTGGCTGCACCTTGAGATTTTTGTCCTGTCCTGGATCTTTGTTTGGTAATTCTTGTAATCTCTTGATGCCTTCAAGCAGAAGTCAGGTTTTTTAAAAAATTCTTTTCATCAGGAGGCTTAATCTGAATCACCTAGTTTGCCATCACTGGAAGTGAAAGTCCTCTCTCTATACAGATTCTCCCTGTGTATCAGGGCTTAAGTGAGTTTCTTTCTTTCTTTTTTTTTTTTTTTTTTTTGTGGTATGTGGGCCTCTCACTGTTGTGGCCTCTCCCGTTGTGGAGCACAGGCTCCAGACGCGCAAGCTCAGCGGCCATGGCTCTCGGGCCTAGCCGCTCTGCAGCATGTGGGATCTTCCCAGACCGGGACATGAACCCGTGTCCCCTGCATTGGCAGGCGGACTCTCAACCACTGCGCCACCAGGGAAGCCCCTTAAGTGAGTTTCCATTGAAACTTTTCTTCTAAAACTGAAGTAATCTTTTCTTCCTTTGTACTCTGGTACAATACTTATTTGCTTCTTTAAGAGCACTCACTGTTGTACACCTCACTTTTCAGTTACTGGATTAACTGTTAGTTCTAGTAGAGCTTATGCTCCCTCAGGATAAATATATATTTATCTTTACATAGCTCAGTGCCTTGCATATATTAGTTGTTTAATAAATATTGAATTGAGTGAAATGGGATCTCTTCAGGGAAGGCAATCAAAAGGACAGTCTACACTTTTGGACCCATCTACTGTATGAGAACTGCTAGGCAGGAAAGCTATAATGAGTAGCTGCCTTTATGATTTAAGATGAAAGATTGAGTGCAAGTGTGGTCTGGTTTTACCTCTGTGCAGTTAATCAGGGCCAGTTTTAGTTGGCAGCTGCCTTATTGTACTAAAAGTAAACTTCAGACCCCTGGGTTTTATTGCTGGTTCTGAAGCAAACTAAATGGATGAAAGAATGGCTAAAAGAACTGAAAAGCTCGTGTGAATTAATGCATCAGGTATGCATCGGATCATGCCATATTTTTATATCCAATGTCTAATATAAATTCTTCTGTTCCTGATGTAAAAAGATTCTCAACTGGAAAGTGAATTTGCCATATGATGAATAAAAATCTTGTGTTTTGATTTTTCCAAGTAGGTTGATGTAGTTTAATATGCGTTTTGCTTTTAAATTTGAAACTTGGATTATCACATTTACTCTCACTTTAAATCATTGCTTAGATTTTAGGTAATGGTGCTAATCCTATGCCGTAAAATTTCCAATAATCCTCACTTAAAAAAAAAAAACAACTCTTAGAACCTTTGTGCTTTAACCTGTTGCTAATTTCTAACAATGTATTCCAAGAGCAGCACACTTTCCTGTTTTAAATGTAAAGCTGATTTCATAATATGGTTTAATACAGAGTGAACAATAATCATTCTAGGTCAAGAGACAATCTATAACTTCATTTTTTTCTTTCAAGTATTATAACTTTGTCAGTCTCGCTTGATTTCTTGACTCACTGGACTTCAAGGATAGTGTTGGTCATCATCAGCTTGATTCCTTTAATAAGAGCCTAGGTTCTTTGCTCCATTCTTTACAGACCTTACTTCGTGAGGTAGCTGATTCCTGTTTTATAGGTGGGGGAACTGAGGGTCAAAGGAGTTAAGCTTCTTGTAAAAAAAAAATAAAATCACACAGCTGCTATTTGGAAGAACTGAAGAACAAATTGTGGTCTGACTCTGAGGTCCAGTGATGCCTTCTATTCAAATTTGTGTCACCCATGTTGCAAAATGACTTTTGGACTACCTTCAGTGATGTACTGATAGTCTATGCTAGTTCTTGGTCTGTCCATGTGATTCAACTGAGTTCAGCACCTTCTAATGCCAGGGATTAAAAAAATGATTTGTTGCATAGACAAAAGGGAAAACAGAGAAAGTACTAGTTGTTCAAACCTCCCATTCTTTCATGGTCTGGGTGTACATTCTGTCATGGTGGCTGTGGCTCATGATGGGTGTGGTGTTAAACGTTCCTTCCCCTAGTTGGGATGAAAGGAGATTGTAGGCACCCCGCAGTGGGGACACTTATCTCTCATTAGGTTTACTCCTCTGTAAGACCTATACAGAGGAGTGGGATTCTACCTGCTTTATGTTATTTGGGGAGGCAAAATTTGTTAGTAGTATAAATCATAAAGTTTGTATAATCATCCTGTGTTTATCAACACACAGTGATTGCTTCATAGACTATATGTACTATCTGAACAGATTTCAAGTTTGCATACCTGATGTTTTAAAGTAGCTTTTGTATTCTCTTTCTAGTTCTGTAATTTTATCCAGAAAGGAGGTTAACGTACCATAACTTGTACATAATGAATCCACAGTGATGCTCCCTAGTTAATCACTTTTCTTTTTTTTAATTTAACATATATTTATTCATCTAATTAACTGGACAAGAGTTAATCTCTAAAGGGACTCCTGACATTAGGTAAAATTCTATTATTCATCTTTTAGTCTTTTAATCATAAATTAATACATTACTAATGATTTTAGTTTCTAGAAAAAAAATGGTCCCAAATACAGCTTGTAAACAAATATAGTAAAAATAATTTTCTGTGCTAGTAATCAAAAAATTAAAATAACAAGTTAAAAGTACTATTTTTTAATCTACTTAATTAACAAAAACAGTACAACATCCAACTGAGCAGTAGTGAAGGCAAATTGATACTTTCACCTTATAATTTAGAACAGTCCTTTAAGAAAGTATTTTGGGAGTGGCTTCAAGATGGCGGAGGAGTAGACATGGAGATCACCTTCCTTCCCACAAATACATCAAAATTACATCTACATGTGGAACAACTCCTACAGAACACCTACTGAATGCTGGCAGAAGACCTCAGACTTCCCGAAAGGCAAGAAACTCCCCACATACCTGGGTAGAGCAAAAGAAAAAAGAGAAAACAGAGACAAAAGAATAGCAACAGGACCTGCCCCTCTGGGAGGGAGCTGTGAAGGAGGAAAAGTTTCCACACACTAGGAAGCCCCTTCACTGGCAGAGATGGGGATGGTAAGGGAGACATTTCGGAGCCACGGAAGAGAGTGCAGCAACAGGGGTGTGGAGGGCAAAGTGCAGAGATTCCCACACAGAGGGTTGGTGCTGACCAGCACTCACTAGCCCGAGAGGCTTGTCAGCTCACCCCCCGGGGTGGGTGGGGGCTGGGAGCTGAGGTTCAGGCTTCGGAGGTCAGACCCCAGGGAGAGGACTGGGGTTGGCTGCCTGAACACAGCCTGAAGGGGGCTAGTGTGCCACAGCTAGCTGGAAGGGAGTCCGGAGAAAAGTCTGGACCTGCTTAAGAGGCAAGAGACCATTGTTTTGGGATGCATGAGGAGAGGGGATTCAGAGCACCGCCTAAATGAGCTCCAGAGACGGGCACGAGCCATGACTATCAGCGCAGACACCAGAGGTGGGCATGAAACGCTAAGGCTTCTGCTGCAGCCACCAAGAAGCCTGTGTGCAAGCACAGGTCACTATCCACACTTCCCCTCCCGGGAGCCTGTGCAGCCCGCCACTGCCAGGGTCCCATGATCCAGGGACAACTTCCCTGGGAGAACACAAGGCACGCCTCAGGCTGCTGCAACCTCATGCTGGCCTCTGCTGCCGCAGGCTCACCCCACATTCCATACCCCTCCCTCCCTCCGGCCTGAGTGAGCCAGAGCCCTCGAATCAGCCACTCCTTTAACCCCGTCCTGTCTGGGCAGAGAACAGACGCCCTCAGGCGACCTACACGCAGAGATGGGCCAAATCTAAAGCTGAACCCCAGGAGCTGTGTGAACAAAGAAGAGAAAGGGAAATCTCTCCCAGCAGCCTCAGGAGCAGCGGATTAAATCTCCACAATCAACTTGGTGTACCCTGCATCTCTGGAATACCTGAATAGACAACGAATCATCCCAATATTGAGGTGGTGGACTTTGGGAGCAACTGTAGGCTTGGGGTTTGCTTTCTGCATCTGATTTGTTTCTGGTTTTATGTTTATCTTAGTTTAGTATTAAAAGCTTATTATTGGTAGATTTGTTTATTGATTTGGTTGTTCTCTTCCTTTTTAAATTTTAAATATATATATATATTTTCCTTTTTCTCTTTTTGTGAGTGTGTATATGTATGATTCTTTGTGTGATTTTGACTGTATAGATTGGCTTTTGCCATTTGTCCTAGGGTTCTGACTGTCTTTTTTTTTACTGTAGTTTTTAGCACTTGTTATCACTGGTGGATTTGTTTTTTGGTTTGGTTGCTCTCTTCTTTATTTCCTTCTTTTTTTTAATTACTTTTTAATTTTTTTATTTTTAATAGTTTTTTTCTATTTTAATAACTTTATTTTATTTTATTTTTTCCTTTCTTTCTTTCTTTTTTTTTTTTCTCCCTTTTCTTCTGAGCCATGTGGCTGACAGGGTCTTGGTGCTCCAGCCAGGTGTCAGTCCTGAGCCTCGGACGTGGGAGAGCCGAGCTAAGGACATTGGACCACCAGAGACGTCCCGGCCCCACGTAATATCAAACGGCAGAAGCTCTCCCAGAGATCACCATCTCAACGCTAAGACCCAGCTCCACTGAATGACCAGCAAGCTACAGTGCTGGACACCCTATACCAAACAACTAGCAAGACAGGAACACAAACCCACCTTTAGCAGAGAGGCTGCCTAAAATCATAAT
The DNA here is from genome assembly GCF_025265405.1 of Mesoplodon densirostris. Classification (NCBI taxonomy): domain Eukaryota; kingdom Metazoa; phylum Chordata; class Mammalia; order Artiodactyla; family Ziphiidae; genus Mesoplodon; species Mesoplodon densirostris. Next base: position 36,793,364 of record NC_082672.1, on the reverse strand, counting down.
AAGTTCACAGACACCCCAAAACACACCACCAGACGTGGTCCTGCCCACCATAAAGACAAGATCCAGCCTCATCCACCAGATGAGGCACCAGTTCTACACAACCCTTCGAACCAGCCTACACAACCAGGAGGCCTACACAACCCTCTGAACCACCAGGAAGCCTACACAACCCGGAAGCCTACACAACCCTCTGAACCACCAGGAAGCCTACACAACCAGGAAGCCTACACAACCCTCTGAACCAACCTTACCCACTGGGAGCAGACATCAAAAACAACGGGAACTACGAACCTGCAGCTTGCGAAAAGGAGACCCCAAACACAGTAAGTTCAGCAAAATGAGAAGACACAGAAATACGCAGCAGATGAAGGAGCAAGGTAAAAACCCACCAGACCAAACAAATGAAGAGGAAATAGGCAGTCTGCCTGAAAAAGAATTCAGAATAATAATAGTAAAGATGATCCAAAATCTTGGAAGTAGAATGGAGAAAATACAAGAAACGTTTAACAAGGACCTAGAAGAACTAAAGAGCAAACAAACAATGATGAACAACACAATAAATAAAATTAAAAATTCTCTAGGAGTCAATAGCAGAATAACTGAGGCAGAAGAACGGGTAAGTGACCTGGAATATAAAATAGTGGAAATAACTACCGCAGAGCAGAATAAAGAAAAAAGAATGAAAAGAATTGAGGACAGTCTCAGACACCTCTGAGACAACGTTAAATGCACCAACATTCGAATTATAGGGGTTCCAGAAGAAGAAGAGAAAAAAAGGGACTGAGAAAGTATTTGAAGAGATTATAGTTGAAAACTTCCCTAATATGGGTAAGGAAATAGTCAAGTCCAGGAAGCCCAGAGAGTCCCATACAGGAGAAACACGCCAAGACACATATTAATCAAACTATCAAAAATTAAATACAAAGAAAAAATACTAAAAGCAGCAAGGGAAAAGCAACAATAAACATACAAGGGAATCCCCATAAGGTTAACAGCTAATCTTTCAGCAGAAACTCTGCAAGCCAGAAGGGAGTTGCAGGACATATTTAAAGTGATGAAAGGGAAAAACCTACAACCAAGATTACCCTATCCAGCAAGGATCTCATTCAGATTCGATGGAGAAATTAAAACCTTTACAGACAAGCAAAAGCTAAGAGAATTCACCACCACCAAACCAGCTTTACAACAAATGCTAAAGGAACTTCTTTAGGCTGGAAACACACAGAAGGAAAAGACTTACAGTAACAAACCCAAAACAATTAAGAAAATGGTAATAGAAACATACATATCGATAACTACCTTAAATGTAAATGGACTAAATGCTCCAACCAAAAGACATAGACTGGCTGAATGGTTACAAAAACAAGACCTGTACATATGCTGTCTACAAGAGACCCACTTCAGACCTAGGGACACATACAGACTGAAAGTGAGGGGATGGAAAAAGATATTCCATGAGAATGGAAATCAAAAGAAAGCTGGAGCAGCAATCCTCATATCAGACAAAATAGACTCTAAAGTAAAGAATGTTACAAGAGACAAAGAAGGACACTACATAATGATCAAGGGATCAGTCCAAGAAGAAGATATAACAATTGTAAATATTTATGCACTCAACATAGGAGCATCTCAATACATAAGGCAAATGCTAACAGCCATAAAAGGGGAAATCGACAGTAACACAATAATAGTAGGGGACTTTAACACCCCACTTTCACCAATGGACAGATCACCCAAAATGAAAATAAATAAGAAAACACAAGCTTTAAATGATACATTAAACAAGATGGACTTAATTGATACTTATAGGACATTCCATCTAAAAAACAGCAGATAACACTTTCTTCTCAAGTGCTCATGGAACATTTTCCAGGATAGATCATATCTTGGGTCACAAATCAAGCCTTGGTAAATTTAAGAAACTTGAAATCATATCAAGTTTCTTTTCCAACCACAACACTATGGGGTTAGGTATCAATTACAGGAAAAAATCTGTAAAAAATACTAACACATGGAGGCTAAACAATACACTACGCTATAACCAAGAGATTACTGAAGAAATCAAAGAGGAAATAAAAAAATACCTAGAAACAAATGACAATGAAAACATGATGACCCAAAAACTATGGGAAGCAGCAAAAGCAGTTCTAAGAGGGAAGTTTATGCAATACAGTCCTACCTGAAGTAACAAGAAACATCTCAAATAAACAACCTAACCTTACACCTAAAGCAATTAGAGAAAGAAGAACAAGAAAACCCCAAAGTTAGCAGAAGGTACGAAATCATAAATATCAGACCAGAAATAAATGAAAAAGAAGGAAACGATAGCAAAGACAATTAATCCTAAAAGCTGGTTCTTTGAGAAGATAAACAAAATTGATAAACTATTAGCCAGACTCATCTAGAAAAAAAGGGAGAAGACTCAAATCAACAGAATTAGAAAGGAAAAAGGAGAAGTAACAACTGACACTGCAGAAATTCAAAAGATCATGAGAGATTACTACAAGCAACTATATGCCAATAAAATGGACAACATGGAAGAAATGGACAAATTCTTAGAAAAGCACAACCTTCTGAAATTGAACCAGGAAGAAATAGAAAATACAAACAGACCAGTCACAAGCACTGAAATTGAAACTGTGATTAAAAATCTTCCAACAGGGCTTCCTTGGTGGCACAGTGGTTAAGAATCCGCCTGCCAATGCAGGGGACACGGGTTCGAGCCTTGGTCCAGGAAGATCCCACATGCGCGGAGCAACTAAGCCTATGAGCCACAACTTCTGAGCCTGTGCTCTAGAGCCCGTGAGCCACAACTACTGAGCCTGTGTGCCACAACTAGTGAAGTCGGTTTGCCTGGAGCCTGTGTTCCGCAGCAAGAGAAGCCACCACAATGAGAAGCCTGCGCACCGCAACAAAGAGTAGCCCCCGATCACCCTAACTAGAGAAAGCCCGTGTGCAGCAACGAAGACCCAATGCAGCCAAAAATAAATAAATTAAATAAATAAATTAAAAAAAAAATCTTCCAACAAACAAAAGCCCAGGACCAGATGGATTCACCGGCAAGTTCTATCAAACATTTAGAGAAGAGCTAACACCTATCCTTCTCAAACTCTTCCAAAATATAGCAGAGGGAGGAACACTCCCAAACTCATTTTACGAGGCCACCATCACCCTGATACCAAGACCAGACAGAGGTGCCACAAAAAAAAGAAAACTACAGGCCAATATCACTGATGAACATAGATGCAAAAATCCTCAACAGAAATACTAGCAAACAGAATCCAACAGCACATTAAAAGGATCATACACCATGATCAAGTGGGGTTTATCCCAGGAATGCAAGGATTCTTCAATATATGCAAATCACTCAATGTGATACAAAATATTAACAAATTGAAGAATAAAAACCATATAATCATCTCAACAGATGTAGAAAAAGCTTTCGAGAAAATTCAACACCCATTTATGATAAAAACCCTCCAGAAAGTAGGCATAGAGGGAACTTACCTCCACATAATAAAGGCCGTATATGACAAACCCACAGCCAACATCATTCTCAATGGTGAAAAACTGATATTATTTCCACTAAGATCAGGAACAAGGCAAGGTTGCTCACTCTCACCACTATTATTATGCATAGTTTTGGAAGTTTTAGCCACAGCAGTCAGACAAGAAAAAAAAATAAAAGGAATCCAAGTTGGAAAAGAAGAAGTAAACCTGTCACTGTTTGCAGATGACATGATACTACACATAGAGAATCCTAAAGATGCTAGAAAACTACTAGAGCTAATCAATGAATTTGGTAGTGTAGCAGGATACAAAATTAATGCACAGAAATCTCTTGCATTCCTGTACACTAATGATGAAAAGTCTGAAAGAGAAATTAAGGAAACACTCACATTTACCATTGCAACAAAAAGAATAAAATACCTAGGAATAAACCTACCTAAGGAGACAAAAGACCTGTATGCAGAAAACTATAAGACACTGATGAAAGAAATTAAAGATGATACAAATAGATGGAGAGATATACCATGTTCTTGCATTGGAAGAATCAACATTGTGAAAATGACTCTACTACCCAAAGCAATCTACAGATTCAATGCACTCCCTATCAAACTACCAATGGCATTTTTCACAGAACTAGAACAAAAAATTTAACAACTTGTATGGAAACACAAAAGACCCCGAATAGCCAAGGCAATCTTGAGAAAGAAAAATGGAGCTGGAGGAATCAGGCTCCCTGACTTCAGACTATACTGCAAAGCTACAGTAATCCAGACAATATGGTACTGGCACAGAAACAGAAATATAGATCAATGGAACAGGATAGAAAGCCCAGAGATAAACCCACACACATATGGTAACCTTATCTTTGATAAAGGAGGCAAGAATATACAATGGAGAAAAGACAGCCTCTTCAGTAAGTGGTGCTGGGAAAACTGGAGAGCTACATGTAAAAGAATGAAATTAGAATGCTCCCTGACAGCATACACAAAAATAAACTCAAAATGGGTTAAAGACCTAAATGTAAGGCCAGACACTATAAAACTCTTAGAGGATAACATAGGCAGAACAATTCATGACTTAGATCACAGCAAGATCCTTTTTGACCCACCTCCTAGAGAAATGGAAATAAAAACAAAAATAAACAAATGGGACCTAATGAAACTTAAAAGCTTCTGCACAGCAAAGGAAACCATAAACAAGACAAGAACACAACCCTCAGCATGGGAGAAAATATTTACAAATAGAGCAACTGACAAAGGATTAATCTCCAAAATATACCAGCAGCTCATGCAGCTCAATATCAAAAAAACAAACAACCCAATCCAAAGATTGGCAGAAGACCTAAATAGACATTTCTCCAAAGAAGATATACAGATTGCCAACAAACACATGAAAGGATGCTCAACATCACTAATCATTAGCGAAATGCAAGTCAAAACTACAATGAGGTATCACCCCACACCGGTCAGAATGGCCATCGTCAAAAAATCTACAAACAATAAAAGCTGGAGAGGGTGTGGAGAAAATGGAACCCTCTTGCACTGTTGGTGGGAATGTAAGTTGATTCAGCCACTATGGGGAACAGTATGGAGGTTCCTTAGAAAACTAAAAATAGAACTACCATACAACCCAGCAAGCCCACTACTGGGCATATACCCTGAGAAAACCATAATTCAAAAAGAATCATGTACCACAGTGTTCATTGCAGCTCTATTTACAATAGACAGGACATGGAAGCAACCTAAGTGTCCGTCAACAGATAAATGGATAAAGAAGATGTGACACATATATACAATGGAATATTACTCAGCCATAAAAAGAAAGAAAATTGAGTTACTTGTTGTGACATGGATGGACCTAGAGTCTCATAAGGAGTTAAGTAAGTCAGAAAGAGAAAAACAAATACCGTATGCTAACATATATATATGGAATCTAAAAAAAAAATAAAGTTCTGAAGAACCTAGGGGCAGGACAGGAATAAAGACGCAAACGTAGAGAATGGAAGTGAGGACACGGGGAGGGGGACGGGTATGCTGGGACAAAGTGAGAGAGTGGCATGGACATATATACACTGCCAAATGTAAAATAGATAGCTAGTGGGAAGCAGCTGCATAGCACAGGGTGATCAGCTCTGTGCTTTGTGTCCACCTAGAGTGGTGGGTTAGAGAGGGTGGGAGGGAGATGCAAGAAGGAGGGGATATGGGGATATATGTATAGGTGATTCACTTTGTTATACAGCAGAAACTTAACACACCATTGTAAAGCAATTACACTCCAATAAAGATGTTAGAAATAAAAAACGTATTTTGACCACATATACTCTAAGAAGCCATAAAATTTTTCACATCTCTGAGTATAGTAATGCTACTTTAAAGAAACAGTCTCAAATGGAAAAAGCCATATATTTGTGAAAATAAGTATTTAGCTTTGTTTTAAACTGATAAAATTGAAAACATGTAAATGTCCAACAAAAAGTATATTGTTTCCTACTGAGAAATTTGCAGTCCTGATGCCAAGGAAGAAAATGTTTATGATATTAATATTCAAAGGGAAAACACAGGAATCCTAAACATCATTACGAACATGTTTTTTCTTTTCTGAACATCCTCAAATCATGTAACTTATTTGTATTGATCCATTGTCAGATTTACTAATCTATTGTTTCTGTAATCTGCTTTTTCCTTTTAAAAATCAGGGCATTTTCTCAAAGTTTTTTGGCAATGCTTTTTTTTTTCTTTTTTCTAAAATTTCTCAGAAATTACTTACCATGATTGTGACTGTAAAATTTTTTTAGAACCCAGAGTTGTAATTTTTCTGGTATTGACATTTAAACACCTTAGGTAGATAATCTGCTCTTCTTGTGTGTGTGTTATAACTGCATCTTAATAGACTTTAAGTTCCCTGTGTTAAAATGTATTCTCTCTCTGATATTTTCAATATAGGAAATACAGTCTCTGCTTTCACTTTTTGGAGGTCAGTTCACCAATAGTCAGGAAACTTATGGAAAGGTAAGTTGAATTTGTATTTTTCATTAGACCATATGTAGAACCTTGGATTTAAAGAAAAGAACTCAAAATCTTAAATTTATATTTTTATGGTTACTTGTGTCTGTTTTTAGGGGCAATTGAATAAAAAGGATATTTTAGAGAAATTTTGGTTTTGGAAAGTTAGATTTATTTCCAGTATTCACTTATTTTATTAGTTTTTAAATTGTAGTTCAACAGTTTTACCATAATTTATATCTGTTGCTTCATTGGAAAAAGGGCTGTCTTCTATTGATGAGGTATAATTAGAGTTTAGAATTTAGCTGAATTTCAGGCTTATATTGGTACTCATTTTAAAATTTGTAATTGTGCATGTGTGAAATTTTGAGTTTATATATTTTGTATTTGACGGTTTATCAGAGGAGTTTGGAAAATAGAAAAAAAAATCATTCACAATTCTTCTTCCTTGACATGACATAATTTGGGGTACTGCCTTCTAGTCTTTTTTCGTATACGTTTTTTCCCCTTAGTGGTATTGCTACCAGTGAACTTCTGCATCTCTTTTTCATTTGATAGCATTAATATAGGCACATATTTCTGCATAGCTTTCATTACTAACAGGGCTGTGTAATATTTTCCATCGATTAGCTCTGCCATAATTTATCTAATGATTTCATTCAGGTTGCTTTTAAATTTTTCCTAATAAAAATAATACTGACATGACCATCTTTTTTCCTGTTTGGATTATTTTGAATTTTTCTGTAGGGTAGTGTAAATATTGGAATAAAGGCTGGGTGTGGCAGGGAGGACTTTTCACAAAAGATGAGAGAACTTAAGTTGAAAGTCTGCTGGTGTTGGACTTGTACTCCTGAATGAATTTCACTTATTGAGGGAGGAGGAAAAGAGGGAGAGTGTGGATATAACTGGGTGAGGGTGTTAAACTGAGGTTAGGATCCTGCTACATTTTGCTGCATTCTGGCAAGTGGTTATCTGGGTGGAGCACAGAAGTGCCTATAATCTTGGGTATTAAAACCCGCTGATGCACTTGGAACTTTTTTCCTTAGATAAAATAATAAAAATAAATGATTTTTTTTTTTTTTTTTTTGCCGTAAGCGGGCCTCTCACTGCTGTGGCCTCTCCCGTTGCGGAGCACAGGCTCCGGACGCGCAGGCTCAGCGGCCATGGCTCACGGGCCCAGCCGCTCCGCGGCATGCAGGATCCTCCCAGACCGGGGCATCAACCCATGTCCCCTGCATCGGCAGGCGGACTCTCAACCACTGTGCCACCAGGGAAGCCCAATAAATGATAATTTAATAATATACTGTGTAATTTTCCATCATAGTTATTGCAGAGACAATAACTATGTTTCCCACCCCCTCGGGTGGCCACAACTACCTAGAAAAAAAGGGATCATTCAAAGAAATACATTACTTAGTAGTTAAAAATAAAATAGCTGTGTTATAAGAAATAATTAGCAACAATAAAAAATTCTGAAATTATATTTTGGGGTAAAATACTCATTAATTCTTGATCAAACTATAAAAGAGCAAATACAAAATTAACCTGAAGTTTAAATATCCTTAAATTTGCTGATGTTTTCATTTATACAGTCATTTATAAAAGTGTTCTGATATTGTACTGTATTATCTTAACAGGTTACCTATTAAAATAATTTACTTTTTTTTTTAACTATTGGAGCAATTTTTATTTTGGTTAGTGTCAAATCAGATATTCTTACATAAAAGTAGCAGATAGGAATCTCTCCTTATTGACTTCTTAAACGAAAGCATATGAGGCCATAAAACCATATATTGTTGTTTCTTTCAGTCTCCTTTTTGGATTCTTAGCATTCCCTCTGAAGATATTGCCAGAAACTTAATGAAACGGACAGTGTGTGCCAAGTAAGAAAAACTTATAGTGTCCTCCTGCATGAGTGTAAACCAGACTCCTCATAACGACTCTGTCCTATTTTTTGCTTATGTTGGCAGAAGGTAGAAGGGGTTGATTGTTTGGGGAGCTCAGCTTAGCTTGTAGTTACATGTATTTGCCACTGGATGGTGGTAGGAGAACAGAGGAGAGTTATCTGCTGAAACTGAGGGTGAGAGAATTTCAGTGGTGAAATGCAGAAACACTTGCTTTAGAATAATTTTTTTAAACTTCTACATTAAGCAAGCATATGGTGTAAGATGTAAATGCTATGTTATTACATAGGATAAATGCCACATTTAATTATAACCAAAGTATTGAAAACCTAAAAATGTTTTTCTTATAGATGGTTTTTAGTTAGATGAACAGATTGGTGAAGTGTAAGATGACAAAAAATGAGGACTACCATAAAGTATGTTTTCTGTTTTATTTGTTAGAGGAACTCTGATTATCATATCTTGATATGGATTAATATAATGATGTCATCCTTATTTATCCTGCCTGAGTGTTTTCTAGCTTTTATCATTAGTATCTGTTCTTTTTTCATTTCTTTTCTTTTTTTCATTTTTTTTTTATTGTTGGAGAATTCTGTCTTTGGGTTTGAAAATTAAACTGCATTTTTAGCTACCATTGTAAGAACTGAACAACTTATGTTATCCTTGAGTTGCTTTTTTTTTACATGCCCCCCTGCCCCCAAACATTTCTGAAAACTTCTTTTTGCTTAGAAATTACAATATTTAATAATGCAGTGCAAATAAGAATTTACATATATCTAGTTCTGTTAGCATGGTTAGCAATACTTTATAGCATAGTATGTCATTGCTATATTATTGAATAGACTACAACCCACATATTAAATTTATCCTATTGAAAATTAGCTGCAGTGCTAAATCTAATCTCATAAATTGAGGCTTGTTGATGGGTCTTACTTAGTCAATAAAAATGACTAGAAAGCAGAAACAGAACTAAGAAACACATCCTTTGAATAATTATTACTCTACATTAGCGTATTAAAATTTATGGCTGTAAGAGTTGTTTGAATTCCAAAGGTAAAGCTTATAGGTTTAAAATAGCTACTTGAGAACCAGAACTTGTATACTTCCTTCAAAGCTCATATCTTCTGATGAATATATTTGAGTAATGGTACAATAAATAGTTGTGTAATAGTTGTATAACATTATGAAATAATGTCCCTGGCTGCTTTTTAGTCTCTGTATATTTTGCATAGCTGAGGTTATACCTTAAGTGGTAACTAAGTAAGAACAGTATTACTGCAGAGGCCCTCTCTCTATAAATTTAATAGAAATGGGGGAATTCATTTTCAGAGGATAAAATTTAAAGTTCTAATTGTAGCATTAATTGTTTTGGAACTAATAGACTTTTAGAACTGTGCATTCAAAGCTAACTTAAATTCAAATTTTTTTGTGGTAGAATAGGGATTGAAAGTTGATTTTATTTGACTTATTTTTAACATGGACTAGTATGAGCATATCACAAGCAGTGATATATAACAAACACTTAGGTACCTACCTTGTTAGATCTCAACATTTTGAGATATTTGCCACAGCCTTTTTGTTTTTAAAGAAATAAACCATGACAGAAACCATTGGTGCTCCTTGTGTATCTTTCCCCATTCTATTACCCTTCTTCCCTCAAAGCATAGTTTCTTAAAGCATTTTTATTTGTCAGAAAGGTTTCATTATTACTGCTATAATCAGTGAAATATTTTAGGTCATATTGATATTATATTAGTAAGTTGACATCCATGCTTATTTATGTAGCACCCATGAGATGTGGCAATTCATATAAGTTTTATAATCTCTAAAATAGGGATCATAATAGTGCAGTCATATATATGAAAACCGTTTACTCCGAAATCTAAATCACAAAAGATGTTACTCCAGTGTTCCAATTATAACTGAAGCTTATGATGTTATATATCTAATATTTTTATTTTGCCATTTAAGTATAAATTTATTAATGTTATATAAATTCTTTCTGAAAAAGAGGGTAGGGAGTATTATTTCATTTTTACTGATTCTAGGTTATCACTACAAGCATTAGTTCCTATAAATTACCGTATAATTGTTCATTAGGGATAATTATGATTTATGGAATTGTCTGTGCCTTTCCTGAATGGCCTGGAGTTCCTGTCTTTTTGCATATTCATATCTGAGAAGCAGTGTATAGATTCTGGAGTCAGATGGATTGGGTTTGAATCTTAGCTTAACCAATTGCTATGTGACCTGAGAGAGTTATTTAATCTTTCTGTGCCTCAGTTTCCTCATTGGTTAAATGGATGATGATACTGGCAGCTACCTAATAGGATTCCTGTGAGGAATATGTGAATTAATATTAAATGGCCTTAGAACAGTCCCTGGTACTTTGAGTTATATTGCTAGCTCTTACTTAGCTAAGTAAGGGTAGTATTACTGTAGAGGCCCTCTTTCTATAATTCATTACAAGGGAAAGGAGGAATTCATTTTCAGAAGATAGTATACTCAGTCCTAATGGCAGCATTACTTACAATCATAAAGTAATTGAATTCAGATGCACAAAGTTGTGCTAATATATAGATCAAGTTCCATTACAACTAATTCTAAGAATTGTTTCATTCATTACAATGAAATTTTGCTTAATTTTTTATGTTCCTTGAAGTTGATAGACGCTTGAGATTTTTTTGTAGTAAGAATTTTGTTTTTGTAAGTCATTATTACTAAATGTTATTAAATAATGGCTAAATATTAATGGTAACATTTTTATCTGGTCATTTTTCCTTTTGTTTTATTCAGAAGACAATGAGAATGATTGAATTTCCTGCACCTTTATTACTGTTTCACTAAAATCACAAGTCATTTTACGGAATCATTTGTGTTCTAGTTAAAAAATGATGAAGTGATAACACAACATTGTAAATCAACTGTACTCCAATAAAAATTTTTTTAAATGATGAAAACTTCAAAAAATCTTGACTTGTAAATCCTCCTTCTTTGTGTAAAGTTCAACTTCTGTGTTAATTTAGACTTAAGCTATATTTGTTTCCAGGATGCGTATTTCTCATTTATAGCTTAGAAAACATAGGCAATAATTGTTTTAGTGGAGCAAGCATAAAGAACCAGTGAAATAATTGTTACATATTACTGTATGAACTCATTTTTTTTTTTTTTTACTGAGGTTAATGTCAATCATTTATTTCCTAGGTCTATATTTGAACTATGGGGTCATGGAAAGTCTCCAGAGGAGCTATATAGTTCTTTGAAAAACTACCCTGTGGAGAAGATGGTGCGTAGTGAAACGTGGTTTTATGTAAGCATATCTGTAGATACTGTAGAATTACTAAGCTTAAAGAATTTATCTGCTCTTATTTTAGGTTCCATTTCTGCATTCAGATTCTACATATAAAATAAAGATTCACACATTTAATAAAACGTTGACACAAGAAGAAAAAGTCAAACGGATAGATGTAAGTGTATTTAGAAAAAACTAAAAACCTATGAGATTAATGTAATATAGCCACTGTTGATATATAATATCCTCAATGTCTACTAAGTGCTTCTTTTGTACCACATTATGTGCTAAGTACTTTTCATGTTTTGTCTTATTTAGTGCTGATACCAGACTTACAAGATTGGTATTATTATATAAGCACTATGTTTTCTTTTAAATTTTTATAGGACATTAGAATTACTTTTATTTTTTAGGCACTTGAATTTCTGCCATTTGAAGGAAAAGTGAATTTAAAGAAGCCACAACATATATTCTCTATTTTGGAGGATTATGGTTTGGACCCAAACTGCATCCCTGAGAATCCACATAATATCTATTTTGGTAGATGGGTAAGCAAGTGTTCTTTTTACCTATTTTATGAAACAGAAACAGAATCAGGGACATAGAGAATAGACTGGTGGTTGCCAAGGGGGAGAGGGGTGGGAGAAGGTAGGAGTGGGAGTTTGGGATTAGCAGATAAAAACTGGTATATATAGAATGGATAAACAACAAGGTCCTACTGTATAGCACAGGGAACTATATTCAATATCCTGTGATAAACTATAATGGAAAAGAATATGAAAAAGAATGTATATATATGTATAACTGAGTCACTTTGCTGTACAGCGGTAATTAACATTGTAATTCAACTATACTTCAATAAAAAATTGAAAAAAAAAGAAAAAATGCTAAGTGGTAGGCCTTTGTATTTGACTATATGTAAAACTTTAAAGGAGCTGAAGAGTCAGAACTACTGTATGAATTAAAATCAATGGAAAATATGTGGTTGTGTGTTTTGTTTTTCCAGAGATTCTGATGAAATGCAAGAGGATTGTTAGATATGGGGCCCAGGTAGGAGGTGATGTACCTGGAAGTCTTAAGACTCATCGGAAAGTGTGAACTGCTTTTTTAATAAAGCAGAGAAAAGGCAGAGTGCTGTGATAGCAGGATTCTCATTTGTGGAGCTCTCTGATCTAGGTTTCCATTCTGAAGAGAAATGAAATTACTGCAGAGCATTTCTGCCCACTTCCCTGAGGCAGGAAGCTGTGGCTCATGTTACAGAATATTGTTATTTAGGAGAAAAAAAGAGGTGGCTAGAGCTCACCACCAAGCCCTGGAATAATTGCATTCAAATTCAATTCAAATTTGCTTTGAAAAGCAAAAATAAATGGGAACACACTAAGAAAGAAAGGTATTTGTCCATAGCTGCCTTAATCACATATTTATGTGAAACAGTGGTAAATGGAAAGAAGTTCTCATTATCAAGATACTGTGGGTTTATTGTGAATAATTATCTTAAATCTGTTCTGTACATTTACACAAATTGAAAATTATCTCTAATCTAGATTGCAGATGGGCAGAGAGAGCTTATTGAGTCATACAGTGTCAAAAAGAGACACTTTATTGGAAATACAAGCATGGATGCTGGTTTATCATTCATCATGGCCAACCACGGAAAAGTGAAAGAAAATGATATTGTATTTGATCCATTTGTTGGAACAGGTATTTTAATTTAATTGTTAAACTAGTGTAGAGATGTTGCTTGTTGCTTGTTTATATTAGTCAAGGTCATAGTAATATTTTTGCTAAAAGATAAAATAATCCTTTATTTATCATTAGATGAGAGACAACCACATATTTGTATAGTAGCCAATATTTAACACTTTTGCTACTTCCAAAGAGGATGCTGAAAGAATTTTGTGGGGGTTTTTTTCCCCAAGTAAACCACTAAGGGGAGTATACCATACATTGTAGAAATGTTGTAAAGCCATATAGTTTATTTAAATAGGAAAACTCTTACTATACTTCAATTAAAAAAAAAAAAAAGGAAAACTCTTGGGGGGAAGAAAGACTTGAGTGACAAAATTTTAAAAAGTGTTCATCTTTTAAAATTGATAATTATATACTTACATGGAAAAAAAATAATGTGCCTTTGGTTTGTGGAGGTTCATATGTGAAGTTTGAAAATAAGAAAAGTGACTAAGTATCAATGGACTAGAGCTTGGCTGCTGAGGCTATGACCTGGGTTCTGTATGCACTTGATTGGATGTCCTTATAATTAACTTTGTGTGGAAGTCCTAAAAGTCCAAGTTTATTTCATCTGACTCTGAAGACATTTTCCTGCTTCAACCCATTTTTTTCCATCTTGCCTATACTTAGGGAGTACTCACATTTAGGTTCATCTGGCTAAATTCATTATGATTCAGATCGTTTAGGAACAAATTATGCATGGTTGGAGTTTCTCCCTGTAGTGGTCTTTCCCCATCAGAAACTCATTAGAAACTCATCAGAAACTTTGTAAGCAGTGATGATGCAGTAGCTACTATTTGTTGAATAGTAAACATGTCAGGTACTAGCTATGCACTCTAATGTTACTATCTAATTTAATTCTTACAACTACTGAAATTGAGATACTTAAAAAAATCTTCCTGAGATTATGGCACAGGCAGAGGTTAAGTGACTTGGTCAAGGTTATACAGTGTAGAAATCTCATGAGGTTCAAACTCAAGCAGTCTAACTCCAGAGCTCGTGCTCTTTACTATTATAATGCTGCCTCTCTCAGCCTTAGGATCTGCCAGCCAGCTACTGTACCATAAACTAACTTGAGGAATACAATCCCATGTTATTAGGAGCAAATAGAATCAAGGTCAAGAGATTCTAACCAGTGGAATTATTTCCTGTGTTGTTGAATTAATCTTAGTGAGTCTCTCTTCTGCTATTCCACCATTGTCTTCATATATCCCACCCCCAACATACTATTATACCTATTCCTTTCTTTCCTATCCTCATTATCGTAAGTGCCTCCCCAACTTTTTGAACTTTACAGGAATTAATGCCAAACTTATAGAAAAGTTACAAGATTAAAAAATAGAAGAAAGAACACATACATATCCTTGACCCAGAGTAGACTGTTGTTAAAATTTGGCATCATTTGCTTTATCATTTATTTTCTCATTATGTTTATATACAAGGTATTTTTTTTTCTGTATCATTTGAAAGTAAGTTGCATCCATTACATCCCTTTACCTCTCAAAGACTTGAATATGTTTCTTAAGAATAAGGATATTTTTGGGCTTCCCGGGTGGCGCAGTGGTTGAGAGTCTGCCTGCCGATGCAGGGGACACGGGTTCGTGCCCCGGCCGGGAAGATCCCACATGCCGCGGAGCGGCTGGGCCCGTGAGCCATGGCCGCTGAGCCTGCGCGTCCGGAGCCTGTGCTCCGCAACGGGAGAAGCCACAACAATGAGAGGCCCGCGTACCGCAAAAAAAAAAAAAAAAAAGAACAAGGATATTCTCTTACATAACCACAGTATAGTTTTCAGTGTTAGTAAATGTACTATTAATACAGTAGTTTAGTGTTTGTATTCCATTTTTGGTAATTGACCCACTGATATCCCTTTATACCATCTGTTTTCCTTTCCAGGTATTGTATTTTGTTGTTAACATTTCTTTGATCCCCTGATGTGGAGTATATCCAAAATCTTACCTTTTCTTTTATAAAACTTACAATTTTGAAGAATACTATCCCTCCTCTCTTTATTTTGTATCCAGAATGTTCCTTATTTTGGGTCAACCAAACATATACATATTTTAGAAATTGTGAGTTTTCACATATACTACAAATTATGGTCTAACCCTACAGATTTCTTTTTTTTTTTTCACTTAACTTCACTTAGTATTTCTTAGAAACCACTTCCTTTAGTTCATAGAGATTATCTTCGTTTTTTTTTATAGTTGTACTCCATGGGTTTATGTACTGTAATTTATTCAAACAATCACCTAAACTTGGATATAGGTAGTTTCCCATATTTCACAGTTACAAATAATGCTTGCAATGAATAATCTGTACATATATACTTTCATAGTGTTGAAAGTATAGCTCCAGGGTAAATTCCTAGAATTAGGATTGCTGGGTTGAAAAAAGTAAGCGTATGTAGTTTTGTTAAATGTGGCCAAATTACTCTCCATTATACCATCTTGCCTTCTCGCCAGCAATATATGAGCCCCTGTTCCCTCACAGCCTCACCAGCAGAGTATATTGTCAGGCTTTTGAAATTTGCCAATCTGTTGGGTGAAAATGTTATATCAGTGAAGTGTTCATTTGTGTTTCTCTTACGAGTGAAATCTAATCACTTTTTCTATTTTAGGGTCTAGTTTTATAACCTTTTTGGAATTATCTCCAAGTCTTTTGCCCGTTTTTCTGTAGACTTTTTGATTCCCCCCCCCCTTATTTTTAAAAATACTTTATATTTTAGTCACTCTCCCCCTTTTTTCCTGTTTTATGTATATAAATGTGTAAATTATTTTCTCCCAGTTTGCCCTTTATGTTTTGACTTTGCATGTACTTGTTTTTTTGCCAGGCAAAAACTTTCCCCCTACATCCAAGTTATAGAGGAATTCAGCTCTGTTTTCTGGTACTTTAGTAGTTTTGATTTTTTTCCTTTTAGATCTAGAATGCATTTGGAGTTTATTTTCTTTTTTTTTAATTTTTTTAATTTTTAAAAAAATTTTTTGCTTTATAACAAATTTAATCAGTTATACATATACATATGTTTCCATATCCCCTCCCTTTTGCATCTCCCTCCCACCCTCCCTATCCCACCCCTCCAGGCGGTCACAAAGCACCGAGCTGATCTCCCTGTGCTATGCGGCTGCTTCCCACTAGCTATCTACCTTACGTTTGGTAGTGTATATATGTCCATGCCGCTCTTTCACTTTGTCACAGCTTACACTTCCCCCTCTGTCATACAGAGTGAAGTAAGTCAGAAAGAGAAAGACAAATACTGTATGCTAACACATATATATGGAATTTAAGAAAAAAAAATGTCATGGAGTTTATTTTCTTGTATGCCATGAGGAATGGATTAAATTTATCTTTTTCCAAATGGTAACCCTCTATTAATTCTTAATCTTGTTCTTGGACTTCTAAAACCTTTTCCTGTGAAGCGATTCTTTGAGATACATACATGTACGTGTTTAGTATGCACACATACACAGAGACCAGACCATAAAGTTTAAAAATAGTTACCAGTATGGGTAAAATTTCCTTCCCTTGATGTAGATGAGGCTGGGCATATTATGAAATGCTAACTTCCATAGCAATCAAGGTGTTGACTACTTTTAGTGTGGTAAGGGGTGAGCAGACCTGCCCCTAATTTGCTTTAAGGCTGCTCCTTAGGGTGGGTAGCATATCTTGGTCATTTGACTGTTTATACTGTATAGGACAATTAATGGAAAATTAATTGCAATATGTAGGACAGTTAATGGAAAATTGCAAGAGGAAGATCTTTGCAAAGATGCTGCTAAAATACATTTCATAATTTGTGTTTGTTGTTTAATGTTTAAGCATAGCTTTAAGACTTTAGCTAGTTTTGGTGCTTTTGTTTTATAACTGGTAATGGCTAATAATTGAGAATAGGCACAGTTCTTAAGCAGTTTGTCCTCTTTACTGGACCTTTTGTCTCTTCGATGGGTAGTACCTTCTGAAGGATTGGAGAAATAAGTAGCCTTGTGCTCTCCTCCATGGTCGTAGTTTTTCATAAGTATTGGATGATATTTTTTTCCTTTTTCCATTTTTGGTACTTTTGTTTTAATTCAAATATATGATATCCCTTTTCCATTCTAAAGGTACAAACTTGATGTTTATTAGTTTCCCGAAGGTTTTCCTGAAGACTACTTATGGCTTGTGATATTCTCAAGGTTATAGAGTAGGTTAGAAAGCTTCTGGGAAGTTGAAAGGAGAGATATAATCTTTTCCTCCCTAAATACCTTTCCTTTTTCTTTTAGACAGTCTGTTCTCTTGTCTAGAATGACATTATGAGCTACAGAAACACACTTTCGTTTCCATTTTAGCAAATACATTGATTCTCATTATAGTAAGATTTATTTTAAGTTGTACATCTCCATTTTCTCAAGGGGGAAGATATATATCATGGGTCAGCTGTCAGTAATTAGGAGGTGCTGCTGTTCTAATATGAACATTGCTAAGGGAATGATCAGCATGCATAAGTTGAATACCTATAATGGCACAGGCCTGCCTGTGATGTGATACAAGGCTCGTGAATTGTATACAACTCTTATTAACTGAGTGTGCAGCCTTAATTTAATTTGTTTAATAACAAATTCTACTTTTGTGTATCTTATTAGTAGGCTAATGAATATTTACTTCAATTGCTGCTGACCCTAAAGGAGGTTGTATAGTATAGCGTACCATAAGAGCAAAGAGAGTGAGTTTTAAATCCTTACTCTGTCAGTTACTATGTGACTTTGAGCAAGATGCTTTACTTGTCTGGGCCTCAATTCCATCATTTGTGAAATGGTAATAAGTAATATATTGTGAGGTTAAATAAGTAATATATTGTGAGGTTAAATGTCATATAATATGAAATTCTTAGGAAATTGTATGATGGATGGAAGACAGTCAATTAACCATACTGTTGATCATTTTTAAATTATTTTGTTAAGCACTTAGATACCTTTTTGGTGAAAGATGTTAGATATAGCTAATATTGAATGGTGATGATGAACAATTTGGCCATGACTTCATTTTCTAGTTCCTTCTTTGGCTGATTTCCAAGATATTCATAATTTGCAACTATTGGCAAATTATGGCAGCAGGCAAGGTAATTGAGGTTTAAAATTGTAAACTTCTAATTCTTTGTTCATAATGAAAATAATTGGCGCAAGTGTGTGCTGATGTCTGTAGGTGCAGTGACGTAGCTCTGCAGCCCTAGCTCTGATTGCTTTTCCCTTTCCCCTCTCTCAAATGAGTCCACTCCTTTAGTAGTTGAGAATATACCCAGGAGACTATTGTGTACTCCTTGCCTGTTCTACCTTCAAATGGCTCATAGGTTTAAGGAAAGGAGTAAAACTTTGAAATTTTGTCATTGCAGATGATAGACATGGGAGCAAGGTGTTGAGAAGCCCACTGTCTACCTCTGGGAGGAGACTATGAGGAGGAAAAGAGAAAGTTAGCAGAGAGATAATGGATCTCTGTAGGTCTTTGTGAGAATCTCTGCTTCCCATTTTATCCACAACTCTTTGTAGACCCCTTTTCCTGAGTCTCATAGTTTGGTAGAATTTCTGTTTTGTGGCAATATCCTTTTGCTTAAGCTACTAGTTTAATTTATGAGTTGTTTTTGTTTGTTTGTTTTTGTTAAGGATTACATAGGGGACATAGTATTACAATTTTTCTTCCTTTTCTTTTGGCAAAACCAAAGCCCAGTTCTCATTTTCACATTTTTATAAGGCTTTCCACTTAAATCTCTACAGATGAAACTCATAAATTTGTTTCTATATCATAAAAGTTCAGTTATTGTGTCCTTTTACCTGTAAGATACTACCCTAACCTTAAACTGGTTACTATTTAGGTAATAAGACATTAAAATACTGATTTGCTAGTCTAGATCACATATGTGGTATTTTTTTTTTTTTTTTTTTTTTGCTGTACACGGGCCTCTCACTGCTGTGGCCTCTCCCGTTGCGGAGCACAGGCTCCGGACACACAGGCTCCGCGGCCATGGCTCGCGGGCCCAGCCGCTCCGCGGCATGTGGGATCTTCCGGGATCGGGGCACGAACCCGTGTCCCCTGCATCGGCAGGCGGACTCCCAACCACTGCGCCACCAGGGAAGCCCACATATGTGGTATTTTTACACTTGATAGCTAATAAGAAATCGGTGAGTCATGTTATCTGCCCCCTCAACACTTCACCCCCTCCTTTTTATCACCCCTTCTTCCACCAAAACACTTCCAAGGAAACTCCAACTGAGGTATAACTAAACGTGAAAATGCTTCAATTTAATTGAAAAAAACAACTAGATGATTAACAGTGATTACCCAGTGACCAGTTCAGAGAAGCTAATTTATAGTGATTTTATTTGAAACTTGAAAAGCTTTTAAAGGGCACAAAGTTAACTAACAGATGTAGTCTAACAGATTATTCATCTCCTTTCAGCAGTGTACTCTAAATTGGGTCTTCTCAAAACTCACTCTAACCAAATGGATAAGGTTCTGTTTAAGGAACACAGGAAAGCTTTTCTGTTCCCCTTGGCAACTAGTTCTTCTAGGTGAGTATCTGCCTTAATTGGCAGAATTGTAGTAATTCCTCGTAATTTGGGTGAAGTGATTTTGTATTTCAAGTCATTACTAAATATAGTACCTTTCCTAAATATGGACTGTTCCATTTATAGGCTAAGAATTATGAGGTCTTACTTAACCTTACGTCCTCAAACAAATGCTTTTTGTAGTTAGTATGAGGGAACCTAGGTTTTGGTTTCTGCTGTACTTTTATTAGTCTTCCATTTCTCTTATTCATGGCTCCATTAGGTAGTAGTTATATTATTTTTCATTGAGCAAAGTATTTTTAAGTACATGTTACCAAACTATGTTTTAAATGGCTATGGAAGGAACACATTAATTTATAGACCTTGACCCTCTGGAGGCACTACCCATCTTAATTTTAGAGATTACATTTCAAAAGGATATAATGGAAAGAACCCTAGTTATTTCCCCATATCCAAATTTGTGCATAGGCTAAGAATATTTTTCTGTATATTTCTGATTTCAGTTTGGCTGACAGATCGTTCTGCAGTATAGCTATTAGGACTTACCCAAGTACTAAGAACATTTTTAATTTGGATAATTAAAAAAGTGAAGTTCATTGAAAAGAACAATTATTAAGATATTTAACTTTGTGAATTTTTATTCTTAAACAATTTAAAAATATTATACCTTTTAGTTTAAAGGATTTCATTAATTTTTAATCTTTATAAGGATGTTCCTTCATATGTGAACTGGTCACACCTACCAAATTACTTAGTCTAGTCAAATTGTGTTAGGACATTTGTTCTTTCTTTGTTCACAGCACCAAGTAAACAGAAAATTTGTTGTATTAATTATTTTTGTGTATGTCTGATAACAGTTATTCAGAAATTTGTATCTACAGTCTAAAATCAGATAATTACCTCACTGATAATAGGAGTAACTATTTGTTGTCCTCATATTTTAATTTTTGTAAGAATCAATCTCTTATATATTAATTATGCCCTCTTTAAGTTATTTGAAACTCTGACTTCAGTGAGAATTAAGCCCAATTGTCAGACTTATTTATTGCCAGCTCTTTGTGTAGCAGCCTTGTATGTTCATTGTAAGAAAGGAGCAAGATGCTTTTGTATAGACTTCTCAAAATAAGATGAAAATGTCTAAATACACATTATTTTGACCAAAAAAAGGATAATTTTCCCAAAGTAGTGCTGTTTAAAGTAATAATGCCAGGGCATATATTAATTCCCTGCTTTGTGACCAATGTGATGAGCACAGCTTACGGGTTGGTTTTTTCAGTTCTGAAGCCTACTAAATATGGCCAGAACCAATGTCATTCTAGGGTACTCTGCCTACAGCTGGTTTGTAAGAATTTGGATCAGATTAAATAGGGGAAGAAATAAGAGTCTGGGACTTTCTGGTTAACAGATCACAATTGTGTGATTTTTTTCAGGTGGCCTTCTGATAGCATCTGCTCATTTTGGTGCATATGTATATGGGACAGACATAGACTACAACACCGTTCATGGCTTGGGTGAGTAGTGGTTCTAGACTGTTACAATCTTTGCTCTTGTACCAAATGTGCCTTTAAGATACTTAAATAGTTATATATGGCATTATACGTCTATTTTTAATGTTAAAGAGTTGTGATATAGTTTTAGTTATTCTTACAACAATAAGACTTCATTGGGTATCTGCTTTTTATGAAGTGATCCAGTGTGAGCAAAATGACCTCCCGGGGAAACACAAAGATGAGTAGGAAAAGTCCCTCCTCTCAGAGCTATTTTGGTCTTAGATTTTTAAAAAGTAGGCAATCAATAAGGTTGTAAAACTTCCGGGTTGGGAAGGAAGTGGGAGAGGGACTAGTCATTTTTAATTAGCATATTCATGTTAGTAAAACATAGAGTTTCTACTTAACAATTATCACTGTTCTTTTATTCAGCAGTCATATGTGTATACTCTAATTAATTTTTAGTCCTTGAGTACCATACGTGTTTTTAATTTCATAACTGACCAAAACATCTTTGAGACAGTTAAGGTGGCAGTAATAGTAAAGATTCTGCATTAGACTGAGAGTAATTTGAGATAAGCATCTGCTTGCTTTTGAGGCAATTTTGGAAAATACTTTAAAATCTAGAAGCTTTGCTAATGAAGTGTGATTGGGTGAAATTGAATCAAACTGAAAATATTTCTTCATAGCTGAATAGTATTAAAAATGTAAAGTTTCTTTGATTTTGAAATTGTATTTATGCTGGTATTTCATTGTTGTAACTAGAATCAGCCTATAAAACATGCTTTTCCTTTTACTCACCCAGTGTAAATTATTATATAGGTGAGAATTTATTAGACTTTATTTTCTTTTGCTTAAGTAATTTGATATATTGTATTTGATGAACTGTCTTTTTTCCTACCTTGCTATAAGGAATTTAGTACTATAAGGAGAATGAGTAACATTTTATAAAGTTCACCTAAATGGGCTAACCAGAAAAAGATAGTCTTTGCCTGCAGTATGTTAGAGTAGACAAAGTGCTAAGAAGAATGACTCCTGTTCGCTTTTAGTAGAAGCAGTATGTTTGCTTTAAGGATATTGTCCTATATAATTCATTTGAATTTTTATTTATTAGAGTTATGTTTAAAAGTTATGTGATAAACTTTCAGTCTACTTGGGTAGAATTCTGACTGAGGTAGAGTTTCCTCAGCTTATCCAAGATGCTGTTAGATATGCCCTCTGTTTCCTATGCTTCTAGTCTCTTACTATACTCTCAAATACTTCCAAGTTTCTTCTATTTTAAAAATACAGAACTTTTTCTATCAGTCCTATAGGGACCCTCCTAGCTACTACTTTGTTTTCCTCTTCCTTTTACCAAACTGTTTCTTTTTCTTTTTTTTAAGAGATTGAGTTTTTAAAATTTATTTATTTCTTTCTTTATTTCTTTATTTCTTTATTTATGGCTGTGTTGGGTCTTTGTTGCTGTGCGCAGGCTTTCTCTAGATGTGGCGAGCAGGGGCTACTCTTCATTATGGTGCGCGGGCTTCTCATTGCAGTGGCCTCTCTGTGGCGGAGCATGGGCTCTAGGCACGTGGGCTTCACTAGTTGTGGCGCGTGGGCTCAGTAGTTGTGGCTTGCAGGCTCTAGAGCGCAGGCTCAGTAGTTGTGGTGCACGGGTTTAGTTGCTCCCCGGCATGTGGGATCTTCCTGGACCGGGGCTTGAACCCATGTCCCCTGCATTGGCAAACGGATTCTTAATCACTGTACCACCAGGGAAGTCCCCAAAGTGCTTCTTTTGTTTTTTTTTAAATAAATTTATTTATTTTTAGCTGTGTTGGGTCTTCATTGCTGCATGTGGGCTTTCCCTCTAGCTGTGGCGAGGGGGGGCTCCTCCCTGTTGCGGTGCGTGGGCTTCTCACTGCAGTGGCTTCTCTTGTTGCGGAGCACGGGCTCTAGGCAAGAGGGCTTCAGTAGTTGTGGCTCGCGGGCTCTAGAGTGCAGGCTCAGTAGTTGTGGCACATGGGCTTAGTTTCTCCACAGCATGTGGGATCTTCCTGGACCAGGGCTCAAACTGTGTCCCTTGCATTGGCAGGCGGATTCTTAATCGCTGTGCCACCAGGGAAGTCCCCCAATGTGCTTCTTTTTTTTTTTTTTTTTTTTTTTTTTTGCGGTACACAGGCCTCTCACTGTTGTGGCCTCTCCCGTTGCGGAGCACAGGCTCCGGACGCGCAGGCTCAGTGGCCATGGCTCACGGGCCCAGCCGCTCCGCGGCATGTGGGATCTTCCCAGACCAGGGCACGAACCCGCGTCCCCTGCATCGGCAGGCGGACTCTCAACCACTGCGCCACCAGGGAAGCCCTCCCAATGTGCTTCTTAAAAAGACTAGTTTATTTGCTATTCCTCTTCTTCATCTCTAACTGCCTTCTGCCTGTTATTTTTCAGCTTGCATGCCTACTGAAAAATCTTACTAAGGCCACAGATCTACAGTATTTGGCAGTGTTGACTTTCATAAAGCATCCCTTGGTTTCCTAGACAGTGGCTTCATTGGGTGGTACTTTGATTTCTTTGTTTCCATCTCAGTCTCCTGAAGGCCCTGCAGTTTTCTTCAATGTCTGTTTATATGTTGCTTTTCTCCAGGCATCTCTCATTGACCCCTTTTATCACACTACATATTGTGCAGAGTCATGTCATTCTTCTTCTTTTGCTTTTTAAGTTTTGTTTTTATTGTGAAGTAGATCATAATACAGAAGAGTTTATTAAAATAACAAGAGTAATTATCGAACAAACACTTACGTAATTGCCACCTAGGTTAACCAGAAATATCATTCATTCTTACAGATTTAACTTAAGTTTATATACTGATACCTCTCAAGTGTATATATATTCTGGCCTCTAACTACCTGCTGAATATCTCTTCCTGAAGCTTCTGTAGGTACCTCAAGGTATATCAAGATTGATGTATCTCAAATGAATCTCATCTTTTTTCCTAGGTTTTCTTTTCCTCTTGGTTTCTCAGATCTTAATTGATGGTATCATCATCCACTCATGTCTCCTAAACTAAAACTTTTGAACTTCTTCCTTGAGTCCCCCACTTTAACTTTCCATCTCTTGTGTTCTCGTTTTACCTCCTCTGTCCATGGTCACAGCTCCTGAATTTCCCAAGTTAGCTCTCTTCATTTCTGTTCCATTTATCTAATTCATCAGTATTTCTACACTGCTAGAGGAAAGGGACCATGTTCTGTTTAACTCTGTATCTTTATTAGTATGCTTTGAATGCATTAATTATTGATTGAGTATTTTAAGATAGTTTTATGTGAAAGGATAGTTAGACATCAGTACAGTTTACTTTTCTAAATATTTTTTACAATAAGTTAAAATAAAAATCATTGTTCCTTGTATAAATAAAATTAAGATTTTAATGAAAGCAAGTTTTATTTGATTAAATATAGGTTTAGATAAGTTAAACATTACTTCTAGCTAAATGACGAGGTAAGAATGTTGTCTGTCAGTTCTGTCTTCCTTTTTCTTTCCCTTCAGGAAAGGCTAGTAGGAAAAACCAGAAATGGAGAGGACCAGATGAAAACATTAGGGCAAATCTTCGTCAATATGGTTTAGAGAAGTATTACCTTGATGTCCTGGTTTCAGATGCATCTAAACCTTCTTGGAGGAAGGGCACATACTTTGATGCAGTCATCACTGATCGTAAGTTTATTTTTATACGAAAGTAGGAGTAGGATTAGGTTCCTAAAGTCATTTACATTTAAAGTACAAAATTTATCAGTACAACAAAAAAAGCCAACTTGTATTAGTGTTCCCCTCACCCCGACTTCTTCACATAGTGAGAAGGAAAAAATTATGAATGTAGGGCAGGACACCAATTTAACTAAGTGGTTTTGATTTTTTAAACTGTATGTATTAACTTGTCATCCCTTTTTCTCTTTGGCCTATTTTTTAAGATATAAATTTGTTTTTATATTTGTTTTATATTTGACCGTAATTGGTTATTAGTGTAGCAACTGGAGCCAAAATGTCATTTGCAATTATGGTATCAGATTTGAAGAAGAAAGTTTCAGGTATCTCCCATTTCTCTGTGTAGGCTTTTATGTTTTTTTTGTTGTTGTTGTTGTGCCCGTTGTAACTGGCATCTCCTTTATAGAATTAAAAGAAATTTGGGTGTGACCCACTGTGCTTGTGAACCCACTGAGCTTCAAGAATGTGCATGAGAACTTGTTTTCTCATGCTATGTGAGTTCTTGAGCTTTTCAGGCATCCTATCTAAGAATAAATCTGCCTTTTCTATAGTATTTGGCAGTAAATCTGTATATAGTGGCATACAGTATCTCAACCCTTCCATCTCAGACCTTTTCAGTTCTTTGGTAACTTAGATATTTTCAAATGTAACAAAAGAAAAATTAGCAAGTATGAATATCAGTATGAATATACTTTTGAAAATTGAGTGACTTTTTATTAATAATCTACTTTATTATTTGCTCTCACTCTCTATGTGTATTTATAAAAATATGTAATTTTTTTCCTGATCAATTGAGAGTAAGTTGTATACATCATGGCCCTTCACCACCCCCATACTTCAGTGTATACTTCCTAAGAATAGAGATAGTCTCTTAGATAGCCAAAGTACAGTTAACAATTTCAGTGAATCGCTAATTCTTTAATCTGTAGTTTTTCATCCAGTTTTGTCAATTGACCCAGTAATATCCTTTATAGCATGTTTTTCCCTGAAGTGCAGTATCCAGCCTAGTGTCAGGTATTGCCTTTAGTAGTCATATTTTTTAGCCCTCCTTTAGTTTGTAACATTTTCACAACCTTTCTCTGTCTTTTGTGACACTGACATTTTGAAGAATGCAGTTACCTGCTTCTCTGCACTCCCAGTGTTTTAAATAGAATGTCCCTCTTGTTATGCATTCTCAACTGGAGTATTGCATAGGTGATGTGTCCTTCTCAGGGTGTCACATCTGGAGGCACATGATGTCCATCTGCTTTGCAGTGGTGATTAGGTGACTTTTGACTATCTGTGTTACCTCTGTTTTCTATGTAGCTCCATATGGTATTAGAGAGTCTACAAGAAGAACGGGTTCACAGAAGGAAATACCAAAGGGGATAGAAAAATGGTAAGTAAAGTTAAATATGGTATGTTACTACTTTGGGAAGAAGCATGTTGCTTTTTTTTAATTAACTTAGTTTAATAAAGTTTTTCACTGGTTTTTAAGTTTTTCACTGATTTTGAAATTTCGTTTTCTTTGTCTAGTCCAGAAAGCCACGTTCCTGTTTCCTTGAGTTATCATCTGAGTGATATGTTTTTTGACCTGTTAAACTTTGCAGCTGAGACCCTCGTATTAGGTGGAAGACTAGTCTATTGGTTACCAGTGTACACACCAGAGTATGTAATATTAAATAATTTTACTTTTAATTATTTAAAATATTAAAAAATTTTACTTTTTCTTACGGTATTTGTATATCTAGCATACTTTTTTTCCCTGTCTCTAATCATATTCAGAGTAAATATCTTTGTGTTTAATGTGTATGATGGCCTTCATTTACCAACACGCTGCATAAAACAGGCCCCTTCTTCTTATTGATTGAATTGCTTTGAACTTTTTATTTTACATCAGGGGTTGGCAAACTACAGCCTGTGAGCCTGATATGGTTTTCAGCCTGTTTTTGTAAGGCACTTGTGCTAAGACTGGTTTTTACCTAGTTAAAGGGTTGTTAGAAAAGAAAAAAACAGCAAAGAAGAATATGTGTCAGAAACACATGTAGTCCACAAAGGCTAAAATATTTACTATCTGGCCTGTGAGAGCAAAAGTTTGTCCCTGTTGTATATCATACTTAGCCCGGGGCCTGTGTGTTCAATAGCTCTTTTGCCAGGCCATAAACTTAGATAAATTTTAACAACTTAGCTGAGCGATTCATCTATCTACTGCTAGTTAGCTTGAATATATATTGGCTCTTATGATCATTGTAAGTGCAGTAAAATCTTTTTTAAAAGCTAAGACCAAACAAACTAAGAGCTGTGCGTATATTTAAAGCCCTGATTATGTTCAACATTATTGGTTTGGGTTTTATTATTCAGTAATTATTAATTATAAACAGAGCTATGTACACCAACAATGAAAGACAAGATGTGTTGACAAAACAGGATCTTTAGATTTGAAAGGCAGTGTCAAGCTGAAAATTTGGCTATTTGTTCAATATGCTATAGATATCTTTTTTTAGAAATTATTTTAATTTCTATATTTATTATACATAATTGTACAAAAAGCATTTTAGACCAGTGTTATCTTGTTTGTCTTTTCATAATGGTGGATGCTATGGATCTTTTTCCTTCCATAGCAGTTGGAAGCTATGCTTCCATATTTTTTCCTTCCATGGCAGTTGGAAGCTATGCTTTTTTGTTGTTTCTTTTATAAATGTTTCATTGGGAGCTACCATGACCTAACTTTATTTTTTTATTATTATTATTTAAAAATAAATTTATTTATTTTTTGGCTGCATTGGGCCTTCGTTGCTGCACACGGGCGTCCTCTAGTTGAGGCGAGCGGGGGCTACTCTTGGTTGTGGTGCGCGGGCTTCTCATTGGGGTGGCTTCTCTTGTTGCAGAGCACGGGCTCTAGGCACACAGGCTTCAGTAGTTGTGTCTCACGGGCTCTAGAGCACAGGCTCAGTAGTTGTGGCACAGGGGCTTAGTTACTCCACGGCATGTGGGATCTTCCCGGACCAGGGCTCGAACCTGTGTCCCCTCCATCGGCAGGCGGATTCTTAACCACTGCACCATCAGGGAAGCCCTGACCTAACTTTAGTTTTGCATCTTGTTTATCAGCTAATAAGACTGGACACATTCATACCCATACCCCTTAACACAGGGCTTATGTTCTGTTAAGAAATTAATTACTTATTGATTTTGGAAATAAGAGAAATTAATTCCAAGGAGTGAAATGACTTGTCTAAAGTTAAAAGCTAGCTAGTTTATTGTTTTCGTTATTCCTAGTGCTGTTCACATAATTCAACATCTTGCCAAGATCTCAGGTGTCTGGTATGTGAAGTGATAGATGGTGTTTTATTAATATTTTCAGAGAAGAGCATATTTGTTTATTTTTATTCAAAAGTGGTTTCTGCCTTAGGCAAGCTGAACTCCAGCAGCAAACTAACTTGTCTTTTTGTTTTAATTCAAGTTTTCAGAGCTGGAATTTTTTTTTTTTTTTTTTTTTTTTTTTTTTGCGGTATGCGGGCCTCTCACTGTCGCGGCCTCCCCCGTTGCGGAGCACAGGCTCCGGACGCGCAGGCTCCGGACGCGCAGGCTCCGGACGCGCAGGCTCAGCGGCCATGGCTCACGGGCCCAGCCGCCCCGCGGCATATGGGATCCTCCCAGACCGGGGCACGAACCCGCATCCCCTGCATCGGCAGGCGGACTCTCAACCACTTGCGCCACCAGGGAGGCCCCAGAGCTGGAATTTTTAAAAATTTATTTGAAATAAATTTCAAATTTACAGAAAAGTTTCAAATGCAAAAAACGCCCATCTCTCCCCCATCCAAATTTTCCAGCTATTAACATACACCTCCTCTACCCCGCTTTCCTCACCCATTACATTAATCACATGCCCATTATCATGAATGTTTTTTGGAACTATTTGAGAAGTTGCAGATATGATGATGCCCCATCACCCCTGCATATTTCATTGCATTTCTCAGAAGCAAGAGCATTGTTGTCAAATCACCATCAACCCCTGAAGTCTGGAAATCAGCATTGATAGTGCTGCTGTCCAGATCATGGACCCCAGTCAGATATTACTAATTGCAGTCTATCTAGGAAACTGTACTGCATTGACCCATCATGTCATTCTCCTCCAGTCTGGAATATTTCCTCAATCTTTGCTTATCTTTTGTGTGCTTAACAGTTTTATAGAGTACAGGGCTTATATTGTGAAGGTTGACCCTTAACCTGGTCCATCTGATGTTTCTTCCTTGACCAGACTCAGGCAATGCTCTTGGTAGAAATACCACAAAAATGGTACTGTGCTTAGTGCCCTGCATTATGGGGCACACAGAACCAACCCCTACAGGAGGTCTTAAATTTGATCATCTGGTCATGTTGTTCTCTGTCAGGTTTCTCCGCTATGAGTTATCATGTTCTTCTCGATTAGTATTTCCCAGGGGAAGGTATCACAAGATTACACCAATATCTTGTTCTTCATCAGGTGACTACTCACAATGACAACTCTATTGTTGACAACCACCATAATGATGACTTTTCTATTCCATCATTCCTTCTGCATTTTAAGTTGGCTTTCTACTATAAGGATTAGTTTTCCCTTCCCTCCCATTAATTTATTAATTTATATTGGTATGGAGTCATAGATTCCTATATTATTCATTAGATTATAATTTATTACTATCATTATTTTGTTGTTCAAATTGTCCCAGATTTATGATCAGCAGGAGTCCCTCTGAGGTGGCTCCTCTGTCCTTTTGAAATATCCTCATTAGTTTTTGTGTGTTTCTTATATTCTGGCATTTCTGACTTTCCACTATTTTGTAGTTTATTATTTAATTATAATCGAAATTAAATGTGGTTATGAATATCTTCTGTAATTCTTTTATTTATTTCTTTTTTATAAAAAGTCAAACTGGAGGCACTTTCAACTATTTTAGTATTTCTGAAGACCTTAAAAAATGGCCACTGGATATTTCTTCAGTGACTTCTCTTTTAATAATTTTCAACAAGGGGAAATTTCCAAGTCCATATAACCAAAGGGATTTTTTAGAAGTAAGAAAGGGAAGCATGTTTTTGTCACTTTTTTTTTTTTTTTTTACCTTAGATGTTTTATCAAAGGACAAATTTCATCCAGGCTAGGACACACATGGAAAGACCCCTATGGCATTTACTTCGCTGACTTATTTGTCAGGTCTTCTGATGTTCATAACTAGACTTCTGTTGTGCTTTCTCCTCCCCTTAACTCAAAGTGATCTTATTAATGAACTTAGTTTGTCTTGAGTTTATATTAGGGAATGAACTGTTTTCACTTTTGCAGCAAACATAATCCAAAGTATTTACTCTTTTTAAAATAACGCAGTATTAGATGAACTTAAAACTAAAGTCATCTGCAAAAGTTTGAAATAATGGTCTTGCTTCTGAATTAAACAATTTAGAATTAGTTTGGTTATGTTATATTGCAAATACAGCTTTTTATTAGACTAGGAATAAAGAATTCATTTTAAAATTGTACCTTAGCACAGCTTAATTTGAAAACTTTTGTATTTTTGGTGTAGGCTTTTAGTCCTACTATTGAATTAATTTACTCAGCCAAATCCTGTTATATGATTGAAGTTTAAAAATAAGACTTGCACATTATAATCAAGTTAAGGTATTATTCATTAAACCCAGAACATTTTTATTTTTTTTAAACCCAAGACATTTTGAAAGGTATAAGACGATAAAAACAAAATACTACCTAACAGCTTAGTTATTTGTGAAGAATTGTCAGAACTGATGATTGAAAAAGGATTTTCTCACTATTTGTTAATTTAAATTGTGGTGAAGAAACTGCTACTCAACAAACTTCTGCTTCCTCTAGTCCAGATTCTCCCCACTCTAGTATATTGTATTTTTGGCTAGCATCAAGACATTCTGTATATGTTATGTCCTTCAACCTTTATTTATTCTGTACCCATTGCTTGATATACTGTTTCTTCTTTCCTCAGCCGTAAAATTCTAGTCATCTTTCAAGGCCTGGCTTAATTGTTACCACCTCTGTGACACTTTCTGAAAGCTTCTAAGCAGAATTCATCAATCCTTCATATGTGCTCTCCTAGTAGTTTACTTTTATAACTCATAGAGACTTACCACATAAAATTATTCTTGACTTTTGGTATTTGTGAGTTTATTATTCACAATTTCAGCTATTTGCAAATGACCCTGAAGATCTGTATAACATTCATTTGGGCAGGGCATACATTCAACTCGTGTATTTGATATTATAGGAGTTGCTAAGCTGTTGAGTGAGTGTAGCTTTTTGCCCAGGTTCCACATATCCCTATGTGTTGTTTTCTAATTGTCATTTATACACAGATAATGCTCTTGAAGTGATTAGAAGCTGTGTTTCTTTGTGAAGGATGTCCTTTACTAGAAATCCAACTGCTAGTGCTTGTGATAAAAATGATGACAAAGTGAAGAAGTCTAATAAAGTACTCCAAAGTAAGATTTTAATTGTGATGAAATGAATTTTGTGGTGGCTCAGAGCCACACAAAACAGAGCAGAACATGTTGTTTTTCATCTTTCATACAGGAAACAGAGAAAAGTGATTCTTTAAATTGTTTTCAGTAAGTGCTCCAATCAGCACAAAATCCATTTCTCAAATGGGAATGAAACTCTAATGACATTTGGAAATAGTTAGCTTGAATCATGAAGATTCGCAGGAAAATACATGGCTGTCAAAATTGATTGATGGAAAAGCTAGGGACCTGTACACTTTTTTTTTTTTTTGCTTTTTTAAAAAAGGTTGAAATATAATTTGTATACCATGAAAGTCACCCTTTTAAAGTGTACAACTCCATGGTTTTTAGTATAACCTCAAAGTTATGCAACCATCACCACTGTCTAATTCTAGAACTTTTTTAAAAAATAAATTTATTTTATTTATTTATTTTTGGCTGCGTTGGGTCTTCATTGCTGCTCATGGGCTTTCTCTAGTTGCAACGAGTGGGGGCTACTCTTCGTTGCGGTGCGTGGGCTTCTTTGTTGCAGAGCATGGGCTCTAGGCGTGCAGGCTTCAGTAGTTGTGGTGTGCAGGCTCAGTAGTTGTGGCTCGTGGGCTCTAGAGCACAGGCTCAGTAATTGTGGTGCACGGGCTTAGTTGCTCCGTGGCATGTGGGATCTTCCCGGACTAGGGCTTGAACCTGTGTCCCCTGCATTGGCAGGTGGATTTGTAACCACTGCACCATCAGGGAAGCCCTCTAGAACATTTTTATAATCCCAAAAAGAAACCCTGTATGCATAAGCAGTCACTACTGCTCTTGTCCCTAGCAACCACTTATCTATCTCTGTGGATTTACCTATTCTGGCTGATTTAGATTTTAAATAAATGCTTAGATTATAGGGGAATAGTACTAAAAACAGGGAATTAAGATAAGATACCATACTATCATAATAGTCTAGGCATAGTACAGATTTATAGCTTCTACGTAACAGATTTCAAATAGTCCATTAGTATGAAATATGTTAGTAAATAATTTTTAACTGCTCTTTTTTATTTTTAGTGTGATATTTTGGGAGTACACTGTTAAATTGATTGGCTCATTCATATAATAGAGTAGTGGTTAAAAACAAGTTTGTTCATGATAATGATGACCTAAATGATGTCCTTTCATGCTAAAACTCAAAGATCAAGTCAAAAAATAATCTAGAACATGTAAATGTTTTTCTGCTGTTAAGCCAAATGCCAATGACTTAGTTTCACCAGTTTAGCATTATTCATGTCATAAATGTTAATTAAAATTGTATTAGTTTTGTACTTTGATTTAATTTATAAATTTGTTTTGGGTTTTATAGTTACATAAATTATATAAGCATGAGGAATTTATGTTTGTATACATTTAAGAAACATTTTAATAAAAATACCTTGTCCAACTAGAGAAAGCCCTCACACAGAAACGAAGACCCAACACAGCCAAAAGTAAATAAATTAATTTAAAAAAATATTCTGGGCTTCCCTGGTGGCGCAGTGGTTGAGAGTCCGCCTGCCGATGCAGGGGACATGGGTTCGTGCCCCGGTCCGGGAAGATCCCACATGCCGCAGAGCGGCTGGGCCCGTGAGCCATGGCTGCTGAGCCTGCGCGTCCGGAGCCTGTGCTCCGCAACAGGAGAGGCCACAACAGTGAGAGGCCCGTGTACTGCAAAAAAACCAAAAAACCAAAAAAAACCTTGTCAATAAAAGGTATATAAATAAAATTTAATAAAAATACCTTTTCCTTTGCCAAGAAATAAGACTTTTTTTCTTTAAAAAAGGGTACATTACTAAATTTGACAATTTCAGACATTTCTAAACCCTGATGTTTGCAAGCCTAAGGTCAAAACTATATCTTCGGGCCTCCCTGGTGGCGCAAGTGGTTAAGAGTCCGCCTGCCGATGCAGGGGATACGGGTTCGTGCCCCGGTCTGGGAGGATCCCATATGCCGCGGAGCGGCTGGGCCCGTGAGCCATGGCCGCTGGGCCTGCGCATCCGGAGCCTGTGCTCCGCAACGGGAGAGGCCACAACAGTGAGAGGCCCATATACCGCAAAAAGGAAAAAAAAATAAAATAAAAAAAACTATATCTTCTCTTTGTTACCATTACTTAAGCCTGTCAACTATGGTGTAGAATGTATTCTTTCATATCATAAATGCTTTGTGTGAAGACTGCAAATTTGACATCAACTTAATGTTATAGGAGCTCAACATTTCTGACTGTATAGTGAGCATTAGAGAATTATTAGGTGAGATGAAATCTGAAATGGCCATTATTTGTTGGAAAGCCCTAAGGAGGGAGGCAGAGAATGACTTCAAGAGAATTCCTTCCACTGATAATGAAGTGAAGTGCATTATGAATGTTGCTTGGTAAGTGGGTGATGAAAGTTTTGAGCATGTGGTCAAGGTAATGAGGGAGAGCTTGTTGAAGGTCACAGGGACCTAGAGAAATCAGTGAACGGGTGGTGGGGAAGACAGTGTTGATGCATTAGAATTGGCTGGTCAGATGGTGGTCCTTTACAGGAAGCGCTGATCAGCACCTTTCCCATTTTGGATCAGAGCTTTAAGATTTCCCATATAAGAAATGTTTGCAGGCTATTTATCTAGAAACATACGAAGGTTTGCAAAGGAAAAATAAAAGCTGGCAATCCCAGTGTTCTTAAAGGTGGCCCTACCTAGTGAGCCCTCTCCTGCTGTTCTTCTGAGTTCTGCTCCATAACTGTTCCCCCCACATTTGTTACCTGTTTCTACTACCAAGATTAGTGCCAACAACCTATCAGACATGAAGTTCTGAACTACTGCACCCTGACTGTCCTGCTTTCTAGGTGTCGTCATCTTCATTCACTAAGTATATGTGCTGTACAGCAGCAAGCACCACTGCTCTTTATCATAACTTTGGTTTTATTTCATGGCAGAGGATTGATGTTATCTGTAGTGTTTAGTGGTAGTTTATCTGAATAATCTTATATAAAACAAGGTTAATAGAGGTCTCAAGATGTCATAAAAAGTTTTGCAGGGACATTTCATTTTAAAGGGGTATATGCTGTAGTGGACTTTACTCTGGGAATTTATAAACATCCCCAGTTGAATCAGTCCCTCATGAATGTTAGGGGGTTGTTGTGGAATGTATTTCTGTCTGTCTTATGTGCTCTTGTGGGATCCTTTAGGGTAGAATTGTCATCTTGTATTTTTGTGGTTTAAATGCTTGGCATTCTTCAATAAAACATACCTGTGTTCTCTCTCATCCTCATTATACAGGTAAAAAAATTAAACTACTTTCTTTGGATGTGGTTATGTTAAATACTTTGCTTTTTATAAATGCAGATTGTTTATGGATTATATGGACAATTAGTGTATGTGAAATAAAATGGTATAGCATGTAGTGGGAGCACGTCCCATACCACACTGGATAACCCCCATGATGATCCTTTGCGTGGTGCACATGTGAGTGTCCCTAACAGTCAGCTGCTCTTTCTTCAGATACACTGAAGAGATGGTACCCTGGCACCCTTGCTTGAAACTCATCAGCAACTGTGAGCAGAAGCTTTCCGGTCGCACATCAAGGCGCTTGATAACGATGGAAAAGGTGAAGGGATTTGAGGTAAGTTATCCTAGTGTTTTTCAGATAAATTATGGAAGAATTAGAAGTAGATTTTTCTAGTTTTCCTCTAATGAAGTTTGGAAATGTTAGTCCTTGATTTTTTAAAAAATTATTGACGGGTTCAGGAAGAGGTAGAAGTTGAACAGGTTTGTGGCCTTTGGTGGAGTTCAGAGGGTAGGAATAGAGTATAGAAGTTGAAGACTAGAAATAAAAGTTGACCTTTACTTTTCAGGCTTATTTGACATCCTTGGGCTAACTCAGTTATAAAACAGAGCACTCTTAATTGAACAACCATTGTCTAATTAGCAATGTACCAGTTACCGTTTCTCTCCAAAAGCAGAACCTACTTGATTGCAGACTACACTGAAGAGAAAATGTCACTTTATAGAAAGGAGAAAGTAATTTGCCCCCCTCTGTTAGGGTCCGACACGTGTTTTCTCTCTCTCTTTTTCTTTCTTTCTCCCCCACACATAATTCATTTAAGCTTGAGAAGAAAGAACAAAACATCTGTTACTTCATATCCAGATCAGAATTGATATAATACCTCATAATGGAGCTTAATTAAATCTATAGAATGCTCCTTGGGCTGTACTTATCTTGATTGACAACCAAAGCTCTTCCATATTCACTAGAAATTTGAGTAAGCCTCATCTTTGTTTTAGATTTGTAGGGTAAGCGGAAAAGAACAGGGTGTTACTGCCTGAGGATTTTGTCTTACTCATCCTTACTCTGCATTTGATTTTTTTCATCTATTTCACAGCTTATGGGTTCTTTCACAATAATAAAACTAATGTTTGTACAGTCCCTTTTGCATATATTATTTTACATATTTCTTGTTTTTGTCCTTTTAATTTCCATTTCCTGTCTGTCTCTAATTTAGACCCTTATTACCATATACCTGGTTTATGCTGATAATCTCCTAAATTACCTTTCTCCTTCCATTTTTCACACCTCTAGTTCTTACATGTTAAATAAATCTTCCTAAAACGCTGCATTCATTAAGTCATTTCTTGATGCAAAAATTTTCATGACTCATTTTTATAACAGAGTAAGGTTCAGAATCTTCAATGTGGCAAAATTTCCTCAATAATTGGGCTCCGGTATCAGGGCATTTCTGAAGGCTAAGTTACGTGTATATATACATATACGTATGTGTGTGTGTTGGGGGGGTGTATAAAGTGATTGGTGTCCACTCTTACGTATATGTGTATGTATGTATTTGTGTACACACATACATACATATGTAAAGGTATATGTGATATAATTAAAATGAATGTCTGATAGTCATTTTAAACAAATACTAGAAGTTTATATGCAAATAATTCTTGGAGTGGCATCTTGTACTCAGTATACTTATGTCATAATTATTCAGCATGTTCTTAAAACTTTTAGATTTACATTTAAAGAAGAAATATATTAAACAGTTATTTTACTTTATAGTACACCTTGCTTTTCTTCAAATTATATTCCTTCACTTTGCTGCTCACATTTTATACCAGACAGGTCACTTAATGTTTTTTGGAAGTCAAATCTCATTCCAAGGATGACAGTTTACCATTAAGCGTTTAAAACATAAGCAGTTTTCAGAAATTCCAAAAGAGGAGTTTTCAAATTGTTTGACACAGTGACACAACCTTTCAAAGCGATCATTTTAAATGGCCGCCATTTATTTGGATATGCAATAAGCCCTCCCTATCCGAGGGTTTCACATCCACAGATTCAGCCAAACTGCACATCCTAAATGTGGCACACGATCCACAGTTGGTTGAAACTGATCATGCAGAACCCGTGGATGCTGAGACCCGACTCTCAGACTTGAGCATCTGCCAATTTTGGTATCCACAGTGGGCCCTGGAACCAATCTCCTGTGGATGCCAAGGGAGGGCTGTACCATAGAAGCCCTCTTAACTAACCTCATTTCAAACTCAGTTGATTAACCAGTACTGGCTATTCCTGCTCTAAAACACAATGCATGATGCCTAGAATAGGTCAGATACTTGGAGCTAGTGAGTTACTTGGTCTCTACTGTATCTGTACACTTCTGTACTTACAGATGAATTGTCTATTGTGAGTCACTTGTGTTTTTCCTATGAGCTGTTTATGCCAGTTATATTTGCTATGGCATTTATATAATCTAATTAAATACTAGTTAGACCAGTGAAATATGAATGGAAAAATAAAGTTGTCATTTCTGTAGAAACAAATAAGAATGCTTTAGAAAGATAGGACAAAGTGAATTGCTGAAAAATTTAGAGTCTTGTATTGGAAATGGTTGAGATAACTATAACAGGTTGGAAAAAGGTTACTGCAGTCCAGGTTTCTGTACTGAGGTTGCTTTGTAAGAGTCTAAGTTCTTGCTTCATTTTACAGAAGCCAAAACTGGACATCTTTGCAGGTCTTAATTCTGTATCAAAAGATTGATAACGTGACATGTGGAATCTTAGTTCACTGACCAGGGATTGAACCCACGCCCCCTGCAGTGGAAGCGTAGTCTTAACCACTGGACCACCAGGGAAGTCCATGAATATACAGATTTTTAAGTTGAAATAAGATGTTTAATATATTAACAAAGCATTTTAATTTTTTCCTGCTTTTACTGACTTTTTAAATTAACTGTAGTCTACTCAGCCTGCCATAACAGAATACTGCAGACGGAGTGGCTTAAATAAAAGAACTTGATTTTCTCACAGTTCTGGAGGCTGGAAGTCCAAAGCCAGCAGGTTTGGTTTCTGATGAGACCTCTCTTCCTAGCTTGTAGACAGCCGCCTTCTCTTTGTGTCCTCTGTACATACACACTGCTGATGTTTCTTCCTCTTATGAGGACATCGGTGCTATTGGATTGCCACCCCACAGTGATGGCCTCATTTAACTTCATTCACCTCCTTTAAGGCCCTATGTCCAAGTACAGAAATATTGGGGGGTTAGGACTTCAACATACGAATTTTGAGGCACACAATTCAGTCCATAACACTGATTATCAGTATCTGTCACATTGAATAAAAGCCTTCTGTTGTATGTTAGAGTATGCGTTTTTCATACTCTCCCAGTCACTTCTCATGTCTTTTATATTTTGAGGGAAGTAGTAAGACATTTGATAATTCAGATAGTAACATTACAGCTCTTAGAAATCACAGCACTTAATGTACTTACTTGAGGTAGTAATAATAATAAGTAACATTTATGTGCCAGCCACATGAGTAATACATATAAAAAACAAATATTACCTATAGATTTTGTAGTTTTAGTCTTGAAATGAGAAAGTAAAGTGAGTGACATTAGCATTCTTAATGAGGTATAATGGACATATTTCTCATCTGTACACCATGGTTCAGTGTTTGTATGCATTAGGAAATGATCACCACAGTAAGTCTAGTTAACATCCATCACCATACATAGTTACAAATTTTTTTTCTCATGATGAGGACTTTCAAGATCTACTCTCTTAGCAACTTTCAGATACGCAATGCACTATTATTAACTAGTTACCATGCTGTACATTACATCCTCATGGCTTATTTATTTTATAGTTGGAAGTTTGTACTTTTTGACCCCCCTCCACTGTCTCCCACCTCTAACCCCCTGACAACTTATCAATCTGTTCTCTGTCTTAATAAGCTTCGTTTTTTGTTTTGTTTTTTAGAATCTACATATAAGTGAGATCATATGGTGTTTGTCTTTTTCTGTCTTATTTCACTTTGCTTAATGTCCTCAGGGTCCATCCATGTTGTTGCAAATGGAAAGATTTCATTCTTTTTTTATCGCTGAGGAGTATTCTATTATACATATCACGTCTGCATTATCCATTCATCCATCGATGAACATACAACTTGCTCCCATATCTCGGCTGTTGTAAATAATGCTGCACTGAATGTGGGGGTGTATGTATCTTTTCAGATTAGGGTTTTCGTTCTCATAAGGTAAATGCCCAGAAGTGGAATTGCTGGGTCATATGTTCTGTTTTTAATTCGAGGGGTTTTCATATTGTTTTCCATTGTGGCTGCACCAATTTACCTTTCTTCCAAAAATGCACACAGGTTCCCTTTCCTTTTTATCCTCACAAACATTTGTTATTTCCTTTGGATAACAGCCATTTTAATAGGTGTGAGATGATCTCTCATTGTGGTTTTGATTTGCATTTCCGAGATTAGTGATGTTGAGCATCTTTTCAAGTGCCTGTTGACCATCTGTATGTTGTCTTTGGAACAATGTCTATTCAGATCCTCTGCCCATTTTTTTATTTTAATTTTTTGCTTTTGAGTTATATGAGTTCTTTGTATATTTTGGATGCTAACCCTTATCAGATACATGATTTGCAAATGTTTTTTCCCATTTGGTAGGTTACCTTTTCATTTTGTTGATGATTTTCTTTGCTGTGCAGAAACCTTTTAGTTTGATGTAGTCTCACTTGTTTGTTTTTGCTTTTGTTGTCTTATTTTTAAAGTCATATCCAAAAGATCATCACCAAAATCGATGTCAAGAAACCAGTTGTGTTTTCTTC
Organism: Mesoplodon densirostris; assembly: GCF_025265405.1. Classification (NCBI taxonomy): domain Eukaryota; kingdom Metazoa; phylum Chordata; class Mammalia; order Artiodactyla; family Ziphiidae; genus Mesoplodon; species Mesoplodon densirostris. Next base: position 36,753,594 of record NC_082672.1, on the reverse strand, counting down.
AAGTCTCTAATCCATTTTAGTTAATTTTTGTGTATGATGGAAGAGGATAGAGTTTCATTCTTTTGCATGTGGCTGTCCAGTCTTCCCAGCACTCTTTATTGAAGAGACTGTCCTTTCCCCATTGTATATTCTTGGCTCTTTTGTCATACATTAATTAATTGAACATAAAAGTGTGGAGTTACTTCTGGGTTCTCTATTCTCTTCCATTGATCTATGTGTCTGTTTTTATGCTAAAACCATACTGCTGTAATTGATACAGCTTTGTAATATAGTTTGAAATCAAGGAGCATAATACCTCCAGCTTTGTTCTTCTTTCTCAAGATTGCTTCAGCTATTTGGGCTTTTTTGCAGTTCCATACAATTTTTTATCATAAATGGATGTTGAATTTTGTCAAATGCTTTCTCTGCATCTATTGAGATGATCATATAATTTTATTCTTCCTTTTTTTTTTTTTTTTTTTTTGCGGTACACGGGCCTCTCACTGTTGTGGCCTGTCCCGTTGCAGAGCACAGGCTCCGCGGCCACGGCTCACGGGCCTAGCCGCTGTGCAGCATGTGGGATCTTCCCAGACCAGGGCGTGAACCCGTGTCCCCTGCATCGGCAGGCGGACTCTCAACCACTGTGCCACCAGGGAAGCCCTATTCTTCCTTTTTTTAATGTGGTGTATCACGTTTGATTGACTTGTATTGAACTCTTCTGGCATCCCTGGAATAAATTCCACTTGATCATGGTGCGATTCTTTTAATGTATCATTGAGTTTGGTTTGCTAATATTTTGCTGAGGAGCTGTATATCTATATTCATCAAGGATATTAGTCTGTAATTTCTTTTCTTGTGGTATCCTTGTCTGGTTTTGGGTAATGCTGGCCTTGTAGAATGAGTTTGGAAGTGTTCCCTCTTTCTGTATATTTTGGAAGAGTTTGAAAAAGATGGTATTAATTCTTCTTTGAATGTTTTGTAGAATCCACAAATGAAGACATCTGGTCCTCTGCTTTTGTTTGTTGGGAAGTTTTTGATTACTGATTGAATTTCTATTAGCAATTGGTCTATTCAGATTTTCTGTTTCTTCATGACCCAATCTTAGAAGGTTGTGTGTTTCTAGGAATTTCTTCTAGGTTGTATAATTTGTTGGCATATAAGTGTTGATAGTGGTCTCTTATGATCCTTTGTATTTCTGTGGTATCCGTTTAAAGTTTCTTCTTTCAGTTCTGATTTTACTTATTTGAGTCTTTTTTTTTTTTTCAGGTGAGTCTAGCTAAAGGCTTGTCAGCTCTATTTATCTTTTCAAAGAACCAGCTCTTAGTTTCATTCATCTTTTCTATTATGTTTTTAGTCTCTATTTCACTTATTTCTTCTCTGATCTTTATTTCCTTCCTTCTACTGTGAGCTTTGTTTGTTCTTCTTTTTCTAGTTTGTTGAGGTATAAAGTTAGGTTGTTTATTTAATGTTTATTTTAATGCATTAAAAATACAAATATTACCTATAAATTTTGCAGTTTTAAGTCTTGATATTAGAAAGTACAGTGAATGACATCAGCAGTCTTAATTTTGTGGCCTCCATAAAAAGTACTTGCACCATATGATGATTATGAGGGCTTGAAGCACTGTTCCAAAGAATTGGAAGGAGAAAAATCTAGAGAAAAAGCTTTAATAATTAATGGAGCCCCATAATAAATCAGTCATTTCTGTTTTAGTGACAAAATTAAGACCCATTGTGGACAATTTCACATTTGCTTTTCCCTGAGTTTAATTTGTTTAGGAAAGTCTAGTATATTTTTTTTGGTAGATTTATAATATTTCCCTAAGCAAATTTGATACACAGAAGAAGAAATAGAGAATGATCTAAGAATGCTTCTGAGAATGCTTTTTCGTACCTAAAAATGATAAATAAGGTCACTCACCTTAGATATTTTTAAACCTATAAAGGCAGTGTTAATTTTTGTTTGGTTGCTTTTTATCATTTTACTTTTGTCCTTGCAAATTAATTTATAAAACAAGGAAAGCCTTTTGCTCAAGTAATTTTTTGAAATGGGCTTCACTTTATAAGATCAAATTTAATCAGTGAGTTTTAACTTGTATGGAGTTTATTATAACTGAAATTACTTTGTCATGTTAAATTAGTCGTGTTTGGCTTTTAATTAATTACTTCATTTCTACCTTCTGTTTGTATGGAGAGGAGTGTATATAATTGCAGCAAGATCCCAGTCCTTTATAATGAAAGTGATGACATAAAATTGTCAAACAGTTCTCATGCACATCTAACAAATTATTCTCGACCTTGTTCAGTGTTGTTGATTTTGGCAGTGGAAGACTATTAATTTTAGATTTTTACACTTTTGTATACTGTGTCTCTTCATTTTTGATTTGTTACTTGTTAGGTTTAACTTCAGTATAACTTTTGACCCACTTGATGTGTTGTTATAAAGTGTTCTTCCTCCCCCCCCTTTTAAAATGTAAACATAAGTTATACATGTAAAAAAATCTAAAGAATATAGATATTTCATAAAACTTTGTATCTTTACATTATTGGCTATAGTTTTCAGACTTACTGAACATTAGTAGTAAAGGAGAAAATTCTTGCTAACCATGTTAAAATTATGAAGATGCCTGATTAAGAAAAGCTAGTTTTCTGTCATTATTCCCTGTTGATGTAGTCTGAAAGCTAATTGAATGTTTTAATGCTTTATTTTTTACAGCGGTTTCACATCCATTTGACCTTATTATTTTGCCTCTGTTAGAGATGAGGAAGTGGCCAAGGCCTAGCCCAGTCCACTTAAATAGGAAGTGGCCAATTTGAGACCAGAACTCCTCCTTGTCCCTGAAATTCTCTATCCTTTTTTCTAGATCATTTTGCCTCTTCACCAAAACACAATTCTACCTTTAGAATATGCCAAGATTAAAAGGCAAATGTTCTTGAGTAGCATGTTACAAGTTTCTTTTAAAGCCAGTTTTTTCTCATCACTCATGGGGCCATGGCAGAATGTGATTTGTTTTTACTAGAACTTATTTTTCCTGTTGATACAACATGTAGTCAATGCTGCTATATATAGTTGTGGTCACAGTGGTTACTCCTATAAAACATTTTTCTCATATAAAATTCATAGGAGAAAAATGCTGATCTCTAGAATTGTCCAGAACAGTTCAGAAATCAAGTGTAGTAGTTTGTCTTCAGTGAAGTACCCAAAATAATACTCTCTCAGTGCTTTATACCAATATACTTGGATAGACAAATGAGTGCCCAAAGCAGCCATTTTCAAGACTTCCTTGAAATTTTTTTTTTAAACATTCATGCAACTTTTATACACTATAGTACTTGGTTAAATATAAGAAAATTATCTTAAATTGTCATTGCACTAAATGGGCCATCATGTGCCCTATTTGTTTTGTGGCTTATTTACTTGACATCCTGCCTTACACTGCTGGTGGTTTGAGAAGTACTGAAGTATAGATAAATTTAATTTTAGATACCATATGGGCATTAATTTAGACTAAAGTTATAATATTGTATAAATCAGTTGTTATTTTTTTTATAGCTAGCCAGTATAGTTCACACGATTTAAAGTAGAGAATATTGGGAGGTCATAGTAGCAGGTGATGAAAGTTAATGTAATTTTTTATTTTGGACCAAATGAAAGAGTCCAGTAACATGAAGCCTATGAATGCTTCATTAATCAGAATGGAAGGTGGCCAAAACTGAAAGACTTGACTAAAGGACTGAAAGATTTTAAAGCTATGGAGGGAGAAAAGAACCATTAACATTATAACAACAACAACAGTGTTTTAAATGAGGAAGAGAGAGAAGAGAAACTGAGGTCACTTGTTTGAGAAAATGACTTATGAATGGCTTGAAGTGGAAGAAATTAGTCTTTGTATAAGTAGTTTCCATATTAGAATGATAGTAGTGTTGCTAATCATAAACTGTGGTGTTTTGCTGACATAATGCTTGTGCCTGTTTCCATTATGCATTATCCTTTCCCAGGATCGATGTTGTCAATTTTTTTTCCTTTGGCAGCCATTTGAATTAAAGGTGGTCTCTTGCTGTTGACCTTTCTTTCTGAAATACTTTGTTTTTTGCCTGTCTCTTGCCAGGATGGTTGGGTATTTTCCTTTTGATTAGAGCTATGAAAGATTAGAGATTAGGTATGAAGTATTTCAATCTTATAACATACCTGGTGGGAAATAGATGCTACTTCATTTATCAGTGAGGAAAATAAGACAGGGTGACACTAAGTCAGAACATGATAGTTGGATATGAACTGAGTCTAGGTCATAGTACAATACAGTATTCATTACCATCAAAATGTGTGTCTGTGTGTGTGTCTCTGTGTGTGTGTGAGAGAGAGAGAGAGGGCAGGGAGAGAGATGGAGAAAGAGAGACTCTTAAATTATTTTGCATTAGAAATCAGAAGGAAGCTATTTGCATTATTTATAAATTATATTTCAACTTGAGATATTTAAAAAAGGCTTATAAAAACAGAAAGAAGCCTGATGCTGCATATCATATTGTATTAATTCAGTTTTAAGGATCATGCCATCTACTTAGTTCTGAATGAATCACTTTTGCTGTAAATGGTACTTTTCCTTGAATTTAAATTTTAGAGAGTCATCACTTGACTTTTTCTTTTATACTTCTGCAACTAAATGACTTTGCCAAACTGGATTTTTTGTTAAATTAATGCTATCATAATAGTTTTAAATTACTATTTCTGGTAAACCAAGAAAAAGCAAAAGTCTATCCCCTACTAGCTCCAAGAAGGAATCATTTAAGATACCTGGATCCTTCTACTTATGATGCTATTTGGATATGACTCTTTTATTTGCAGGAAAAAGCAGTTCTCTGAAGGCAGAGAGAGCATCCATCTTAATGTTTCAGCTCTAATGCTCATATTTTCAAACCATGGCAGTAAAACAGTCTTTAACTGCTGTTACAGAATCTTAGGCAGAGGTCAGTTGCAAAATATAAAGTATGATCTAGGAGTCCAAGGCATGAATGGTTTAGGGAAATGGGAAGTTTATGTTCATAGCATAATCCTCTGGAGCTTTTTTTATAATTCTCAAATGACACGTTTTCTATTTTTTGTATTTTTATTTATTTATCAAATGGTTATTTAATTTAGAACTATATTTCTAGTGTTTTTCAAATTCAAACACAAACTAGTGTCTTCTTCTCACTCCATGACCCACCAAGAACCCAACCCTGAGATTTTAATGTGTATTTTTTTGCCCCAAACCTAAAGGGTACAGATTAATGAATAATTATAAAGTAAACATCTCTGTAACCACCACCAAGGTCAGAATTACGGAGTATTGGAGCACCCCCTTTTGTGGCTATTTTTGATCATAAACACCTCCTGCAGGTATAACCACTAATCTGACTTTTATGGTAATCACTTCCTTACTTCCCTTTGTAATATTATCACTGTCGAATTCATCCCTAAGCAAAATAATTTTGTTTGTTTTTGATGTTTACATATATAAATGCATGTGTATTTTAATTAATTTTTCTTTTAATGGATTGTTGATGATTTTAAGAAGTCACCTAGGAGATGAATTGTCTCCAAATTAAATCAAGAGTATGTATGTTCATGTCTATGCGTGTTTTGGTCTGTTACTCATCCTCTGCTGCTTAGGGTAAGTAAGGTTCTTCTTAACTTTAATTGACTTTTAGATATAGTAACTAATAAGTTGTCATTACATTTTTATCCCCTGTGTTGGCCTGTATTTTAATGTTTGAGGTTAAGTTTTGAATTTTATGGAGTTATAGGTTTTAGTGGCGAGTATGTAGAAAGTATTCATAGTTCTGTATCATCATGATAACACAAATATCCATGATGGGTTTTTTTAGTTAGAAAGAAATTATATGTTGAGTGCCAGATGTCAAAATTCAATTATTAGATGTCACTCATTTTCAGAATTCTAGATATAAAGATTTTTATATATATTAAAATATTTTAACAAATTTTAGGTAACTTAATATCTTACAGAGTAATTAAACTTTTTACAAGTACAGGTTATATGTAAATACCTAGTTTAGGGATGAAGATTTCCAACCCTTACCTTGCTCCCATTAAGAGTAGTGCTAGAGGGTTTTTTTCCTTAATAGTATTGGCTGCCAGACTTTTGACCTGCTTGTCCTTGGTTTGGAAATGGCCTAGTGCTGTTTATAGTTGTATAACTTTAGCACAAGTGGTTTCTATAGCTACTGTCCAGTACCAGATGTAGAACACTGGGAAGCTTTGATAAGGGGAGCAGGATTTTTAAACAAAAGCCGGACATGGATAATTACCCTGAAGCTGAACTGAGGTCCATTACGTTCAGCACTGTCATTTACATTTCATTTCCACTCTCTGCTGATTATAAGAAGGAAAATCTGCTCACTGTTTTCCTCTTCCATCTCTTTGCCTTCTTCCTCTCACCTTATTAAAGAATGTGTATTATACCTTTAATCTGTTTCATGAATCCTCGACAGAATTAGGTGAGCATCACCAGTTTGATGGCTTTTACTTACGATGACAGCCTCATTGGTTTCCACTTATCCACATATCATGGTTTCGTAAGCCATTTGTATTCAAGTGTTTGCAGTGAAACTGCTGTTTTGTATAAACTGCTGCCACTTTGAGAATATAAATGACTTAAGGTTAATACTGGTGAGGTAGAAGAAATCATTATCTCATTATCAGGAGCTGTCAGTAAGTGAAAGGACAACTTAAACCTGACCTATTATTAAAATAGAAGCCATTTGGTTTTCTTCCAGATGGTTTTCAACTTCATCCCCAAAGTGACACCTTTCTAGGGGAAAGCTCTTGTTTTTAAACAGTAATTTTTATAAATTGATGATTATTCTTAGGTATATTGTTGGGGGATTCTTTGAAATTAACTCTTTGGGCAGTAAAGGGATACCGTGAGAGAGAATTTTGGCTTCAGTTAGAATGTGGGTTGGGAGTGATGAGACAGACTGTAGAGTTAAGCAAGGGGATCCAGTTTGTAGTAGAGGGGGGCTGGGGGCAAGGAAGTTGAGAAAATTCATACCTGATAACTCCTTTTTTTCTCTCTTTAAAGAAGGATTAAGTTTTGTTGAGAGTGAATGGAAGAGGTAGTATGAGAAATGAGAAAACTGTCTTTTACTGATTTTTACATTCATGTATTTTTCATATTTTTGTATGTTTTCTTTTTCTGATTTGATTGCATGTCCCCTGAGGGGAAAGCCATGGCTGTCATCACTCAGCATGTGTTTATGGGACCATTTGTGTCATGTGTTGAGGCAGAACAGACTGATAAAACATAGTCCTTATCCTTAGAGAACTTGCATGTGGGAGAAACGATGACCCAACCCATTCCAGCATAACGTGTTTGGTTCTGTAGTGATCAGTGCACATTGCTCTGTGAACACCAGGGAGCGCCTACCTGAGGAGATGGTGCTTGAGTCAAGAGGCGAACATTTTCAGCAAAGGTACAGAGACATGAGAGGGGTTATGGTGCATTCAGGGAACCCTAGACATTTAAGCATGTCTGAAATACTAAATATGTGGGGAGGAGTGGCTTGCGAAGTGGAAAACCAAAGGCCTGCCTAGTGTTGAGTTTGGTCTTTACATACCAAAGAGTTTCAAGTTTATCCTATAAGTGATGGCAAGCCCTGAGGAATGTGAGTTAGGAGAGTGGCAGAAGTTCTTGCTTTAGGAAGGTCACCCAGGCTTTAACATGCAGGCAAGTTTTTATTATGGAAAGATGCCTGTGATACCAGCCTGGAGGCTTCTGGCATGGTCATGTGAAGATGATGAGGCTGTCAACTAAGAAAGGTAGAAACTGGAGATTGTGGGCGAGACAGTGGAATTGAGAGCTTCAGGGGAGGTAGGTGTGGCAGGACCTAATGACTAATTGAATAATTGGGGTAAGGGAGACAGGAGTTAAGGATAACTTTTAGAAATCTGGCTTGGGGTAGCTGAGTAGGTGCATGTATTTTTGTCCTTCCTCCCTGCTTCCCAAAGGACATGGTGCAGTGCCGCTTTCCTGGACTACTGCAGTAGTCTTCCAGCTGGTTTCCCTGCCTCTGGAATTTCTCCTACCATTACGTTTCCTGTACGGTAGCCAGAATATCTTTCAGAATGTAAACAGATAATGAAACTCCCCTGCTTAAAAGTCATCAATAACTTTCTGTGAAATTTAGACTAAAATTCAAAATCCTTCACATAACCTTCAAGGCCGGCCTGACCTTAGACTTCTGGCCTGTCTCTCCAATTTCATTTTCTGCCACCTTCCCTTTAGTTTTGCAAGCCTTAGCCACACTAGCCTGCTTTCAGTTCCCAGAATGTACTTACCTCTTTCAAGTCTGAGTCTTTTCACATTGTGTTTCCTCCCTCATTGTGTTCCCTAGAACACAGTGTGTTCCCTAGAATGCTTTCTTCTCATCTCTTTCTATGAGTAAATTTGATTCATCCTTTAGGTCTCAGATAAATGTCACTTCCTTAGGGAAGCCTTTCTTATCCATTCTCTTCTCCCCCATCTAAGTAGGTGTCTCCTTATATTCTTATAGTAACCTTTTTCTTCCCAGTGTTTAATCATGGTTTGTAAATACATGTTTGGGTATACATTGTTTAATGTCTGTTCCTGCTAGTATATAACTGTGAATTCATGGAGCTTGACTGTTTTGCTCACCACTCAGTAAATATTTATAGAATGAATAGTAATTGTTCAGTGATTGTTTGGGGCCCCTCTAGAATAAAAACAATCAAATTCAACAGCATTTAAATCATCCATTTGAAAGAAGAGTAGGAATAGATAGTTAAGGCTAGCTAAAAGTTTTCTGTTTCAAAATACACTGAATTTTATCATTACCCTGATATCACTCCTCAAAAGTCAGTGGTACAGAAACATTTTAATCCCATCATACCTAGGCCTCATTTCTCATGAGAAGCAAACCAAAAAAGCAGCTGAATCGCCATACTGTGGAAAATCATAACACCTTCCTTCTGTTTAAGGAGGAGATGATAACAAAGAATGGCAGATGTCTGGGAGAAGGCAGTAACTAGAAGGATAGTTTTACCTAAATGGAGTTGTCAACTTTAGTGTCTTTAAAGTCTGAGCAGTTTTATGATGTTCAGGACGCTCTTACATGTATGTATTCTCCCAGTGTAATCCAGAATGTCATTAGTTGCATTCAGAGTGTCAGCTTCAGATGTAACTACAAAACATACAGTTTTTTTTCTTTTCTTGAGAAGTTGTTCCCCTTTAGATTAACATTTATTAAATTACAAGTGGCTGAAGTACTTTCCTTTTAATGTCTCCTGTGTTCTTTTTGATGCTCTACTTTTGATGTAGAGTTATTTGTAAAAATAAAGATTAACTTGAATAAGGTCTAGTTTATGTACTTTTCCTTTATTTTTCTTGAGAATAATTTGCAAATGGACATAAATGACAGTGATACACTTTACAATCACTAAGGTAAATATGTATTTGTATATTTCCACACTATTCTTCTAAAAATGAAATGGTGTGAATAAATGCCAGTGCCCTCTGAAGGAAAATGGCCATCATGTTGCTGCTCTGTAACTCTGGATGTTTACAGCAATCAGGACTTAGAGACAGTGAGGGAAATAGAGTGCTTCTGACTGTCGGATGCCTGATGGTCAGCTCTGCTTTAAACTATCTTTATCCACAGCAGGAAATACTATAAAGAAGGATTTATCTGCTTCAGCCAGAAGAGGGCACTGTACACATAAAAGTACACTACCAATTGTAAAGCTTCCTTTGATTTTTTTTGGCAAGTGTGTTAAAATTCCTCGAGTGGTTTATGTTTAGAATTAGCAGTACTGATAGGACAGGAAATTGGCTGGGTGGGACAGTGGTTAAAGGGGTTCTGTGTAAAAATTTAGATCTGAAATATGTGCTACCAAATATGTTGCTGTTCCGTGAAGAATGTTCTCTAAATGTCAAACTCCATTTTGAACGACCCACTAATCTACCATGTGGGAAGTTAACTCTTTAACCATTGTTTTGATGTAATTTCTACTTTAAAAAAAAAAAAAGTGTGATGGAAAAAGCATGAGTTTTGAAGTCTGATCTAGTCTACAATTCTGGAAATACTGCTTACTAGATGTGTGACTTGTGGCAGATTATTTAAACTCTTTTAGTCTCTTTCCATATCTGCAAAATTTAGATAATAATCTGCTGTGAAAAGATGCAGAAAATTAAATAATTCACTTATGTAAAACACATAGTTGCAAATACGTATCAGTTGCTTTCTTGAATCAGAACTTGTATGTTTCTTGTCATATTTACAATTGCTGTTTGTCTTACAAAGTTAAGTGATAGGTCTGAAAGCTGTGTATTTCCATTATGTAGCCATCTGTAGCTAGCACAGATTTTCCTACAGAAATTCTTGATGTCTGGTTATAAAAATGATAAAAAGTAGATAGTGTAATCAGCAATCTTAATATTTTATTCATATTTCCTTAAGTACTGCCATGTGCCAAAATTTAACCAGTAGTTATGAAATTTGGGAAAGGTGGTCTGTAATCTTTCATCGCCATAGTTTTCTTTCTTGGCATTTCCTAATTCTTTGTGTATTTTTATTTTCCATGAAGTATTTCTTGCTTACTAAAGATTGGCAGAACTCAGGTTTTATGATACATAGATGATGTCATGACTGATAGTGATAGACAGATTAGGAAGTGTTAGAGAAACCAGAAATCAAACATTGGGGCAAGATTGAGTTAGTGAGGGAGATCAAGGGTTGTGCTGCTTGAGGATACTCTTCTCCTTTTAAGTAAACCCTTGGCCTTTGAGATACTGAGTTGAAAAAAAAAAATCTGCAGATATTCTTGGTTGAGATGGGCAGGGAATGTGAATAGAGAAGAGTTATCAAAAGGTGATGAAAAATATGTAGAGTTCAATATCATCATCTCAAGTGTGAGCCCTGGTGAACTAAACTAAAGATAGGATGAAAGAGAGAGGGAAAAGAGAGAAAAAAATAGCGAGCTTGCCATTTTATTCAGCATCAAGGTAACATACGTTCTGAATGCTGCAAATGGTATTTTTCATAAGGACCAGAGTATATGTTAAATGTGTATTGTTCATAGGTAATGATCTTTACGTATATGATATGTATGTGATAATATGTGGACCATAAATGTACTGAATGTTTTATGTGGAACATTTTATGAACCATATCTTTTCCACTTAGATGAAAATGGCAGCCAAAGTCTCTGGAGTGTCTGGCTTATCCCGAAGCAGGACTTAACGCTGCTAGTAATAGAACGGCTCTTGCCAGGTCCCTGGCTGCACAAGGGATTTGGAGTTTTTGGGTTCTCCAGGAGTTTTTGTTATGAATGTCTTATTTCACAATTAGGGGGCAATCAATCTTATAGAAGGAGGCGTGCCAGTATAGGACCCAAACACATACCTCACATTGATTCTTCTCTACTCCCTGGGAGATAAATAGGATTTCCCCCAGCCCCCAGAGGCTGCATTTCGAAGGTTAATAGTCTTTCCCCACTTTTCCCGTAGCATGTATTTCTCTGTCACTGGGTCTCTGTAGCACTGTTAGGGGCTTATTTTGCTTTTACTACTATATGTTCTGAGCGAATCTTGAAGTCTAAACTAGTAAGATAAAGAATGCCATAGGTAGTATATGTTTTCTTGATAAACATTAATTGGCATAGGTTTTAATCATTACTTTTGGGTTTTCCAGGTTTCTGCTGTTCATTCTCAGTCTCTGCCTCTGGTCTTTATAGTCTCTTCTTCATCCTCAGTTTGTCCTATATATATCCTTTAAGTCAAAGACAAGCTATTTGGTTAAGCTCCTCCCACTTTGGTCTATGAGGATACCTACTTTCCATTGTGCTTCGGCTTTTCTCTCCTGCTTCCCCCAGTGAGCTGCATAATTGGCAGTGTTGGTGGGTTAGGCACATAAGTAACTGAGCCTGAGTCAGTCCCCGGCACATCGTGATCTTCAGCTGTCTTACCATGCCTCTACCTTTTAAGCTAGCACTCTGGGATCACACATTTCTGTCCTGTCATACCACTGCAGCCCCAGGACATTCACTGAAGTAGCCTGCAGTGCATTTTGAGATGGAGAGGTGCTCTTGCATGGCTTAGAGGAGTCACAGGGAGAAGAGAGGACAGAAGGCAAAGCTGGGAACAATCTCACTGCCTGACAGTGTTCTGATCCCTCTTGTACAGAAGAGGAAACTGAGAAGACATTCAGCAAACTGATGTGCAATTGAATCTCACTCCCAAATGTTAAGGGAAAAGCCTCAGAATTGGGGAAAGTTTGAACCCTTTTGGATTTTAGCCAGAATGCTGGAATATTAGATTTGCGTTTTAATAAGTTGCATTTGATCCCATTATGGAGAATAGAGAGAGAGCCACAAAGGCAAGGCAACTGGCAGTTTAGGAAAAAAGCAAGGAGAGATGAGGAAGGCTTAAACTATAGTACTGGAGTTATGGATGAAGAGGAGGAGTGGATTTGAGAAATTTAGGATGCAGAATCTAAGATTTTAGGACTGACTGAATGTGAGAAGAAAAGGGAGAGTGATTTGACCCAGGTGTCTGATTTTGATGACTGGGTGGAGAATGATTCAGAGAGCTGTGAGAAGTAATGTAGCAGGAGAGATGTCACATCTGGACATAGCTTTACATATAACCAGGTAAAGGTATTTCTGCCAGGATTAAGCTAATGTAGTTCAGAAAGTAGGCAAGTTTTCTAGTGATCTTATTTGATATAAGGACAGAATGTAGAACGCCTGGAAGAGCAGATGATGGCAAGTCCCTTCCTTTCCTATGACTCTTCAGTCAGACTTCTGATAAAAGTTGGCATGCACAAGGCAAGGCTAAATGCTGGACCATCGTCCTGTATTGCTGCTCTCCCAGGTCCGGTCTGGAGATGTGGACGTTGAGTCCTCCTGTCCAGTCGACAGTACTGCTAGGGTTATGGTATCCCTCAGGCATCCTGTGGCTCCTTATATCGCCTTCTAGTATGAAAATTTTGTGTCATTGAAATAATCCTCTTAGTTACTAGAACAAAGTTAATAGCATTTCTGATCCAGGTCTCTTCCTTTCTGGGAAGCCTTTGTTCATCACATGTTTATTCCCAGAGATACTCCTGCTTCTTGAGTTGAGGAAAAAGTTAGCTCTTTTGGGGAAAAAAACCTCATTATGTTATAGTTAAAGGGTGTAGTCCCTGGGTCTGGTAGACCTGTGTTCAAATCCTAGCTCTGTCACTTACCAGCTGTATTGGCTCGGGCCTGTACTCTTAAATAACTCCTCATCTGTAGATGGTAATAATAGTGTACTTATCTCTTAGAGCTGATGAGTTTATATTAGATGGTGCATGTAAAGCATTTAGGATGGTTTTTGGCCCATAATAAATACCCCATAAATACTACCTTTCATTTGGTATTCTTTAACTTTTTATCTTTTGGGGATTATATAGCCTGAAGTTAGTAACCATTGGCATGCTTTCACGTGCTTGCAAGAATTTGGAACTGTAGTATACTTAGTGCCATAAAATTTAAATAGCCACTTTTTTTCTTTTTAAATGAATCAGGAAATCTGGGCATGTTTAATAATTTTTTTGTATAATTAAAAAAAAACATTCTGGGGCAAAATAGTTTCTGAATAAACAACTCAGCCAACATAATTTTATTTTGCTAAACCTGGGCTTTTATTAATATTAGATATGAGGGAGAGAATGAAAGTATTCATCTCATACAGGAATGAGGAAAAGTACAAAAATATTTTGAGGATTGTTATATTCCAGATATATTTGTAGATATCATTTTAATACTGAAACCAGGATAAATAATTAGGCTTCATATTTTCTAATTATGTCTCCCGCCAATTCTCAGAATCACATTAATCCCTGTACATTTGAATATGAATTTACAGAAGTGCATGGGAAATGAGATTTTCTTTCTTTCTTTCTTTCTTTTTTTTTTTTTTTGCGGTACGCGGGCCTCTCACTGTTGTGGCCTCTCCCGTTGCGGAGCACAGGCTCCGGACATGCAGGCTCAGTGGCCATGGCTCATGGGCTCAGCCGCTCCGCGGCATGTGGGATCTTCCCGGACCGGGGCACGAACCCGTGTCCCCTGCATCGGCAGGCGGACTCTCAACCACTGCGCCACCAGGGAAGCCCGAGATTTTATTTCTAATTAGATTTTTTTTTTCACAGTTTGAGGTGGCTAGTGAAATTGGCTGAGAAGCTGATGTTTCAATGTTGTCTGTCAGTCTTCTTATCCTCAATTTTCTAAGCTGAAACATGACATTTTATCCCAGGTTAATATTTCCAGTTTCCAAATGTCAGTCTAAGCACTAGTCCTCACCTGTCTCTGAATTCTAAAAGTGTGAAAATCACTTGTTTATCCTGTATCTTCATCTACTGAGGTTACTTAAAGTTGCCAGGAATAGTTTATTTCATTAACTGAACGTGCATGTACCCCCAAACAGTTTTACTGATCTGTATGACATCATACAAATGTAATAATTTGTTGTACACCATTGGAGTAGAAGCTTCTTTGCTTGATAATTCTTATAGTCAAAGACAGTTTCAGTTTGTGCTGAACTAGGAATCGGAAGATGCAGGTGGTTGTCCCAACTCGAGTTGCCTGGATGATTCTCTTTGCATTCCCTGGGTCTCTTTTCCCAGTAAAAGTTTTTGTCTTCTCTGTGCAGAGGACCGTTGTGTGGATCAGATGAGGTGAAGTAAGTGAAAACACTTTGGAGACCCAAGCATGATACAGATATAAAGTGGTGGTGTATTTCTTGTTCATGTAATAAAGGAAAACAAATGTGTACCAGAGAGTGAGATTTTGCTTAAAGTAAATGACTGCTTTGGTTGCAGGCTAACGAAAGAAATAACTCAAACATCTTTATTTTCTGTATTTTCCAACCAACCAGAACCGGGACCAGTATTCACATCTGCTGAGTGATCACTTTCTGCCGTACCAAGGTCATAATTCCTTCCGTGAGAAATATTTCAGTGGGGTAACAAAAAGAATTGCCAAGGAAGAAAAATCTAGCCAGGAGTGAAAATTAGGATTTTGACAATGGAGAAAGAATAAGGATTTGATAGAAAAGACATCTGGATGTGAACTTTCATGTATGATACAGAAAATGTACTGTTTTAAATAATTTTATATAACAAATGCTATAAAGTCAACTGAACAATTCTTTTAATGTTAACTTTGTTTTATAGACTATTTTGTTGTATGTGTTCTTTTGAACTTTATATTTATGCTTTCAAGTATTATGGAAATTGAAAACAGTTATATTTTTGGTAATTAATTTACAAATGGTGTTGACTTTTTAAACAGATATCTGCTGGATATGTTATAGGCATTAGTATGTTTGAGAATTTATTCATTAGGTAGGCTTGTTTAATTTTGTTTTTGATTGTAATTGTTTTACATTGTCACTAATAAAGCTTACTGAGGATTCCTAAAATCGTGTAGTATACGGAGGGGATGTGATGAAGGAAATGAATTTTTATTTATAAATCCCAGACAAGTAAGTAATCACAATGGTGATGATGAGAAAGGCTAGGACCTGACAACCTAAAAAGATTCCAAACTCCTTGAGGCCTGTCCACATCTGAAGCTCGTCTGTACCTTGGATTTGCTTCTGCATTCCTAAACCTTGACTGTCGGTCAAGTTAACTACCCACAATTTTTGGTTTAGAAAGTAACTGATAGTTAAAAGCAGTAACAACAGCACAAATCCTTGATGGTTCCCTAATGGTATTAAGTCTAATCAGAACTCTTTGAAATCGAAGCTGTATTTTCTTGAAGGAGAAACTTTGCTGAGTCCACATTGTGTCCATCATGAAAATATCTTGTTTGAAAACCACTCTACCCGTTAATTCAGGATGCTAATAGCTTTCCTGCTCACGGTGGTCAAAGTACCTCAGCAGGACGGCAGTAAACGAATCCTCTCTCTTTAACCAGAGCCTATTTTTATTTATGCTATTATTATTATTTTAGTGTTACTGTTGGCTTTTATGGACTCACAATTTGAATGTGCATAGCTTAGGACCTCCAGAAGACCAGTGCTGCCCAAGCAGAGAGAGAGCAGGCCATCCGCTTAGTTCTCCCTCCTTTTCTTGTCCTGCAGCTCTGAATTTCAGCAGCAGATCTCAAACATTTCAGTGATTGTTTTGTTTGGGTCTCTGGATGTGATTTGTGGTACACTGGGGAAAATCTAAAAGTATTCAAGGATGATTTATTTTCAGTATTTCTGTTGTAAACTGACTTATTTAAAATTTTTTGAGGTTATATGGGCGGTGAGTTTGAAACTTTGTAGCTGACTAAATTTGGAATGAGATTTTATTTAGCCTTGCCCCATTTTTTGGTTGTCACAAAAATTAGTCCAAATTAGTTCCAAATTAGATCTGGAAAAGTTGCAACATTAATTTTAGTCACTTTGTTCTTAAAAATTATCCAACATTAAAAAAATATTTCAAATTATTTCTTATTACCATTAGTGGAGGCCTTCTAATCTTTAATTCTTCATTGTTGTGAGGTTTATTTTCATATATATCAATAAGTTCAGTCTCCCATTCCTGAAATGTCACTGGACTCAGAGTGTGAATTTGTGCAGTTGTTTTAAGGTTGGTACTCAGAAGTGAAAAAGAAACCCGAACACTTTCACCCGATTTTGATTTTAGTGCAGGTAACACGTCCTCTTATTCTTAAAAGAGAGACTTTATTTTCTGGCATCAGGATCTTACTACTTCTGCATAAGTTGGAGAAGATCATTTCCGGGATTGCTTTAGTTTTATGTGTATTCCTCATGCACTTACTGGCAGGAATATCACCTAGCAAAATGCCTACATTTTAGGTAGTCCTGTAGTATGAATTTACAGTGTAATCTGTGAATGAACCCTAGGTGGTCTGTGGGCTGGCCTATTAAATGTTTATAATATGACAGACTCTATAATTTTATTTCTGGCATATATTAAAACATCCGTAAAATACAGACGGTTATGGATGTGACCGTCTTGGTGGCGTTTCATCATAAGTAACCTCCTTCCCATCCATTCTGGTGGATTTTTTTTTTTTTTTTCCTGTGGTAGCTGGGAAGGAATAGTGGAATAGGAGGTCTTTGGGGTATTTAGCCAAAGTGGCCAACAGATTAAAAAAAGTTTAAAAGCTACAAATTTCTAGCCACTTCCTGCCCAAGGTGACCCAGGTTTAGGCCTGTTCACCACTAACTTCCTTATGACTAATTCTTTAAGTACAGAGATTGAGCAATGAAACATTTTCAAACTGTTTAAACTCTGGGAGGTAAGTCAGTGTTACCGTTATTTCCTTATGGTGGAAACTCACTTAAAATTTGATATACCCTACATATTTAAGAAGAATGGTGATTACAACTAAAGAACTTTATTTCAAGTTTGGTAGGGAAAAGTAGAGTATGAGTTAACATACCAGATGCATTGTAGTGAATGTGTTTACATTATTGGATGAAAAATGTGCTTTAAAAGTTTGGGACAGAAACAACTTTTAAGATAATATGTTTTATACTCTTATAATTAAACAATCAGGGATGACTTTTTTTTAACATCAGGAAATTAGATGTTAAGTTTCTGTTATCTAGATGCCAATATAAGCAAATCTGACTCTTGAATCAAAGGCCTTAGTCCTTTTGGGTTAAGAGAACTAACCCATGCTGGAAATATTATCAAGTATTACTAATCCAAAGAGATATGTAATAAAACATTATGTGTTGAAAATCAAAGGTGACATTTTTTTGGGGAAATGATCTTTCTACACCATTCTAATCTCCCTTCTAAAACCACAGTGGAACTAAGCTGATGTTCATGGTTCTAATACTAAAGAAGGCACTGGCCCTGCATAAATTCATTAATGGAACATAGGGGTAGAAATGGAGGTTGGTGTTGCTGAGAATATTGATGACCTTATTGTTGATTTGCCTGTTTGACCCAAAGGGAGTAAATTATACCAGAATAAGGACTTTGGCTCTTTTTACAAGAGCATGGGTTTTCTCCATTATAAAGTTATTTAGAAAACTAAACACTTGTAAGAATCTTTCTGTCTTAGAAGGATTGTATTCATAGAATAAGCGAAGTCTACTTTGATTTCCAACTCACCCACTCCCATTTTTCTCAGATATTTATCAAGTAATGTGGTTTGTAATCCAAACCAAAAAAAAAAAAAAAAAAAAGTGCCTTAATCCAGAACATACACATGCACACAATAACACTAGACTGATGATGTTTGTACTTTACTAAAACATTGAGGTCGTCTCTAAAACAGAGTGGTTTAAGAACATAAGGTCTAGAGTGTAAAGAATTGTAATGGAATGATAAACATATCTGTGATTCTATCTAGCCATAGCATCATGGAGACAGCACATTCCTGGATGTCCTTTGGGCAAACCTGACTCTATTCCCTTAATAGAGGTCTGCCTCAGGATGTTCACATGTTTCACTATGTGGGATAAGCAAGTTGACATTTAGACATAACTGAGGCCAACCTGGAATTTGGCTCTTATCCCTTGCTTTATAAGCCATTGTAGACAGGCTCTTAGAGGGATGGAGGCTAAATTCTCATGGCAGTCTCTTAAGAAGCCTGGGCCATGGAACAAAATAGGCTTAAAAGATGAATGTTAAGATAAGCCAGCTTCACTTTATGTAACTGCTAGCCCTATTTCTTGGGATATTAGGACGTGCTTAGTATATTTTTGTTCTAGAATTTGAATGTTCTTACTAAGATAATTATATCGCCATGATGCCAAACTGAATCACCTAAAAAGGAATCTGCTTTGACCTCTATGACTTTAAAATCTCTCCTTTAATCAAGCCTTCCTGACTTTCTCCTGAGGGCTTATCAGAAGAACTCTATTTTGTCTAACATCCAGCAGTGGAGATTAGCTGGGCTTATGTGTGAAATTAGTCAGATTTTTAAAATGGCTGGGGAGAAAATTAAAATTGGAAATGAAATGGTACTTGGGTTGGGCTTTGATGGGCTGCCCAAGTATTGTATCTAATGTGTTGTACATTTTTGAAGTGGATCAGGATGGTCAGAGCTGGTATTGGTGAGCTTTAAAAATCTGTAAAACCTCTTTAATATCTGTTTATTTATAAACCATGGACTGGAGTATCTCACCACAAGTCTGAGTGCTTCTAGCACAAACAGCAAAACTTCGTTTTGCATTATTTTTCTATAGTTTTTACCTCTTGGGAGACAATTCTCCATAGATGCCTTGCGTTTCCGTATACCTTACTAAAGGGGGCACTGACCCCCTGCATCATAGACCGTCTTTTGGTGGAGTGTGAGCACCCTTGAAAGATAAAGATAGTGTCTCCACCTCCCCTGCCTCCTCCCTCTTCTGAAAAGGGAAGAAGACTATTCTAGCTAATAGTCTGCTAACTATTAGCTGACTACTGGGCTCTTTTCAAAACTGAACACCTGAGCCATCCAACCTGATACTTCCAAAATGGAGTGGATCAAACAGACTCACAACTACCAAGATAGAAGGGCCCAACAAGCCTCAGTTGTCCAGTGGAATTGGTATATTCAAGAATGCAGCTGGCTTAGCCCTTGTTGCATCTTGGATTTAGATGAAAAGGTGGCAGCTATCCGTTTGGGGAAAGTTTTACCCCCCATTCCACTGCCTGAAACAAAAGGAGTGGCTCAATGGTGTCCTTGATTCATAAAGGTTACATTTAGGGTGGGTTAAAAATACATTTAGGTTACAATTAGGAGATTCCTCTAAATGCCTCTGCCTCGTTCACTGATGGATTGGCCAAACTGAAACCCAGTGGTGGTGGACTGCTGTGGCTGCTCGATCTCAGCGCCAGGTACACAGACCTGAAAATGGATGTGGCTGGCCTGGTCCCTGGGCAGAAAAAGCTATTCTCATAACTCCAGCCAATACCCTCTTTGCTGAGCCTTGTTATATTTTTACTGACTTTTAGGCTGTTGCTAATGACCTACGGTTTGTTATGTCACTTGGGAAACTACAGATTAGCTGATTAAAGATACCCTTCCTTAGGGGCTACAAATAGTGGAAACAGACTGTGGCTGCTGACAGAGCTGTCTGGGTCATTCTCTGATGAGACCAACTAGAATAAAGCTGTTAGTTGGGCTGGCACCACCCAGATTGCCATCACTGTTCCCTGGATCCATCATTGTCCCACACATGGCAGCATATCCACCATTATATAGATAGGACACAAAGTAAAGGACTGTGTTTCTGATGCAGAGTTACCATTTGCTGCCAGACTTGTGACTCCTGCCAAAGGTAGACCTGATTGCCTTGTGGTGAAGGAGACCACATTGCATGGAGTGTTGTCCAGCCTGCTTCTGGCAGATTGATTATTTTAGATCTTTGCACCACTCTCAGAGTTGTTGGCGCTTTCTCGGGTTACAGTGTTGTTCTTCAGTTGACTCCAGCCACGTTACTTTGGCCCTTGAGACTAATTCGTGTCACATGTTTGGCTTTCTGGACCATTTGGTATGACAATGGTATTATACCTTTCATTGCAAAAGCCACTCAACCATGGGCTGATAGTCAGGGTATCTGGTAGACTTTCCATGCTCCCTACCATCCACAGGCATCTGGAATTTTTGAGCTTTGGCAATTTTCTCTACATTGTTCTGTGTTTTCTCTGGCAGTCATTTACCAAGCCTTCTCAGAAAGGCTTAGTACGTTGCTCCAGAGTTGGCTCTGACTAGTGCAGTGTTTTGTCCTTTGTCAGACACCTAAGTCTTTCAGTTGGTGGGTTTCAACTCAGAGGCAATTGTTGATTAATAGCTTGAGTCTCAGGCTGGGAAGGTTTCCAAAACCAGCACCAAAGAGGGAGCTGTGACAATCCGGTCCAAAAGGACTCCTCTACCTAGTATGCTTTATTATTGATGTTGAAGCCGGAAAATCAATATTTCAGCTGATTGATTATCTTTAATTTTCTTCTCCTTACATTTTCCTCTAGATCCCAAAAAATGTAAACAAAAATTGTTTTCTATTTTATTTTAATGGTAACTGCTTTTCCCTGTAGCAGTTATATGTGCTACTCTATTTTCCCTATTATACATGTTCTAAGGCTTGCCTGCTGGTGATTGGTTGATGCCAGGGCATAGAAAAAGCATGGCGTGTAGGGGAGCTACATGTGGTTTAGAATCACTGAAGGGTGATGTGTGACCTGGGAATCAACAAAGTAAGGCTAGAGATTATGGCAGGAGGGATTTCTGCCTCGCCTCCCTCTGCTCTGGGGGAGGAAGTGAAGCTACCTCAGTATTTTTAGTGGGAAGGAGATATTATCAGGCTTGGTCTATCACCATCACTCCAGTGGTAATAGTTTGGAGTGAAGGGAGATACACTAGAAGCTGGGATGTTTGTCAGAAGGTTGTTGCAGTCATCCGTCCAGGTTAGAGATAGATGTAAGGATCTCAACTAGAGCAGTGGTAGTAAAGATTGAATGGAGAATATTAAGAAGATGAAATGAGCATGTCCTGGTGATTGACTGGGCACAGGGATGAGTAATGGATGATGTCCAGGGTTCCAACTGGGTGACTGCATGGATGGCATGACACAAACTGGAATAGAAAATAGTGGAAAGAGGATGTGTTTAGGATCGGACAGACATCCTGAACATGAGAAGCCTATGGAACAGGCACAGAGACCTGCATAGTAGGCTGTTGAGTATTCAAGGCCAAAGCTGGATAGTGATTGCAAACGTGAGGAGCAGAAGATGCCTGCATGAGACAAAGAACTACTGAGTTAAGATACCCCATACAGCGCTAAGGTTCATTCCGTTTGCATTGTCCCCCTGTGTGATATGTATGTTTAGCAAAGAGAATTGGCACGACCCAATACCCAAGAGACTGGATCAGGCAATTCCAAAGTTATTACAAGAAACTTATATTCGAGTTACTAACGAGATGAAATTACTATGTTGTACTACTAGAAGCTGCAGAGAGCAGCACTGGCTTTGGGGTGATGTGCTTCTGTACGACTGGATGGGTGCATGTACTCCATTTGTTGTATACATCAGTGAGCCTCATCGTAGAATTAGAACTTTAAAAACCGATAGGCTGCTGTTAGTTGCCTCTAAGACAAACCTGCTAAAGAAACACAGGCCACTGCTGTTTGAACTCTGGATGTAGAAAAAGAAAAACTCAAGAGTTTTTTTCCTCTTCTCCTTATCCTTTAAAATTAAAAATACTTCCCCTTTCTCTTTTTTAAGTAACTATGTAATAACTTTTGGGTAGCAACATAAAAATTACAGGGGAGGCCAGAATGGGGAAATTCTTAATTAAACTGGGGGTTTTGTTTGTTTCTTCATTATTAAAAAAAGTTGGGCCAAAATCCCGATTTCCCTCTACTCTCTTTTTATATATACTTATGCATTTGGCAGAGTTCATGACAAAACCTCTTCCCAGCTGAGGACGGGCCAAAAACCTTTTCTGAAGCTCCTACTAATTTGGATTAAACTAACTGGTCGAAAGCTTCACACAAATTCTGCCAGGAAATGTCATAAGATCCCTTGACATTTAATTCTACAAACAATCTTATCTTTTGGAGCAAAATAGAGAATAAAAATTTGTTTTTTGATTTATGCCTTTGTTAGCTTGTTTTCTTTCTTAGTTTTGGAAAAACAGATCAAGAACCTGAAAACAACAGAACTTTGTTTTTACCTCCAGTCTGGCTTCTAAACCCGAAGAGAGGAACTTGCATGATGCTAAGTGGGTTCCTGAGGAGAGAAGGGCAAGATGAGTGCTGTGTAACGAGCGAGGCTGCTTGGAGAAGACATGACCCGTTTCCACGAGCTGGGAGTCGTCCAGGAGACTCAGTCCTGCAGCAGGTGATGTCACCTAGTGCACCAGAACCAAGGGTTAGACCTCAAAGCCCATCAAGTTGATCTCTGTATACTTTGTTGCCATTCTTAGCAATGAAAAAGACACAGCCCCTGTCCTCAATGAGCTTATAGTTGGTCGGGCTACAAGTGGTAGTAAACAAGGAGGTAAGTAGTCAATTCAAATAGTCGCCAGTCTTACCAGAGCGTTAGTCCATGGTGAATATAAGAGGAACATTTAACCACTTCGAATAGTGTAGGGTGTATTAACCATGCGTTTCTGATTTTTTTTTTTTTTTTTTTTTTTTTTTTTTGGCGGTACGTGGGCCTCTCACTGTTGTGGCCTCTCCCGTTGCGGAGCACAGGCTCCGGGCGCGCAGGCTCAGCGGCCATGGCTCACGGGCCCAGCCACTCTGCGGCATGTGGGATCTTCCCAGACCGGGGCACGAACCCGTGTCCCCTGCATCGGCAGGCAGACTCTCAACCACTGCGCCACCAGGGAAGCCCATGTTTCTGATATTTTGACAATTGGGACCTTGCTGATCTTGGAGAGACTGCTCCTTCCAGGGCAGGCAATTCCTAGAGGTGGTAAAGGACTCGCCTGCTAGTGTGTCTCTCATATGCAGACTAAGCAGCTCAGAGCCCATATACCCCTACATCCTCTCTCAGCCCCTTACACTCTGGGCCACTATTCCCATGTCATAATCACTCCAGGGCCACATACAGACAACTAGGGACAGACCCTACACCCCAGAGCCCACTGAAACTATTCAAACTAGCCAATTCCAAGCCTGCTTACCCTACTTCACAGTTTGTTCCTGTGGGAACCCCAGTAAAGGCTCTTGCCCACATTTTCCCCTCACTCCCCTCTGCCTTCTGACCAACGTGTGTGCCCCTGCATGGCAAGACATGCTGTCTTTGGGGAACTTTGAGGGACAAACTATCTTTTCAATGGCAATCATATTCTAATCTGTTGGTCTCAGCTTACTTGAATAATCGTAAAATCTACATTTTAAAATATAAGGGGTGGGAGAGAATGACATCTAAGTAGACTCCTGAAGAAGAAGCAGTGCAAGTTGCCAGCTGACGTCAGGTTGTGTGAGGGCGAGAGGGGGATTCCAGGCAGAGGGAAAAGCACATTTGGATAACAATTCAAGTAGTTCAGATACTTGGAGCTAAACTAAAAGTGTTGGGTGAAGAGAAGAAATGAAGCTGGAGAGGAAATGAGGGCCAGATCATAAATATAAAGGACTTACATGCCTTTCTACAGAGTCTGGGCTTGAACAAGAAGTTCCCTCCCTATGATGATCGTTCCCTTTATGCTGTTGTCAAGGCTCTTTAGGAAGTTGTAGCTTCTTGCAAAATGGTACCCTGTGGCTGAGACGCTTGACAAAGGTCCTATGGTGGTGGAATTTGTGGCTTTGCCACTGCTCTAGGGTCTGTTCCTTTCTTGGTTCTGGGTCTCAGTTAATGACCGCTCAGTGGGGCAAGCCACATACTTAAGGCGGCCTGAAGCAAAGCATTACTACCTGGGAGCCTCAGTTTCTTCATCATAGGCTCCCAGTTACACTGTGTGAAAGATTTCCCACCTAAATGCAGCAAAAACCTCCCTGACCCTGACTGACAGACACTTGCTTCAGAGCCAAGAAACAGTCTTGAGTTGGCCTCCTGCATTGAGGGAGATGCTTTTTATTGGTTTCACTCTTCACACAGTGCTGACGGTGTAAGCCTGCAGAAGAGCAAGCTGACAAAAATAAAGACTCTTGCGTTGCCGGCTCTTGTTTGTCCTTATTTCCAAGGACAAACACAAACCCTGTCTCCGGGAGCTGCTTCTTCAAGGCAAGAGAAATGAGCTGTTGAAGTGTCATGATTTTGAAATCCTAGCAATAGACATAAAGGATATTTTATTGATCAACCTCAAGGAGTCTCTCATAAATAAAAAACAGTTTGTGATTCAAACACTGTTGCTTGTTTCAGAGCTTTGCCTTGGGGTCCATTGTTCTGATGTCTAAGACCTGGAGTGTTCCCTGAAGGAAAATGGCTCAGAACCCCGAGCACTTGTCTTTCCCATCTCCTTGAAGTAGCCTACCCAGAGCATACAGTCTTTTTTTTTTTTTTTTGAGTCTCCAAATTCTGATGACCCTTTAAAAACCCGTCAATAATGAGGATGAGAGGGAGGGCATTTGTTTGTCATCCTTCCTTCCTCTCCAGTCCCCTCCCTCTATCATTCCCTTCTCCTTCAACATTTACTGAATGCCTGATATATACCAACCACCTTGGACAAAAAGATGATAAAAAGCCTGTTTCTTGGGCTGAGAAGCTATATACGTAGTCTGGTTAAGCTAATTTTTGTTACACTATTAAAAATCATATTCTGAGTTCCAAACTCTGGTACTTAAAAAAAAAAAGCAAAAATATCAGACACAAAGCTAGACTGTGCCACTTTCAATATAATACTGTTCTCATGCTGAGGGACTAGTGAGGTTAGGAATGGTGGGGAGATAGGCTGGGAGATATAGTCAGTCTTAAAAGAATTGAAAAAATTTCTCCTTCAGTGTATATTTATTTTGGGGGGCTGCACCGTGGGGCATATGGGACCTTAGTTCCCCGACCAAGGATCGAACCCATGCCCCCTGCATTGTGAGCATGGAGTCTTAACCACTGGACTGCCAGGGAAGTCCCTTAGTGTATATTTCTTTTCATCCCTTAACCATTTTCTTTAAATGTTCATGTTTCCTCCTATAAAGCTCTACAGTTATCTTTTTCATGCTTCCTCTGTGTTCTATAAAGTTCCACAGTCCTTTAAACATTTTTGTTAAATTTGGTGAATAGGCAATAAGTTTACATGGTTTAAAATTCAAAACAGCTTAAAAGGATATACCCAGTGAAAAGTTTCCCTCTCCCCTCTTTCCCTCCCAGTGGGTGCCTCAGCCACCCAGCTCCCTGCCCTGGAGACAACCACTGTCACAGATGGCTTAGCTCAATGTCAAACAACATTGGATAGTCCAAATGTGAAGCCATCATTGCAACACACATGTGGAACATGGCAAGAACAAAGTGTGACCGACCCTTTCTAGTTGGGCCCCAACAAGCGTCTTCCTGGCCGGTGTCGTTTGAGCTAATAGAAAGAGACCGAGTTCGGTTCAGAAGCAAAGGACAGTTTTATTCTTTGATCAGAGGCTGGAGAGGTGAGAGCTCGCGCTCTGGAGTCCACGCCCTCCCTGACAGGCCATGATCAGGGCTGCTTTACAGGGTTCTCCTGGGCGGGAGAGGGGGTGGAGCAGAGCTCTCACGGGTCGGGCACTGGCGCAGGCGCGCCGCTATGCTGCTGGGGCTCCACGTCGCGGGGCGGGGCCGGGAACGGGGTGGGGTGGGCGGGGCGGGCAGCGTCTCTGCACACGCCCGCCGCCATCTTGAATTGCGGTGTCGAGCGCAGCGCTTCTGCCTCAGGTCCACGAACGAGGTGTCAGCGCAGCGTTTTGTCACCGGGAACTCTGGTCTGAAGGGCCGGGGCAAGGCCTCTGCACGCGGCACCCTGTGAGCAAGTGAAACTAGACCAAGCACAAAGGAAAAGGAAAAACAAAAGGTTAGACTTTATTACCTGGATTCTATTTTTATTTCCCAGGAATTGTTGATGGGCTTTGCCGGTAACAAAAGAACCAGAAGTGAGAGGGTCCCTCCCAGCACCATCAGGACAGCTCTGACTTCATCTGTGTCTACTTCTCATTGTTAACCTAAAAATAATAATAATGTTTCCTTAGCTATCTCCCTTGAAATGAGAGTCTATTGAGATGATGTGTATAAATGCATTTTAAAAGATTGTTCTGTAAGGGAAGAGAAAACCCAGAGCCTAAAGCTAAACCCATCAGGCATATTTGTCATGGGAAGGAGTCAAATCCTCCAGGCTATCGTCCAAGAAAGTCTTTCACTTGATTTCAAAACTTCCAATGAAGAGACGTGGAGGGGCCGTTGAGCTCAGTAGGGAAAGGTAAAGGATGGATTTATTTCCTGTCAATTTTCAGATTCTTTCTTGAGGCCTCCCATGACCTAGTGGAGGCAGTGCCCTTTCTTAGGTGCATAACTAAGCAAAGAATGCGACTCCTTTTGTAGCTACCTGATCGGCCACCTTTGGGATCAGCTGAGGCTTATTTCCTGGGCTGCTTGATTCCTTTCTGGTCCGTGGAGTGGTTTCCAATCGAGAAAAGATCTGGTCAAGGTTACTTTGAAAAACATGTGGGTTTGGGAGAAAAGATAGATTGCTGGAGGACTGTTTCTTCAGGGTGGAGGTCACCATCCTCCCTGAGGCAAAGCGTGCCCTTTACTTGGGAGGAAGTTGTACTTCTGGAAGGAATGCAGACTCGGTGTGCCGTTGAATATGCATGTGTGAAGGGGACTTGGCCTGAGAGCCCGGGCTGGAGCCCTTGTTCTTCCACAGAAGATAAGAAGCAGGGACGGAGATAAGGCGGGCTTTGATGTGTGTGTGCCTGCACCTGGCCCCAGAAAGGCTGTGTCTAGTGCAGATAGCAGCTCGGGTAGGCAGCCCACTGAGTCTTGTGTAGTGACAAATAGCCCTGCAGTTATGTGGACGAGACCGGTGTCCTCTGGTCAGTGAATTCTGGTGCCATTTTATCAAAGGATCCCTCATCTTATGCCCTTCATAGACTTTTTTTTTAAGAGAATTATGAATATGTACATACTCAATAAATGATAAACTTGTTTTGAGCATTAATTTTCCTTTACAAAGCAGCCTAAGCAAAGCCCCTGGATGCGTGGGAGACTGTCCAAGGTTGCAAGACTTTACTGCCCCCTATCTCCCTCTTTACTCTTCTCCGTCCCTCTGTGGCAGGAAATAAAGTTTATTCCACAGGTAACTGTCTGATGGTGTCTGTGGTTTATGTCTTGACTTTCAGATGCTGGGAATTAAGTCTTATGTGTTAAGTTTTCTTTGAAGTTATTTATCTTCCATATATTAGGGAAAAATCAGATACTTTTCAAGGAGAGTCTTTTGGTGAATCATATTGGGATATCTGGGTGGACATACTGTTTCTATTCCTTGCTCTGTTAGGGGATCTCTGGAGAAGTTTAGAGTCCCCAGTGATTGGAAGGGATTGGTGGCTTTTTGGTCAGTGTTGAATATAAATCAGAGGTCTGAACACTGTAATTCTAGGAGAAATCATGGTGACCAGTGAACAAAACAAGCTTGGTTAAAGTTGCTTTAAATGCACAGACACCAGGAGTTTTGTAATGGGTTTGGTGATAATTAAAATAGTTAAAATGCTTCTGTGCAGGGAGCAATTAGTCTTCAGGAAAAACACAGAAAACGTGTCATTTACACCACTGTCTTCAGGCAATCAAACCCGCCATCTGTATGTGAGATGGTTTTAGCTTTTTCACTGCAATGGAACTCAAGGCACATAGGTCAAGCCCTAATGGCCTAAGAGATTACCTCCTTATGGCCCTGGTTGTCTTCAAAGTCTTTCTACTAGAACATCTTTGCTAAAGGGCAGGTGAGGATTGAGAGGCTTAGCTGGGCAGCTCCATCTCCCCAGTAGTATTTCAAAAGGATATGGCCAATGCAGATGATGGAGCTGGCTGGATTTTTGTTATTGTGCCTCAGATGGGTCTAGGAGCCTACCTTGGGTATTGAGGTTATTCCCTTCTATGCCTCTGGATGCATTGAGTCCTTGCACCTCTGCTGTCTGTCAGCACCACTCTGTCTCCCTGTTGATAGCCAAAGATGTGGCAGGTAACAGCTGTACTATAAACAGGGTTAGCTACTAGATTTCTAAGTTTCTCTTCACTTTTAAGATTCTGGGCCCAGAAAGATCCCAGAGGTGGTACAAGCCAAACATACATCACACAATTCAGGGTGTTCCTCCCTATTCTTTCAATGTATTTTGGACCAGGGATTGTGTGGCTAAAATGAGTGTCTATGACAGCTCTTATAAACAGACCAAAAACATGTGTAGTAGGAGAAACAGTTAGTGGATAGAAGGTAGAGGCTGAGCATGAGGAAATTCAGTGAGCTGCAATGCTAATGATAATAATTACCCGAATATACCAAATATTTAATAGGCTGACATTGTAATAAGTGCTTTTTATGGAATATTTCATCTTCATGGCCATTCTATGCCATTTTACAGATGAGGAAACTGAAATTCATGGAGACTAAATGAAGTAAGTGGTTTAATGGTGAATAATGTTAGATTTGAACCTGCATTTGACTGATGACGTCTGTACTTTTGACCATTACGGTCTACCAATAGCTAATAACTCTTTTCTCCTATGGACTGTAGGTTTCTCCAGGATAAGGCCTCTGGCCCATTTATTTTGGTGTTCTCAATACCTAATCATATTGTCTGGTTGTATGGAATTAAATCCTGTTCTCAAGAAACTTTTCTCCATCGACATAGAACTGCACATTGTCATGTCCAAAGACAGCTCTGAGAATATATTCAGAAAATTTATCTGGAGGAAAGGAAGGAAAAAAATCATGGTCAGTGGAAATGTGGGTGAGAACTGTTTCTGCTGGCCATGATGTTTTCACGAGCCCTCTGCTCACCAGCATTCTAGTGAAAATGAATGGACAAGGACCATCAAGACTCAGAGAAAAATTATATAAACCCTATGGATTTACTTCAAATGCATTGTCACTTTTTACTTTTGTGAGCAGGTCGTTTTTTTCTTCCTTTCTTCATGCTGTAGACCCAACCTAGACCTGGTTGCAAGATTTTTATCATATTTCTTAAATTCAAAACCTTAGGTCAAGAAGTCAAATTTTAAAATTGAGGAATTGTTTTCCCCTTAGGGTTAGCTACTCTATTACCTACAAGCTCTAAAAATAATGCTTTGCCTCAGAACCTGACATCGGCTATCTCGGTTTTACTTATATCTTATCACTGGCTCTCCAGCTCAAGCTGTCCACTGAGGGAAGTGAAATGCCAGAGGGGGTGTGTGTGGTGCCCTCACTCTCCTTCAGGCAAGTAAGGCCAAGTGTGCTACAAGAACACTGTTGACTCTGTCTCTACAGAGAGAATAGACCATTCACTCCATGTTCTGTCACTCAGTGCATCTGTGACAAGGTGCAGATAAAAGCACCTCACAACATCCGGAGGGTCTGGGTTGGCCCTGCTCACAGGATGTGGCCAGTCACTGCCAGAGGTGAGGACAAGGCCTGGGCTCTGTCCAGCAGGCACACAATAGATTTGTTTCAAAGTTTCCCTTTTTTGATCAAGAAATGAATCCCCCAACTCTGATGACAGACAATGCCCCATTTTAAGGGCTGATGTAAGTCAGTATATTAGATTTCTGAGTTGAGCAGCATTTTGAGAATGCAACATAAACCACTGTGGTCTGCTTTTAGATCAGAGGACAAATGGATTGTAGTTTCTGTGCTCAGGGAAAGGGAATCACTTGGTGTCTTAGTCTGTTTGGGCTCCTATAACAGGATAACAGACTGGGTAGCTTATAAACAACAGAAATTTATTTCTCACAGTTCTGGAGGCTGAGAAGTTCAAGATCAAAGTGCCAGCAGATTCGGTGTCTGGTGAGAGCTCACTTCCTGTTCATAGATTGTTATATTCTCGCTGTGTCCTCACACGGCAGAAGGGGCAAGGGAGCTCTCTAGGGTCTCTTTCATAAGGGCACTAATCTCATTCGTGAGGCTCCATCCTCATGACCTAAGCACCTCCCAAAAGTCCCACCTCCTAGTACCCTCGCATTGGGGATTAGGATTTCAAAGAATGAATTTGGGAGGAACACAAACATTCAGTCCATTGCACTTATATAAATGAAATCCATAAGACTCCCATTCGTGAGTAGTTTCAATCTTCTTCCTCACCATATCTTTCTAAAAGTTGCCAAAAGTTAAGTAGCCTCTTGTTACTTGGAAGTGCTGGTGAGTAGTGCAGGGGCTGAATGAAGGACCCCATGATGTGAGAGGAGAATCACAGCCACGGCCATGGGGGAGCCGCAAGGTAGGGGGAGGCTCAGCCCTCTGGTACTTTGCTGTTATCACCCCAGCACTTGTTAGAAATGCCTGATCACAGGCCCCATGCCAGACCTGCCAAATCAGAATCTGCATCTTAACAAAATCCCCAAGTGATTTATATGGACATTAAAATTTGATAAGCACTGCTTCAAACTCAAAACAAGTTTCCATTAATACCACATATGTAACAACTATTATCTAATAGCAGAGAAGAAAGATGACAAAAGTCATTAACATAGTTCTTAAACTTTTGTTATCAAGGTTAATTATTTGTTTATTTAAACTAAAATGGCCTACTCTCTCCAAAACCATTTATTATACATCAGTAAATCACAGGCTTCTTTTTTTTCCCCTCCATGCCTCACAATCCTCAGAATGAACCAAGGATCAGTCAGTTCTTTCAGTTGCTGATGCCTGTAACCAGTTCAGTCTGATACTTGAATTTGTTGGTGTCCTTCTTTGCCACCAATAGCCAGTGTGTAGTCATTACACTGTTAGAAGATAATGGCTGTTGTGAACAGCTGTTGGTCTTGCCTGCCCAGAGGCCCATTTCCCTTTTATTTCATAATAACGTCTTCCTCATCAGAGGCCTCCAGATTGGTGGGGCTGTCAATGAAGGTCCTCTCCCCTCCAGTGACCAAATGAGTTGGTGTGTGACCACAGCAGGGCCAATCAGGCACTCTCTGATTGTGAGACTGAAGCTCATTTATTCTATCATAAGAGCTGAGAGGACCATTGCTGCCTAGATCCCGGAGTTTCTGGATTACCATCCTGTCTGAGGCTTGGCTGTTCAACTTTTTCTTCTGTTGCTATTCCATGTTCTTACAATATAGTCCATTTTTATTTGCCTAAGATAGCCACAGTTCCTTTCTGTTGATGCAAACCAAAGAACTCTGGCTGAGCAGAGGCATCTAAATATGTTTCATGTTGTGGAAAACCAATTTTGTTTTTAATGAGGAGGGATGGCACTTATGAATCACCACAACTTTCCACTTTGTTTCATTGACTGGGTTGTGTTCCATAGCCAGGTGTAAAAGATTTTAAGGTTGTTTAAATGTTATGTATAACTTTTATCCTGTACCTTGTTGTAGTTTTATATATATATATGTCTTTGCAAAGGCTAATGTTGATCAATAATCACCAGTATACAGGTAGGTGATACTTCCGTGGCAACTTCAACCTTAACCTCAGTGTGTTTTTTAGTTTTTAAACTCATGACTTCGGTTTTCATATGCTCTTAGTACATCCTAAATGAGTTCAAAATTAACCCCAGGGAAAGAAAGAACACATGTATAGCTTATCAATCTATTGTACAGAAAACAATACTGTTAGTATAGGCCAATCCACTTAACGACCCTCAAAGGATGTTACTTAGTGGACAGATTTTGGTTTTATCTATTCATAGGGCTGCATAAAAACTCACACACTTTTCCCACAGATGTATTTCTCAATTGTATTAGTGAACACAAAGGACTGAAGGTGATACAAATTAATCAAATGAATAAATGATACTGCCTTATAAACCATCAATTGAATCAAGCCCAGAGGATAGCTAACATGTAGTTACTTATTTTTTAAATGCCTTTGGAAGAAAATAGAAATGGATCCTGGTGAAACATTGGTTGTTTTAATGTCCTAAATAAATAATCAATAGTCTTCAGCCATTTAAAAAATATTGTAGATTAATATTTATTGGACATGTGTTGTCCATGATAGATAAATGAAAAAAGGGTATGTACCATGCGATTGCATTTTATCATCTGTTATTTGTAATGATATTACATATACACAGAAATATTGCAGTGTCTTACAGTGGTTATCTCTGCATAGTTTTATTTTATCTTATTGATTTGTTTTATTTCCTTCCAATTATGTGTTTTTTCTGATTTTTCTATAAAAACATGTTTTGCTTTTATAACATGAAAACAAGAAAAGGTTATTTTTAGTTAAAAATAAATTAGAGACTCAGTGAACTTGGTGTGTAAATTAATATGGGGAGATATGTCAAGGATTAGATATCTAGCCTAAACCTTATTATACACATAGAAATTATATACAAAAATACTAAATTTTCCTGAGAATGTGGAAAGTCTTATTAGCTTTTATTTTTAATTAGCCAGATTCAGTGGAACTTAAATTAAGAAAATATTTCTGCAACAGTTCTGATTTTGTAAAAACATCCTGCAATTGGGGATTAAAAAAAAAGAATAAATTAAACTTGTGTTAGAACAGACGTTTCTGTTTTCTAGACCAGAGCTTCTCAAATCCTAATGTGAATCCCCTAAGGATCTTGTGAAAATGCAGATGGTCTGTGGTGAGGCCTGAGATTCTGTATTTCCATCCTGCTTCCAGGTGGAGCCCGATGCTGCTGGTCTTTGGCCACACTTTGAGTGGCAAGGGTCTCTAGACCGAAGTTGTCATTCTTAATGACATTGGAAATCATTCCAAGCCAAGGAAAAATAAACAATCACTGAGCAAAAGCTTTTAGAGTCCAGGCCAGAAAGCTGGGAGGATTTGAGCCTTCTGGGTCTGGGACTTGAAGGTTTCATCAGAGTGGAACTGAGGTCAGAGTTCTAGGAGTAGGAGTGAGGGATGAGATGGTGGATCAGAACATGTGGAGGTGGGTTGAGGGGGGACCGTGCAAGGAGGGAGACCATCCTGCTGATGTTGTCGAACCCTAGTTTGTGTGCCCGATGCACAGTAAGGCCTAACAAACCAAAACATCGGGGTTTGGAGCAGATAAATTTTTATTTCAGGGCCAAGGAAGGAGAATGGTGATTCGTGCTCAAAAGGCCTGAACTCCCCACTGATTCTGAGGGAAGAGTTTTTATAGGCAAAATTTGGGAAGAGGAAGGCAGTGTGTGTGACCTTCCTCTGATTGGATGGTAATGAGGTAACAGGGTGGTGTTGCAGGAATCAGACTTCTGGCTCCAATCAGACTTCTGGGTCCATGTACTTATGCTCAGCTTGAAGTTATCATCCTCCACCTGGATAGGAGCCTTATTTCCTGTAGAAGAAGTCAGAAATACCACTCCCCTAATTAGTAATTGTTTGAATCTGCCCTTTAGAACTCAGGGAGGGTCTAGGAGGCTGAAGCCTTTTCCCTACTAACAAGAAATGGGGGACATGGAAAGGCTTTTGTTCCCAGGAGAGCCCCACAGGGTCCTGCTTGGTTTAACTGACATGGCTGTTCCTACAATATTATTTGATATAACATTCCTGAAGATGCCACTGAGGGTCTCCTTCACCCAGTGGATTAGAAAGAGCTAGACGTTGGCAACATTTGGAGAGGATACTTTGGGAGAAGTGGCAGCTTGTAAGCATGGGAGGAGGGGAGGGAGGAGGTGATGGTGAGGGCTGACGTTGGTGCTGACTCCTGAGCAAAGGTGGGCCTGCAGTGGAGGGACGGAGGGACCAGGCAACAATTTGGGACCCTTGACCTGTGGGGTATCTGAGGACAGCCCAAGGCATCTCTGAAAGTCTGCCTATGTGCCAACTGACACCCTGTATTAAACCAGAGCTCTGTGGTCCACTTTTAAGAACATGGGAACAGTTCCAGAAGGATTAGTATCTTCTCTTCTCAAAATGGGAATTAGAGTACATTAACTACACTGCTGCCAGAGTCACCCAGAGCCCTGGGCTCCTGGATTGAGGTTGTGTAGGGGAAATAGAGGCAAGAGCTATTAGACTGCATTTCCCAATCAACTTGCCTCCTGAAGCTGAAAGGCAGTGTTATAAGAAAAAATTAATTTGCCTCCAATATACAAAGAAAGTCACAGTTAAAGATTGGAGACAGTCTTTTAAAACTTTCTGTTTAATAAACTGTGACAATTTCTGACAAGATAATAATGGTCAATAAACCATAAGGAGCAAATTCTATTTTGAGAGCAAACACCAGGTCAAAAACATGGTTTCTGCAGGCCAAAAAATCATGTACCGTTAGGAGGCCCAGTGGTTTTCATTTGTTTGTTTGTTTCAAAGCCTTGTTTTATGTTTGCTTACTACCTTTGATGCAGAGCAGGGATAGTTACAAAGGATAGTTAACTTGATACTAGAACAGAACTTGGCATTTACTTTGGAGGTGAAGACTGATCCCCTGGGCGGGGGTGGCGCCCCTGCTTTGAGTCTAGGAGCATCTAGATTCCACTGAGATCCTCATCTGTGGATAAGTACAGAGTCACCACTTACACTCACTAGGGGACAGAGTTGACAGAAGGAGAAAGTGAAAGGGTAGAAACTAGTTCCCAAAGCTAGAAACCACTGACCATAGTTCACTCACAAAAAGATGTGAACTATTTGCCTATGAAAAGGAGCTCTAAAAACCCAAATAATTGAATCTGAAGCTTTTTTTTTTTTTTTTTTTTACTGTTAAGTAAATAGCTTGACAAGACCACCTACTATAAAGGGAATCTATTAACTGAAGTACTGTAAAGGAGAGATGATACTTGGTCCCGTCATCTGTTTTTTCTGTCATGATGTCCACTGAGCCTGGGCCTGGAGAAGCTACAGGGCTCCTGTAAGATGCAGGCAGGACTGAGCTGAATCCCACCAGCCTGAGTCCTCATGTAGCCCTGCTACCCAGCAATGTAAAGGATGCCCCCTTTTGGTGTTTTATCCACTGACAGTGACCTTCTCTTGGTATATTGGAAGACTCCAAACCAGAAAACAAAATAATCTATCCTTTAATTCTGGACAACCGCTGGCTAAATTGTGATTAAGTAGGCTTGGTTTAATTCCTGATGCCTCTGTTCACTACTGTCAACACCTTACTTAGTCCTCTCTGGGCTTCCGTATTCTTAACTGTGAAATGGGAATAATCATAGTACCTATCTCATAGGGCTGTTTTGAGGATTATAAATTTAACACATGTAAAGTGCTTAGGAGAGTGCCCGCACACAGTAAGTACTCAAAAGATAATACTTTATCATCAAAATTATATTATTATTACTCTTTAGCTATGCAGTCAAGGGCAGATTGTACTGTTTCTCTGAAGCTGTTCCTTATATGTACAATGAGGATAATAGTACCTATTTCATGAGCTTATTGTGGGTAAAAAAGGATGGTTGCTGAGGCAGATGCTCAGACTATGGACAGGTGGAACTCAGATGGTATTGGGCAGAGTTGCCTGCACATGTACATTTACACAGGAGTGGAGACTCCTTAGAGAAATAGACTAGGATTCAGACCTCCTCCCTTGTTGGATGGCTCCAGGGAACAAGATCAAGGCCAGACTGTAAAAGTAGGTGAGCAAGGAAGCCCTCTGGAAGAAACACGGTTTGCAGGCCAGTACCAAGGCTGGCCTCTCCCGGCTGGCCAGGGTGAGCCAGGGGTGCCCTAAGGGCCAGAATTCATCCTCTCCTGCCTTGTAGTGAGTGAATCATAGGCCCATGCTGTTTGGCGTGACTCTCTGTGGACTAAATACACTCCTCAGTCGGAATACTACGTTCTCTTGCCTAGAGATGATGGAAACCCCGGGTGAATTGTCAGACCTACCCT
Source organism: Mesoplodon densirostris (assembly GCF_025265405.1). Classification (NCBI taxonomy): domain Eukaryota; kingdom Metazoa; phylum Chordata; class Mammalia; order Artiodactyla; family Ziphiidae; genus Mesoplodon; species Mesoplodon densirostris. Next base: position 36,717,299 of record NC_082672.1, on the reverse strand, counting down.
GAGGGTGAGACAAAGGGCAAACTACATGGTGCGGTAGAGGTGAGGCTTGAAGTGCCCTCTACCTGAACAGCCAGACATTGGCTCCACTAGCCAAGGTGAAAACAAGGTGCATTGCTTAATGGCTGGAATGTTGGGGGGCCTGAGCAACTCCCTTCAAAACTTTATTTTTTAAATAATTGCTGTTTTGTAAAATATATATAGTAAAATGTGTACAACGTAAGTATATTGTTCAATAAATTATCACAGAGTAAACACACATGACTCATGTAACCATCACTTAAATCAAGAAATAGAATATTGCCCAAACAGGAAGCCATCCATGTGCCACTTTCCCAACACAGTTGCCCTGGTGCCTTTTAAATGGAATCAATATCCTGGCTTTCAGGTAAGCGCTTCATTGCTTACCTTAGAGATTTACCACCTAAGAGTGCATCTGCAAACACCATGGTTTGGTAGCTTGTTTTGCTCAACACTTTTGTAAGATTCATATATATTGTTGCATCTAACCAAAGTTTGTTCATGTTCTTTGCTGTGTGAATATACTATAGTTTACAATATTTATCAGTTCTAGCAATGATGGACATTTCGGTTATTTACAGATTTTGGCATTCCTGAATAATGCTGCTGCCAACATTTTTTTATGTGTCTGCTGGTAAACGCATACATTCATTTGGTCGGGTTTATACCTTGGAGTTGACTTGCTAGGTTATACTGTATGCGTATTTTCAACTTTAACAGATTATGCCAGATTATTTTCCAAAGTGGTTGTACCAATTTACCTTCCCACCAGAAGTGATTAAGAACTTAATTGCCCCACATTCTCACCAATACAATCTTTTTAATTTTAGTCATTTTGGTAAGTGTGTGCTAAATGTGCTGTGTTTAAACAATTTTTTTAATAATAGTTTTATTGAGATAGAATTCATATACCACACAATTCACTCATTTCTTGAATGGACAGTTCAGTGATTTTTAGTATATTCACAGAATTGTGTAACCATTACTTATTGTTTGTAATTTTTATTTTCCTGATTTCTAGTAGATGAGCACATGTTTATAGATCATTTGGATTTCATCTGTGATGTGTCTAAGTCTCTGCCTCATTTTGGGGGATGTGTTGTCCATCTTTTTTTAATTGTTTCATTGGCGTTATTAAAAAATTCTGAGTCTGAACCTTTCTTCAGTTTGTGGCTTTTTACTTGTTTAATAGTACTATCTGATAAACAGCTGTTTTCATTTTTGTTACGTATAAATTCAACAATTTTTTTCTTCATGGTGAGAACTTTATGTGTCCTGTTTTAGAAATACTGTATTTTCCTAAGTCAGGTCATGAAGTTAGTCTCCTATATTATCTTCTAGAAAATCTGTTGTTTTGCCTTTCACATTTAGAGCTCTGATTCACTCAGAAATAATTTTAGTGTATGGTGTGAGTTAAGGAGATCAAATTTTATTTTCTTTCTGTTAAAATATCCAGTTTTCCTAGCACTATTTATTTAAAACATCATCCATTCCCCACTGCTCTGCAGGGCAACATTTGACATAAACCAAGTATCCATTTATGCACAGGTCTGTTTAAGGCTTTTTCTATTCCATAGATAGAATTGTGCATGTTTGGACCAATACCTCACTATGTTAATCACTGTAACTTTAGAATATGATTTGATATTTGATATCTGGACAAGCAAGTCATCTTCTCTTCTTTTTTGTTTTTATTCAAAAGCGCATTTTGACTATTTCTAACTCTTTGCATTTTCCTATAAATTTAAAACTCATCTCATCAAGTCCCACAAAAGCATCTGTTAGAATTTTGACAGAAAGACTTTCTTCATTCCCTCTTTTTTTTCTTTTTTTTTTCCTCCAGTTTTACAAAGTGGATCCCAAAGAATTGTTTCTTCTCACTTTGTGAGTGACCATATTCCAGGCACTACAGCTATGATGGTGGTGACTGTGGTCTGGCATTGGCTTTTGTAGGAACCAACCTCCAGACCAGCTGTTGTGGAGTTATCCAGAATTGAGGGCTGTTGGAGTTCCTGACCTATGGGAAGAGCCAGGACTCATTTAGGAGATGAGTCAGCATATCTGGGGATTCTTGGACACATGAGAAGAGGACCACAGGAAAAGGAGAGAGTCTGCCAGTTTGGGGAGGGAGAACTTGGAGTCACTGTAATTTAAGGTATCAAGGTGTGTGCCTGGAAGCTGGTGAAATCCAGTCATTCTGATTCCTTGATAACTGAATGAGTGAAGGGTCTCTATCAGCACCAAACAATGCCAAGTCACAGAAGATGTTCAGTAAATGAGTTACCTTCCTCCCTTCCCTTGCTTTGCCCCAACTACCTGTAAGGCTGTGCTTGACTGAACACACAGCAGGACTAGGCTACAAATGTTAGGCAGCCATAAACCAATGGCTTGGTAGTTTGTGATCAGATATAGGAAATTCCTTTGAGCAGATGTGTTGTCTGTGATGCCAAAGAGACAGAGTTGTGAGCAACCACTAAAATGCCAAACTTTTACTGACTGTACCTTTAGTGTTTCTGGGAGAATTCTGAAAGCATCCCTAAAGCAATAATCATTTGGGTTTCTCTGGTTTCTACATAGTTTCTTTTTCTTAAAAGAAGCAAACTTCTTAGGAAACAATAAAACTCCAACACTGAGTTGTACCTAAGTGTTCTTGCTGTTTTAGTTGCTTTGGACCTATGTCTGAGCCCTGCAATTGGAGACAGCTGGCAAGCTGCGAAGCTGCATGTTATCCCAGCTCCCCTTTGTTAACAGCTTCATGCTGGGAGCTCTCCATCTGCTGCTGCCAGCAGGGTGTCTCTGTTTCCGGAACCTGTCATCTAGGACCTGCCAGCATTCAAAGGCATCGTCTTCTCTGGTTATTGGAAACTTCTAAGGAACAGTTTTTGTTTTGTTTTTGAAGGCTGTAACTGTGGACATGAGGGAGAGATTGACAATAGTGATACCTTTGGTTTCTGTAGATGAAGGAGGTTTCTTCCTAGTTTCATTGAAACAAAAAAGGATCTGTCATAAATGCCCTGTTAAAGTTGCCTTTGTTTTTGAAGAGTCAAATAGAGGAGTTAAGGTATGGCTACTTCCCAGTGGATCCCTCTGGGAGGGTTTGGGGGCTATTAGAGAGTCCTACAAAAGTAGAACCACATGGATCAAAATAAAAGAAAACACAACAGATGACACAATAAATAGTAGCCATGGGTCCCTTTCCTTTTCTGAATTCTGGATGGAAACTCAGTCAGGAAAGGGGGTCTAATCTCTGGAGACAGTGATGGAGATGTGCTGCCCATCAGAGAATGAAGGAACTTTCACTTCTTTTGCTTTCTCTCTAGGATTTCCATATCAGAATCAAGAGACATGTTGGTTTCCATAGTAGTTTCCCATTTGCCGCTTGTGGTTAGGGTCCAGAGAACTGTGGAAGCTGCAAGGCTTATCCTTGCTGCACAGACACCCTCTTCCCTTGTTTTTTGGCCCAATATCACGTACCTGGTATTCTCACATGTTCTCTTTCTCCAAAATTTGAATAAAAATTGACTTTCAGATCTTACATTCATCCTAAGGGAGAGATGTTTGCAAAACCATATGGATTCGTGAGATCAGAACCAAAAATAAAGGAATGAAGCTCTGAAGGTAGAATTCCAGGAATCAGCCAGTTGATGGGAAAGTTTGTATGGATTTTCTCTCCTTCCTCCCTTTCCCCCTTTCTCTCTTTTCCACTCCTACCTTTTTTCCTATAGGAATCATAGACCCAGTGCTTTTCTTCCCGGAACTTAACATTCTAGTTGGTTACATCATCACGCATAAACCAAATTTGAACAATAATGACAATATAACAGCACCACTTATTCAGCATTTATATAAACAATGTGCTAAGCATCTTATATGTTTTGCTACATTTAATTCTTATAACAGTTCTGTGATGTTGTAGTATTACTTCCCACATTTTTACAGATGAGGAAGCTGAGGCCGAGAGAGGTTGAGCTTACCTAATAACCATACACCTACTAAGTGGAGGATCCAAACTGGTCTGACTTCCAACCACTTTGATAATTCAGCCCTGACTATAGGGCTGAATAGCCCTATAAGCCTCTGACTTATAGGCTACAATAATTTATTCTGTTAAAGAAGGAAATAAAATGCCAGTGAGTGAAGCTTTGTGGAGTTGATGGGACTTGAGTTGGTGAAGAATATATGGAGGAAGTAGGCAAGTGAGTGTCATTTATGGCCTTATTATGCCCTTCATAAAAAATAGTCAGTCTTATTGCCAAACATGAGTGTTTGGAGTGTAGTAGTTTTCCACTTTAAGTAAGAACTGGTTATCATTAATCAATGCGTGCAGCCCTGTTTCCTCTGGGGGGCTTCTTTTGGATGCTGATAAATCTTTCTAATTAGCTGTAAAAATCATGTAAAGTAGACATCATGTTTTTTTTTTTTTTTTTTTTTTTGGTTCTGCTGGGTCTTAATTGCAGCAGGCAGGCTCTGTAGTTGCAGCTTGCCTGCTCCTTAGTTGTGGCACGTGTGCTCCTTAGTTATGGTTGGTGGGCTCCTTAGTTGTGGCATGCAGGCTCCTTAGTTATGGCATGCAAACTCTCAGTTGTGGCATGCATGTGGGATCTAGTTCCCTGAACAGGGATCGAACCCAGGCCCCCTGCGTTGGGAGCTCGGAGTCTTAACCACTGCGCCACCAGGGAAGTCCCGATGTCATGTTTTAATCATACGCCACTTGGGCCATTGGCATTCGTGTGATAGCTTGAATTCTTATTTTCCTTTCCCAAATTGCTTTGAATTTATGACATTTTTAGTAGATCTTCTGTAAGTCCACAGACCTCCGGATTGCAAAAACTATGCATTGTTTTCAGTAACTCAATCACAGAAAAGCAAAGCAAAAAAAAAAAAAAGCAAAAGAAAACATTGACACATTGTCAGTAGTTTATTTTCCTATATGTTGGTGGGCTATTAAAGATCTTTGAAACCTCTGCAGATAATTCAATGCAGGCCTGGTTCTAAGAATAAAAGCTGGCATACTGATCAGTGAAGGAGAATTTTTTTTTCTCAGAAGCTAAAATGAACTCTTCCGAGAGTTGGGGAGAAGAATATGGTATTAGAAGTCACATTACAATTGGCCTTTAGTGTTAAGATGTAATGTCAGATCAGGTTCAGAACATAGTGGCCACAGCTGGAAAAATCAAGTGTCAGCTTAAGTTTTCTCCACATCTTGACATATCATTGGTTCTCAAATTTCAGCATGTATCAGAATCATTTGGAGGGTTTTTCACAGCACAGATTGCTGGGCCCCAGGCCAGAGTTTCTGACTCAATAGGTCTTTGATGGGGCCTGAGATTTGCACTGCTGATGTTCTCAGGTGATGCTGATGCTGCTGGGGCAGGTACAAATTTCAAGGGTCTGATTTACAGTCCCAGCTCCATGCTATCCAGCTGTGTGATCTGAACACTTCTTAATGTCTTGTGTCTTTTTCCTTGAATCACTTGCACCTAGTCTAGTGCAGGTTTAGGAATCACTGTAAAAACCACTGTGATATATCTAATAGCATCTGCTGGGATCCCAGCTGATAAAAGTATTTATTTCATTTTCCTGGGGAGTTCTAAGGATTAACTAATGCTGTTCTTCAGTATAAGGTCATGTAGCAATGTTGAACATAGCGCATGAAGCCTGATAATTACTTTCAGCACTTATATTCTGAAAAGAAAACACTATTATTTCTGAAAGTCATATACTTGTGTTCTTGTCTTTGTGTATGCCACAGCACCTAATAGAATGTGTTAAGTTTAGTAGGTGTTCAATAAATGCTATTAAGTTGAAACATTGGATTTTAAATTTAAACTAGGTGCCAAGAACTCATCTGTTAAATTATGGCCTTTGTGTAGATAGAAATAATCTGAATTTTGTACACTTTATATGTGAATTAGAATTTATACAGAATTGGGAGAAGAAATTATCTGTCTTCCTCAGTCTTTATAGAAGTTGAATGTAATGATTGAGCATTTGGGGCTCAGATCATAGAGGATCCTATCTGAGGGGTATTAGTGTTCCCCTTACCTGGATTTCTAGGAGTAACCTTCTGGCTCTGTGCCTCTTTGGGAGGCTTTTCCCTGTAGCCATTGATGGCTGGATCCTGAACATGGTTGAAAATGCAGATTTGTGTCATAGTAGAAACGCTGTGTGCCCCAGTTGAGTACCACCTCAGAAGGATTTTTGCTCACTCTGAACCCAGGAGAATGAGCACTCTCCCTGAGTCTTCGCTCGTGAGGACTCAACGAGAGATTACTAAAACCACTCTCTTATAAAATATAGTCTGAATCACGGCACCTAGCACACCAAATGCACGTGGATAATTCCATTTTCTATTTTTAAATGTTAGGGCAAGTTCCTTCATTTCTCTAGTTAATAAATGAAGTCCTCTAATGAGACATTATGCACGACCCACTCTTGTTATCCATTCTCAAATGGATACACGAGTTGCAAAGTTACAACATAAACCCACTTTGGAAATAGTTCCTTGCCTCATACTCAATTCATGTGACATGAATATAAAATAATTCCTATTCTACTATCCTATATACAGTTAGTGAGTATCAAAAAGTTGAGTGGTTAGGTAATAAATGGATACTTTTTTATTATGAGTATGTTATTCTTTTTTAGTGTCTTAGAGAGATGTTTTTCTTGGATATAAGTATCAGGAATATCAGTGTTTTTCCTGAACAACTGGTTTCTTTTAAACAATGTGAAATTGTTGCTAACCAAGTTTCCATGCTCACAGTAGCTATTAGACAGTTTGAGTCCTATTTGTGACTAGTCAGTCAGGTAACTTACAGGATATGTGCTTTTGCCTTTGTGTGTGTGTGTGTGTGTGTTTCCTATTCCTTTCTTATGTACTTTATAAAAAAGACTATAATTGTAAAACTGTTCTTGTTTATCTTAGACTAATTGGAAAATATGCAAAAGCAAAAACAACAAACCCAGAATATTTTATAGTCTTTTTGTATGCATGTATACATCTTTCTATTTTAATAAATTGGCACATTAGTATGTAACTGTGTTATAAGCCACTTTTTTCTTTAAACAGCACGTCTCTCATCGCTTACTCTTAATGTATGGTATCCTTCTGTGTTTATATATCTTTTAAACTACCTAAAATCCTTTCAGAACAAGGAAGGGTAAATGTGAATTAATCACACTTAAAAAAACAAACCTGTATCTGGTGACTAGATACAGATTGATAAGGAATGATCGAGATCAAAAGAAAGGTGAAAAATACAATGAAATCCCCTGTAGTTTCCCTAAGCAATGATGTTTGTGATAGAGAAATGAATAAAGTATATATCCTTCATATATAGGCCACCCTTCATATCAAAATATATTACCGACCTATCCACAAGAAAATATGGTCTCTAAGTGGTGTTTTCATGAGGGTGGCAGATCTGTACCACACTTAGGTCTTGACACAGCTGGGACAAAGGTCCACTCCACAGTCGGAGGTCCCACAGTTGGAGATCAGCAGGAAGCTCACTGATCCGCACAGTACTGAGGCCCAGTTTCATTCTTATTAGTTGCATGCTAACCTGTGGAGCCTATCAGCTTAGCCTGTGGATTTCCACCTGCCCTCTGGCTAGCTCTCTTGGGGATTCTAACAGTCCTTGCAGGGGTAACAATGCCATATCTCAGCTTCCTGGGATCAGTTTGTGCACAATGAGTTTTCAAACCAAGGATTCATGGAACATGCTGTAAATTGTCCTTCCAAGAGATAAGGCACAACTTACTTGTGCCTTAAAATTATCTTTTGTAAAGATGCGCATGGTTGCAAATGGATTCCTGAATATTCCAAGGCTGATTACATTAGTAAGTAAAACCAGCCAATCCTTCTTCCTCTCTCTACTTCTGTGCCTGTGCTCTTTGCCTCAGTGCCCTAAATTTGCATTTTTACCAGGCTAGTCCCGAGGACAAGCTGAGGTATCTCTTCTGCCAGAAGGTCTTGTCTACGTTTCTGCTGCATGTACTTCTGTGTATGTAGCTTACACAGCACTTAGCACTTATTACACCATAATTGCTCATAATCCTGTGCCCCACTGGCACAGACTTCTTTACTTATTATAGGAGCACACTATTTGTTGAATGAATAAATGATATGTAGGTTTTTCTCATCAAAATGGACTTCTTGGGGTGAGGATAAGTATATATAAGGTAAAATAGTTTGAATAGTAGCTATAGCTAAAAGAAGTTATCAGAAGGGCCATTGCAATGGAGAGAAAAGACATTAGGGTCTAGCAGTTATCCCATTTTTTTTTTACTATTAGATCCCTGGAACAATGTCTGTTTTTCTACACTGATTTCTACACTGCATCCAAAATAACAACTTCTTAATTTCTTATTTCAGTGAAACCCAGATAAATAGGAACTTAATTAGGCAGAATCCTTAATTAACTGGATCCTACCTGAACCAGAACTTAAGGAAAAATACAAAGAGCAAGTAATTAAAGAATTATTTTCAAGACGGGCTGCCAGAAAAAGTCTGAAGGTCAGTGCTCATTCAATCCATTTCTTCATTTACTGAAGTAAATACAGATAATCAATTTTCATGGTGATATTACATCATCAAAAATTTCTTGGGCTTCCCTGGTGGCGCAGTGGTTGAGAGTCTGCCTGCCAGTGCAGGAGACACGGGTTCGTGCCCCGGTCCGGGAAGATCCCACATGCCGCGGAGCAGCTGGGCCCGTGAGCCATGGCCGCCGAGCCTGCGCGTCCGGAGCCTGTGCTCCACAGTGGGAGAGGCCACAACAGTGAGAGGCCCGCGTAACGCAAAAAAAAAAAAAAAAAAAAAATTCTTAATTTTTGAAAAATAATAGCTGATAAGAGGAATAATACATTTTAGAAAGGTTCTCAATAAAAACACAAAAAATCATTTAAATGTAAAAGAACATCATATTTTGGGAATCAAGTTCCCTGAATTAAGTCCTAAATGCCAATTAAATGCTCTGTATAAAGAAAACACTGTCAATAAATTAATAATGGAGACATATGCAGGACACCTTAAAACAATTGCTTTTAAATCTTATTAAAGGAAACTTTCAAGTTTCCATTTTCAAGAAGTCAGAGAGTAAATGACTATGTGAGATCCATAAGTAAGGCTTTATTTAAATGGTACCTCTCATCTCTCTACTGCTAAGAAATAGTAATAAGGTAATTAACCCTAGGTGCTGCAACATGCAGATTTCCAAATCTCAGTAACTTAATGTAATAAAGTTTGTTTCTTGCTCACACGGAGGCCAGTTTGTGTCGGGGAGAGCTTCTCCATCTGGTCCCATCCCATCTGGACCACAGAGTCTCCAAGGTCACTCTTGCAAAGATGAAGGAAGATGGAGAAGACACATGAGTCTTAGTTGTCTTGGCCTAGCTTTCATTCATCCCCTTTTTCTGCCTGCATAATATGCTACTAAAGTTGATGAGGTAGGAGTAGGAGGTGGGGAAAAACTGAGGAAAAGGGACATAGGTTGTAGATATTTATTATCTCCTCTGGTAGCAGAACCCACATTTCCTTATGAGAACCAGCTGTCTTCCAATTTTGGTTCATATAGTTCTGACTTGACCTTTCCTTTCCCTCCGGGGCTGAGCATGTGTCCTACACCTGACCAAGCAGAGACAGCATGAGACAGGAGAGCCCTTCTTTCAGGCCTCCCTAGCTTTAGGTGCTTTATGTGCCTCTAATGCCAATAACTGTGTCTATGTAGTGCCATCATTGGATGTGTCTGCTTGAAAATGAAGCCAAACAAAGAAACTATAGAGCAAGAGAAAAGAGACAGGATTTGGATGACACTGATAGAACCCCTGGAACGAGCAGTGCCAATTCATGCCTTGGCTTTACCAGTTATGTAAGCCATGTATTCCCTTAGTTTGAGCTAGGATGAGTTGGGTTTCTGTAACTTGCAACTAAAAGAGAAGAGCTAGTAATTATCACTCTACAAAACTCCAAAATAGCATCCTTATACCCCTTTGTCTTAAAACCCAAATAACTAGCAGTTGCCCAAGAAAGTATTGATAATTGTAACCCATACATTTACATCACAGAATTGTTGCTTTTGTAATATAGATACCATATAAATGAAGAGTGACTAATTGTCCTATATGTGTTTCTTCTAATCCTAGTTCAACTATTAGTTATAATTACTAGTTGGCTGATTACTATCTGAGTCAAAATGGATTTAATTCTGTTAATCATTTCCACTTATGACAAATCAAATATTTAAATCAGCTTTAAGAATATTAAGGGAGGGCCTCCCTGGTGGCGCAGTGGTTAAGAGTCCGCCTGCCGATGCAGGGGATACGGGTTCGTGCCCCGGTCTGGGAGGATCCCATATGCCGCAGAGCGGCTGGGCCCGTGAGCCATGGCCGCTGGGCCTGCGCATCCGGAGCCTGTGCTCCGCAACGGGAGAGGCCACAACAGTGAGAGGCCCACATACCGCAAAAAGAAAAAAAAAAAAAGAACATTAAGGGAGAAACTCCCCTCCATCCCTATCACCTCCACAAAAATCAGACTGTTAGTTCATAGAATGTTTTGCAAATATCTAAAGTAAATCTGAGTAATGTTTTCTCTGGCCATAATACCACAAAGGTATAGATCCCATAGCCAGAACCAAACTTTGCAGACTGTGTCGGGGAATTTGGCCCAGGTGTCTGTCCTATTTAACCCAACACTTCTGCAGAAAAGTCTGAAAGAAGATACGCAGTAACTTTCTGGTGACCCAAACTATTGTAACCTCAGTCTCTAAATCACATGACATTTGCTTACTTTCTTTCCAATAGGCTGATTAATTATTTATCTTTATTTAGTGTTCTCAGTCAGGAGCCAAAAGAAGTTGAAGCAGCTGGGGCCAATTTTTGAATTTAAAACTAACAGAGCAATTTGGCTGTCTGATGTGGAACCCAAGAGTGACTTTCCTTTAACATTGTCATCACCACAGTGTCCAACATACTCTGTTTCAGATGTGCAACATCTGGGCTTTGAAGAGTATGATTAGGAAATCAAACAAGACACGTGGACAACCAAAATGAGATAAGAGGCTCCAACAGATCACTTTCCTTTCTTATATAGTTTCTTTCATCTGATTCTGTTAAAGTTTGCTGGAAACCTCTACCTGAAAAACAGAATTCCTCCTCTTTTACAAGCAAGGCAGCAAATGTAAAGAAAGTTTTATTGTCCAAGATAGTTAAATGAATTGAATAAGAATCCACATGAAAAATCCCCTAAATCCCTCCCCATAGATTTTCCTCAGGTAATAAGTTGAATTAAACCAAAATCCTCTTACTGGCTAGACAGAAAGTGTTACTGGCCCTAGAGGGGTGAGTGGGAGGAATCAGGTTTCCTCTTAGAAGACATTTCTTTTCTTCTCAGATTGGGCTGTTTTTCCTTCAACATATATAAAATAAACATTATTTTCTTCCCTATGTGAGAGTGGAGACTTAACAACTCAGCTGAAAACTTCAAATGACAATACTTGATCTATAGCAACTTCAACTGGGAAAGGCTAATGTTAAACTTTAAGTGGGATTCTCTAGGGGTAGAGAGAGTGTTAATCATTTGACTATTAGCCTGTTCTTCATTACAACTCTGCTTCTTATGTGGTTAACATAATCTCATCATGTCTAAAAAATCCTGAAGTTACATAAACCAAGTCTGGGTTGAATCTAGTCGTCTCAGTTGAGTATTAACATATATATGGACATATGGGATGGAGCACACATCCTTTGAGTATTTGTTGAGGATACCCTTCATGCTCACATGCTACTAAGTGGATGGGGGCAGTGGATCAAGTCCCTACCTTATCGTAATCTAGTTGCTGAGATAATACTAGCACAAATTAAACAATGGCTAGTAGTAAAAGGCAGCATACCACTAAAACTGTGTTATGTGATATAGACTAAAACTCTTTAGGAGCTCAGAAAACAGGCTGTGGTCATGATAAATTGACAGCGAGAGTGGGGGATTGTTTTGGGATTTAAGAAAGGTTTAATCACAGACCGTGCACCTCACCCCCTATGTGTGCCTGAACGATATACACCCTTAATCACAAGGTAGACTGGTTTGGAAATATGGGAAGCCTCATGCTAATGTGTCATCCCCACCAAGGAAACAGCATTTGTATCCTACTTATTGTGGCTTCGTTGTGTACATTGTATGCTTATTGGAGAGAATATTTATGCATAATCTATCCTATTCTTTCTTATTCTTATAAAAGAGATCTTGGAAAGGTAAGATAGTCACTTTCCTGAGGGAAGTATAGGACCCAGTGATGGAGGGCACTTTGGGATTGGGAGAATTGCCTGTGAAATCAAATTTAGGTAAAAAGATATCCCAGCAGCCATATGTAAATTGTTCCCTCATGTAGAAACAATAGTGTGCACCGGATAATTCAATAGAAAACATTAGTCATTTATCATCCTTAATTATCAGTCATCTCTAACTGCATCTGGTTTGCATTTTTTATTAGAAACTTTTTTTTTTTTTGAGTTGGATCCGGGCATTTTTTTTCTTCCGTTCATGATTTCATTTTGTTATTCTTTTAAAAATTCCATCACTAATTCCCATGATGTGAGGAGGGTTCTATTTCATAAGGCACAATAAATCAAGCAGCTCCTCTGTCGTAATGTCGTCCTTACTGTGCATTTGTCATAGGCCCTGGATCGCTGAGTTTACTTAAGGTTAGAGAGTCAAGCTGCTTTGAGGACAAACTCAGCCAGCACTGAGGGGTATGCACGTAGCCCCACCAGAGGAGCCAGAGGTATACAACTTCAGTCAGCTTGAGGGAGAACAGCTGCTTCAGAAAAGACAAGTGGCAAAAACTGACCCGGGGACATCTGGAAGTTTGCATGCTTTTGTCCTGCTACTCTGGACAGTGTATGGTGGCTGAGGTGCACTTTTGTGTGTAGAATTGATGCATAATATTCTTCTCTTATAGAGTAATGGTAATAGCTAATATTTCTCAAAATTTTTCTATATACTCTGCATCATGAAATGTATTACTTTTATACATTATCACATTTAATCCTTACAACTACCATTTGAGGGAGGTAAATATTATTTACATCTTTCAGATGAGCAAACTATGACCCTAAAAAGGTATAGTTGCTTGTTAATTTTTTGACCGGGGAGTTCCTGGACCATAAAGGTAGAATAAATCAGAACCTCAGACCTGCATGAGGTAGCCAAAGAGAGAATCATTTTTACTGTGAAAATCCCAGGACACGATAGGACAGTTCCTTCTTTTTTCTCCCCATGACATGGGGTTTCTTTTTACTGAAGGTGTAGGCAGCAGGGACATAGGAGTGCATTGGACTGCAAAGATCTTTGATGATGGCTAATTGATCATGGTGTCCCTATGAATGAAATAGGAATGAGCAGTATACTAGAGTATTGCTTGATCTATGTAATAGAAAAACTCTAGTTGGGTAGCCAAAAACCTGACTGGGTTGCCACAGTGGAGAGTAAAGGCCACTCACCAAGTTTTCTAACCTAATCCAATTCACAAATTCAGAGTCCCTTGATTGAAGGAAAGGCCAGGCCCCCTTGAGCAAGGACCCTTCATTATTGCTTCTAGTAAATACCATAGACTTCCTGCAAGTCTTTTCCCAAAGGGACCTGCAGCCATTTGATAGAATGAGGGTGCATTGTGGAAAAGGAAAAAGAAATACCTAGGTCTTTCAGGAATTACTAGATACTGGCTCTTAATTATGTTAATTCCTATGACCTAAACTACCCACCATAGCGCACCAGTTAAAATAGGGGTTTTCAGTGGTCAGGAGACAGATGAAGTCTGAGCCCAAGTTTAACTCACTGTGAGCTCAGTTGTTCAACTGACCAATTTTGTGGTTATTTCCCCTGAATGTATAGTTGTAGAAATTGGATTGTATAATTGGCAGCAGTCAGAATCCCTGCTTAGGCTCTCTGACCCATGGAAAAAGGGTCATTACAATAGGAGGAGCAAAGTAGAAGCCCCTGGAATTTCCCACCCCTACAACTATAATAAACCAAAAGCAATATCACATCCCTGGGGGTAATTGTAGAGATTAGTGCCACTATCAAAGACTTGAAAGGTGCAAAGTGCCCATTCTCGTGCCCATTTAACTCACCTGTTTAGCCTATGCAGACGTTGACTGGATCTTGGAGAATGTGAATCATAAATTTAAACAGGTGGTAACTCCAATTGCAGCTGCTGTCCCCAAATGACTAGAACAAATAAACACAGGCCCTGGAGCTTGGAATATAGCTATTGACCTGAGTAATACCTTTTCCTCCAAACTATTTTGCAAGGATCACCAGAGGCAGTTTGCTTTTATCTGGCACAGCCAACAGTGGACCTTCACACTCTTGAGTCTGGGCTATGTCAATTCTGCTCTCTGCTGTAAGATAGTTTGCAGAGAAATAGATTGTCATGACATTGAACAAAACATTACACTGGTGTTCTACATAACATCATGTTGATTGTATCTAAGGAGCAGAAAGTAGAAATCAGATGCCTTCGTAAAAAAAAATGTGTAAACAAGAGAGTGGGACATAAATCCCACAAAAATTCAGAGGCCCAACATTTCAGTGAAGTTTCTGGGGGCTTAATGGTCTAGAGTAAGGTGAAAGATAAGTTGCTGCACCTTGCACCATCCGCCATGAAAAAAAGAGGTACAGGGGGCTTCCCTGGTGGCGCAGTGGTTGAGAGTCCACCTGCCGATGCAGGGGACACGGGTTCGTGTCCTGGTCCAGGAAGATCCCACATGCCGTGGAACGGCTGGGCCCGTGAGCCATGGCCGCTGAGCCTGCGCGTCCGGAGCCTGTGCTCCGCAACGGGAGAGGCCACAACAGTGAGAGGCCTGCGTACTGCAAAGAAAAAAAAAAAAAAGAGGTACAGTGCTTGGTGTGTGGTTTCTAAAAAAAAATTGAGGTCACATGTACTACATTTGAGCATGCTCCTAGCTATGTGCAGAGTTACCCCTTAAGGCTGCCAGTTTTGAATGTGAACCAGAGCAAGAGAAGGCTCTGCAGCAATTCCAGCCTCAGGGCCTGCTGCTCCACCACCTGAGCCTTATGATCCAGGAGATCCAGTGACAGTGTGTACATAACAAATAGGGATGCTGTATGGAGTTCTGGCAAGTAGATCTCTAGGCTTTTGAGGCAGATCTGTGCCTTCCTCTACAAGTAATTATTCTTTTGAAAAAGCTTCTGATTTGCTACTGCACCATGTAAAGACTGAAAGTTCAACCACGGGACACCAAGTGAGTATGTGGCTTGAGCTTCCCATCATGAACTGGATGTTGTCTGACCCACAAAGTTGGGTGTGTACAGCACAGTCTATCATCATGTGAAAATGATATATAAGAAACCAAGCTCGGGCAGGTCTAGAAGGTACTGGTAAGTTACTCTAGCATGCTCTCAAAATTGAGTCCTCATCCTCAATTCACGCCTATGACCTCCAGTGGAGTTCTTTAAAGCCAACTGAACAAAGAAGAAAAATCTTGAGCGTAGTTTACGGACAGTTCTGCATGTTAGGCCAATACCACCGAAGTTGGACAGCTGCCTCATTATAGCCCTACTTAGGGGTGACTCTGACATATAAATATGTCAGCAGGTTTCTGGTTCTCTGAAACCTGGATAATACAATAGATATTATTGTGATATATTATATTGTAATATATTGTCAATATATTATTAGGTATTTTCAATATTAGGAATTGTAATGTAACATCAATTGTATATTATTAATATAAATGTAGTAATGTAATATCAGTTAACCATTTGCTCTGTGTTCTTTTCTTTGAAGACGTGGTTACCACACTGTGGAATCTTGCCCCCAAATTATGATCATATTCATTTTTTATAATTTGTTTTTCATTTTGAAAATAGGTCTTTAGGCATGTCCTGTATTCTCTAAAATTCTTTAACTACTATCAATTTTGATCTACTTTATATCAGGTTTCCCAGTGTTCTAGAAATGAACCGAGACTCTTATTTCATTTTATTTTTAAACATTTTGGAATTTCATATCCTCATATTTAAATTATTCTCTAGGTTTCAATTCAGAGATCACTGTTTTCAATGCATGATGCAGAAGCAGGTGAAAGATTCACTCTCATCCACTGATCTTGTTTTTAACCATGATTTTTGCTGAGCATTCTTTTTGGAAGCCTCAGCTTATTTAGAGAGCTTCACTTATCTGATATGCTTTCAGACCTTGACAAACTGATATCCCATCATCACCTCTCTCTATGAGGCTCTCCGAGGCACATTATTGAGTTTATCAGGGGTAGTTTCTAGCCCTTCCTTGTTCCTGGAGTACTCTTCCTTTTCCCTGATCCCAGTTTACCTGAGTCTGAGCATGAATATGCTCAGAGAGATTTTGCTCTGAGAGGTTTCTATGACCCTTTGCACTAGGGTCATTTGATCCCTTAAGTGAGGTCCTCTGCTGTTTACTTCCATTGTCCTCGGTACCATTTTCCAAATTTTCAGCAGACTTTCCTCACTGGTTAAATGTCTGTCTTTTTCACTAGCCTATACTTTCCACTAGAGCAGGAATCTGACTTGGTTCCTGACACATAGTGTACTGGTTAACATATGCCAGGAAGTGGTTTAGTTAGTTATTAGTTATTCATGCATTAGTGTATTAGTTATTCATGCAATAGGTAGTTACCGATTCTTATTTCATAGGAGACTAGGCCCATTTACCATTTTCCTTCAGTCTCATGCCATTTCAATTTCCTTTATTTTCTAAGCATATCAAACATTAGAAAAAGTTTTGATATGTGAGGTAGCATAACATATGAGGAAGGCTGCTCCTTGTGGCCCTGAATGTGTCTCCATGTCTTCTTTGTACTCATGAAGGCCTGTAGCATCAGTAAGCTACAATAGACCAATCCTTGACACAGTGGATTTCTTCAGTCAGTTGACATCCTGGCTGTGTTCAAGGTGATGCCTGCCTGTTGTCCCTTTTCTGGTCTCAGAGGTTAAACAAATGGTTTCAGAGGTCTATGGTTTTCACAAATGGAGGAAGATGTCCTTAGATTACTCACATGACAAGGGTACATTTTCTAGTCTCTAATTCCTGACTTATTTAAAAGTAATGGATTCAAATTAAGAAATACCCAATACAAATATCATCCAAATAGAATCACAGATGAAATTTTTCCCATTTTATTCATTGAATCATGAGTGAATTACTTAAATTCCCATTATTACTTAAACACATTTGCTTAGCTTAGTTCTGGGCAAAATTTACTTAAGCCACAATGAGTGTAAGAGAGGAAGGTTTAGTTAGTGGTGCCACAGTGGGCAGTTGCTCAAGCTAGAAACCTAGACATCATCCTTGACTGCCTTTTTTCCATTCCCATATCTATCCTCATCGGATCATTCCGTGTATTCTGTCAATTCTATCTTCTACTGCCTCTCAAATTCATCCCTTTTTCTACGTATGAATTTCTACTCTTTTCGTTCGTAGTCTCTTTATTTCTCACTCAGATCACTGCATCTATTTCATTTGTTCTTCTCCTTGTCCTCAGTCTGTTCTCCAAATCACAGCCATATTAAACCAGATCATGCATCTTCCTACTTAAACTTCTTCAGTGATTCTTCATTGTCTATAGAGTTAAGTTCATGCTTTTTTGGTACCACATACTTCTATACTCGGTTCTTGTTCATCTCTTCAGTTTTATCTTGGGTTACTTCTTCCATGCTTTGAGCTTCATGATCTCTTGTGACATTAGGCCATTGTACAGACCGCTTCCTCTGCCTGAGGTGATTTTTCTCTCTTATTTGTGCAGCTAAAATCCTTTGCTTTTACTACAGTTGAGGCACCACTCAGGGATGGGATTATCCTCCCTCTGGGCTTCCCATAGCTCCCTGTGCTTACCTTTGTCATGCCATTATTCACATTGTGTTTGCACTCTCTATTTTTCTATCTCCTCCCCACCCCAAAAAGAATCATAAGTTTTCTGGAGGCAGGAGCTGAGCCTTATTTGTGCCTAACCTGGTGCCTGATGCAGAGAGGGTGTCTCAGTAAACATTTGTTGAATAAATAAATTAATGAATAAAAGGAATAGAGTGTACATCCAAAAATTTCCTATTCTATATTAGTTCACAAACCTAGTTAAGTTAGTAGTTTTCCAATTATAAATCATCACAAGCTCAATGCAGGAACTCGCTTTTGTTCTAACTGAATACACTGTTCTTCAAAGACACAAATGACATTAAATATTTTGTAAATGGACCCACTGAAGTGCAAGAAGGAATAATATATTGGAAAATATTAAGCAGATCATTTCCCAACCACAAATTGCAAATTAAAGGAGGAAAATCCTCAACCAGTATTAAAACCTTTAAAGTAAATACTGCCGGCATTTTAAAGGGAGGACACAACCAAATCCAGTGAGCAACACTGTAGACTGAAGACAAATGGTAAACTAAAGAACATTAGCCAAGAAAATAGGAACAGTTTTTTTGTGTGTGTGTGTGTGTGTTTTTCTTTTTGTGGTACGCGGGTCTCTCACTGTTGTGGCCTCTCCTGTTGCGGAGCACAGGCTCCGGACGCGCAGGCTCAGCGGCCATGGCTCATGGGCCCAGCCGCTCCGCGGCATGTGGGATCTTCCCGGACCAGGACACGAACCCGTGTCCCCTGCATCGGCAGGTGGACTCTCAACCACTGCGCCACCAGGGAAGCCCGAGCCAAGAAAATAAAATGTCAGGAAACCCACCTGGGCAATGAGTGAAAATGAAATAAACTCAAGAGTGTTAAAAATGTCTTGATTTCTACAAGGTTGTTCCATTGTTATTGGTTTTGCTTTTCCCCATGAGCTGATCTCAGAGACTTTTTCTTTGCAGAAAGAGGCCATGGCTGTCATTTTATCATGGTGTGTGTCTGTTCATATCCTACACAGGCACCAAATTATGAAGAAAGGAGAGCCTTGTTGGAGGCCAGGAGCAGGCTGGGTATGCCTTTAAACTAGACAATGATAAATAAGCCCAGCTAGAAAGATGACTTGAAAACTGGATTCTTCCCAATGTACATCCCCCAAAAGAAATGCTGAACTTCTCCTTTTCTCTCTGCTTTTACAATTCTTACCTTTTAAAGATCTGTCTCAGTTTCCCCCAATGTCCTTGAAGTGTTCCCTAGAAATTCAGCCACTTTGGTCATTTCTCCTGACCTTCCTGAGACTCTAGAATCAGACCATTCAATTATTCATATTATTATGTTATAACTATCACTAATTATGTTTTTGTGTGTTAATGTTGTCTTCCCAATCAGATTATTTCCTCTGCCAAGAACAGTGTCACTGACTTTAAAAAAGTATTCCTGACAGTTGTTAGCACAATGTACAGTGTACATAGCAAGCACTCAGTAAACATTGCCATTAAATTGAATTAAATTAAACAAAAGACATTTTATGGCATTATTTTTCCCTTGCAAAACTATTTTTTTTTTATTTTACAAATTTAATCAGTTATACATATACATATGTTCCCATATCCCCTCCCTTTTGCGTCTCCCTCCCACCCTCCCTATCCCACCCCTCCAGGCGGTCAGAAAGAACCGAGCTGATCTCCCTGTGCTATGCGGCTGCTTCCCACTAGCTATCTACCTTACGTTTGGTAGTGTATATATGTCCATGCCGCTCTTTCACTTTGTCACAGCTTACCCTTCCCCCTCCCCATATCCTCAAGTCCATGCTCTAGTAGGTCTGTGTCTTTATTCCTGTCTTACCCCTATGTTCTTGATGACATTTTTTTCTTAAATTCCATATATATGTGTCAGCATACAGTATTTGTCTTTCTCTTTCTGACTTACTTCACTCTGTATGACAGACTCTAGGTCCATCCACCTCATTACAAATAGCTCAATTTCATTTCTTTTTATGGCTGAGTAATATTCCATTGTATATATGTGCCACATCTTCTTTATCCATTCATCCGATGATGGACACTTAGGTTGTTTCCATCTCCGGGCTATTGTAAATAGGGCTGCTATGAACATTTTGGTACATGTCTCTTTTTGAATTATGGTTTTCTCAGGGTATATGCCCAGTAGTGGGATTGCTGGGTCATATGGTAGTTCTATTTGTAGTTTTTTAAGGAACCTCCATACCGTTCTCCATAGTGGCTGTACCAATTCACATTCCCACCAGCAGTGCAAGAGTGTTCCCTTTTTTCCACACCCTCTCCAGCATTTATTGTCTCTAGATTTTTTGATGATGGCCATTCTGACTGGTGTGAGATGATATCTCATTGTAGTTTTGATTTGCATTTCTCTAATGAGTAAAGATGTTGAGCATCCTTTCATGTGTTTGTTGGCTGTCTGTATATCTTCTGTGGAGAAATGTCTATTTAGGTCTTCTGCCCATTTTTGGATTGGGTTGTTTGTTTTTTTGCTATTGAGCTGCATGAGCTGCTTATAAATTTTGGAGATTAATCCTTTGTCAGTTGCTTCATTTGCAAATATTTTCTCCCATTCTGAGGGTTGTCTTTTCGTCTTGTTTATGGTTTCCTTTGCTGTGCAAAAGCTTTGAAGTTTCATTAGGTCCCATGTGTTTATTTTTGTCTTTATTTCCATTTCTCTAGGAGGTGGGTCAAAAAGGATCTTGCTGTGATTTATGTCATAGAGTGTTCTGCCTATGTTTTCCTCTAGGAGTTTGATAGTGTCTGGCCTTACATTTAGGTCTTTAATCCATTTTGAGCTAATTTTTGTGTATGGTGTTAGGGAGTGATCTAATCTCATACTTTTACATGTCCCTGTCCAGTTTTCCCAGCAACACTTATTGAAGAGACTGTCCTTTCTCCACTGTACATTCCTGCCTCCTTTATCAAAGATAAGGTGACCATATGTCCGTGGGTTTATCTCTGGGCTTTCTATCCTGTTCCATTGATCTATATTTCTGTTTTTGTGCCAGTACCATACTGTCTTGATTACTGTAGCTTTGTAGTATAGTCTGAAGTCAGGGAGCCTGATTCCTCCAGCTCCGTTTTTCGTTCTCAAGATTGCTTTGGCTATTCGGGGTCTTTTGTGTTTCCATACAAATTGTGAAATTTTTTGTTCTAGTTCTGTGAAAAATGCCATTGGTAGTTTGATAGGTATTGCATTGAATCTGTAGATTGCTTTGGGTAGTAGAGTCATTTTCACAATGTTGATTCTTCCAATCCAAGAACATGGTACATCTCTCCATCTATTTGTATCATCTTTAATTTCTTTCATCAGTGTCTTATAATTTTCTGCATACAGGTCTTTTGTCTCCTTAGGTAGGTTTATTCCTAGATATTTTATTCTTTTTGTTGCAATGGTAAATGGGAGTGTTTCCTTGATTTCACTTTCAGATTTTTCATCATTAGTATATAGGAATGCCAGAGATTTCTGTGCATTAATTTTGTATCCTGCAACTTTACCAAATTCATTGATTAGCTCTAGTAGTTTTCTGGTAGCATCTTTAGGATTCTCTATGTATAGTATCATGTCATCTGCAAACAGTGACAGCTTTACTTCTTCTTTTCCCATTTGGATTCCTTTTATTTCCTTTTCTTCTCTGATTGCTGTGGCTAAAACTTCCAAAACTATGTTGAATAAGAGTGGTGAGAGTGGGCAACCTTGTCTTGTTCCTGATCTTAGTGGAAATGGTTTCAGTTTTTCACCATTGAGGACGATGCTGGCTGTGGGTTTGTCATATATGGCCTTTATTATGTTGAGGAAAGTTCCCTCTATGCCTACTTTCTGCAGGGTTTTTATCATAAATGGATGTTGAATTTTGTCAAAAGCTTTCTCTGCATCTATTGAGATGATCATATGGTTTTTCTCCTTCAGTTTGTTAATATGGTGTATCACATTGATTGATTTGCGTATATTGAAGAATCCTTGCATTCCTGGAATAAACCCCACTTGATCATGGTGTATGATCCTTTTAATGTGCTGTTGGATTCTGTTTGCTAGTATTTTGTTGAGGATTTTTGCATCTATGTTCATCAGTGATATTGGCCTGTAGTTTTCTTTCTTTGTGACATCCTTGTCTGGTTTTGGTATCAAGGTGATGGTGGCCTCGTAGAATGAGTTTGGGAGTGTTCCTCCCTCTGCTATATTTTGGAAGAGTTTGAGAAGGATAGGTGTTAGCTCTTCTCTAAATGCTTGATAGAATTCGCCTGTGAAGCCATCTGGTCCTGGGCTTTTGTTTGTTGGAAGATTTTTAATCACAGTTTCAATTTCAGTGCTTGTGATTGGTCTGTTCATATTTTCTATTTCTTCCTGATTCAGTCTTGGCAGGTTGTGCATTTCTAAGAATTTGTCCATTTCTTCCAGGTTGTCCATTTTATTGGCATAGAGTTGCTTATAGTAATCTCTCATGATCTTTTGTATTTCTGCAGTGTCAGTTGTTACTTCTCCTTTTTCATTTCTAATTCTATTGATTTGAGTCTTCTCCCTTTTTGTCTTGATGAGTCTGGCTAATGGTTTATCAATTTTGTTTATCTTCTCAAAGAACCAGCTTTTAGTTTGATTGATCTTTGCTATCGTTTCCTTCATTTCTTTTTCATTTATTTCTGATCTGATTTTTATGATTTCTTTCCTTCTGCTAACTTTGGGATGTTTTTGTTCTTCTTTCTCTAATTGCTTTAGGTGCAAGGTTAGGTTGTTTATTCGAGATGTTTCCTGTTTCTTAAGGTGGGATTGTATTGCCATAAACTTCCCTCTTAGAACTGCTTTTGCTGCATCCCATAGGTTTTGGGTCGTCGTGTCTCCATTGTCATTTGTTTCTAGGTATTTTTTAATTTCCTCTTTGATTTCTTCAGTGATCACTTCGTTATTAAGTAGTGTATTGTTTAGCCTCCATGTGTTTGTATGTTTTACAGCTCTTTTCCTGTAATTGATATCTAGTCTCATAGCATTGTGGTCAGAAAAGATACTTGATACAATTTCAATTTTCTTAAATTTACCAAGGCTTGATTTGTGACCCAAGATATGATCTATCCTGGAGAATGTTCCATGAGCACTTGAGAAAAATGTGTATTCTGTTGTTTTTGGATGGAATGTCCTATAAATATCAATTAAGTCCATCTTGTTTAATGTATCATTTAAAGCTTGTGTTTCCTTATTTATTTTCATTTTGGATGACCTGTCCATTGGTGAAAGTGGGGTGTTAAAGTCCCCTACTATGATTGTGTTACTGTCGATTTCTCCTTTTATGGCTGTTAATATTTCCCTTATGTATTGGGGTGCTCCTATGTTGGGTGCATAAATATTTACAATTCTTATATCTTCTTCTTGGATTGATCCCTTGATCATTATGTAGTGTCCTTCTTTGTCTCTTCTAGTAGTCTTTATTTTAAAGTCTATTTTGTCTGATATGAGAATTGCTACTCCAGCTTTCTTTTGGTT
Organism: Mesoplodon densirostris; assembly: GCF_025265405.1. Lineage (NCBI taxonomy): Eukaryota > Metazoa > Chordata > Mammalia > Artiodactyla > Ziphiidae > Mesoplodon > Mesoplodon densirostris. The sequence continues at coordinate 36,693,897 of NC_082672.1, read as the reverse complement.
TCCATTTGCATGGAATATCTTTTTCCATCCCCTTACTTTCAGTCTGTATGTGTCTCTAGGTCTGAAGTGGGTCTCTTGTAGACAGCATATATATGGGTCTTGTTTTTGTATCCATTCAGCCAGTCTGTGTCTTTTGGTGGGAGCATTTAGTCCATTTACATTTAAGGTAATTATTGATATGTATGTTCCTATTCCCATTTTCTTAATTGTTTTGGGTTCGTTATTGTAGTTCTTTTCCTTCTGTTGTGTTTCTTGCCTAGAAAAGCTCCTTTAGCATTTGTTGTAAAGCTGGTTTGGTGGTGCTGAACTCTCTCAGCTTTTGCTTGTCTGTAAAGGTTTTAATTTCTCCATCAAATCTGAATGAGATCCTTGCTGGGTAGAGTAATCTTGGTTGCAGGTTTTTCTCCTTCATCACTTTAAGTATGTCCTGCCACTCCCTTCTGGCTTGTAGAGTTTCTGCTGAGAGATCAGCTGTTATCCTGATGGGGATTCCCTTGTGTGTTATTTGTTGTTTTTGCCTTGCTGCTTTTAATATGATTTCTTTGTGTTTAATTTTTGACAGTTTGATTAATATGTGTCTTGGTGTATTTCTCCTTGGATTTATTCTGTATGGGACTCTCTGTGCCTCCTGGACTTGATTAACTATTTCCTTTCCCATATTAGGGAAGTTTTCAACTATAATCTCTTCAAATATTTTCTCAGTCCCTTTCTTTTTCTCTTCTTCTTCTGGAACCCCTATAATTCGAATGTTGGTGCGTTTAATGTTGTCCCAGAGGTCTCTGAGACTGTCCTCTGTTCTTTTCATTCTTTTTTCTTTATTTTGCTGTGCAGCAGTTATTTCCACTATTTTATCTTCCACCTCACTTATCCGTTCTTCTGCCTCAGTTATTCTGCTATTGATCCCATCTAGAGTATTTTTTATTTCATTTATTGTGTTTTTAATCGATGCTTGATTCGTCTTTAGTTCTTCTAGGTCCTTGTTAACTGTTTCTTGCATTTTGTCTATTCTATTTCCAAGATTTTGGATCATCTTTACCATCATTATTCTGAATTCTTTTTCAGATAGACTGCCTATTACCTCTTCATTTGTTAGGTCTGGTGGGTTTTTATCTTGCTCCTTCTCCTGCTGTGTGTTTTTCTGTCTTCTCATTTTGCTTATGTTACTGTGTTTGGGGTCTCCTTTTTGCAGGCTGCGGGTTCGTAGTTCCCGTTGTTTTTGGTGTCTGTCCCCAGTGGCTAAGGTTGGTTTAGTGGGTTGTGTAGGCTTCTTGGTGGAGGGGACTACTGCCTGTGTTCTGGTGGATGAGGCTGGATCTTGTCTTTCTGGTGGGCAGGTCCACGTCTGGTGGTGTGTTTTGGGGTGTTTGCGGACTTTTTATGATTTGAGGCAGCCTCTCTGCTAATGGGTGGCGTTGTGTTCCTGTCTTGCTAGTTGTTTGGCATAGGGTGTCCAGCACTGTAGCTTGCTGGTCGTTGAGTGAAGCTGGGTGCTGGTGTTGAGATGGAGATCTCTGGAAGATTTTCGCCGTTTGATATTATGTGGAGCTGGGAGGTCTCTTGTGGACCAGTGTCCTGAAGTTGGCTCTCCCACCTCAGAGGCACAGCACTGACTCCTGGCTCCTCAACTTGGGATGATTTGTTGTCTATTCATGTATTCCACAGATGCAGGGTACATGAAGTTGATTGTGGAGCTTTAATCCGCTGCTTCTGAGGCTGCTGGGAGAGGTTTCCCTTTCTCTTCTTTGTTCTCACAGCTCCTGGGTCTCAGCTTTGGATTTGGCCCCGCCTCTGCGTGTAGGTCGCCGGAGGGCGTCTGTTCTTCGCTCAGACAGGACAGGGTTAAAGGAGCAGCCTCTTCGGGGACTCTGGCTCACTCAGGCCGGGCGGAAGGGAGGGGCACGGAGTGCGGGGCGAGCCTGCAGCGGCAGAGGTCGGCGTGACGTTGCACCAGCCCGAGGCGCGCCGTGCGTTCTCCCAGGGAAGCCGCCCCTGGATCCCGGGACCCTGGCAGTGGCAGGCTGCACAGGCTCCCGGAAGGGCGGTGTGGACAGTGACCTGCGCTCGCACACAGGCTTCTTGGCGGCGGTAGCAGCAGCCCCAGCGTCCCACGCCCGTCTCTGGGCTCCGCGCTTTCAGCCGCGACTCGCGCCCGTCTCTGGAGCTCCTTTACGCGGCGCTCTTAATCCCCTCTCCTCGCGCACCAGGAAACCAAGAGGGAAGAAAAAGTCTCCTGCCTCTTCGGCAGCTCCAGAGTTTTCCCGGACTCCCTCCCGGCTAGCTGTGGCACATTAGCCCCCTTCAGACTGAGTTCTCGCCGCCAGCTGCAGTCCTCTCCCTGCGCTCTGACGGAAGCCCGAGCCTCAGCTCCAGCGCCGCCCGCCCCGGCGGGGGAGCAGACAAGCCTCTCGGGCTGGTGAGTGCCGCTCGGCACCGCTCCTCTGTGCGGGAATCTCTCTGCTTTGCCCTACCCAGGTATGTGGGGAGTTTCTTGCCTTTTGGGAGGTCTGGGGTCTTCTGCCAGCGTTCAGTAGGTGTTCTGTAGGAGTTGTTCCACGTGTAGCTGTATTTCTGGTGTATCTGTGGGGAGGAAGGTGATCTCCGCGTCTTACTCTTCCGCCATCTTACCCGGAAGTTTCCAAAACTATTAACGGAACCAAAAATCAGAACATGACCATCTTCAAGTGTCCCTGTATATAACAAATAGTTTCTTTTCTCTCTTTCTTGTTTTCAGTATTATAAGAGGGCATTATGCCACACCAGTGGTTTTAAATCTTGGATGCATATTTGAATTGAGTGGGGAATTTTTGAAATGCAGATGGCAAGGCTGCTATCTAGACCAACCAGAAGGCACAAGGGACCATAAAGGGATCCCCAGGTGATTTTAATACAGCTAGAGTTAAAAAATACTGTGCAATTGCATCAGTTGAAGAGTCAGTCAATTGACAGTGCTAATTATTAAGGTGTTCTTGGAAACTGCTCATGTGGGCTTCTACTGGTTGCCTTTTTAAAGTGTGCCATGCTGTTCATGAGTTTTTAGGCTTCTCAGATATCTCAATATCCCCTTCTTTGGTGTATAGGTACTTTTTCTTTCACTCATCTATTTATAATAAACAATACAAGCAACGTTTAACTAAAGAGTAATTTGGTACAACCAAAATTCAAGAAGTTTAGGGAGTTTAGTGAGAGCAGAAGTTTAGGTTGGTTCTATACACTTACAGGAAAAAAGAGAATTGACTTACTTTGCTAGAAAAATCAACCCCCAAACCATTTTCTTCTGAAACCCACATCCTTTTAAATATCTAAAATAGCTGTTTTCTCAAAAATGAGAATTAGTTCACAATTACTTGGATAATTACATAAACTTAAACATAAACTTAAAATTTTAAACATAAAATTAAATAAATACAATTACATAAATTGTATTGTCTTGTTTTGTTCTTATTTTTAAATCATTTATTGAAACCTTACTACATGCCAGACTCTCTGCAAAGCTCTTTACGTATAATCTCATTTAATTATCAGACTATCCATTTGAGGCGTGTGTTGGTATAACACAAGGAAACGGAGGCTCAAAAAGTTAAGAAACTTAGGGTCACATAGTTACTGAGAAACAAAGGCAAGATTCAAACCCAGGTGGGAACAGGTCCAAAGTTCTTAATCTTTGCACTGTGCTTCAGGAATAACTTCTACCATATGGTGCTTCTGAGCAAAGAATTGAATTAAATGCTTAACCTGAAATCCAAGGGTGATGGAAAAGAAATAAATCGGAGAAGTTTCTTCCTCATTGAAGTTCAACTGTAAGTCATTTGTGAATTTATATCTACTGTAATTGTGTTTGTAACTTTCCCCTAGAATGTGTTTTGGATGATCTTGTAAAATTTCAAAGAAAATTCGTGGGATTTTTTTTTTCAGTATTAAAAGATGGGGAAAAACCGCAATGTGGCTTTAATGTATGGTTTATTTATAAGGAAATTGTAGAATATATTAACACAACTGTTCTGTATTTAAATCCAATGACAGTTCAACTACTGGTTCTTGAACATGCTGTGCTGTTTCTTGCCTCTGTGAATGTGCACATGCTATTTGCACTACCAGGCCCTATACCCCGCTATCCTTGGTCATGTCTACTTGTCAAATTCCAGCTAATCCTCCAAGATGCTCAAGCATCTTTCCCCTTGTTGAACTCTTTTCACTACTACCTGCCAGGGAACTAAATAACATTTTTTCTTTGTCTCCCTAATTCAGCCTAGACCTTATGACTTTCTCTGTTAGTTTCTACAGTTCTCATGACAACCCTTTCTCACTTGTCTCTCCTGGGAAACTTCTTTGAGGCAGAACTATTACTTGATTTTCTATCCACAGTGCCTAGCACAGGGTATGTGCTCAGGAGATGGATGGTTGAATTTTTGAATGAATTGTGATTTAGACAAATTGGAATTGACCAAAAAGACCATGCTGTGCAAGTAGAGCAAAGCTTCCATCCATTTCTGATTAGAATTCTGTTCTGCTTGAAAACCTGTTGCCTCCCAAAAAAAAATTTTTAAGGGAAATATAGGTATGCATATACAAATAAACACATTTACTGTTGATCAAAGCCTTCTCTGAAAGCAATTAGTTGATTTACAGTGCCATTGGTAGCAATGCTTATGTACATGGGTGTGTATGAATGTAAGTCTTTATCTCATGTCATCTGTTTATCTCTTGATATTTAATTTAATTTAGTAAACCAAGACATCCTTATATCACTGTTTGCTCTAGTACATAAGACTGGTTCATCCTGACATTCATCTGTGCAATTTCTGTGACTAAAATAACAACTTTGAGAGAGACTCCATACATGTGGGGTGTGGGTGTTAGTTTGTTAATATGGGAAACAGCATCTGAATCCATCTTCTTCAAAGCTTTCCTTTGAAACAGATGTGCTCTCTCACACTGAGGAGAGATATTTGGGGCAATGTCTCTTGGGTACACTGGGTCAGGTCCCATCTGCCTGGCACTGTGAGGGTCCTCAACCTCAAAGGGCATGGTAATCTAGTGTGGCAACTTGGTTGTTTACATAGAAGCCTAAGGAGCACTGGTTACCTTCTTTGGGGTTGAAATGTTAAAACTCAAACAGTTATCTCAGTCTACAGAAGATTGTGCATTTTGATGACACATTAATTGCTTTCCATCAGTATATTCTGGCCTTAAAATGAGTGTATGGAAATTCATTCAATATCTTGAGATTTTTCCAGTTTGCTCAAATTCTGGCTTCTTAACTTATTAATTCATATTCCATGTTTTTAAATTACTCGAAAGAGAGAAGTTAAAAATAACTCATCACTGTGTTTACGAGTCCTAAGAAGCATTTAAGTTATATACAATCATATGATCTCAAAATTTAAGAAGCTGTGCAAGAAACAAATAGCCAGTTAAGGCAGTTTTTAAGATGATTCAAGTTTAGTCTTATAAAAACTTTATTTGGTGTGATTAATCATAATTACTTGCTCATAGTGGTTGAATTCTCTGTGTAGATTTAGTTTTCATTTTCATTTAAGTACCACACCTGGTTTTCTAACTGTTAGAGGAAATGAAGCACACAGTGAATACAATCTGAGGCCTTTTGCTCTTCGCTGTGGCTGGTCCATATATGTTTGTTTATTTATTTATTTTTGTTATGATATTTTTTTTAATTTAATATTTTTTTATACAGCAGGTTCTTATTAGTCATCCATTTTATACACATCAGTGTATGTATGTCAATCCCAATCTCCCAATTCATCACACCACCCCCCCCTTCCCACCACTTTCCCCCCTTGGTGTCCATACGTTTTTTCTCTACTTCTGTATCTCAATTTCTGCCCTGCAAACCGGTTCATCTGTACCATTTTGTTATGATATTTTGAGTCTGTGGTGACTGTGATATTCTGCATTTGTCTTGGTGATTTCTAGAAATTTCAGGGACTTTGACCAATTCAGTGGTTCTACTTCCAAAGATTTATTTGTTAGCTGATCAACTGGATACCGGAATTCTCACAAATAAGTAAAAATGACACATTCTTAATTTGTGACTCAAAAAGTATGTGAGCTCTGCCAATCTTGGTGGAGCCAAATGATACAGTTCTAGAAACTGTACAAGAGTTCTAAGTTTACCCCAATGTACTCTGGACCCCTTGCTCAAATCTCATATGTGCTAGAGTTTGTGTGAAAAGGAATCTTACATTTTAATCTGCTCCATGAACTGTTTCTTACTTATGAAATACTTTCCACATTGCTTATTTAATTGAGGTGGAAAGAGGGAGATATTTTCCCAGAAAGGTGTTAAGTTATCTTTTTAAAAGTCCAAGTATAATTTAGTGAGTTTTATGAATTATCCTCACATTTGTTTGATCACAAATCTGAGTTATGTGGGTAAGATAAAAACACATAACAAATTAGTGATTTTTCCTAACATGTCACCTCCATCACATTGCCTACTTTGAACTTCAGACACCTGAGAGGAAGATGTAAACGCTGTTGGCTCTGGTTTTCAACACTACAAGATTTCTTTCCTCATTACACACTCTCTGTATGTGATGTATTTGGAATGTCAAGATAAATTAACTATAAAGATAATTCCAATGTAAGTATGTAGGATGACAAGTTTGGAGACCAGTAGAAAGGACTTATAACTCCTTTCTTCTGAGTGTAACTGGGTTCCAGACACACTAGGGGTAATGCTGCTTCAGGCTTCAGTACACTGGCCAAGATTGTTTCATTTGGTACCCTAGTACAGAAAATAGGACATATTTTTTTCTCCCTAGTACTGGATGATCAGTTGGGTGCTGGAACTTTCTCAAGAACTTAGAAACAGAAAATAAGAGGAACTCTGTTAGAGAGTTAAATTATAGAATTTACACAGGTTAGTGGGAGAATACAGTTAATCAGGTACTTGAGTAGCTTGAGGCCTATAAGACATACATATCTCCTACAACTAATAAGTTAATTTAGCAAGTTCATAGGATATAAAGTCAATATATAAAAATAAATTACATTTCTAAATACTAGCAATGAATAATTGCAAATATTCTGAGTTAGTAGACTTATCCAAGATGCTTCACCTAGCTCTAGAGTTTTTTCCAAAGTGTGATGTAAGCAGCAGGAGGACTGAATGCTTTCTGGAACTGTGTTTTTGAGCTGACTTTCAGGGTGGTATGTTCTCGAACAGTTGTTCCTTGAATCATGGTTATTTAAGTGGTGGAATGGAAAAAGTGATTGTATACATGGGACATCACTAAGCAAACTAGTAGAGCTGTCTGTTGAGTTTTCTCTGACTGCTATGTTTTTGTGAAGTATGCCTGGGGAGGTGGTATTCTCATATTCATTTAATTTTGTTTGTGCTTCTCAGAATAATAAAATCTCATGTGTCATTTTGAGCATGGTTGTATCCTTTAATCCTGTGTGGAGGTAGAAACTCTGTCAAAGAAGAGCATATATCTAGTAGGATGGAGAGGGATGTTGCTTTCGAAGGGAAATTTTCTCATTTAAAATTATTGCAATGTTATATATTTTATATATTTATACGTCAGTGTTGACATAGTCTCAAGGAGCTTTAAAATTACTGCCCTGGTTGCCAGGATTCAATACTTGTGATTTTGTCATGGAGAAATAGAAAACCCTTGGTCTGTTGTGTCCTCCAAAGGCTTTATGCCGAAACCTTGGGACACAGTAGACATGTCATAAGAAAGGTTATTCCCTGGCTGATGGGCATGGAGAATGCCAGGGATCTCATAGGCGTGACCTGGGTTTGAATGTATAAAGAAGCAAGATGATGGTTCTTTTTCGTACCTTTTAATTACTATGTGTGAGCTGAATGTTCAAGAACAGGCTTGGGGTGAACACTGTAGGTCACATTAACTGTGGTCTATTTTCTACTTAATTAATAACAAGTACATTATGTAGAGTCTTTTCAAAGAACTCTCACGTATGTTTATTCCAACAACACATTCTGCCTTATTTTACCCTCACAATGAATTTGTAAGGCAGGTGGAGATCTGCTTTTTGAGGTAGCTGAAGAAGCTTGGATTGAGAATCAGATCTAGATTCTAGTAATTAATTTTATGGCCTAAATCTCCACATGTTTAAGATACTTCTAAAACTCTCATTGTAATATTTCCACTCTCTAAAGATAAACTCATAAAACACAGAGAGTTAAGTTATTTCTTCAAGATCATGCTTTTCCATGCAGTTAGGGCTGGCTCTGAGCTTATAGCATTCACCTATAGAATTTAAAAACAGCATGCTAGGAATGGCGATACTAGCTGTGTTGGTAAACGGATACTTGTGGTAATCAACGTGTAATGGATGAGACTGGCCCTCCTATGTGATTATTTAAGCATGAAGCCTTCACTGAGAAGTACAGACCTGGAACGTAATCTCTTCAGTTGTATTGCCTACTGAAGATTGATGAAGAGCTGTGTTATTTGCAGTAATCTGTCAAGGTTTTAAACATACTCTAAGGGGGAGGAAGCTGTGGTCACCCTGGTCCTTGTGTGAGGTAATGGTCTAGAATGGAGTTGACTGCATAATGCTAGAATGGCTGGATGACCTCCTGTTCATTAAGAATATTTAATTCCCTTGCTTTTTTTCTTTGTTTGCCATATAACTTTTCAGTGCCAACTTGACTTTTCATGTAGAGTCACTTATTCAGTCAGCAAAAAATTTTTTGAGTCTGCCCAATGCTAGGTCCATATATTCAGAGTTGAGAAATGTGGTCTCTGTCCTTGTCCTTGTTCATGACCTATTTGAGGTGGGGGAGGGGGAGATAAACCAAACGTAAAAAATAATTATTTTAGAGTGGGATACCTGCTATAACAGAGATATGAACAGATTGTAATGGGAGCAATTAACTCTTCTGGGCCCAGATTTAAGTGGGAAAGACGGAATAAGAAAAATTTTCACATGGGAAGTAATACTTAATCCAAGTCTTACAGTATGAGAAGGGGAGAAGAACTTTCTAAATAGAACCATTTGTTAAGGGATGGAGGCATGAGAAAGCATGGCTTATTAAGGAAAGAATGGCAGATTTCGTGTGATTGGAGCTTGGTTTTTGGGGGGTTATGGCCAGGTGTGGGAGAAAAGAAGAGATAAAACTAGAGTCAAGCTGACATCAGACTTCGAGTGACTGATTCCCAGGCCAAGGTTTTTCTGCATCAAATGATGAGCCAACAAAGGGAGAAGAGTTTGCTATATTTAACCAATAGGGGAATTCTGGTTGTCTTGGACATTAACTCTTGACTACAGAGTAGAGTATTTTGGTTTTTAGTGTAGTCTTTCTCTTGGTCCAGTACACCCATAGAATTCCAGGTTCATTGTCAAGTAACCTGATCAGTGCAAATAGGTAAAGTAGTGTTCTAGTTTACAATTCAGTCTATTCTAAGTCTTGATACTTTGTCTCCTTTGGGCCTGATCGGTTCTGGGTAGTTCCACAAAACTGTATTTTTTGGATCTGCACAATGGAATACCCTCCTGTTGATCCCTTTGTGATGTTTCCTATGTCCTTAATCAGCTTATCTCCAACTCTCAATTGGTAGCAGATTGAGGTTAGACTCTAGAACCTCTTAATCCTAACTAATTATTTATGTTAGAGTCATGCTATCTCTAATTTCAAAAGCCCATATGAATTAGATTTCAGTCTCTTTCTCATGGGAATCAAATACTTTAGCTAGCATGGTGATCATGACCATTAGGGCATTGTTGCTGTTTGTTGCCTTATCTTTAAACCTCTGTAAATGGAAATGGGATTTATTAATCTTTGTATTTCCCCCCCACCCCCCATCATGCCTAGTCTTGTGCATGTAGTAGGAGCTCAGTAACTATTCACCAAATGATGACTTCACAATCATATTTCTTCTATAAATAATTTTTGGGTTGCATCTGGGATCTGTCTCTTGATATTTTGCATTACCTATTAATGTGAAATTGATTTAAATTGATCCAACTTTCTTGGAGAATTTCCTTAAGAAGAGGCTTGTTATATCAGAGCTATGAAAGGCTAAAATTTGGAGAACAGAACACAAGGCAGTGAGTCACTGCTACAGATATAAGCTTGGGGTTTATAACCACAGTCAATGGCTGGAACCATTTGTAATTACACGGAATGTTATTTGTATCATCAGACTATTCCCACTTGCAGGCTTTTCTTCCTCTCAAACAGCTTAACTTTTATTTGACATTAATGTATCAAAACTAAAGATGACTAGGTACATAAATGAGTGGGTTTATATTTTCCCCAAACTGTGTGATTTGACAGTGATGGCTGTGAAACAGAGGAACCTTCTGATGGTATTGTTAGAAGAAAAGTTATTAACTTCAGAGTTCTAATAGAGTATCTAGATTGGAAAATAACTTTCTTTCTTAGGAAGGTAATCTCCCTGACTCAGCCTCTCTGTTTGTTAGCACTGACGGTGTCTCATTAGCTGTTAAAAAGCAGCAATAAATAATGCTTACATCACGGGACCTCCATTCTGTATTTAAAAGACCATATAGTAATAAATGATAATTATTTTAAATACTACTCAAGGGAAAGCAAAATTCCAGAGAATACGTTTTTAATGTGCCAAGCTGATGAATAAAAGGAGCATTTTACATCATTTTAACTTTCCTTACCTTAGGGCAATAGTATATTATGGTACTTGTCTGAGAAATATGACATAATCTTTATTTTATTGCATGCATATTGAGTGTGAAACGTTCCCATATTTTTAATGGTTTCTGCAGCATGATTCATGAATTTTTCTGTAATATCCTGGGTGTTCTCAAACTTTTTAATCAATTGAAATTTTAAAAAAAATCTGAACTTGAGCCAAGATTTCTTCATCTCATCTTCTTTTGCCTCTAGAGATTTAGTTGGCTTATGAAGACTAAAATTTGTTTAAGCTCTTTATTTCTGAACTCTTTAATTTCTTTACATTTCAATATGTGTGTGTTCTTGGGGCAAGGGCTGGGGAGTGTGGGCAGTCAGGAGAGGAAGTGGAGGGAAGCACTTAAAAATGCCTCTTACCCTTTTAAAGAAACATCTCCAAGCTCTCTTTGTTTATTCTTATGGTAAGTGGTTTTACAAAGTGCTGGGTAGGATAATTTCCCTGAAATTTTCCCTGGATTTTAATGACCTGAGAATTATTCAAAATTTCTTCCAGAACACTAAATGGAAGGGCGTGTGGTCTGGAGTTTCCACACTGTTTTTCTGGACAGATCACACCTCTAGACTCAGCAGGCCACCCCAGAGGAGATGTCCTTCCTTCCTCTCATTGAAGAACCCTTCTGCCTCCCCTGCCCTCTAAGCTATTATTTGGGGTAATTACGTATTGCATTTGGTGTCCACTCACTCGCGTCTCTGCTCCCCTCCATGTCCTCTTTGCTGCTGCCCTCATTTCCCTAGTCAGGTGCGGCACAGCCTCTGTACAGGTGTTCCTTAGTGCACTATGGAAGCTTTCTCTATAAGGCCTCCTCTCAGTCTTGCCCACTCTGAACTTCCCATTACGACTTGTCTTCTCTTTGTCTTGGGTGCTATTTAAATCTAAAAGAATTATTCAATTATTCGTATATATTCCTCTTAGATATACTTGCCTTTTAATTAAGAGTACAGTACGCGTCAGATGCATTATTGGAATGCAAAGAAATGAATTGTGGTTACTTTGGGTTCCATAAAAGTCTGAGCTTTTTAAAAGTGTGCCTGTATCACTCCATATAGGCCACAGGTGCCATACAACCCGTTTACATTCCTGCCTCACCCTGCTTCTCTCTTCTGCAGCAATTCTGTCTTTCCCCCAACATAGTTGCAATCATCTCCTTTCTTTAGCCTTCCTGCAGCGATCTGAGAAACAAGATTGAGAGAGAGGAGGAGGCAGGGCAGGACAAGCTGGAGAACAGTATAGTTAGTAGAAGCCCAGTAAGGAATATTAATATGTACCAGTCCCTCACTTTAGTGATCAGTTTCCCTCTTGATCAAATGGGCCTACATAGGACTTCCCTGGTGGCGCAGTGGTTGAGAGTCCGCCTGCCGATGCAGGGGACGCAGGTTCGTGCCCCGGTCCAGGAAGATCCCACATGCCGCGGAGCGGCTGGGCCCGTAAGCCATGGCCACTGAGCCTGCGCATCCGGAGCCTGCGCGTCGGGAGCCTGCGCTCCGCAACGGGAGAGGCCACAACAGTGAGAGGCCCGCGTACCGCAAAAAAAAAAAAAAAAAAAGGGCCTACATAAACAGATGCCTACACTGTTTTGCTCTTTCATGTTTCAGCAGCTTAAGAAATGTCCAAAAAGGGGATTTCTTTTTTTTTTTTAAAGGAATGGGTAAAAAGTTTATGGGTTTAAACTACTAATTAATTTAGAAAGTGTAGGTGTTCAACATTCATTAACTCTACAAGTATGTATTGAGTACCAGTTATGTGCCAGACACAGCTGGCAGATAATTAAATTAGGCAGCTGCTCACGTAGCATTAAATCTACCGAGGAGTTGCTTCCCAACCTCCCTCTTCTGGGAGTTACTTCTCACTGCTAGGAACTTGGTAGCACCCTTATATTATCTGTAGTCAATGCACATCATTTGGTTGCCTTTTAAGAATATATTGCATTTGTGTATTCCGCTTCAAATGTGTTGTGTTTTGAATTCAGGAGGGCAAATTTCCCCAGATTTCAGTAAAGCCCTACTCTTTGGTGTAATATTAATACCATACCTCTCAGCCTTTACTTTCACATTCTCTGTATCCAATCACACCACCTGTTCAGCAAAATTCTCTGTCTAGAAGTCTTGTTCCACATACCTCTGTCAAAATGAAAATAAATTTTATTCATTACTCAAAATTTGTCCACATGCTTGTGAGTTGATATCAGAACTAATAGACTATACGTAATTGACTTTCTGTGTATTGCTAAACAAGACTTAATGCTGAGATCTGCCGGGTAATTTTGATCAGCTTCGTGTGTGGGAAGTTGGATCCCTGTACTTTTCCTGATAATAATAGCAGTTAAAATTTATTGACGTCAACTAGGCTGTCTTATGTGCAGTATCTCATTTAACCTATGCTAGTCCTGTGAGGATGGGTCCATTTTCTTCCCAATTTTACATTAAATGAAATGAAAACAGGTTAAGTCATAATGATAGCAAGTCAAATTTAGTGGATGTATTTGGGAGTGTTAGGAAAATCAGATTCTTCTTTAACATCTGAGACATGATAAAGGTAAAGTAAGATAACTTTTTTCTAAATATATTTTGAGAAGGAAAAAGAAAACGAAATACCTTAAGGATTGTGAAATCCTTCCCACATCTTTGCAACACTGAGTGCAAAAACAAGGAGGGCAGGGATTCGATCTTAGTTAAAAAAAACCCTGTAGATATTATTAAATCTCTCTTCATTTTGATATATTGTATAAGTCTGATTATTACACAACCCCAAGTATTAGGCCATTTTTCATTTCTCCAATGAAAAGATAATAAAATCAGTTTTGTGGCCAATTTGAACACATAGCTCTTTTAGGGAAAGATAAAATAGGTAATTTGTGCCTATAATAATGATTGATTAATTAGTTGTTCATGCATATTTGAAATAAAATAATATATTGATTTTAGAGTCAATATGTTGATATGAAATAATACATGAACTAGTATATTGATTTAGAAATGATTTTTTCCACACTTACTTTTCATGAAACAATTTCACTGAAATGCTTCACATACATCTTCAACATCACTAGAATAACTTTTGAATCACCTATCAGAGTTTTCCCAACAACTTCATATTTACCTGCACTTAACTATTGAGTTATAACATTGTTCGATTTAGTATGTGATGCTGATACTGGAAATTTTATGCTATTTGTAATTTCTGTATTATAATAACTTATTTTCAAAAAGCCTACTTACAATGTTAAATCTGTATTAAGTTTCTTTTCCTCCTACCTAATTTTTAAAAATCATTTCTTTCAGGTGACCTCTATAAGTGTTGTCTGATACAATTTCAGCCAACATTACTTCTGTTCAAACTAAAACAATTGAGAAAGTGCCCTGCGGTATGAGAGATATTGTAAGGACTTCAGTATATGATGATTCTCTCATTTCTGAAGTATAGTTTTTGAGGGAAAACAAAAGCTAGATTTATATTCATGAATATGTTGTAGTTCCAGAAATTTCACTTCTGAAGCACAACCATAGTAATTTATGGATGTAAAATGATGTGAAAACTATATATCAGGTCCAAAGGACTCTATAATATCTATAGGATCCAACCTTTTATTTTAAGCTCTTTGCTTACAGTGAAGACACCAGGACCAAAGATAAGATGTTTACAAAGTTTCTTGGGTAAGAGTAGAGGATAAAATAGTACATGGAGAGTCAAACTTGAATGCAAAATATATTATCAAAAAGGAGGCACAGAAGCTGTCTTTTCTAATCCTGCTTGAAAATCATGATGAAAATAGGCATTGCCCTTCATGTGTACACCTTACACCCTCCAGTTCATGCTTCTTTGTTCTCATCTGATGCCAAAAACAAAAATGCAAGGGGAGGCAGCATAACTTAACCTCTCTGAGGTCAACAAGAAGACTGACCCCTGCCCATGAAGAGTGAGCCACACCTCGATATGATCGAGGAAGTAGCTGGAGGAGTATCAGGACAAACCAACTCTCTGTTTTGATAAAGATCTTGCGGTTTCATATTAGGCACTTTTAAGAGCTGAGTATGTGCCTGGCACTTGGCTAGGTTTTGGTCGCTGGTGGTGGTGGGTATGGTTTGACCCAAAGAAAAATAAAAATGCACTCCCAGTTTTCAAGGAGCTCATGGTCTTAGAAGGGGAACAGGCCTCAAGATCTGAGCTATGAGAGGAATTCCAAATTCCTGGTCTCCAGGAAGTGGGTAGGGAGGATAATTTGGTTAAGGCTTAAAGTGGAGGTACTTCAACAAGGGAAGACAGACCAGGTAGCTACTCTGGGAAAGAGGTTTAATGAAGGAGGGTGGTACATGGGTAGCTCCAGAATCAAGGGAAGAAATGGCCTAAGACTTTTTTGTTGTTGTTGTTTTTAATTCCAGAGATTGAAAAGGAAATCAGTCAGACTTCTGAGGTGATATTTGGGATTGGAAAGAAACATGTGGTTGTGGGTCTGGAAAAGATGGGCCTCTGTACCAGTCTGGGCATGGAGCCTTTAGAGCAGCAGGGACTTCGGAAGGGCCTAGCTGAGCATGTGCCTGGCAGGTCTGGCAGCCTGGGTGGAGTGCGGTGCCGAGAGGGTAGTGCTGCTGACAGTTTTCCCTTCTTTCCAGAGGCCATCGCAACCTATGGCACTTTTTGCATGCTTTGGATTGGAAGTTAGGTGACCCTCCTAATTGGTTTTTGTAAACCTGGGGTTCTCAGATAATGCAGGGGAAGGAGAAGAAGGTGAAGTAGAAGATGAAGCCAGTATAAGATTCTTGAGTTCGTTTTAATCCTATCTGGAGAAATAAGAGAAAGGATCTCATTTGTACCCCAAATTTTATAAGCATTTCAAACTAGTTCCATTTTATAGATTAGGATTAAAATTGTGATTAGCTCAATGTCATGTAACTAGTAAGTCACAATGCTGAGATTTCAATAGCTGTAACCAGATACCCTAGGCAGTCTCATTTCTTATGTTATGTTCCTTCTTTTTGATATCTTCCCATTTTGAAATTCTCCCCTTGTCTTTGTATCGTTATCTCATTATTGTCTCCCTTATGGTTTTAGAAACCTTTCTTGTTGTAGGTGACAGAAACCCAACTTAAACAAGCTTGAGCAAAACAAAATTTGCTAATGGAATCTACTGTGTAGATGTGGGGGTGACTTCACATACTCTGAGGGTAAGAATGGGACTGAGCCTCAGGACCATTGTCCCAATCGTCTGTGGCCAGGAGGACTCATTCTATACCAACATGGTGGCTTCCACACTACAGATGAAGTCTGGGCTAGGGGAGGGGCAGGGGGGATCTGAGGCAAAAGTTCCCAGAAGAAGGTATTCCCTTTGGCCGACAAATGTTTATTACAGTTAATAATTTTGTATTTATTATAATATATGCCCCACTTACAAAATGATTCCATGAAGCTAATAATAATAAGAATAATATTTTATGAGGCTATACAGATCTTCCTCAACTTACAAAGAGATTTGTCCCAATAAATCCATCGGGAGTTGAAAATATGTAAGTTGAAATGCATTTAATGCACCTTAACTACCAAACATCGTAGCCTGGCCTACCTTAAACGTGCTCAGAACGCTTACATTAGCCTACAGTTGGGCAAAATCATTGAACACAAAGCCTATTGTGTAATAAAGTGTTGAATAGCTCACGTAATTCATTGAATATTTACTGAAAGTGAAAAACAGGATGGTTGTGTGGGAACAGAATGGTTGTAAGTCTATCCGTTGTTTGCCCTCCTGATTACGTGGATGACTGGGAGCTTCAGCTCGCTGCCACTGCCCAGCATCAGGAGAGAGTATCATACTGCACATCACTAGTCCAGGAAAAGATAAAAATTCAAAATTTGAAGTACAGTTTCTACTGAGTGTGTATTGCTTTGGCACCATCATAAAATAAAAAAGGAGTCCAATCATCATAAGTCAGGAACCGTCTGTATACGTTACATGATCTAATTCCAAATCACAAGTACTTGATGCAGTCAAGTGGCAGGTGTGCCTGTTCCCATTTTATAGATGAGGAAACCGATGTGCAGAGAGGTTACAGTTTGCCCAAGGACACACAGCTGGTAAGTTACAGAGATGGAACTCATTCATTTACCACCACATCCTCCTCCTGGAGGCTTTAATTCTCAAAATAAATCAACTCTGTTGTTTAGGTCTTTTTCATTTATTTTAAGGAAACAACATTCTGGATTAATTTTAAGTAAAAGTACCCCGAAGGTACACTGAATTTTCAGACTTGGACAGCTGATTATCTGATGGAGCTATAGTGTTTCCATTTCTCTTCTGGTTGGGAGAAAGGCCATTCTCCATGCTTCTCTTTTCATTTGATTTCCTATTGGCATCTCTGTTTCCCTCTATACTCTTCAACAGTCAAGCCAGACGTGAATTGTCTGTGTGAAGACACACTGCTTCTCAAATACACCAGGATGCCGAATGTATGCGTAATATTTGACCATATGTAACTCTCTCAAGTATACTTCTGGGTACTTATGTTCCAATGTCAGCACTGAACAACAGGAAGACTGTAAATTCCATCACCTAACCAGAAGACTCACATATGCCTCATATTTATAAATTTTCTGTAGATGTAATGCAGTCTAAATTTGACTTTTTAGTATGATAGAGATGTTGTATGCTTTCTCCATGGAGGCAGTGAGAGCTTGCAAAAATACAAATTGATGGGACCTCAACAGTTTATAGCTATCATTATTGATTATAGCAATTGATTATTGTGGAGAAACTTGGAAGCAGGGAACATTTCTCAAGACGGATCCTGAAAGAAAAGAAGAGAAGAATGTGTAAGTGGTAGGCAATAGATATGCTACAAAAAAATAAAAGGTTGAACTACATATACTAACTGGGCCAGGAAAATTCCCTGCGGCTGGACAGCGTGGGCTTAAAGTCTGGAACTTCAAGCAAAGTATTTCAAAGGACCTAGGATAGAGGCTAGAATTTTAAGAAATGTCTTTACCACTTCCCAACCCCCTCCCAACTCCTGAGATGCTGCCCTAATCATCATTGAAAAAACAAAAACACAAAACAAAACCCCTTTAGGAGGATTTACTACATGCAAAGCTTTTTTTGGACCTGGTGCGAGTTAAGATGAAATAGGCCTTCATCCTCAAGTCACTCGTGGTTTAGTACAGGGAAACTTCACTGCCATCAAAGTGCCTAACAACACAAGGCAGGAAGCCGGAGTGGAAAGCAACATTTCTTTGCAATGGCCCCAGTGTTGGGAGAGAGGCTGAGACTCTTAACTTGCCTCTGAGCTGGCTAAAGGATCTGGTGAAAAGAGAGCTCTCTGTTGAACTGCAGTCTCTTCTTCTAGCAGGTATTAACAGTCCTATTGGTAATAAAATAGCAAGTATTTATCAGGCACTTACAGGTGCTAAGCACTTTAATTCTTTTTTTCATTTGACTTTCAAAACAACTTAATGGAGAGATACCATTCTTATACCTGAATTACAGTGAAGTGAACTGAGGTTGCAAGGATAAAATAACTTGTCAAGGTCATATAATTGTAGGCTTATAAAATTGTTGGTCCCATAGAAAATTGCATTTTCATTCTACAGAGATGGGGATGTGTTAACCATTCTCTAAAGGAGGTGTACTTCGAGTCACAAATGTGCTACTTTTCACCTCTGCCAAGGCAAACCCTATTCATCCTGCAAGAATTGTGGGACTGGCTGAATTTCCATCAGAAACTCTTCCTGGGACCCAGTGACCTGTCTTTCCAAATAGCACCTAGAACACTTGTGCCTGCCTCATTTATATGGCAATTAATTATGAACTGCCCTGAGCTCTCACTTATCACACAGTACTGTTTAACTTCATCTAATCTTTCCATCTGGCTTGTAAACTCCTTCAAAGTTGGAGGCTTTGTCTTAGGAATCATAAAAATAAGGCTTCTATATCATCCACCACACTGTCATTGTAATCATTTTTTTAATTTATTTGAATTAAAGTTGTATTCATTATCTATTGGGGCTTAACAAATTACCACAAACATTGTGATCTCACAGTTTCCGTGGGTCAGAAGTTGGCCACATCTTGACTATGTCCTTTGTAAAATTGCAACTGAGGTGTCAGCTGGGGCTCAGTTCTCATTTGGAGGCTTGCGTGGTGATGGTTATGCTGTCAAGCTCACTCAGATTGTTGGCAGAAGTCACTTCCTTGTGGATGTAAGACTGAGGTCTCCAGCTTCTTGTTGGCTATCAGATGGAGCCACTCTCAGCTCCTATAGGCTGCCACCAGTTCCATGCTACATGGTTCTCATCCATAGATCCTCTTCCAAAACTGCAGTTTCCTTCTTCAAAGCCAAGCAACCGAGAGCCTCTGGAGTGAGTCCGTTAGTAAGATGGAGTCTTACATAATGTAACAATCCCATCACCTTTGCCATATTCTATTGGTTAGAAGCAAGTCACATGTCCTGCTCACTCTCAAGGGGATAGAATTATTCAAGGGCTTGAACAACAAGAGTTGGGGATCATGAGAAGCCCACCTTAGAGTCTATCTACTGCAAAAGTGAGAGAAGCAGAAAATGCACAAATATTTGAGACTATCAAATTCATCTAGCAAATCAATAATAGTACTTGAAATAGAATTCAGAAATCCAATTCTGATCTTGTTTTAACTACTAAACCATCACCATCAATAGTGAGATGCTGGCTACATAGTCAGTTCTGGCTGGTGGAGACAGAGCCCAGGAATTAATCAGCTAGGGGTGTGTGTTGAGGGAGATAACTTGCTGTGAATAATCACTGTCCAAAGTGGTGTGGTCAACTCAAACTTCACTCTTGCTGGAGCTGAGATACAAGGTCATCTATCCAGGAGTGGACAGCAAAGACCTGAGTGTATTAAGATTGTGGTTCATTCAGTCTCTCAGAGAAGTTGGAAATGTCCAGCTAGTTTGTCAGGACCTTAGCCTGAAAGGACCGGGATATAACCTAGTGGAGGACTCAACTGCTAACAGGAAGCTGAGATGGAGCCACAGCTATGAAGAATGGAGAAACACACACGTGGGGTGGAGGTTGGATTGTGGCTCATTGTGCCCATTCCTCGCTCATAGGACTAGCATTTGGCTGCATCTGTGGGCAGAGGGAAGGCTCCTAATGTACTCCCTGTGGAGGGCCTCACTGAAGGGAGAAGCTGAGAATTATCTCAAGAAATGTAGGCTCTGATTCCATATTGATCAAATTTGTCAGATCCAATACATATTTGCATTTTGTTTTTCTCTGAATATAAGACACATTTTCTTAATTATTTTTAATGACTTCCTTTTCCATCTTCCTTTCTCTTCTTTAAACACTTTAACTTTTATTAAAATCCTTGGATTACTATCCACTTATTCTTTTTTCATTGACAATCTAATGATAAGATATAATCCTATCGATTGAACAGATTGTATCAGATACGCTTTTTTGCATATTGCTTATTTATTACAACTTCCTATACATGTTTTATAGGGTCTTTCTCCCATTACTCATTTTTGGAGCTGGTCTGAGAAGGAGTTATTCTCCAGACATGGCACCATTGACCCTCATTTCGAATTACATTTTTAATTTATTTTTAAAAAGATATTTCATTCACAGAATCCCCACTGAGCTTTTTATTGTGGAAAATTAGGGCCTGTAAATCATCCCCCTCGGAAAACTATAAATTTTATACAATTGAAACATTCCATGGACTGGGCTTGGCACTTTGATGAAATCACTCCTTTACTTCTCATAATTTATGTGCTTCCCCCATTCTCCTCCCTTCTGCGCCATCATCACCTTGCCCTCCCAGCAAGGGTGGGGGGTGGTATCGTGCCTTTGAATTGCTCACTGGGGTTTATTGAGTATAATTTTTGAGTGAATTCATATAAACCCACAATATTACAACCTATCCAAAATTATGAATAATAAAACTTTTCATTTTCTCCTGGCAAGCAGAAGGGACTGGGATGATCATGAGGGAGGTAGCTCAGCACGACGCACTGGGGAAGGACAAAGTCCCTGGAGCCAGATGACATGGGATCTGCGAGTGGCTTCCTGAGTCCCAGGCCTCAGTTTCCTCAGAAACTGGTAGGTGCAGATGGGTGATTTTTAAGGTTCTTTTTAGCTGTCACTCATTCTGATTCTATGGCTTGAAGATGGTTCTTGGCATGCTGCTTCTTTTAAAGGGTAGTTAGGAAACCCAACAAGATATATCTCAAAGGTTTGTTGTGCTATCTTGAATGTGGGTGGTTAACCCTCATTTTTTAGGAGCACAATAGTAGTAAAGAACAAAGCACTTCTGGTTTTTGTCTGTTGGTTTTGCACTGGATTGTGAGGTCTTGGAAACCAGGGGCTGTGTCTTATTTAACTTGGAAACCTTGGCTTTTAGTATAGAACCTGATACTAAATAATAATAAAAGCATTCAATAATAAAAGCATTGAATGAACACAGAGAATCCAAAGGTGTGTTGCCTCCATAAATTCAAGTGCCTGGAACAGTGCCAGACACACAGTAGGTATTTGATACATATTTGTTGAATTTCCAACAAATGGGCTACTTGCCATCATTGGGATGTTCGAATTTCCCTGTGTCCATTCCCAGTCCAGTTGGAATCTTTATATCTTAGTGTTCTTCCTCACTAGAACCCCAGATGGGTCTTCTAAGAAATTGCTAGCTTTACGGCATCACTAGTACTCACAGTCCTGGAAAGAGTTTTGCTGCTGGAGAAACAGGACAGAATTAGAAGATAGAAGTGGTATGGCAGAGTGGCTGAACTTGAGCTTTGGAGTGAGACCTGGGCATACATCTTAAAATCACTGTGACCTTGGGTGAAATATTCCCTCTGCTAAGCTCACTCTCTCTATCTGTTGAATGGGGGGGGGGTCATAATTGTATAGCATGGTGGGGGTCATAATTGTACTTATCTCTTAGGGTAGAAGCAAGGATTCAAACAGATCATCTATGTCAAGTGCTTAGCCCAGTGTTCGTATATAGTAAATATTCAGTAAATGTGGGTTATGACTTATTTTTAATTATTATTATTAGTATTGGTGTATACATCAGTATTTGCTATAGTTTTTACTTTTGTGTTGAAATTCAGATTCTTTTGTGGCAGTGTAACTATTGTCCTATGTAAAATTTGTTTCAGTTTTAATTTAACCATTTATTTAGCTTTTCAGGGCATATTTTGAGATCCTTGCATTAAAAGAAAAGAGTATCTCTGATACTCATTTAAAGAACCTCACCATTTTGGATGGAGAGTGTCACTTCGATTTCTTGTTATTCTGAAATGCTGCTTTTGTGATTCCAGACTTTTGAGAAAGAAGAGAATATAGTGCTCTATAGAAAGGGTCTGGTATCTCTTTTTTCCCATGGAAATTTTTTTCCCAGTAGTTGTCAGTTATGACTTTGCCTTCACACAATTATAACACACTACTATTTAAGGAAGAATATTACTTAGGGTCAAGAATGCAAAACTGTCTGGAATACTACTTGAAAATCAAAGTGAAGCCAGTTGCCTTTTCTTTGACCTGCTTGCAGGATACCCTGACAAGGTATGAACTGGAATATGTGTCTTGGAAATATTTACCCCCTAAATATTAAAAACATAAATAAGCAGTAGAGTTTGGGGTGACAGTGGATCTAAAGTGATGGCCGCCCAGCCTTTGCTGGTCAAATATGGCTTACCTAATAACATTTCAGCCCTAAATCACTTCACTGCAGGCAGGTTTGCAGCTGAGGTAGTTACACAAAAACATTCCTTCAAGACCATTTAAAAAGACTGAATAAGCAAAGTATCCTGTGTGACAACACTCAGAATATCAAAGGGGCGTTCAGGTACACATATGATTGCCCATGGCTCCATGCCCAATAACCTTTTCCTCATAGAGATATATTCCCTGGACAGAAAACAAATCTCTTTCCAAGTCAGAGAACTTTATCAGATTTATCTCTCATTGTCAGATCAGCATGTAGGAAACAAATGAAGTCTGCAGCATGATTCAGATTAGAAGCAGAACAATGTACAGTGTTCACTGGCTTCTCGTAAACCTTATTAATGTTTGGCACGGGGTGCCAAGGAACCATAAAGAATCGTCCAGCTGAACATTTATATCTGCTTAGTCTCTTATTATATATCCTCAAAACAGCTTAAATAATGGCAGCCAGAGCATCACGTGAGCAGGAAATGATAAAGTTACACATGTTTTTGTCTCATAATCAAATATTCTTCCCTATCTTTTTAAAGTCTCCCCCTGGGAGGCAAAGTACTGTTTTTTTGGTTTCATTTTTCCTTAAGCTGTTGCCTGTAATTTCTACTTTGCTTTAGATTTGTCACAGCTCTGTAATGGAATTAGTTTGCTTATTTATGCTCATGCCTTCTATTATTTTGGATTTGGGGCATTTCTTAATTCAGTCATGGCTATGTAGTTGCTTGAATTCACATTCCCTTTTGAGTTCTAGCCCATAGTGTCCTAACAATGTGAACACATTATGGATAGCACCAATTATTCATTTATTAGAGTCAAGTTTTCTTTTTCTTTAAGGTCCTCAATATATTTAACCTAATAAGACAAATAGGTAACATTTGTAGAATACTTACTATATGGCAGGCATCTTACATTTTAATCTTACTTAATCATCATAAATAAGGTAAGAACTAGTATCATGAGGTAAGAACTAGTATCACCTTCATTTTAGAGATGAAAAAAAAAATTGTTTTCCTGGGACACACTGCTATAAACAGAAGAGCCAGAAATTGCATCCTAACATCTTGCTCGTACCCACTGCATTGCACTCCATCTCTGACACTATAGTTCATTGAATGCAATGCCTTAGAAAACATGAGTGTAACAGAGAAGATGGGAGGAATATGCGAAGAAGGAATGTTAAATGTGGAAAGAGGAATAACGTGGAGTTTTACCAAGAGTGGAACTGAGGGAATCTTAGTCACACAATTGGCTCTTGTTGAGCTGAATTGTCTTCTCAGGTGCCTTGTTAATGGGCAGTGATGTGGGTGGGTCATTCACACATTCTGATCACTAAAAGAGGACAAACCTATGCTATAGAGGATTACATATTTTTTAGTACTTTTTTATTTTGAAATAATTTTAGACTCAAGTTATAAATAAAGTACAGAGAACTTCATACTCCTTTACTCAGTCTCCCCCAATTATTAATATTTTACATTTGTTTTTATTATTTTCTCTTTCTTTAGATACTTAATATTATTTATGAACCATTTGGGAATAAGTTACATACACAGTGGCCGTATACCCCTAAATACTTTGGTGTACATTTTTTTAAGAATAAGTAAATTCTCTTACATAACCACATTATAATGGTTATCTTCTGAAAATTAACACTGATTCAATGCTAATGTCTAATCTATAGATATTATTTATATTTCACCATTTGTACCAATAAAAATATTTAGGGAGGGTGTGTTCCGGCACCAATCTAGGATCACATGATGCATTTAGTTGTCATGTCCCTTTAAGTCAGGAACAGTTTCTTTGTCTTTTTCCATTTTAACATTTTAAAAAGGAGTTCATGGGCTTCCCTGGTGGCGCAGTGGTTGGGAGTCTGCCTGCCGATGCAGGGGACACGGGTTCGTGCCCCAGTCCGGGAAGAGTCCACATGCCTCGGAGCGGCTGGGCCTGTAAGCCATGGCCGCTGAGGCTGTGCATCCGGAGCCTGTGCTCCGCAACGGGAGAGGCCACAACAGTGAGAGGCCCGCGTACCGCAAAAAAAAAAAAAAAAAAAAAAAAAAAAGAGTTCAGGTCAGCTGTTTTGTGAACTGTCTTTCAACTTGAGTTTGTCTGATGTTTCCTCATGATCGGATTGAAGTTATACACTTTGGGGGGGAATAACACTGAAGCAAAGTTGTGTTCTTCTCAGTGCATCGTGTCAGGAGGCACATGATACTAATTTGTCCCATTACTGCTGATATTAACAGGTTTCTTCAGTGTAAAGTTGCAATTTTTCAATGGATTAAAGTTAAAATTTGATTTAGATGCTGGTTTCTGGGAATTTGTTTCAAAGAAGGTCCATTACCCAAGCAACTTTGAATATTCTGAAAAATCTAGTTTCCCGATCTCTAAGTCTCAGGAACACGCTGCGAAAAGTGATGATTCAGCTGAGATATTCCTTTAGGGAGAATTAACCTAAATCCTACCCCTGTCACCAGAATCTCAGGTTGTGCTTCTGTTGGTACTTAAGGAAGTGTCTTGGTATTTGGTGAATCTTTAATAGATACATGAAATATCAAAATATTTCTATGTTAAAACAAAATATGATTTTTACCATAGATTCAGATTATGGGTGAGCAGGGTAATTTCTAGAGCAATTGCTCTTGGGGTGGGAATAAGGGGGTGTGATCAATTAGCTCTGAGCTGTTGTTGGTCAAGGAAATAGATGCCTTCCTATCTAGTCTGAAGGGCCAATTCATTGCAGCAAGATTAGGCTAAGTAGGAAGGGCTGACATCTGAAACTGCAACCTTCCTTGAAATGGAGGAAGCTCATTTTGGCAGAACATCATCTCCTGGAAGGCAGTAAGGGATAGTGCTACTTGTGATCATTTGGAGATTATATTAAATGCTGGAGGTGTCCAGACAGCAGGCAGTTGAGTCTACCAGCAGCCCGTGTGTGTGTGTGTGTGTGTGTGTGTGTGTGTGTATGTGTATGTGTGCGTGCGCTTGTGTCATGGGGAAGGTGTGTAAGTGGGGGTGGCACAGATAGAGAAGAAAATTAGAAAAGAAAAGGCAGGTGAGGACCCAACTGTCAAGGGCTTGGGACATTAAGCAGATGCACAGACTGGTACTCCAGCCCAGGGAAACAAATCAGAAGACTGTAGAACTGGACTACAAACCAAGTCTGGGCTGGTACTAAGTATCACTTGAAGGAGACTCCTGACAGAGAGGCTAGAGAACTAGTGAAATTTTTAGCCTAAAGTCTGGTCTGGTCTTAGAGATTGAAGAAAAGAAACAGAGAGTTTCAGCTGGTGGAGAAGCAGGGCACAGGGTCTGTGGACCAAGTGTGATGGCTTATGCTGTTAAAGATCTGAGGCACATAATCAGCATTTAGGCAATCAGTGTGAGCAGTTGTATTCACCTCAACCAAGCTACACTCACCTTAGGGTTGCACTGTTATTGGGTGGGGTAGGGTTTTTTTGCATTTTATGAAAATTTCTCTCTTTCAAGGTTATCCTTCAATCACATATCATTTGCGCAATGTGTTGGGGCTGAGAAACACATAGCATGATTTGGTCTGGTCTCCATACCCTTCCAAGAAATACCTTAAGACTGAGAAACATGGTTTTCTTTCCATACATTTGAGTTGGGTGACAGCAGAAGGAGAAAACCAGAGTGCTCAATGAAATATGTATTGTTAAAGAACTGTCAATTATTTTAGAAAATAATTGCTTTAAAAAAATTGGGTAAGATGTAGACATAGAGAATGGACTTGAGGACACGGGTGGTGGGGGAGGGGAAGCTGGGATGAAGTGAGAAAGTGGCATGGACATATATACACTATCAAGTGTAAAATAGATAGCTAGTGGGAAGCAGCTGCATAGCACAGGGAGATCAGCTCTGGGCTTTGTGACGACCTAGAGAGGTGGGATAGGGAGGGTGGGAGGGAGGCTCAAGAGGGAGGGCATATGGGGATATATGTATGCATATGGCTGATTCTCTGTGTTGTACAGCAGAAACTAACAACATTGTGAAGCAATTATACTCCAATAAAGATGTATTAAAAAAAAGAAAATGATTCCTTTTTAAAAAAATGCCCATTCTTGCCTCTGTAATTCTGTTCCCTTTCAGCTTCCTTTTTTAAAATCCCTTTCTTCTCCCATGACATTTCCTATTCGTTTAATTTAAGCAATGTTCCTAGAGAGTTGTATAAACATAAAAAGGGGCAATGGAAACCCATAGAAACACATGCGTGTGTGTATATAAAGCATTTTTGGGGTCAAAGCTTTGCAGGGCTCATGCAATTGGGGAAAAGAAGTGTTTCATTGTGATCACACTGCTATTTGAATCTAGTGTTGTTGTCATCATGATTTAACATTTATTGCAAGTCTATAGTTCCCTGGACAAGACCCTGGACTTAAATGTCAACTCTGCTTAGTGAATTTATGCTTGAAACTAGATAGCAAAGCCACAAAATGGAAAAAGATAATACTTCCAAAACAGAAATATTGAATAATGCATTCCCAGAAAAGGTAGGTAAGGAGAAAATGAGTTTGATCCAGGCAGTTAAGAATGAAGCAAGTGTGAGAAGACTTAAATATAGAGCTTAGGGATGGTTTGCAGCCATTTCCAAGAACCCTGGGAGGGACCACGGAGACTGCATGACCTAACACTTTAATCCTCCTCTGCCATAGCTCAGACCCCATGGGGAGGAGTCTTGACGAGGAGACTCCCTGTCTTGGATAATAATAACAAGCTGCCCTCTCTGTGGCAGATTTTCAGGTGGAAGTCTTACTCTGCTCTTTGCATAACCAATGCAGCAAATAATCCAGTCCTCAAACTGGGAGGGAAACCCTGAGGGTTTTTTTTAAGGATGTAAATGTCATTCAAAAATAAAGATAAAATTTCTTAGAATAAGTTTTTTTTCCCTTTTAACATGTGCGTCAGACCATCTCTTTCCTACCTCAGACACCCCCTACACTTTTTAATACTAAATGTCTCTTAATAACAAAAGTAAACTGCATGTTATTTATGGAAACTGCACAATATTAACTTTGCTAATTACATGGTTGCTCACTTTCCCAGGACCCCATCACCTCCTGTTTATTTCCAACTGCTGTGGCCACCATGTGTTTTAAGAGTAAGACAGAAATAATAAACTGCAAGTTTCACATGTTATTTCTGCAGCTCACACAGGGAATTTGCCATCTGGGTTTGTAGGGTGCATCATCTCAATGGAGTGAGTTGGGCTTCCCTTTTCACCTGCCTGTATAACTTCGGGGAAATTTCAAATGGAGTTTTGAGGCCAAAACAACCCAGGTTCAGAGACCTGGTATGGCAGCTTACTTAGTATGTGAAATCTTCAGCAAGTAGCTTCTCTGCCTCTTGGCTCTCTGTATATAAATTAATGATAATGAGTCCTAATTTCTAGTGTGGCTCTGAATCTTAAATGGTGTGATACAAGATGGTGCCTGGTGCTTGGCATAGGGTAAGTTGTCAATGAATGATGGTTCTTAGTTTCTTTCCATTCCATTTTATGTTCCTTCAAGCTTTTGAATGCTAAACTGAGAAGGCACAAAAGATGGCCTATATACCAGCCTTGCTCTAAATCCAGAATTAAAAGCTCAAACTGGGCTACATTCTGCAGGGGGATTTGCTGTGTCATGAGAACTACTATTTGCCTGGTGTTAACTATTCCTCCCATCCCTCCTTGGTTAGTGAACTGGTGCCACCACCTGCTTATCGGAGGACTGGGCTATTTGTAGAGGGATGTACATCTCTGGACCCCAGAACTGAGCTTGACTAAACTGATAAGTCAGTCAGCAGCCCTTTACTGAGGTCTACTAAAAATGGCAGGAGTGGTTCAGCCTCTCCAGATCTGTGAAATAATTCCTGTGGTTACGTCAACTTGCATCTTTGGATCTATAAATTCTTTCTGTCTTTTCTTTTTTCTCAAGGGCTTTCTACTTGAATACTGTTTCGCCTCAAACAGCCTGTTCCATTCTGACAAGGTGGAGATATGGAGTTTCCCTCAACTGACACAGCTTGGCTAAGTGCCAGCCAAGAGTTCCTCCAGGGTATTTTAGCTGTGGGATAAGTTACAGATAGCTTGGCCTTGCTATCTGCAATGATCATTTGTTGTAGTAATAACAATCACTGGGTACATAATTGGTTGTCTAAAAACGTGAACTTTATTAATTACCCTCAATTTCTGCTTGGCTGCTGGCAACTACATCTAGACTCTATTTCTTGGCATCCTCTCATCTGCCATTTCTACCACAAATCCTTTACTGATTTTTAGCTGCCTACTTTCCTCTATTTCATTGTCTGTCTTTCAGCCTCTGGCTTTTACTGTGATTTTTCACTGAACCGGAGATTTAGTGTCCTCCTCCGTTGTAAGGGAAAGAAACTGGGTCCCCTTGAATCAGTATCTCCTCATATCTTCTGTTTTTCTGTCTGCTATAGCCCGATAACCTATTACTGAAGTAAGCTATGCATTTCTAGACTATCAAATCCATTCAGTATACACTTATTGAACACACGGCAGTAGGCTTATAGCTGGAAACAGAGGTGAAATCCCTTCTCTGTCCTTGAAGAACTCCCATTCCATTCAGTAAGTTAGGCATTTAAACAAACAACCACCATACAATGTGCTAAGTGCTATAACTAAAGTATAAACAAAGTGGCTTTTGGGGGTCTGATGTTGCCTCCATATGCATCTGAAGCAAGCTATAGTATTTTGACCTCCTCTAGAGTAACTATATATCTCTGTTTGCCCAGCAGTTCTGATTTATTAATAGGGCCCTCTTTCACTTTTGGTGTCTTTATTTCGAAGATAAATTGTGTGGTTTTCCTATTTATAAATCAAAGACCAACATATGAGGCTAGTTTAGTTGAGGAACAGTTACATTGCTATTTATCAATAATTTTTGAGTTGCCTGGATTTACATAAGTGGTTGAGGCAACGGGGTAGGTTCCTGATCTGGTTCACCTTTCTCACCAGCAGTAATACTGTACTTTTTTCAGCTTACATCAAATGTAGGGAGACAATCTTTTGCCCCAGCCTCTTTGTGTTCTTTTAATAAATAGATTCAACAATATTATGAGTTTCCAAAAGCATTTTTCCTTCACCCATTTGAGTTTTAAAACAACTCCCCAAGGAGCTGACTAAATATCTGGGAGGGGGGGGAGACTAGTCCATGGAAAATTATTTTAAAATAGAATAAGGCTTCCCTTGTGCGCAGTGGTTGAGAGTCTGCCTGCCGATGCAGGGGACACGGGTTTGTGCCCCGTTCCGGGAAGATCCCACATGCCGCGGGGCAGCTGGGCCCGTGGGCCATGGCCGCTGAGCCTGCGCGTCCGGAGCCTGCGCTCCGCAACGGGAGAGGCTACAACAGTGAGAGGCCTGCGTACCACAAAAAAAAAAAAAAAAAAAAAAAAAGAATAGAAAAGAAAAAAATTGGAGTATCTTTCATGCCAGGATGATGTGTTGTTTTATGAAACTTGTCTCAGCTTTTTATGTACACACACATAAATATGTACTATCTTGATGAAAATGTATTTCTTTTCTTTAAAATTTTTTAATTTAATTTAATTTATTTTTTACACAGCAGGTTCTTATCAGTTATCCATTTTATACATATTGGTGTATACATGTCAATCCCAATCTCCCAATTCATCCCACCACCGCCCCCCCACACTGTCCCTCCTTGGTGTCCATACGTTTGTTCTCTACATTTGTGTCTCTATTTCTGCCCTGCAAACTGGGTCATCTGTACCATTTTTCTAGGTTCCACATATATGCGTTAATATACAATATTTGTTTTTCTCTTTCTGACTTAATTCACTCTGTATGACTGCCTCTGGATCCATCCACGTCTCTACAAATGACCCAATTTCATTGCTTTTTATGTCTGAGTAATATTCCATTGTATATGTGTACCACATCTTCTTTATCCATTCATCTGTCGATGGGCATTTAGGTTGCTTCAGTGACCTGGCTATTGTAAATAGTGCTGCAATGAACATTGGGGTGCATGTGTCTTTTTGAATTATGGTTTTCTCTGGGTATATGCCCAGGAGTGGGATTGCTGGGTCATATGGTAATTCTATTTTTAGTTTTTTAAGGAACCTCCATATTGTTCTCCATAGTGGCTGTATCGATTTACATTCCCACCAACAGTGCAAGAGGGTTCCCTTTTCTCTACACCCTCTCCAACATTTATTGTTTGTAGATTTTTTGATGATGGCCATTCTGACCGGTGTGAGGTGATACCTCACTGTAGTTTTCATTTGCATTTCTCTAATGATAAATGATGTTGAGCATCCTTTCATGTGTTTGTTGGCTATCTGTATATCTTTTTTGGAGAAATGTCTATTTAGGTCTTCTGCCTGCTGTTTGATTGGGTTGCTTGTTTTTTTAATATTGAGCTGCATGAACTGTTCATATATTTTGGAGATTAATCCTTTGTCTGTTGATTCGTCTGCAAATATTTTCTCCCATTCTGAGGGTTGTCTTTTCGTCTTGTTTGTAGTTGCCTTTGCTTTGCAAAAGCTTTTAAGATTCATTAGGTCCCATTTGTTTATTTATTTATTTTATTTCCATTACTCTACGAGATGGATCAAAAAAGATCTTGCTCTGATTTACGTCAAAGAGTTTGATAGTGTCTGGTCTTACATTTAGGTCTCTAATCCATTTGGAGTTTATTTTTGTGTATGGTGTTAGGGAGTGTTCTAATTTCATTCTTTTATATGTAGCTGTCCAGTTTTCCCAGCACCACTTATTGAAGAGACCTTCTTTTCTCCATTGTGTGTTCTTGTCTCCTTTGTCATAGATTAGTTGACCATACATGTGTGGGTTTATCTCTGGGCTGTCTATCCTGTTCCATTGATCTATATTTTTTTGGGCCAGTACCATATTGTCTTGATTACTGTAGCTTTGTAGTATAGTCTGAAGTCAGGGAATCGGATTCCTCCAGCTCCGTTTTTTTCCCTCAAGACTGCTTTGTCTATTCGGGGTCTTTGGTGTCTCCATACAAATTTTAAGATTTCTTGTTCTAGTTCTGTAAAAAATGCCACTGGTAATTTGACAGGGATTACATTGAATCTGTAGATTCCTTTGGGTAGTATAGATGTTTTCACAATATTGATTCTTCCAATCCAAGAACATGGTATATCTCTCCATCCGTTTGTGTCATCTTTGATTTCTTTCATCAGTGTCTTATAGTTTTCTGATACAGGTCTTTTACCTACTTAGGTAGGTTTATACCTGGGTATTTTATTCTTTTTCTTGCAATGGTGGATGGGATTGTTTCCTTAATTTCTGTTTCTGATCTTTCGTTGTTAGTGTATAGGAATGCAAGAGATTTCTGTGCATTAATTTTGTATCTTGCAAATTTACCAAATTCATTGATTAGCTCTAGTAGTTTTCTAGTGGCCTCTTAGGATTCCCTATGTATAGTATCATGTCATCTGCAAATAGTGACAGTTTTACTTCTTCTTTTCCAATTTGTATTCCTTTATTTCTTTTTTATCTCTGATTGCCATGGCTAGGACTTCCAAAACTATGTTGAATAGTAGGGGTGAGAGTGGACATTCTTGTCTTGTTCCTTATCTGAGAGGAAATGCTTTCAGTTTTTCACCATTGAGAATGATGCCTGATGTGGGTTTGTCATATATGGCCTTTATTATGTTGAGGTAGTTTCCCTCTATGCCCACTTTCTGGAGAGTTTTTATCATAAATGGGTGTTGAATTTTGTCAGAAGCTTTTTCTGCATCTATTGACATGATCATATGGTTTTTATCCTTCAATTTGTTAATATGGTGTATCACATTGATTGATTTGCATATATTGAAGAATCCTTGCATCCCAGGAATAAATCCCACTTGATCATGGTGTATGATCCTTTTAATGTGTTGTCAGATTCTGTTTGCTAGTATTTTGTTGAGGATTTTGCATCTATATTCATCAGTGATATTGGTCTGTAATTTTCTTTTTTTCTAGTATCTTTGTCTGGTTTCAGTATCAGCATGATGGTGGCCTCATAGAATGAGTTTGGGAGTGTTCCTTCATCTGCAATATTTTGGAAGAGTTTGAGAAGGATGGGTGTTAGCGCTTCTCTAAATGTTGGTTAGAATTCACCTATGAAGCCATCTGGTCCTGGACTTTAGTTTGTTGGAAGATTTTTAATCACAGTTTCAATTTCATTACTTGTGATTGGTCTGTTCCTATTTTTTATTTCTTCCTGGTTCAGTCTTGGGAAGTTATATCTTTCTAAGAATTTGTTCATTTCTTCCTGGTTGTCCATTTTATTGGCATAGAGTTGCTTATATTAGTCTCTTATGATGCTTTGTATTTCTGTGGTGTCCATTGTAACTTCTCCTTTTTCATATCTATTGATTTGAGTCCTCTCCCCCTTTTTCTTGATGTGTCTTGCTAAAGGTTTTTCAATGTTGGTTATCTTCTCAAAGAATCAGCTTTTAGTTTGACTGATATTTGCTATTGTTTTCTTTGTTTCTATTTCATTTATTTCTGCTGTGATCTTTATGACATCTTTCCTTCTTCTGACTTTGGGTTTTGTTTGTTCTTCTTTCTGTAGTTCCTTTAGGTGTAAGGTTAGATTGTTTATTGGTGCTTTTTCTTGTTTCT
Organism: Mesoplodon densirostris; assembly: GCF_025265405.1. NCBI lineage: Eukaryota > Metazoa > Chordata > Mammalia > Artiodactyla > Ziphiidae > Mesoplodon > Mesoplodon densirostris. Next base: position 36,660,918 of record NC_082672.1, on the reverse strand, counting down.
TGAGGTAGGCTTGTATTGCTATAAACTTCCCTGTTAGAACTGCTTTTGCTGCATCCCATAGGTTTTGGATCATCGTGTTTTTGTTGTAATTTGTCTCCAGGTATTTTTTGATTTCTTCAGTGATCTCTTGGTTATTTAGTAACGTATTGTTTAGCCTTCATGTGTTTGTGTTTTTTATGTTTTTTTCCCTGTAATTGATTTCTAATCTCATAGTGTTGTGGATGGAAAAGATCCTTGATACAATTTCAATTTTCTTAAATTTACCAAGGCTTGATCTGTGACCCAAGATTTGATCTATCCTGGAGAATGTTCCGTGTGCACTTGAGAAGAAAGTGTAATCTGCTATTTGTGGATGGAATGTCCTATAAATATCAATTAAATCTATCTGATGTAGTGCATCATTTACAGCTTGTGTTTCCTTATTAATTTTCTCTCTGGATTATCTGTCTATTGATGTAAGTGAGGTGTTACAAAGTCCCCCATTATTATTGTGTTACTGTTGATTTCCTCTTTTATAGCTGTTAGCATTTGCCTTATGTATTGAGGTGCTCCTGTGTTGGGTGCATATATATTTATAATTGTTATATCTTCTTCTTGGATTGATCCCTTGATCATTACGTAGTGCCCTTCCTTGTCTATTGTAACATTCTTTAAAGTCAATTTTATCTGATATTTGTATTGCTACTCCAGCTTTCTTTTCTTTTCCATTTGCATGGAATATCTTTTTCCATCCCCTCACTTTCAGTCTCTATGTGTCCCTAGGTCTGAAGTGGGTCTCTTGTAGACAGCATACATATGGGTATTGTTTTTGTATCCATTCAGCAAGCCTGTGTCTTTTGGTTGGAGCATTTAATCCATTCACGTTTAAGATAATTATCAATATGTATGCTCCTATTAACATTTTCTTAACTGTTATGGGTTTGTATTTGTATGTCCTTTTCCTCTCTTGTGTTTCCCACTTAAAGAAGTTCCTTTAGCATTTGTTGTAGAGCTGGTTTGGTGGTGCTGAGTTCTCTTAGCTTTTGCTTGTCTCTAAAGCTTTTGATTTCTCCATCGAATCTGAATGAGATCCTTGCTGGGTAGAGTAATCTTGGTTGTAGGTTCTTCCCTTTCATCACTTTAAGTATATAGTGCCACTGCTTTCTGGCTTGTAGAGTTTATGCTGAGAAATCAGCTGTTAACCTTATGGGAGTTCCTTTGTATGTTATTTGTCGTTTTTCCCTTGTTGCTTTCAATAATTTTTCTTTGTCTTTAATTTTTGTCAGTTTGATTACTATGTGTCTCGGCATGTTTCTCCTTGGGTTTATCCTGCCTGGGACTCTCTGTGCTTCCTGGACTTGGGTGGCTATTTCCTTTCCCATGTTATGGAAGTTTTTGGCTATAAACTCTTTAAATATTTTCTCAGGTCCTTTCTCTCTCTCTTCTCTTTCTGGGACCCCTATAATGTGAATGTTTAATGTTTAATGTTGTCCCAGAGGTCTCTTAGGCTATCTTCATTTCTTTTCATTTTTTTTCTTTATTCTTTTCCGTGGCAGTGAATTCCACCATTCTGTCTTCCAGATCACTTATCCGTTCTTCTGCCTCATTTATTCTGCTATTGATTCCTTATAGTTTATTTTTCATTTCAGTTATTGTATTGTTCATCTGTGTTTGTTTGTTCTTCAATTCTCCTAGGTCTTTGTGAAACATTTCTTGCATCTTCTCAATCTTTGCCTCCGTTCTTTTTCTGATGTCCTGGATCATCTTGAGGGTCATTATTCTGAATTCTTTTTCTGGAAGATTGCCTATCTCCACTTCATTTAGTTGTTTTTCTGAGGTTTTATCTTGTTCCTTCATCTCATAGCTAGCCCTCTGCCTTTTCATTTTGTCTCTCTGTGAATCAAAGATGTATTTCTTAATGTGGGTCTAAACCAATAGAAGTTTGAATTAACTGCTCTAGACAAGCTTACCTAGGCACAAAATGAAGTGCTCAGAGCTGACTGCAGGCTAGAATATGGAGGTCACCCAGAAGGGATTCTGTTAACATCTGAACCATCCAGAATCCTAGTGGAAACTCCCAGGAGAAAGTAGAATATTTGTGCTAGGGACATTCTCTATCAGGGTACTAATTTGTGTGATGATTAGGTCATGAGACACCATGTTTAACTGTATGTGCCAGTTAACATTAGGTTTTTGTTTTTAAATTAATTAATTAATTAATTTGGCTGCATTGGATCTTCGTTGCTGTGCACAGGCTTCTCTAGTTGCGGTAAGTGGGGGCTACTCTTCGTTGCAGTGCGCAGGCTTCTCATTGCGGTGGCTTCTCTTGTTGTGGAGCATGAGCTCTAGGTGCGCAGGCTTCAGTAGTTGTGGTGCATGGGCTTAGTTGCTCCACGGCATGTGGGATCTTCCCGGACCATGGGTTGAACCTGTGTCCCTTGCATTGGCAGGCAGATTCTTAACCACTGCGCCTCCAGGGAAGTCCCAACATTAGGGTTTTTTTGCATGACCAGATATTTTGAACTGTGAACTCTTTGAGGACAGGACCTGTGTGTTATTGCTAGAGGCTAAAACAATGCCTGTACCGTAGCAGGAATTTCCTGTGTACCCTGACTTTTCTTTCCTTCATACTACATAACATACATATGTTGCCATTAATGTCCTTTCTGCCTCATCCACTGGGAACCGTGTCTTATCATCTTTCTTTTTTTCTAATGTCTAATTCAACACCTAAAAGTAGATATTCAGTAAATTCATTCATTCAATAAATGTTTTCCTCTGTTATTCTGCATAGTATTTTCTGTCAGCTGTGCAACAATAGTTCTAGAAGGCACATAAATAGCAACTCTGTGAAGAACCAAGTCTACTGTGGCCTAAATGTCATCATCCTGCATAGCAAGTCACACTTGGCACTGATTTTTATACTGTATTTTATACTGTATTATTTTATTTTCCATTCCTTTTGCTTAAAGTTTTGGTTTTTCTCCAAAAGTTTTGTGTGTCAACCCTATCTCCTACTGTCAAGCATTTCTTACTTCGTGTGTATTTTTTTCCATACACTTTGCTCCCTAAATCACTATGGAGCTGTAATAACATGGTCTAAACATCTACCTTCTGACCACTCTTACCGAGGGCATCAGCTTTTGCTATGCTGCAGTTGGGTAGCCTTCATGGCACAGAGCTTCCTCTCCCTACCAGTCTCACCACCAAACCTACCTCTCCAGCTTCAGTGATTGCTGCTGTTTCTAATCTCAGGTGACTCCAATGTGCAGTGAAATTAAGAACAACTGCTTAGGCAGAGAATGAAGCCACTTCATATTTAAGGTTCAAGAACTTTCTTCACTCAAACTATATTTATGTCTCTTCTAGCCTTGCCCAAATCTGACAGTATTTATATTGCTGTTTGAGGTAAAGCAGTTAGAATGTATGTTACCCAAGAGGGAAAAGGCATTAAATCATTACTTAACCTCTCACCTGTGCTGGTTATTAATCTATTTTTTTACCTTCCAGATTCCATTTTATATTCCACTTTGTGATGCTGGGGCTGGGAATCTACAAATGACAATTCTTAGCCATCTGGCTCCTTGGGGGTGCTAGAGGAAGACCCTGTGGGAGGGAGGAGGAACTCTTCCTGTCTGCTTTCTGTTCCTTCAGCATCACCCCAGCACTGACTTTTCACCCTGGAGTGGCAGGAGGTATTAGTTTCCAGCTTCTTTGGGTGCTCCCAGAATCAGCCTCGCTGCACCCTCTGAGAGGAACTGGCAGCAATCAGGTGTGGATCCCAGCCTGTGGGCACCTCATCCAAGATTCTAGGTTACTGTAATCTCCTATAGTTATTACCTGTGTTACTTTAGTGTGTTAAGAAAAAAAATCTTTCAATACTTGTTTAACCAGTTTCCTATATTAAATTACTGCGTGCCAATATCTATTCTTTTCTTCTCTGACTGGATCTGACTCTTAAATTGACTTACTTCAAATTAGTCTTTAGATTATCCAGTTTAACCAGTATGGCTCTACAGCGAGGTGGGTTTTCAAGGGAGGCAAAAAACAAGAAGGCTTAGGTAGCTTGTCTCCATCTGGGGCAATGATAGTGTGCTGGAAATCTTGCTAGGGGCCAAAACTGGGGGAGAGGATGCGAGAATGAAGAAGAGGTGGACAGACATGGGGGATGAAAGTACCCTGGGTACAGTCCTTCATATTTTGCTTGATCTGTTTTAGCTGAGAAACTCTGGGAGTATGAATCAGAGATAAATGGTAAGCAAGGAAGAATCCATAGTAATCCACAGTGACATTTGTTAGTAATACAAACCTTATGGCCTCCATCCCCTTTCCTTCCTATAGGCCCACAGTTTACAATTTTTTTCTGTATTTGTGGTCTCATCCTTAACCACAGGGCAGTGCAGATTGCTATTCTTCTTTTGGATGTGCAGTTCACTCCTCCTACTGCTAAGAGTAGACCATCCTATCTGTTCTTACATAATATTTAGTAAATCCATTTGGATATGTTTCATTAAGTCAAAAATTTAGGTTCTGCTTTCTCAGATTTGTCTATTTTGGTGAGCAGTATCTTAACTCTAAAAATAAGGTGGGTTCTCTTTGGTCCAATTATCCCTACTGCATCTAATATATTTAACGTTACAACCATTTTTATATAAGCAATGAGTTGACTCACATACTGTCATGAATGAACTTTGGGCATTAATGAGGGAGAGTTAAATTCACACACCATTTTCTTATACTGTTTCATTGTCTTGAGACTTTGCTATTATTAACTTTTTTTGGAGTTATTTTGTGCTAAAAATGAACAAATATAATCACCTCCTGAGTACATTTTTGCATATGCAACAATGTAAAGAAAAAGCAAATCTTGCTAAGATGCAGAACCTAGGATCAACAGCTAGTCTAGAGGTTCAACCCTAGAAGGGTTCTGAATCGCAGGCTCAAGCCTGTGATTCAGATTGTTACACCAAAAAATTGCAGAGGTAAATTTTGGTGGGGTTACTTTTCAAAAACTTAAACCACAAATATTAACTTTATGAATGTCTGGGTGGTATTTTGCCCTAAGTGCACCAACTGTCAAGATTGTATATTAAATTTTTATATTCATGCTAAAGAAATGGGAGAACTATTCACCAGTATATTTAGGGGAAATTTAATACAGCCTAGATCCTCTACCATGAATTCTGTATCTCCTGGCCTCTAAAGAGATCCTTATTTCTTGCTTCCAATGCTTATTACTAATTATAGAAAAATGTTTAGTCTTAATATCTGTTGAATTGGCTGAGCAATACTGCAGCTTTCTTTTCCTAATCCAAAGAAGCTCATCTGCCTGTTCTTTGATGAGTCTGTTTCTCTGTGTGATCAGCATTCTCTACGGTGTTGGAAGGGATGCTCTGTATCTTCTTTGAAAGGGAGAGTCAATTCCTGTTTGTCGTCTGAAAATGGTTTCCCTATTGTATGATAACATCCAGGAAACAATCATCCTTTTTCTCTCCATTCTCTTGAATGGGTATGTTGAGCCACATTGTTAATACTGTCTAGTTTATTCTTACATTGATTATGTTAGTTTCAGTGCTTAGTGTAATCGAGACCTTCAAGACCTTCAACTGAACCTTTTATTCTGACCTGTGATTATTCCGCAGGACCATTCATTAACTTAAAAGGAATATGGATGACTAACTGTAACCCTACCATCTGACTGGGAAAAAAAAAAAAAAAACAACAATGATAATAAACCCTTCAAAATATTTGCCACCAGAAAGCAGTGAATAGGAGAAAGATCACTGAAAATGGAGTCAGGAAATCAAGTTTCTAGTCAAAGTACTACTACTTATTAACTGTGTGACCATGGGCATTTCACTTAACCACTCTGAACCTTAGTTTTCTATTCTATAATGCAAAATGTAAGTTATAATATGCGTTTCTTCTACCTCACAGACAATGAACTCTTAAGGGCCTGGAAATTCCCCAACTCTTCTAGGCAGGTTGACTTTCTGGAAAAGGGCTTTATTTTCAGAGGATTTGATTATTGAGTTATCTTTATATTCCACTGCTGTCAGTAGATTTACCATAAATGTTTCCTGAGAGTCTCTCTCTTGAAGAGATTCAGGCCGCAGTTAAGTTCATCCCAATTAAAAATAGAACCCTGAGAAGCAGCAGCTGTAGCACCTCTTAAACCTCTTCAAATAACATTGAATGACTAAGTGCCTGCTACTGTGGAGATAGTGCCCACAAAACCAGCAGCAGGCCCTCTCAGAAGACGATAACACTTTAAGTGGCTGTCAGTCCTTAGTAACTTCTAGTAGTTCAGGGGATGCTACCTTATCTTCTAAGAGTTCTAAAAGTTCCTGGGTGGGGGGCGGGAATCGCATGTTTGTTATTAAAAAAGAAAAAAACCCCAAAAACTCCCTCCCCACAACAAAATCTTTCAAAACAATACTGAACAAATAGGCATACAAGTCATAACGAAGTTATGTCATCTAAATGGAGTAGGTAGCTGTAGTAATGTTGATGCCTGGCAGGTTTTGGGTAAAGGGCTGATGAAGCGATTGCATTTAGAAAATGAGCATTGATTTCTAGGAAGATGGACAAATTTACTTCCTTTCTTCCTATTTCTTGAAGAAATTACTAGCTTTCAGAAACATGACTCAAGAATTGAACTCAGCTTTAATGGATTTTCTTTTGATTCTTTAAGAAGAGTTTGAAAACAAACTTTCCTTATCTTCTCCGTAATAGAAATTCTGACTATTAAGAAATTACCAAATGAAAAATTATAGAATGTACTGTGTTTGTAAGTCAAAGCTCAGAGGAAGATCTCTATTGTATTTCAACCAATATTCACTGTGGAGACATTTCTTTTCCCTTTTCTTAAATCTAAATTGCATGTATTCATTAATAGAAAAATGACAACTATTTAGGCTGCCAAATCTCTTTTATAAACATTTCCTCAGGTAGGTAGGATTTTTATATACTTTCTGAAAGGGCCGAGTTGACAGACATGGACTTTTGCTTCATTACCACAGAGCTCTGAATCCAAATCCCTGAGTCAAAATATATGCCATTCACTTCCTACATTTGGTTGTGTGATCCCTCTGAAGGTAGACCTAAGAGAGTCCTTTCTGTTGAGACTTTCAGCACAACCATTAGTCCCTAGATAAACATGGGAATGTAGTCATTTGCAAAGTAAAAGCTCCCGAAGCAAAGGTTTGTCCTTTACAGTAAGAACAGGTCCAGTTTTCCTTAAAAGCTACGTGGTGTGATTTGAGAAATCTTGAACGCTTTGTCCCTAGTATGTTTCCCGTTGAGCTCTAAATTTTCACAAATACTGCGTCACTAAGTGGGTTAAATCTGTTTTTTCCAGGCCATTCTCTTTAAAACATGGCAATAGCTCTGGAAAGGTCCTGACATCTTAGTGTGCTTGACTTCTAAGATCCTTTCTCCTTTGACAAAAGAGTTAGGGTAGGATGAGAAAACTGGATGGCTGGCAGGGAAAACATGTTGGAAGAAGAAAAATGATCCACAGAATGGAAAATGAAGTGCCAGTGTGCCGGTGAGAATCAGCCTGGTTCTCTATCAGATGTCCTGAATTTATGAATGAGGATTCAATATGCCTATGCCCTGTGTTAGCCTTCGGAATGTTCCCATGAGCATCTGGCTGAGTGTAAATTGAGAATATCTTTCTGAAAAAACAAGTTGGAAATATTTATCAAGGGGATAAATAATATTCATATATATAAAAACAATAATTTCAATTGCAGGACTCTATCCTAAAAAGTAAACAGCAGTGAGCAAATTTGGACCCAAAAATGTTCACTGGGACATGACTTATAAATTGCAAAAATAATCGAACAAGTTAAATGTTTATTAATAGGAGAATGAATACTATGAGAATGAATTTATGTCATGGATATGACTAAAACAGTATAAAAAACATACTAATAATATGATCTCAAGCATATAAAACACATATGCATAGATAAATGAATAGAATTTTAATCAGTGGTTGTCATTTTTCTTTATTCCTTTTGTATTTTCCAAATTTTCCACAATGGTCATTTATTACTTTAGAAACAGAAAAAAAATATTATTAAGAAATTCATCCAAAAGCAAATATTTGTGTCAAGGTTATAAACCTAAAATATAGTGTCCTCTGAGGAGGTTGTCTATTGTTGTATAGCAATTTCCCGGTGGATAATTAAAGATCTGTCAGACTTTCCCATATGTATGGGTCCTTTATATTCAAGGGCTATAAGTCTACATAGGATGAAATTTGGCACCTAATGTTTGACTTTGCATGGTATTACTTGCTGTGGCCAAATTTGAGATTAAAAACAAATTGGATGGAGTTTAGTTTTCTAAGCCGTTTTCTTACAACTGGACAATGGCAGATACGGTGTGAAAAGCAAGGGAAGCCTTGAGTTAGGTCTCAGCCCAAACATATCTGTAATGGTTTCATTTATTCACTGGACATGGACCTGGGTCATCAAACTCTTTTTCCTAAGTTTGGTTTGCTTTCCATGTTTCAGGCACATTTGTTATATCTGAAGAGGGGATCTGTACTCACTGTCTTGGTACCATTTTGGTGGTCTTTCCTCCACCTGGAATGCATCTCACACTTATCCCCTCTCATGTTCTTTAGGCCTAAGTTACATGAAAGCTCTTCCTTGAGGCCTCTCCTGCTGCCCCAACGAGTGTGATCACCCTCCTCCTTTGAGCCTCCATGACACACGTAGTGTGTTTTTACATTAACTTTCTATTAGATTGTCAATTTTTTAAGCACAAGGGCTACTATTTTGTATTCCCTATGCCTTGCCCATCTTGGCAGAATTAAACTTATCTATTTAATGAATCAGGTGTTAATTTGGCTGGCCCAGTGTCTCCCTTCTCCCTTCCTCTCTTCATGCAATTTAGATATGATGCCCATCTATCAGCTCAAAAAAGTCACTACAAGTAAAGGTAACAATGAATTTTTCAAAACTTCTCCATGAGGTATCTTTCTAGAGTAAACTATTTATACATGAAAAACATGGAGTGCAGAGCTACAAACTTCTCATGATTTAAGTTACCAGGGCTCTCCACCATGTTTAATTTAACTTTATAATGTGGAAGAATGATGTGGGCTTTAGTGTTAGAAAGAACTGGTTGAGGGCCTCCCTGGTGGCGCAAGTGGTTGAGAGTCCGCCTGCCGATGCAGGGGATACGGGTTCGTGCCCCGGTCTGGGAGGATCCCATATGCCGCGGAGCGGCTGGGCCCGTGAGCCATGGCCGCTGAGCCTGCGCGTCCGGAGCCTGCGCGTCCGGAGCCTGTGCTCCGCAACGGGGGAGGCCACAACAGTGAGAGGCCCGCATACCGCAAAAAAATAAAAAAAATAAAAAATAAAAAATAAAAAGAAAGAAAGAACTGGTTGAACCTAACCTTGACGCTTATTGGCAGTGGGGTAAATAATTTATCCTCTCCATGCCTCAGTTTCTTGATTTGTAACATGTAAGGTTAATTAATGGCTGTCTCCCAGCCTTGCTGTGAGGACTGTGTGAAATTAGGCATGAAAGCACTTAACATAGTGTCTGGCACACAGATTTAAGTCTCTACGTTCACCAGGGCAGAGGATCCATCATGTCCTGGACAATTTATGCCCTCCTGGAAAGCCAGGGCTAAGCTCCCTAGAATTTGCAGGGCAGTATTTACTTAATTTCTGGGTCTGTTGCTGTGAAATTACTGTTCACATAATACAGGCCCCCAAACAGTGGCCCCTTTTGAAAATTGTGAGGGAACACCGAGATGGAATATAGAATAAATTTCTGCAGTTAAAAGCCTGTTTAGCTATAAGTATGTAACTATGAATTTTTTATAATCAAAGCAGGAGGGTTTAGTGGGCTCCAGAGCTAAACTGCTTGGGTTAAATGTCCTGCTGTTGTGTTGACCCTCTCTGTTTCTGAGAGAGATTCTTATCTTTAACAAGAACTAATGATAATAATAGTAGTAATAATAAAATACCTGCCACAAAGAGCTGCTCTGAGGATAAAATGAGTGTATGTCTGCCAAGCATTTAGAACAGCACCTGGCACATAGTAAGCAGTCCACCAAAGCTAGCAACTCCTAATCAATTGATTTAAAAGATGGAGCTTGGGCTTCCCTGGTGGCGCAGTGGTTGAGAGTCTGCCTGCCTATGCAGGGGACACGGGTTCGTGCCCCGGTCTGGGAAGATCCCACATGCCGCGGAGTGGCTGGGCCCGTGAGCCATGGCCGCTGAGCCTGTGCGTCCGGAGCCTGTGCTCCGCAACGGGAGAGGCCACAGCAGTGAGAGGCCCGCGTACCGCAAAAAACAAAATAAAACAAACAAACAAAAAAACAGAACAATAAAAGATGGAGCTCTTCAAGGACCATGCTGAGCCACGTATTCCAATATTGAAATGAAGCTTTTGTTGTAACCCTGGTGTCCTCTTTGGGGGGAGGAAGGGAGTGTATACTTTGGAGACTTGTGCCTCACAGTGGTTTGGACTTGTTAACAGCACTAGTCAAGGAACACAGTGTGCTGAAAAGGTTGCCAGACCCCAAATGAGATAAGGAGTATCCTGTGAGTAGTGACAGACTTGAACACTCCCAACAAATAGACAAGGAAAGTGATGGCTCTGCCTAAGAAATCTTGTCCTTCAGTCTTGACATCACTGATTTTTTTTTCAGGTGCTGCTGACCATATAAATAAACACAGGAACTTCCTGGTAATGGAACATCTTTACTTTCTAATGTAATTTACACCTCTACTTACAACACGGGCATTTAATATATTGGAAATAAAGTGGTATGCCTGTGTGGATAACCAAGTAACTAGATTATCTGATCTTAATAAATACAGAAAATGTGTAATTTGCTATGATTACCAGATCTGTACATTATAGCTAAGTCATTTGATGTTTCAGAGACTGTCTTCTTGTAACTAGCCCTTAACTTTCAGATATTGAATCTCCTCTAATGATCTCTCAGGCTTTTTTCTTCTTTCTCTCCTAATGTTCTACCTCTTGTCTGTTGTCCTTCTTTTGAGTCTTATTTAAACCTAATAATCTACTAAACCTTGATTGAATATCTATTTTAGCTATTACAGTTTTTAATTTATAATTTGACAGATAATTTAACAGGTTTTTAAGTTTTTTTCTTCTCCCTCCACACTGTCTCTTCTTCCTCTGCTTTTTTTTTGGTTGTTGTTTGTTTGTTTCTGCCTTTTGTGTTATGAGATTTCTTCAAATATCTGGTGAGCCTAGGTTGTCCATTCATAATTGTGAGACAGTAAAAAGGTATATTGACATTGTGATTCACAGAAGATTAAGGGAGTAAATCAGATTTCTCATGGGAGGGGGGAGTCCCCAGAATGTCCCAGTCTTAGTTCTTCTCTCTGTCAGTCTCTGAAGAAGAATTTTACACTGTTTGGGAGGTATAACGTTGAATGCTAGCATTCTCAGAGCTGAATGTGGGCATGGAATGTGAGAGGCTCACTCCTCAGTATACAGACTTTTACCTAATTGCCCTCACTTTTTAGTACAGGTGTGACAGATTGAATAACAGCACCATTTCTTTATACATCCTTATATTCATGCCCTTTGCTGTATGACTCTGCAGTTCCTCTCACCTCAGAGGTGGAGTCTCTTTCTCCATGAGTTAAATCTGAGCTGGCTTGTTACTTTGGGCAATAGATCATGGCAGAATTGAAAGTGTGGCCTTTCCAAGCCTAGGACTCCAAAAACTTTGTGAATTTTGGCCTGTTCTCTCATACCTGTCATCAGTACGAGGACATTTTGAGCTCTCCTGCTGGAAGATGAGAGGCTTGTGGATCAGTACAGAGTCACTCTGGTCATCCTAGCCCAAGTGAGCCTAGATCAGGCAATCAATCTCCCAATGTGTTTGCATCTCCAGCTAACTCCATATTCATAAACAATGAATTGTTATTGTAGAATACCACTGTGGTTGTTTGTTACAAAGCATTATCGCCATAACAGATAACTGCTACTACAGGGTTTCACCCTCCTCCTCAGGGCTGCAAACCTCTTCAGAAATTAACCTCTTGCCTCTGCCCAGACTGGGGGTAAGTCACCATGTTATATACAGCAGGAAAGGGACTGGGTTGATCAATTGCACCTTATTTGTACTAATCTTCAACTGATCCTCTTGAGTCACACCCTGGGCCCCATACTCAGGTGTCTCTGATGTGATGATTCCTGAGCTTTTCCAGGGCTCTGTGTCATAAGTGGAGTTGTTTCTTTTTGAATCTCCCTCGGTAGGCACCAGGTTTTGTCCTTTTCCTGTTGGCTAAGTCATCTGCCCATCCACTTCCCAGTGTCTGAGATTTTGCTGCTCATTCTTCTCTACCTTCAATCCTCCTTGGTTCATTTTGTCCTTTGGGATTTAAACTCCTTTAATTCTTTTCCTTTCACATAGAAAGATTTTAGGTGGAAGTGTGGATAAATGTGTGTTTCAATTTTGTGTTTAGCCAGAAATATCTCCAGTTATTTATTTTTTCCTCCCTGATTCTAAGTCTTGCTTTGTTGTTTGTTGTTTTCTTGTGATTGTTCATCTGCTAAGTGTGCTTTACTTCAGGGTGCTAAATGATATGATTATAAACATCTCTCTGAATAATTTAATAATATAATGATAATTGACTCCTTTACTAATGCTTTCTCTGGTCTGTGTTGAATCTCATATATTAATTTATTCAATGGCTACTTATCAAGGGTCTACTGTGGACCAAGTGTTGTGCTAGCACTGGTGAAACAGTGGAGAACAAAATAGACGTGGTTCCTCTTCTCAAGGAACCTACAACATAGAGATCTACCAATTGTCTGCCGTGAACACTTCTTTCTGCATTGTCCTAGTAAATATTATTTTTTTAAATAAATTTATTTGTTTTTGGCTGTGTTAGGTCTTTTTGCTGTGCACGGGCTTTCTCTCATTGCAGCGAGCAGGGTCTACTCTTCGTTGTGGTGCGCGGGCTTCTCTTTGTAGTGGCTTCTCTTGTTGCTGAGCACAGGCTCTAGGCATGTGGTCTTCAGTAGTTGTGGCACGTGGGCTCACTAGTTGTGGCTCTCGGGCTCTAGAACGCAGGCTCAGTAGTTGCGGCTCACAGGCTTAGTTGCTCCGTGGCATGTGGGAACTTCCGGACCAGGCCTCGAACCCATGTCCCCTGCATTGGCAGGTGGATTCTTAACCACTGCGCCACCAGGAAAGCCAACGTAGTAATTATTATTGAGGTCACCCAACAGCTACCTCCATTGCTCACTGGGGTTTATAATGTGCTGTGCCAGTTTAAGAATGGAGTCACATAGTTGTCAGCTTAACTATTGTGCAGTAACTTATCCTCTTTAACTCTTGGGATCTTCAGTGTAGTGCAGAGTCCTAAAAAAAAATTAGAATATCTGGTCAACGTTTAAAAACTAGGATTACTCTTCTCTTTCTCTCTAACACACATACATAAGCATGCATAATCATGCATGCACACATGTACACATTCTGATTTCCAACTTCTTTAGAAAAATCAAAAGATGCTGATATATGGGGCCACCTTCCTGCATGGCAATGTTAAGCAGAACTCATAGGGGCTGACCTCTTTATTTATTTATTTATTTATTTATTTGCAGTACGCGGGCCTCTCACTGCTGTGGCCTCTCCCGCTGCGGAGCACAGGCTCCGGACGTGCAGGCCCAGTGGCCACGGCTCACGGGCCCAGCCGCTCTGCGGCACGTGGGATCTTCCCAGACCGGGGCACGAACCCGCGTCCCCTTCATCGGCAGGCGGACTCTCAACCACTGCGCCACCAGGGAAGCCCCTGACCTCTTTATTTTTTAATTTTTAATTTTATTTTTGGCTGCACCACGCAGCTTGTGGGATTTTCATGCCCCGACCAGGGATCAAATTCTGGCCCTCCACAGTGAGAACGTGGAGTCCTAACCACTGGACCACCATGGAATTCCAGGGGCTTACCTCTCTAGATAGGGTATGATCTGTCTCATTTGCCAAGGTCCCCACAACCTGGCATTGTAAAACCTGTCTGTTTTACATGTTTACAGTATTTGCCTGTCTCTGTGGGCATTTGAGTTTTCTACATGCTCTAGAAATTAGGAAATTGGAGACCTGTATTTAAAATATTCCTAAGGAATATTTAGTTAATCCGTAACTTTCAAAGACGTGAGACATACTATTTTCCCAAATCATATTCTTTTTCTGTTATTAATCAGATATCCCTAAATATAAATGTATTTATTTGTATACATTTTTTAATGTATTTCAATATTTGTTTTACCAGTATTTGTTAATGACTAGGTTGTGGATTCTGAACAGGTTTTCAGCCTTCTTAGGTATCTGTGAAATCCCTAATCTACCTGATTTCCAGCTCTTTATGCCAGATCACTGTCCACAATTGATCTGATCTATAGCCCCCTCCAAACTGTTTCTGTGTTGTTTTCATTTTCATTTAGTCTCCACACAGTTCTGAACTCATGACTCCATTTATGCAATTTCATGCTCTCCCTTCAGAACCAGTCTTGATATTTTCTTCTCTCCATGGTATGTTGGCTGTGAATAGTCTTTAAAGACTTTAGCCTGGCTTATTCCTCCAGTCCCTATTGCCTCCTATTAACTATGGTGTTTCAAAAGAACTGTTCACCCTGCCCCTGCATCTCTGCAGAATGTTAGCTGTTTCAGCCCTGCTGAGGTCCACCCCTCCCAAGATCAAAAATGGAGTTCAGACATCCTGTAACCCTAGGGTCCTATGATAGTTACATTGAGTGAAGCACTCTTGAGATATTAAGATAGATTTGAACACTTGAAATAAACTTTATGATTGGTTTCCACCTATGGAAACTCATGAAGAGGGATTGAGTCTCCTCACCTCCTTAGGAAAAATAAATAAATCTTTGTTCTTTAGATACTATATGGTGCCCTTATATTTTGCCTGATTCCTTCAAGAGATATGAGATTAATGAAAGCAAATATGATCCTAGGGTGTGGAAGTAGGAGGACAATATTACAAGAAAGAGGCTGGTCTCATTCTTCCCTGCAGTGTTCAGTCCACTTCTGGGCATTGTGTTTCCACCTGCACACCATCATATAAGGGGGAGGTAGTTAAGCTAAAGGGTGTCACCATGAGAAACTTTAGGATAAATTGTGGGAACCCAAAGCCATATTATGTGAGGAAAGGTTGAGAAGAGAAAACTTGGGGATGGTTTGAGAGAGGACAAGGAATGTAGTTATCATCAGAACCATCAAATTGTCATGTGGAAGAGAGGGCAGATGACTCCACGGAACTGAAGATGGTTCAATGTGTAGGAACCTAGGTAGACATATTTCGGCTTTTTTTTTTAAGAAGAATAGTTTAAAGCTGAAATTTGCTGCCCAGGGAGAATATTCTGGACCTCTAAGCAACCAAGGATAATGTGGATGACCACTTGGTGGGGATGTTGTAGAAGGGATTGACTCATTGATGGGATGGTTGGACCAGATGATTTTTAGTTTGCTTTTATCCTGAGATACTGGAGTGTTTGAAATTGTCATGGCAGGTGATTCCTGCACATTAAAAAAATTAAAATCACAGTATTGTGGCATGTTTTTGCATAACCTAGGAATTTATTTACTTCTGCCTATTATAATGGGAATAATAAAATATTAATGTATGAATATGTTCTATTTACTCATATAGCAGATTAGACCTCTTTTTTTTTTTTTTTTTTTGGTCAAGAAATGCCACAACACATTGTTGAAATAAACTTGGCTTTTTTCCCCCACAAATTAATCATTTGGTTGATTAAGATAAGAACATAACAGGGGTTCCCTGGTGGCGCAGTGGTTGGGAGTCCGCCTGCCGATACAGGGGACACGGGTTCGTGCCCCGGTCTGGGAGGATCCCACATGCTGCAGAGCGGCTGGGCCCGTGGGCCATGGCCGCTGAGCCTGCGCGTCCGGAGCCTGTGCTCCGCAACGGGAGAGGCCATGACAGTGCGAGGCCCGCGTACCGCAAAAAAAAAAAAAAAAAAAAAAAAAGATAAGAACATAACAGATGTCAGCTTTGGCCCCAATTTCTGGGTTAAAAATAACATTTTTTCCTTTTCCTTTTTCCTTTTCTCCTTCCAAATTAGTAGAAAAAAGATATAAATACTCTTTTCATATTTTTGCTGAGAGTTAAGAATATGGTAAATCTGGACAATCTAGTTAGGAGGACTTATAATTGAATAATTCATTCTCATCTCTATCATGTTGGATGAACCTCAGCCTTATTAACTTTTCTCCCCATAGCCTTACCTAACCTTCTCAATCTGAATTCTTTCCATTTTCTTCCATGTCCCTGGACCACCTCCTGTGTTTTGACTAGGGAGCAGCCGTTTGTGAACATGTTTGTTGCCCCCTGTGGATGACAAAAAGGAATCTGTCTTGTACATTTTTCTAATCTCCACAACACCTATTGCCCTCTCCTGCATGAAGTGATTCTCAATAAATGTTTGTGGTTTTAAATGATTTTTATCATGAGCTCATTCCATTTATTCACCACAAGTCTGGTCTAGCAGTTAATATGGTAGCACTCATTAAATAGCTCCTGTGAGATTGTGATGAACTCCCTTTGGAAGTTATAGATCACTACCATTATGTGAGAAGATGACAAACCTGATGGCTCTGGACATGTCGGAGCAATGGCTGAAAAGGAAATGCATCTGATTTTTTTTTTTTTAAACACAGTTTTAAAGAGGGGCCAGCCTTTTTCTATGGTCTGGAACCACTGTCTCCTGTGCTTACGCAGAGTTGCGAAAGAACAGAGAACACTTGAATCTAGTCCCAGCTCTACTACCAATTAGCAATGTTGCATCGGGGCAAGCATCAAGTCTTTCTGGTCTTAGATTCTTCATCCATAAGACAAAGGAGCTGAAACTCACTGGATTTCTAGTCCCTACCAGCCCTAATATTCCTTGAGAGTAAGTTGAGAGATTCCCCCTATGGCAGACATTGTTCCCTTTCTCTACACTCCTTACAATGTGTGCGACTGCAGACAAGTGATTTAGCCTCGGTGTGGCTCAACTTCCTAACTTATAAGATGGGGAAATACCTATTTCTTAGTGTTGTGATCAGAATTAAATGAGTTGATGCGTGTGAAGTATTCAAACAGTGATGCAGAAGCAGCACCAACTTAATGTTAGCTCTTTCATTTTGCTACTTTGCTGAAAATATGTTAGCTCATCACCAACTGTTAAAATTACAAATGAATTCCTGACATGGTGCCTGGCACAGGGATTACACCCACTATGGGGTTTAAATCTATTTTCTATCATTCCTCTTTCAAGAAGCATTATATAAAGTTGTATTTCCATCTGTTCTTAGAATATGTTGATCACTCACTCATTCTGGCTCACAATTTGCTATCTTCATCTCCTACTCTGTGATGCTCAGCATGTTTGCTTTTACACAACCAAACTTTGGCTCCTGGCTCATTGTCCTATGTTCTGGGAGAGACTTTGGCCTTGCCATTTCCATGTTCATAGAACTCATCAGCAGCATGGATGGAGACAAATGGCACAAGAGATGGTGTCTTTGGAGTATCTGAGTCTAAGAGTCTAATGGAAGGTTCAGCATGAGAATGCACTGATCTTCCAGAACCTTTATTTTGGCTTGGAGCATGATGTTACATTGCCATAATGGAAGGTCAATCATTTCAGTTCAGTACATTAGAAGCTTAATTAAATCTATTGAGCATTTTGATCTGTGATGAGCTCTGTTCTAGTTTTGTGAATGTGAAGAAATATATTCCACTGAAGGTTGGAGAGAGAAAGATATGAAGGAAACAACAGTGGGGCCTTTGGTCTTAAAGAGTTTGCAGTCTTATTTGATGTGGTGTTCTAGGTATTCTGAGAACAGTATGCCTTAGAATGTGATTACTGACACAAAGAAACTCATTGCATACAAAATCCTTTAATACATGTAATATCCTTTAATCCTTTATCACTATTATTTGAGTTTTTAAATCAAAGGGTCAATTGAACTTGAGAGTTTAAATAAGGTACCAGCAGGTAGCCAAGCCAGAATGTGAACTTGGGACTTCTGACTCTAGGGAGTGTTCTTCAAGTTGTTCAGAGAGGAGAATGTAATGACATTTCTGCCAAAGAAACCTGGGGTAAAATGTAGAGCTTCCTAGTACATTTTACTGGTTTTATTGTTAGTCTGCAGTACATCTCTGATTCTCTAAAGTGATCCACAATTTTCCAACTATGAATTTTGACAGAGTCATGATTTAAAGCTTTAAACATATGATTATGAGATGGTGGTTCTCAACATTTACCACAGCCTTCCTGCTAACCACACAGCAGCCAACTCTCAAGACTTCCTCTAGAAGAGCAGAGGGATTTTTCTCCCCATAGGCGGTCCTGTTCCATGGGAAAAAATTAGCAGTGACAAATGACTCTGAATGAGTGCTCAAATCTGAGGTAAATTTGAACCTTAGCCCTTCCATAAGAGGAAGCCACCGTCAGAGTATTTTCCATGAATAAGTTTGAAAGACATCATGTGAACAATTTTGGTGACTATCTATTAGCCTTTGGGAGAATTGCTGTAAATTACTCAGCATGCAGTGGGAAATGTTATTTCTTGGAGTCAAGTCTATTTACATGGATATTTATAGATATTTATATATATTTCCTTTAGCAGACATGGACGAACACATTTTTGAAAAGCACTTAAAACCTATGGAAAAACAAAGCGGAATATACTTTAAAAAAATCTACCACAGAAAGGATAATAATAGCTTCCATGTCTGAAGACAACAGACAGGCATAAAATATAAGGGAATTATTTTATCCTGGACAAGAGAATTGCTGTTACAGCAAATTTTGACCCTGTCACATTCTGGATAACTCTTAGCTTTAAAACTTCCACTCCCACAGACCCCAGTCCACAGAGGAGATAACTGATCTGGGGCTTAGCAGTACTGGCAAGGTGGCGTATTATGGGATTTAGCTGTAGAGTGTTTGCTCCCCAAGAGAAGAACTGCAGGAATTTTAAGAACTTACATCAATTCCCTTGGGTAGAAGCAGTATGTCTAAGTATATTTCAAGTAAATCCTCAACTCAACACATAAAGCTGCAGTTACACCATGCCTTTAAAAGGAAATTAGCACGGGAATGAGGCCAGACTGACCCTCCCAGAGACAAATCCACCATTTATCTCTTCAGTTGCCCTGTCAGTCTGTTTTAGTCACATGTTAGAGAGGGTATCATTTTCACTGAAAGCACATTCACCTCCCCTCCCACACCCTCCACCACCACATGGGTTTCAGGTTCCTGAATTTTCTTTTAGGCCCCTAATAGCATACTGCAATTTGATTGTTTCCTTAGACATTGTTTCTCTAGCAGATTGTTTCAGATCACAACTCTTTTTTCTGACACATTTTTTTTTTTACATCTTTATTGGAGTATAATTGCTTTACAATGGTGTGTTAGTTTCTGCTTTATAACAAAGTGAATCAGTTATACATATACATATGTTCCCATATCTCTTCCCTCTTGTGTCTGACACAGTTTTAAACATTGGTTATCATTTCTTCTTCTTAAAGGAAGTCCTCAATAATGGTCTTAGGAAGGTAGATTGGATCTACCTCAGTAGATTTGATACAACTTCAGTCTTTTACAAGAGAAAACAAAGGCTGGTGAGCATGTGGAGAAAATGGAACCCTTGTGCACTGTTGGTGGGATTGTAAACTGGTATGGTCACTATGGAAAACAGTGTGGAGGTTCCTCAAAAACTTAAAAATAGAACTATCGTATGACCCAGCAATTCTACTTCTGGGCATACATCTGAAGGAAATGAAAACATTATGTTGAAGAGATATTGGCACCCACATGTTCATAATTGCATTATTTACAATACCCAAGACATGGAAACCACATAAGTGCTCATTGATGGGTGAATGGATAAAGGAATTGTGAAATAGATAAATAAATATATATTTGCATATATATATATAATTCAGCAATAAAAAAGAATAAATAAAATAAATGATAAATAAATAAAATAATAATAAATAAATAAAAATAAGAAAGAAAGAAAGAAAAATGGAGGAAATTCTGCCATTTGTGACAACATGGATGGACCTTGAGGGCATTATGCTAAGTGAAGTAAGTCAGACAGGGGAAGACATATACTGTATGATCTCACTTATATGTAGACTCCAAAACAAAACAAACCAAAATAAAAACAAACTCATTCAAAAAGAGATCAGATTTGTGGCTACCAGAGGCTGGGGGCAGGTGAAGGCGGAATTGGTTGAAGGTGGTCACAAGGTACAAACTTCCAGTTATAAGATAGATAAGTACTAGGCATGTAATGTATAACATGATGACTATAGTTAACACTGCTGTATGGCATGTATGAAAGTTCAGAGAGTAAATCCTAAGACTTAGTTTTCATCACAAGGAAAAAAAATTTTCTCGTATTTTTTGTATTTGTATGAGATGAGAGATGTTAACAAAACTTATTATGGTAATTATTTGACAGTATATGTTAGTCAAATCATTATGCTGTACACCTTAAAATTTATAAGTTGCTGTGTGTTAATTATATACAATAAACTCAATACAGAAAAAAATCCCTCAGTCATTGAATAAATACAATATACCTTAGTGGCATAACAACTAGATCGCTTAGATGAGGGTGCTTGCTAATTATGGCAACTTAGCATAATGACTAGGGTCATTTATTCATGTTGCTGGTTGTTTTTCAAATGTAACCTGGGAGAGAGTGGCAATAAATAACCGTTCTAGCTTCTTCACTAGGGATGGTGAGATCCTATGGGTTTACGTGGAAAAAAATGGGATAGCAACACAGATGACATCACAAATTCATAAAGCTAATGGTTTATCTATTTGATACCTACCAATTTTTAATGGTTTTAGCCCCAACCACACATTAGAAGTAAATCTCATTGACTGCAGAGTTTAATGATAGCACTATCATCTGTGTGTGTGGGAAGTGGCACCTTTGAAGACAAACGTAAGACATGGGTGGCACAGGTTCTAGGACCTGTCACTTGATGGACCCACTTCTGGATTGGCCAGTTGCTTTTGCTTCTAGTCATCTGCATCAAATGAGTACATTTTGAACTATTCAAAATTATCTGACATGATTTAAGTTGTGGTGTGGTGTTTCTCCCATTGACCTTTTGCCTGTTACTTGACCTTGGTTAAGTACAGAGCCACAACATGGATATCCTGTCATTTCATGTTCTGGCCAAGTCTTATATCTATCTCAATGTATATCTATGATGTGGTCTTACTGTCTAATAGGGGTTAATATGGAATATATATTATGAGTTTGAAACAGAAACAACTATTGTTATTTTTGTAGAGTGATGACCAATAAGCCATTCACTCTATTTGACTGAAACTGATCACAGTAGTAGGTTATTGTCTCTTCAACACTGTAATGATACCATGACTGTTTTTAATGATTTCCAACATAGGAAGAAAAACTAAGAACTCAGAACTCAGGGTGGGTGTGGTAGGGGAATTATAGTATAAAATCCATATGTTTTAGAGTTGGTTGTACTATAGGAGGTTAGAAGAGCTCAGGTATGTTTTGGGTTAGTCTAGTCCCTCAAACTATTTCTTTCAAATGTTTTCTCTCAACCAAATCTGAAACACATTTTGCCAAAACCTTTTTTCCCTTAATTTTTAAAGCCATGTGTATTTAAAGGGACATTTAATCCATATGTTTTGGCTCATTTACACTTAACTCATCAAGATATTGTTTTTAAGAGCTATTTGAGCTCCACGAGACTCATTTTATAAGTCTTTTCTTCCGCAGTACTAGGAAGTTGTGTTTTGCTGGAAACAGAAATGGAACCCACAAAATAATTAAGTTTGGATGAAAAATGAGAATGTACAATATTTTTGAGAGCCACCAAACTTCACTTGGAAGAAGCATGTTATTCTCTTGCCGTTTTTTAGTTACTTCTTTAAGTACAAATATGCTTTGGCCAAGCTGCTAAATTTGATCATCTATTAAATCTTTATTTCCCAGTTAAATGTCTTAATACATATTGCTCAAAATATCTTCTTTAGTGTAAAGGATAAAAGCAAGTTCAAAAAATAAGGAGAGCCCAAGATGGCGGTGCCCGAGGCCTGGTGCGCCCGGAGTTGCTGGTTCTGTGAGGTAGTGGCGGCAATGACCGTGGAGTCCACAGGCCACATCCTGGGAGGCAGCGCCAGCGAAGAGCTCGGCCTCGGGCCCCAGCGCTCCCCCCGCCCTGTTCGAGCTGTGCGGGCAGGCAGTGAGCGCCCATATGGGGGTTCTGGAAAGCAGGGTGTGGACCTTCCCAGGCCCAATACTTCAAAGCATCTTACCTCTGCTCAATACATATTACTTGGAGAGGATTGAGGAAACTGCCCTCAAGAACGGCCTCTCCACTCAGGCCATTTGGCGCCGACTATGGGATGAGCTGATGAAGACAAGGCCTTCCAGTTTGGAAGTAAGTTAAGTCACCAGGAAGAACTCTGGCCTGACTTTGCACAGTGAAAGCAAGAATAGCACACAAACACAAGCTGGGTACTGGTAAAGTGCAGGGGCAGGCATGGAATGAATTTGAGAAGAGGTCTCTGATGGCTTGTCACAAAGTTCTTTTCATTTGACATTTGTCACTGACTTGCTTGTTCACCATGTTTGCAGGTGACACAAAACAGGGAAAGGTAGTGATCACAATGGATGGCAGAACCTGGATTCAGGTCTTGACAGGGCTGGAGCAATGGTCAAACCTAACAAGATGAAATTTAGCAGAATAAGCCAAACCAACTCTCCACTTGAGTCTAAAAAATTCTAATTGCATGACCTCAGGGTAGTGGGTGGAGGGGTCTGGCTTAGCAGCAGCTAGTATAAAAAAGATTAAGGGGGTTTAGTCTGCATTGTGCTAAAGCCACTCATATAACGACTGTAACCTGAGCTGTGTGAACTAATGTAACTATAATGTAGACTGAAAGACAAGGGGGATGATAGACCTACTTGACTCTGCAGTGGTCAGGCTATCCCTGGAGTATGGAGAAAGAAGTCAAAGCCACATCATGTGAGTCACATTTGGAAGACTGGGGATGTTTTACCTGAAAAAGAGAAGACTTGGGGAACATGAACTGTCTTGAAATATTTGAAAGAGGGATTAACAGACTTGTTCTGGGTGGAAGCTAAAGGAGGATAAATTTTTGCTAAACTGTACAGTTTTTAAACTCTGAGGTTATTGGTGATGAAACAAGCTAATTCCAGAGGTAATAAGCTTCCTGTCACTAAGTGTTTAATAGAGTCTGGATAACCACCTGACACAAGGGTACTGTATCAATAGAAGAAGTTCGGCATTGTTGGAGATATTGGACAAGATGACTTTTAGGGGTCCTCTTAGCCCTTAGACTAATAAGATTCTATTATTCATTGGTTCAAATATAACTCACTGGAGCTCTCATTTAAACAGTTCCTTTTGCTGCTCCATAATTAGGTGACAGGGCAGATTGAGTTCAATAAACATTTACTCAAACTTAAAAAAAAATAAGGAGAATATACAAAGAGTGAGCTCTAACTCCTTCTGAAGTTGGTGCAGAGCTATAAGCTTGGACCTTCAGGCTGCCTTTTCTTTCCCCACCTGCATTTCCATAGAGTTTTCTGCCTGCTCTGTCTCTCAGTGCACCTTCTGCTGTGTTTCAGGGAGATAGGGAGCTACTGTTGTCTATATCTTCTGCAACTTGAGAATCCTCAGGTTTTTCCTACTAGGTAGAGGAATGACTCTAGGACACTTATTAAGCATGTAGTAGGATTGCCCATCTGTCTAGTATTTCCCAGGAAGTTCAAGTCCTGAAGATATTCCTGAAGAGATTTCAAGAAAGTCAGTATATGCCTTATATTGGGCAGTGTCACTGAATAGTTATGAGGGTGATAAAGCCATTCAGATCAGTAATGACTTGATGTTAAAGTCCCATCATTTCAGGGAGGAATTGAGCAACTTTGAAACAAATTTTGTCCATTGAGCCTCAATATCCAGTGAAAATTAATGACTCTCAACAACAAAAAAATGTTCTACAATTCAATTCACATGCCTCAGAATTCTTTGATCAACATTTCTGGAGTGAGTTGAGTTGTCAACACTCTGCTTTTCTTCTCGTGTTTGAGTGAACATATGAGTAAAAATCTATTTCAATTGAGAAGTCAGTAAAAATTAATAAGATTTTATTTCATAGTAAAGTATAAAAAATGTGTGTTATGTTTGTATATTGTTATAAGTATATGATACTTATACCAATGAATATCGATTGATATAAATAAAAATATTTAATTTGTAAAAATACATCTCTGGGGCTTCCCTGGTGGCGCAGTGGTTGAGAATCTGCCTGCTAATTCAGGGGACACGGGTTTGAGCCCTGGTCTGGGAGAATCCCACATGCCGCAGAGCAACTAGGCCCGTGAGCCACAACTACTGAGCCTGCGCTCTGCAACAAGAGAGGCCGCGATAGTGAGAGGCCCGCGCACCGCGATGAAGAGTGGCCCCCGCTTGCCACAACTAGAGAAAGCCCTTGCACAGAAACGAAGACCCAACACAGCAAAAATAAATTAATTAATTAAAAAAAAATCTCTGAATCTTGTTTGCTAGTATTTCATTCAAGATGTATATATCTTCATTTATAAGTGTTATTGGGCCATAATTTCTTTTCTCATGTTTTGGTATCAGTGCTATATTTGCTCAGTAAAATGGATCAGATGACTTGTCATCTCTTTCTTTGCTCTGGGAAGTTTATATAACATAAGAAATATCTGTTTCTTAAGGGTTTGATAAAATTCCAAGTAAAGGGGCTTCCCTCGTGGCGCAGTGGTTGAGAGTCCGCCTGCCGATGCAGGGGACGCGGGTTCGTGCCCCGGTTTGGGAAGATCCCACATGCCGCGAAGTGGCTGGGCCCGTGAGCCATGGCCACTGAGCCTGTGCGTCCGGAGCCTGTGCTCCACAATGGGAGAGGCCACAACAGTGAGAGGCCCGCATACCGCAAAAAAAAAAATAAATAAATAAATAAAAATTCCAAGTAAAAACTTAGGTTGGGTGCCTTTTGAACTGCAATATTTTGGCTATTAGTTTAATTTCTTCAGTGGTTATTGATTTGTGAAATTTTTTAACACTTCTGTTTGAGTCAGGTTTGGTGATCCACATATCTTTTCTGGAAAATTGTCCATTTCAGCTAAGTGTTCATCTAAGCATGCAAAATTTGCCACCTGAAAATGAAAGATGCATTATTTCTTTCCCACATCACAAGCTAGAAGCAGATAAATTGCTTTTCTTGCTGAGTTAAATTTAACTTTTGTAGCAACAAAACAACCAGTTTTTGTTCTGTTTCCAATGAAGTAAGTTATTTTGCCATCAAATAACTGAAGGACATTTTGCTTTTTTAAAAAAAAAAAAACCAGGTGGCAATGCATTTAAATAATGCCACCCCTAACTCTAGAGTCAAGAACCAGAGATTTCCAAAATGCTTCTAATTTTCTTAAACTCTGTATTTCCTCACCAATAAAATTGAAAATAATACCTTGCTATCTCATAGGGATAGCTATGTTAAAGTATATAATGACTCTACCAGCCTCCATCCAAAGTTTGTGTGTGTTAAGTTACAGGGATAGGTTTTTATTAATATATCCCTTTGCTTTAGAGAAAATGTACTTAGTGAAAACTGTTATTTGCCTGAGAGTTTTCCTCTATGTATAAGCAATTAGAATTGAATCTGGGGCTTTGGGCTGTTGTTTCATCATCTTAATTAATTAACAGTGTAAAGTTAACTACTTTGTCTAATTTGAGTAATCAAACAAGTAGACTGGCCAGATTAATTAAAAGCAAAACAAACAAAAAGTGATTATACCTAGTTAATTGTAGTTCTAATCAATTCAATAAGTAAGTTAAATAGTCAAAAGTATTTATGTTTTTACACACATCTTAGATCAGTGAGGATGATTTTGCTGACTTACTAGTGATTGTATGGAAGTAGCAGGTCTGAAGATATTGTTCAGCCATAAATCTATAGGTTTTCTGCTGCTGCAAAAGTTAAAATTCATTTGGCATGGAGAGTAACTTCTCTACCCTAAGCCTGGCAGGACAGTGAAGATGATATGAGAAGAAAAGTTCAGGAGATGAAGTCAAGAAGCTCAACTAGGTGTTCTGTTAAGTTTGGGACACAAAGTTAACTAACTAAAATCATTCTTTTGGAAAAGGAGGTTATATTCAGTATCAGCTCAACACCCTCTCTCTAGCAACACTTGATTGGTTTTGCCCTTTATCTTTAAGTTCTTTACAAGATAAGTGTCTTTTATATTGGGCGTAAGTGAAATCCAGTCTAGTTAAGTAACTTTTTCTTTCTCGTAGCTTTGCCTTAGACTTCATTATTCCACGACTCTTTCTGTCTCGATTTTCTTGTCAATTTGAGTATTCCTTTCTCTGGTAAACCCTACCAGGGAAAGAGCTTCCAGTTTCTCCGAGCAGGGCCATTTGTCTTACTGACTAAAATTTCAGATCAAAGATACAAGATTACGAGATCAGAAGTTTGTGTCCTTTTTATACTTCCTTGCATTATTCTCCTCAAGAAAGTTGAACTGTATCACCTAGTAATAAATCTAAATTTTATTGGTGGGGATCTCTGACCTTTTTGTGACCAGCAGATTTCTATATCTCACCTAACTCTTCACCCTGGAAAAGAATAATATGTGATAGATAGTGTTAAAATGAGTGGAGTTTTCTAAGCAATTAAATTTGAATTTTGTGCAACAAAGACTGTAACTTCCAATTTGTAGGAATTCTAAATTCGCATCAAAAAATAATGGAAAGAACATGGATTGTATAGTCAGAAATCCACACTGGAATTCTAGCTCTGCCATATTTTCAGCTGGGTAAATTTGATGAAGTCACTCAAAAGTTCTGAATTTTGGTATACACATTCATAAGAATAATAATAATCCATCTCATAGAGCTATTATAAAGATAAAATGAAAATCCTTTTTAAAGCACCAGTAAGGTGTCTAACATGTAGAAGACTCTCAGTATCTATTAATTCCTCTTTTTCTCAGTAGCTACATTAACAGGAGACTGTTCTGTTCCAGGCTCTATTTCTCACAAATTATATCACTTTGGTAGTTCCCATAAATGTTCCCAAGTTCCAGTTTTCTTAACTGTAGAATGGGAAGAAGTATGCTCCCATATGAAAGATATGTCTTAGAGAAATTGTGTGGTTATCAAATGAGAAACTAATATGCAATAAACTTTGAAAATTATAAAGTACTAAGGAAATAGAAGCTATTCTATTTTAAGTAGGTATTTTAAGTAGGTTTTTTTGTTGTTGTTGGGGGTAGGAGTTTATTAGTTCATTTTATTTATTTTTGCTGTGTTGGGTCTTTGTTTTTGTGCTAGGGCTTTCTCTAGTTGTGGCAAACGGGGGCCACTCTTCATTGCGGTGCACGGGCCTCTCACTATCGCAGCCTCTCCTGTTGCGGAGCACAGGCTCCAGATGTGCAGGCTCAGTAATTGTGACACATGGGCCTAGCCGCTCCACGGCATGTGGGATCTTCCCGGACCGGGGCACGAACCCGTGTCCCCTGCATCAGCAGGCGGACTCTCAACCACTGCGCCACCAGGGAAGCCCTAAGTAGGTATTAATTTTAAGTAGGTATTAATTCAGGTACTGATATTGTATATATTGTATTTTACCACAAAAACACACAATAGATAAACATTCAGGAAAGAGGGGTTCTTAATATCCAAGATCATATTTCATCACATTTTTCCTTGATCATTTTCTAAGTTCATGTGCAAACAGAATTCTCAAAAATGATTTTTTTCTGACTATTGACATTTATTCTTTTACAAATATAATTGTGGGTCACTGAAATCCCCTTAGCTTCCTGAGAAACAACTAAGAGCGCATTGAATCTTCTCCTAGGGAAAAACAATATGTGTGTGTGTGTATGTGGGCAAGAAAAAAATGAGTTTTACTTTGAAGGAAAATAAGTGGAAATTTTTAGGTTGAAAGGATATGGAATTATTTAGCAAGGTCAAATTAAAATGAATATTGTTAGAAGTTTTTTATTTTTTACTTTTAGAATACTAGTTGTCTGGATAATGTCACTTGACAGAATAAATTTGCTTGAGTGGCATAAGATTTTCTTTTGTTTTATTTTTTGATAATTGCATCAGATTTGGAGAAGAAATAAGAATTGTCTCTGTTATTGTCATGTAGCCTCTTTTGAACAATAGAACTGATTTACCAACATGCCAAGTCACTGACCAGAGCTATAGAAAAGAAGGGTTTGACTTTTGTTTTCAAAATTAGGTTCTGTATGAAAGTTTGAGAAATTTCAGCATGTTCCTCACAGTCCTTTTTTTTTTTTTCTGGAAATTGGAATAACACATGACATCACTTTACATGATTAGGTGTCACTTGGTTGCATACATAAGCTTTGTGCTGATACGTGGAGAGTCTGTGATAATGCTTAGAAATACCTCGAATTAGTATCTGGGCTTTAGGATGGGGCCACTTGATTCCCTGTGATCTGAGTTGGAACACTGTTTTATTCCACAGCCATCTAGATGGAGAGTGAGGAAGAACAATCTACTAGCCAAACCACAAAGCGATTGAGGTAGACAGAAAGTAATTAGTTTTTAATGATCTTTTGGAAATCCCATGAATAGATTGATTTCTGTTTTGATCTTGTTTGAATTAATAGATGCTTTTGAGTCTTCAATCCCACTCCAGCACACATTGTTTCTCCATTTCACAGTCTGGCGCTCCCGCTGTTTAGGGTTTACTTGGACCATTGTTCCGTTTTGTAAGGCTCAGCCCAGTGTTTTGTGTTCTTCAGCTTTAAACATTGTTGTGGTGTTTTCCTTTTATTTCTATAGCTGTTTCCTCTTGGGAATTTGATGGGGTTATTATCACTCACATCCAAATTGGACTAACATCCAAATTGGAGGTTCTTAGTCAATTCATTTCTCACTAAGAACCTCCGTGCTCCTTGCAAAGAGACGTCTCAACCCTGTCTTGGTTACAGCCCCAACTTTTCCTTTCCCCCTTTTTGGATTATGTGAGTTATTTGGAACCAACATTAATGAGGCTGCAAGGAAGCAGTTTGTATGGCTGGAGTGGCTGTTATGACGAAAGGCTTTTCTCTATAATACACAGTAATTTGCTTCTCCCCAAGGCTTTCCAGACAATGACAACATCCCCAGTTTTTACTCGAGTGTTGTCACCAACTCCCTGTCTCACTGTCAGATGGATGTCTGCATTCTTACACTCTGCTTCCCGCTTGTCCATCCAATTTTTAGACACTTTTCCTTGTCAGGAAAGTAGTAAAGGATTACAGTTTTTTTCATTCTTTTTGTTTGATTGTTTCTTTTTGGTCAATCAAGCTATGCATGTATATTTCTTTAAAATTATTTTCAAGAAAATGTGGAAAATGGGGGAAAAAATCACCAATTTCCCACCAACCAGAGACTTTCAACACTTTAAAGCAGATCTTCTGGTTTTTATATAATTATATTCTTTGATATATGACTATTTTATGTGAGTATGCTTTAAAATAATTTTTCACTTTAAAGTGATCATCTTTACATGTCAAAAAAATACAGATCTCCATGATAATATTTAAAGACTGCCAACAAAAGTATTGTATCTTTATGGTCCTGGCTTTAGGATGGCTTTAGGAAGAAAACAGAAGTAATTTAAAGATAGTAAGAGAAGATCAAATATACCACTACTGAAGTCCTCTAGAAAGGAGAAATGAGAAGAAACAGGCTTGAAAAGTTCAAAAGAAATTACCTTCTGGTGTGAATCAACAGAACACTACCTAAACACTGCACTTACATTTAAATGTGAATTCGCATTTTGGAAGTTGAATCCATGTGTGCTGGGATTTCAAATCTCCTCAGTCTGTCCCTCACCTCCCCTAACTCCACAGGACAGAGGAGGGAAGTGGGCAAAGGAAGAGAGTGCAGGATAGAAGTAGAAGGTAACGTACAGGAGCCACATTGGAAAAGAGAGGAGAAGGCTGGACTAGCAGGTTGGGAGAAGCTTTAAGAGAGGAAAAGGGAGAGGGGGCTTCAGGATATTTACAGCCAGCATTCCATTTAGCACCAGGCACCCAGTGGAGAACAGGCAATTTATCCTTGTCGTAGACCTGGCAGCACTGCTTCTCCAGCCAGGCATTTTGTTCCCAGAAGAAGGGGCTACCTGGGAGTAAAGGGAAGGTTGCCGGTCAGGGTAATGAAAGGCTTTCAGGGCCAGTAGCACCCTTAGTCCTTTTCAGGTTAGATTACAGCCTTCTCACTTGGCCTTCTGTATTTGTTTATTATTCTCTTTTCGTATCCGTTTTGTGTTTTGTATAGTTGGGTATCTCTAGCTCTCTATTTCCTTCTTTTAGCTAAGCGTGGTCCTTTTTAAAAAAGAAATTAAGATCCTCTTCTAACTATGCTAACTATGAGTTACTAACGTTTTTTTCCTTCAATTTTTTACCTCTGGGGAACCTAACCTTCACCAAAAGGACCAGTGGTTGCTTTCTTATGTACCAATGACTAAGTTTAGATACACATAATGGCAAGTATGCATTTGTTCAGTGTGACCTTTGGGGTAATTTGGACTTTTGGAATTTTTCCAAAATAAGGAAGGAATTATAACAGTTGCTTATTGTTCTTATGAGTTCAGCCTCATCCATAATCCAGCATTTTGGGAATTTTCTACCTTTCCCGGTAGAAGTTGTCAAGCTCTAGTAAAGACACTTAGTATCCTAATCAGGAGACATATTTTGTGTAGTATGGCCTACTTGCTCTGGAGGGAAAAAAAAGTGGCAGGATTAGGCAGTGGATTTAAATTCCAGCTCTGTCTTCTTCTAGCAAAATGGTCTTCTAACTATAATTTGGTTTCCTCACGTATTTAATGAGGATATAATAGTATTTACCTTACAGGATTGTTGTGATAACTAAATGACATTTGATATGTACCTGGTACTTAATAAGGTCTCTGTAAACAGTAACTGATGGCTTTATTATGATTGTCTGTGTTAATAATAACTATTAGCCATAACTTCAAGATGCTTATATTTTGTTTACAGGGTAGAATTATCAGATGCTAATCACCTAGAGCATACTTAAAGGATTTTTTTAAGTGTTAAACTGTATGATAGTAACCATATTTTCAATTACAGGCACTCGGGTGAAGAAAAGATTTATGTGGACCAGCAGATGGGGAAAAGAAGACCTCCCTGAAGAGGTGAGGACTGAACTGGGCCTAGAAGAGTAGACAGAATTTAGAATACACAAAAGGGGATTTAAGGCTCAAGAGAAAGGAGGTCAGGGAGCAAAGTATGAGTAAGCATATAACAAAAAATGGCAGGGTTTCAGACCTATTTTTCTGGGTTATTTGGCAGCATTTATTCTTTCTCCTCTTTTTTTATTAGAGGCCTTTTATTAAATTTCATTGAATTTTTTTTAGCTGTTACCTGTGCCAAAATAATAAATATGCTCATAATATTATATCACTTTAAATCCTTAAGAATTTGGGGCATTTTACTATTCAGCTGTTGCTTTTAAAGAATACCATCTTGGAATTAATTCTTAAAAGCTATATTTGCATTATTGCATATATGCTAGGCAAATAGAAAGAGTTTATATTCCTAGGGACAACATTAAATTTCTAAGGAAAAGCATTGCATTTCAACAAACAGTAAGCAACATCTAGTGTCTGTGCTGGCTGTTCCTCCACTGATTAAGGAAATGATAATGAATTGTCTACTGGAGTAAGACATGGTGCTACCGAAATGCTCCATCCCTACAGTTACCTTGTATCCTCAGCGCTTCCCCATAGTCACAACTGTGAAGGAAGCTTTGGAGGTGGGGATTTAAAAAGAAGTGGAACCATCCAGAGAGTCGGGGTGGGAGGGGGCGGTGGGCAGTGGGGGGAGTGTGCTGAGGACTCTACAAATGAAGCGAGTTAAAAACATAACCAGAATTTCTCTCTTTGCAGCTGTAAAGGGAAGATTAGGGAGGCATTTAAAAAAAAATCCTGAGATTGTATGATGCTTTATATGATAAAATTTAGAGAGGTAACATTAAACTGTACCTAGTGATTTATTCATTTAGTTTGTACTCTACTGAAATATTGTTTGCTGCCACTCCTGCTGTTGCCCCGTTGGCCTCTCAGTTCACCTGGTTCATGACCAGAGCCTGGCCAGCCAGCCCATGGTATCCTGACCAACACGGACTCATCAGGCAAAGCAACGTGGTCTCCTTCAATGCCCAGCCTATCAACCCAAGTGTAGAATGGACAGAAAATATTACAAGTGCATTTTTACCTTTAGCTCCTTAATTAAATGTAGGGGAGGTTTATGTGATCTACTTAATTACATACTTCTTTCCAAAAGTACTTTATTTTCCATGAAAGCCCATGTAATGAAAGATTCTGCTGGCCACTGTATCTGAGCATCTCTTGGAAATACATTAGGAGAGGCAGTATAGTTTAATGTGTTTGAAACTAAACAGATATGGGTTGAAGTTTTGTCTCCACGACTTATTAGCTGTATATTTGGGGTAAGTTATTTAAGCTGTCTAAGCTTGTTTTCTCCCTGGTAAAATAGGGATAATAATAGGATTTATTGCAAAGTTTTTTTAAAAAATAAAGATTAAAAGTTTAAGTCACATAGTAGAAGGATTGATACATAGTGAATCACCATTAAATGAGATTAATAGATAATAATAGGACTATTAATTATGAATGTAAGTATTAATATATTTGCATTATTAATATATTGTTTAATAAATATAGTGATTAACATTAAAATACATAATGTTAGCTACTGCTACAATTATTATCATAATGCTTGATTCAGTTAATTTTTATTTGTTTCCTCATCTGTAACATGAGGATAATATTACCTATAGATTGATGCTGTGAACTACACTGACATGTGCTGTGAGAATTAAATAAGAGACTGGGTGTGGCTGTGCTTTACAAACTGTAAAATAATTATTATGGCAGAGCTGAAAACAAGTAGAAGGTATCTGGTAGCACTTCTCACCTTTACATGACCAGAATCTGCAAAACAGAGTTTTGGTGAGTGCTCATCTTTTAAGAGTTAGGGCCAGTGTTTCTGGAGAGCCAAGTGGATGGTTTGCAATGGAGCAGAATGTTGTGTCCAGAAAGGCTGGCAGAGCAGCTTCCATTTGTGCTTCCTTTGCCTGGCACAGTCACTGTCGTCACTCTAGCGTTGTTGTAGCTACCATGGAGTTCCAGAATTAGTCAACTTCTAAACAAATTACTTTGCTAAGTAATTTGTTCTTTCTTCTTTTTCTACTTTTGTAACTCTGTTGGGATAAACTCACTGGGCATCCACTTTAAGCTAGATACTTTTTGAGGCAGTTTTACCTGTGTTATTTAACGGTATCCTTATAATCATCCTCTAAAATGTGCTTTGTCACCTATATTTACAGACAAGGAAACTGAGGCTCACTAACTTGCCTAATGGTAAATGGTAGAGCTGGGATTAAAACTCTTATCAAACTAAAACTAAGTCTTTTTCCTTTCCACTACCTTAGTTCATTGGTGCTCATGTTGTTTAAGCGAGTGGTTCTCAGTGGAGACAGATGCTGTCTCCCTGTGGAGTGTTTGAAAGTGGACTGGAGAACTTTTGATTGTACAGTGATTGGGGTGATGGGGTGCTGCTGGATTTGGGGAGAAGGGACCATGGATATCAAATGTTCCACGGTGCTCTTGACAGTACAATGAAAAATTGTCCCACTTGAAATGCTAGTAGTGCCCTTATTGATAGACAAGGGACTAGCTGATTCAGAAATATCTCTCCTGACTTCTTCTGAACTGATAAAAGGGGCCATGGCTGTGTTAGTAGTTATATTTTATAATTTTCACTTGTATGCTTCTTACAATGTAGGAAAACCCAATCCTTACTTTCCAAGCAAGACTACATTGTTTTTCTTTAGGTGTTTTGTTTATATGCCCCTTGTAACCCTTATCACAATATATTAATCACTGTATTCCATACCACAAAAACGTAAGCATGGATACCATTTTATTCATTGCTGGTTTTGCAGTGCTCAGCGCAGAGTCTGGTTACTAGTAGGCGCTCAATAACACTTGTTAATATGAGGACATCGCAGTTTCTCTGTCATCTAGAAAGCCCAGGAAACAAGCTGGAAAGCATGAATCTGTGTTTACTGCACCTCCTCCCCATCTCTGGAAACCCTAGTTTGTCTTAGAAAACATTAGTGTTTCAGTGGTCATTAAGTACACCACATGTTTTCATTCTTGAATTCTTGCTCCTTTCCCGACTAAGGAATACTCTGATAACTTGGGGTTCTCATTTGGTCACCAGCAACCTTTTAAGAAGGAAAGTTCTGCTTTTTGAGTCTGGCCAAGCGACTGTTGGCTTACAAGGATTAGTTTTCACTTCAGCTCCGTTAAGTTCTAGCTCCATTTCCCCCCTGGGTACTTTGAGTGATAGCGCTATTACCAGACTCGGGATCTGTTTTCAAAATGTTTGGCCAGAGTAAAAGCACCACATCTGATTTTTCAAGCAGACCCTTTAATTCATCAGAATTGTTAGTTCTCATTTTCTACCTGTTCAGCTTTGAAAGAGTATTTATTTTTCCTTGTGGCATTTGTATATACATCAGCATTATTTTCCTGTTTCTTATCATTCCAATAGGCTTTCATATATTTTAATGTATGGAGCACTTCAGGTTGGCACTGGCACTTTTTATTACTAATTAAAACACCTCAAAGCTGCTTTGAAAAAGAGCTATCTAATTTTCTATTTTATTGATGAGGCGTCAGTTGTCACGTGACTTGCCTAAGATCCCTTAGCAAGTAAGTTGAGGGGTTAAACTAAGAACAAACTATCCTTGATTCCTAGTTACTTGACTGTAATGCTTTTTTCCTTCCACCTCTTCCTTTCTCCCTTCCTCCCCCCCCTCCCATTCTCCCTCCCTCCCCTCTTCCCATTCTCCATTCCTCCCTCTCTCCTTTCCCCTTTCCTTTCTTTCTTTCTCTTCAGGAACTTCATTATTTACTTTCTATATCTTACATGAAATTGCTAATTTTCTCACTATAATTATTGCCTTAGGCTTAGCAGTCAGGGTAGATTAAAGATTGTTTAGTAAAGATTGTTAACTTAGGTTAGACAGTCAGCATTGTGGGATCTGCTCACCCTCTCTCTCACCTTTCCTTATACTTCTCCCATATTCTTAATACCCTTTCATCAATTTCTTGAAAAAAAAAAGACCACTTTTGTCTACTGTCTCCCACCTTTTCCCACCCTTTTATTCACTATTATAACATTTTCTCACTAAAGCTTTTATTTCTTCCTTCCTCCCTCCCTCCCTCCCTCCCTTCCTCCCTCTCTCCCTCTCTCCCTCTTTCTTTCTTTCTTTCTTCTTTTTTCTTTTTTTCTATTGCAGGCAGCCTATATTCAGGTTTTGTGTTCTCTCTCGCCTTTTTTGGGGGGATGAGGGCAGTATGGTGGTGGGGTATGTGTTTCCACACAGAAAAGTTTAAAAGTGCTGAATGAAACTTGATGACATTCTAAAATGTGGATTAGGTTGTGGTGTACTGGTTCTTTTTGAATTAATGTAGTTTCATCAAATGGCTGAAAAAAAATCAATCAGCATACTTAAGAAAATGTATAATGAATAAATAGACAGTGGACATAAATATACTTCAATCTCTAAGTGGGTAAAGAGAATTATCTTTAACTTGATAATGTGTTTGAGAGAAGGACAAGACATTGACTTGGGAAGTCACTGCCCTCCTCCCTGGGAGAAATCCAAGGATTACTGTATTATGAGGAGAGATTACAGATTATGGTTACTGAATGGAAGGATTACTGAGACCCACTTGCCTCGGGCTCGAAGAAGACAATGGGAATTAAGAGACTACAATGAACAGAGAGTGGTATTTACTGTATTTCCAAGGTTGAATACTTTACAAAAGAAATGAGAACAGCTATTCCTCAGGCCTAAATTTGGAGTGGTGCTGGAGCTGAGGTTGCTTTTAAACATTCTTTCTACCTCTGACTCCAAGTCTCTAGGTTCTGCATATTAGTCTAGGGAGAAAGGTGGCAGTCGTGGTGATTTGGATATTGTTTCAAAACTGTCTTCGTTTGTTGTCTTAACGCATGCACGTTTTGCCCTTCCTTACAATTCAAATAGTGAAGAGTGATGTAAGAATCGTACCTGAGTCAGTTATGGAAGAGACTGTAAGGTCTCTGGACTGGTTTTCACAGACGTGGAGTCTAAACCCATTTCTGACCCAAAGAATGCAACTGAATTTCTCAGACCTCAGATACTTCATCTGCAAAATGGAGGGAATGATGCTAGATGATTTTCACAATTCCAGATATTGTTAAAAATATAGGAACCTCTCAAAGATCTACAAACATATTAATTGGAAGCATTGAAAATCTGTTTAATTGTTCAATGATATTATATCTTGGATATATCATACAAAAGTTCACGCATGTCTTCCCTTTAAGAAGCCTCTAACATTTATGAGATTTATACAAACCCTGTTGGGACAACTGATTTCATTTTAAAAGGTCTAAGAACTTTTTATTTAAGAATAATAAAATGAATTTAAATATAAAACATAAAACGCTTAAACATGTCCTTAAAGTGTGTTTAGTCCAAACATTGCTAATTCGTAGGAATCAACAGGCAAAACTCTTGCCGTTGAAGTAAACTAAAAATGAAGTTGTCTGATCTAGCTTTTGTCTTATTTATTTCATTCAGTTCTGAAATTCCTGTAAGAGTAAAGCCACATTTTGATAATGTACTTACACTTGACATAAGATTGATATGTAAAGAACAAAACAATAAACAAAACAAAATGAGAACAGACTCATTCACAGGTACAGAAAACAAACAGGTTATTGCCAGAGGGGAGAGGTGTGGAGGGGGGCAAAATAGGTAAAGGAGATTAAGAGGTACAAACCTCCAGTTACAAGATAAACAAGCCACGAAGATGTAGTATACAGCCTAAGGAGTATGGTCAGTTATATTGTAATAACTTTCTATGGGGACAGAAGGTTACTAGACTTACCGTGGTGATCGTTTCATAATGGATGCAAATATCAAGTCACTAAGCAGGTACACCTGAAACTAACATAATATTGTATGTCAACTATATTTCAATTTAAAAAATGGGAAATAAAGTTAACAAAATATGTTGGTATATTTCATTTTTGGCTAAAACCCCAAAATGAATAAATACTGATAACAGAAAAAAATTATAATATAAAAAATATAACTACGTAGCTAGAAGAGACTACTGCTACTTGAAGTCTTTCTTTAAAAAATGCTAGGAAACCGTTTAGTGGTTGTGCTTTCCTTAGCTGGGTTAACCTCTTAGTTGCTAAGGGCAGACTGATTTGTTTATAAACTTGTTAAACCAAATCTGCACACAACCACATCACAGATAATAAAGTGGGGAAAAAAACATTCAAATTGTCAGTCTGCACCCGCTTAACCATCTCGTCTTATTAATGCCTAATTTAACTTTTTCAGCAATGTATTGCACATTGCATGTTTGCACATTGTATTTTTAAATGATGTGCTGCTGCTGATTGTTATCTGTGTGTGTGGGTGTGGCTGCAAAGACCCGATGTGTGACCAGAATTCCTTTCCCAAGACATACCCAGGCTGGGCCATTGTCAGTGAGTCATTCTCACTGCAATGACACTGGAGCTCCATGTGCAGTCTGATGTGTTTGAGACTGCCTGGCCAGGTGCCAAACATGTTTATTCCACATCAGTACCACTAGCGCTAGAGAGGAGTGTATGCCACGCTTAGGTTACTGGCAATTAAAACTTTCCCTTGATATCTGCCTCTTTTTAAAAGCTTCCTGATTTGGGAATAAATAAAACCAGATCTTTCTACTACCACTCATCTAATGAGCTTTCAACCTTTATAGTGTATTGTCATCTAACACATGGAATTATAAAGTTCGTGGAACTTTAAATTTCTTTGTGTCATATTTAGTTTTCTTAGCAATTCTTATGAGAGTATTGTTGTCCTGATAGGTCAAATATCAGTGCTAAAGGCAGCAAAGCTTGTGTGATTGTGTGTGTGTGTGTGTGTGTTTAGTGGAAACTTAAAGAGTAGGCGAAATGACTTTTTGACAGGTGATAGCATTAACCCAAGTATGGAAAAGTTTCTATCTATTGTAGCAGATTGAAGTTAATACACCACAGCTTAAGAAGGCAGAAATGTGATTTTCTTTTCTAGAATTAGAGTCTCAGTTTTACTCCTGAGGCCCTGCTCTACAATGACAAGATAATTTCTCCCAGCCCAGTCTTCTTAGTTTCATCCAGTGATTTTCAGCCAAAATTAAATATCTGAGGCACCGTTCATTTCCAAGCTTGGTTGCTTTTCAGCGAAGGGCAACTGGAAGGATTTCTTTCCATTTCCTCAGTGGCATCCGGGAGCAAGGGAGAAGTCATCACCATCATGGCAGTGGCCGTGGACCAGCTGTCCTCCCAGTCCATGCTGGTCTCACCCTGCAGTGCCTGACTTACCTGGTTCCAGCACATGACTCATCTCTTTGAGCATCCTGATCATTTCTGTAACTTATGCTTATGCACCTTTGATATTGAGACTCTTGATCAATGTGGAGGGTCCTTTTTGGACTCAGGTCCTGAGCACCTCAGTATTCCCCATTAGGACTTCTGGTTTCTTTCTCCACCCCTCACTGGAGTGTGTGAACCCCCTGGGGCTGGCCCTAAAATTCACATATAGGCACCTTCCTCAGCTGCAGAGACTGTATTTCACCACCCTCCTGTAGCCATTTTGAATGCTGTGTCATGTCAAATGTAGAGCTTTTAAGAAAGGTTTGTCTTGGGTCCAGTCTCTGCCCTGGAAAGCAGAGGCTCAGTAATGGCTCCTCAGGTGCCCCCAAACCTAAGTGGGTTCTACCCTCTGTCCCTGAGATTTGACCCCTGGGCACTGGGTTGGGAAGTGGACTTCTCACATCTGATTCCTTGTCCTTCTCTTTTTCTTGCTCTTGCTGTTTCTTCTAGCACAGAAGTGGTTTTTCCTTTACAATTTCTGTCTTCTAGAAATTGATTCTGGGTCATAGCCTCTTTCTTTTCTGCTCTAGACCATTTAACTATTGATCTGAGTCCTTCAGGCTTGATTTTTATATACAAGTTGCTCAGCTTTGGGAAGTTTCAGTAAAACTCTTTTCTTCTTCAAGAAAGCTTTTGCATTCAGGCAGTAGTCTTGCTATGAATGTAAACTCTCGTATTGTAAAATTGTAAGCTGATTGATGACTGCTGTTCTTGGCTGTATGTTGCCCTTTTCTTGAAGCAGTGAACTCCAATGAATTAAGGGGGTGTGGGGAATATGGGGAAAACTACAGGAACATGAGGATGTAAGGCTTACCAGGGATGAAACTACATTGGTTTAATAGTGCAAAAATATTATACCCATTACAACAACATCATCTCTAAGTCACCAATTTACCATGGAGATTTTTTAGATGGGTCTGATGAAAAGGAATGAAATTCACATTTGGATTTCTATTAATGAACAGTATATTTTGTTAAAAAGAAGAGTCACTATAGTCTTCTTTACCTTGCTGTTACTCAGCCAATTTTTTCTTCTATAATTTAGACTTTGCATTTTTAAATTATAAAATAAAATGCAGATACAGACCCTTGCAAATGAATGTGTGTATACATTAATGAATTTCTTAATAAATTTTAAGGTGAACACCTTTGTAACCATCACTATGACAAGAAATAGAACTTTGCCGGCCACACAAAAGTTCCCTCTATATGCTACACCTCTCCCTTCTGCTACATGTAACTATTATCCTGACTTTTATAGTAATCACTTCCTTGTGTGTATGTTTAGTTTTGACATTCAAATGTGCATCCTTAGACACTAGAGTTTGGTTTTTCCCATTATGTAAAAATTTGATAAGTTTTTAAGACTGTTTTAATCTGTGGTTCCTCCCTCTACCTCTTTCTTTTCCTTATGTTTCTGTTGAAGACCTGGACTGTTGGATCTGTAAAGTTTCCCACAGTCTGGATTTTGCTGATTGCATACTCATGGTGCAGTTTAGGATGTTCCTTTGTCCTCTTGTATTTTCTGCAAATTGGCAGTTGGATCCAGAGGCAATATTAGACTCAAGTTCAGTCTCTTCCGCAAGAATAGAGGTGGTGTTTGGGAAGACCACAGGAGGCACATAATGTCTGATTGTCTTTTTATGACATTAGAAATTATTGATGTTTATAGTGCCTAAATCTATTATGTACTATACTCTCTAGTGCCACTCTCATACCTGGATCATTAATATATATGCAAGATTCCGAAAACTGCAGGCAGATGGGAGATAAGATTTCCCAAATGGTACAGCAATTTTAAAACTTTCTAGATGTGCTTTACTTACTTTTGTATTTGGTATAAACTAGGTTGCCAAGGTTACATCCAGCTTGGAGCAAATGCAGAGTGACAATCGCAGGGAAAAAACAATTTCTCTGGGTCTATCCCCCACCTGCTATTGTGGCACTTCTCCTTCCTACAAAGGTCTCTTCCTCTCACCAGATACTACTGGTAGTCCCCAGGTGGTGTCTCCTGTATGCTCTGGAACACAGCATTCTCAGCTACCATGGGACATCTTTCTGCCTCTTCCCTTGTTGCCCAGCTTTGATTCCCTTTGGTGATGTCTTCTTTAAAGCTTCTGGAGTCCATGAAACCCCCCATCGGTGGCCTCTCATGGCTGCTGCTACTGCATTGATGTGGGAGCCATCTTCCACTGATGCCCAGGGGCAGAGTCTGCTAATTGTTCCCCAAATGTCTGTTTTCTCTTCCTCCTGGATATACAGCTGTATTATATTACTCAGTCATCCTAGCAATTGCTGTGGCCACATAACTGATTTCTAGACAATGCTAGATACTTGGAAGGGATATGTGCCATTTCTGGGAAGCCTGCTTTGCCCCCTCCACGTTCGCCTTCCCTTTGTGATGGCTAGATGCAAATGATGATGATGCTCTGAGGCAAAGTTCTGTACATTTTTTCTGTGAAAAGCAAGAGTGTAAATATTTTAGAGTTTGAGGTCATATGGCCTCTGTTACAACTACTCAACTCAGCTGTTATTGTGCAAAAGTAGCCAAAGACAATGGGTAAATGTGTAAGTGTGACTGTGTTCCCATCAGACATTATTTACAAAACAATGGGTGGGCTGTAGTTTGCTGGTACCTGCCTGGGCAGAGCCACAAGATATAAAGAGCTTGGATACTAAGTATGGAGGAAGGCTGCCTATTGACCAGGACCACCTACCTTCAACTGTCATGTGAGAG
Organism: Mesoplodon densirostris; assembly: GCF_025265405.1. NCBI lineage: Eukaryota > Metazoa > Chordata > Mammalia > Artiodactyla > Ziphiidae > Mesoplodon > Mesoplodon densirostris. The sequence goes on along the minus strand of NC_082672.1, from coordinate 36,619,564 downwards.
AGAAATCAGCTTTTGTTGTATTTGACTCATGTATTTGTTATCTAGGGCTGCCATAACAAACGATTGAAAAATGGATGCCTTAAAATAATGGAAATTTATTGTCTCACAACACTGAAGTATAGAAGTCTAAAATCAAGGTGTCTGCAAGGCTGTGCTTCCTCTGAAAACTGTAGGGAAAAAAATCTTTCCCTGCCTTTTCCTAGCTTTAGGTTGCGGCCGTCTGTCTTTGGTGTTCTTTGGCTTGCAGCTGCATCCCTCCAGTCTCTGCTTCTATTGACACATGACACTCTCCCTGTGTTTCTGTCTCTGTGTCTCTTCTCCTCTCTTATAAGGACAACAGTCATATTGGGTTAAGGGCCTGCCCTGCTCCAGTATGATCTCATCTTAATTTTATATCTTTATTACATCTGCAAAGACCCTATTTTTAAATAACTACCAAGGGTTTGGACTTCAACCTATCTTTTGGGGGAACTCAATTCAATTTACAAAAAGCTATTATATATTTTGTGTGGGGGATTTATTTATTACTGATGCACACTTGACTATGACCATGTCAGTGGCATGCTGAACTTGACTGATTTAGGGAAAATTTATTTTTCATACCTTTGTACCTCACCCAATGTATCTCAGAATTTTTTTTTTTTTTTGGAAACAACTTATTCTCCTGAAAGAAGAGCCACTATCTTTCTAGAACTCATGCCCCAGTCCATGGAGGGCTGGAAGGAAGCCAGAAATGGTAATGGAGAGGTAAACAATGACAGCCCTCTCAACAGTGGACAGGCTTTGCGTCTGAGCATTGCTCTGCCTGCTGTTCGCCCGGCTGTTTGGCATAAACTGTTTCCAGGGGGCTCATTAGTCAACTGTTCTCTTGGCAGAACCACTTCTTTCTTTCCTGATCCTCCTGCTAACACCCCCGCAGACACGACCAGATACGTTTAATCTTAACCTGAACACAAGGGACACTCCTGTTTGTTATTGATACTTCTGCTGAGAGCTATAAAAGGTGTTAGGGCTTCCCTGGTGGCGCAGTGGTTAAGAGTCCGCCTGCCAATGCAGGGGACGCGGGTTCGTGCCCTGGTCCGGGAAGATCCCACATGCCGCAGAGCGGCTGAGCCCGTGAGCCATGGCCGCTGAGCCTACGCGTCCGGAGCCTGTGCTCCGCAATGGGAGAGGCCACAGCAGTGAGAGGCCCGTGTACCGCAAAAAAAAAAAAAAAAAAAAAAGGTGTTAAAGACACATGATAATTAGAACTTCACCTCCATCTCCAACCAACAGCCTTCTTTTAGGTAAAGCTTAACAGAAGTAAGTGGTAGACAGGACACTGTCAGGAAACTGATTTAGATGATTTCTTTCAAGCAGACTTTTGAAACAAAGGTACCAACCAAGGTGAATCAAAAGGTAAAAACATTGATAGCTACCACCTGGTAAACTTGTTATTTTAGTTCTTAAAACATTAATTTGCTATTCTGTGGACAGTCTAGATACAAAATAAATGTGGGAACCGGTGAGTATTGAGAAGGTAATGTTCTTGTGTTTATGTCTGTGTTTAATCATTAATGTTTCTCAAATTTATGCAAATGATCAGCACCGAAGTGTGTTTCCTAGTCTTTATACTCTTAGCAGGCCAGCCTTCTTTCTCACACCTCAGACGTGTGTTTCCTATTCTTTATACTCTTAGCAGGCCAGCCTTCTTTCTCACACCTCAGACGTGTTTCCAGGCAGGTTTGCTGATGTCTGATCAGTCAGCTGAGATACTCAACTGTTACTTAGCTCTCCAGCCCTGTCTGGAGGAACTCCAGCATGGGAGAATCTAAACATATCATTCAAAGGCCTCTGATGTTGCAAAGAAAGGAGGTTTTAGATGATTTTTGTTTTTCTTTGGACGTGGGTCAGTGCCTCCCATTTACACCTGGAATGTGCACTGGATGGTGTCAGATGTGTTTTGGAAGACTGATGTGGGCCTCCTGGAAATCAGCTACAGTGGGGCCCCAGGAGACTCTGGAGCAGGTTATCACGTTAAGAAACACATCTCTTTTTATCAGTGAATATGGATACTGAACAATGAGGCCATGGAAATTCTCCACCTCCACTGGCAACCTTGGGCCTCCCAGATAGTCAGAATGAGTGCCAGGGTGAGCTCTTCTCTGTGGCTTCTCCATCAGGCTTTGACTCCAAATAAAAAGGGTTCACCCAGGGGATTTCAAGTCAAAATCCAAGAACCAAATTATTCCTGTAAATGACATGAATGACCTATTGTTGGTAAGTGGAAAGAAAATGCTCCCAATGTATAGGAGAACTATAGGAACAAATGCTAGTAGGTAGGTTAATGTTTTGCCAGCAGCATCCCACTGATCCTACAGGCTATCACAGACAATTGTCATCTTACCACTTTCCTAGGATGAAAAGATGTCTTATAAAAGTATGACTCACTCTTGCTTTATTTTATGGGGGGTCTACCTGTGGTGAATACACTTGTCCCATACCATGATGTCTACCCCTTTATCTTTTGACCCCCCCAGTACAACTTTCCACCTTCTTTAAAGAAAATGCAGAATCCAAAGGAGGATTGCAAACAGTTATTCCAGAACCAAACCAAACCAAACCAAAAACTAATTATCAACATTTAGAAATCAGGAGATTACACCTAAGAATCTGCATTTCTTATAAAACGGGCTTGTGACAGCACCAGGCCTGCATTTCTGCATGGTAGCAACACATTGGAGCCACATTTAAGGGGGGCATGTGCTCTTATTAATACAGGCCAACTTCACTCATTAACACGACCAGCCCCATCCTTGAAAGCATTCGAATTTGCAGTGCCTGGTCCATAGGAAAGGAAAGCAAACTTCAACAATTTTCATTTTCTTCCTTGGGATTCTAAAGTGTTTTTCTTTTTTTTAATTATAAAAAAAATTTTTTTTAAATTGGAAATGAGCCACAGCCAGTGAGTGGAAATGGCCAGTGAAAATGTATAAATAAGTGGGCTTCCCTAGAGCTACCATTAAGTACATTCAACAATAACTAGGTTCAGTGTTTCCCATGTCTGAAAGACTGACAGAACCACCAGAACTAGGTAGGCAGTATGTGTTTAGTCTGTAGATATATTGCAAGGGGAGATGTTTCCCAGAGGATGGTAGTGTTGGTATTTAGTGCCTGGAACTATGGCTTTAAAGGAGCCTGTATCCCGTTATGGTCACCTAACGAGGGAAGAAAGTTTCTGGGTCTTGTAATATTACACAGGACAAGAAAAACAGGATGCTTTTGGATTTAGTTAATTTTTATTCTCTCTTCAACTCCTTCTCCATAGAGGATATGGTCACCTGAGAGGAGTTCTTGCTTCCTCTCCCAAGACTGTGCCCTTCTTTCAGGTTCCAGAGAAATTATAATTTCTGGTTATGGAGAAATTATAATTTTTTTTGCAAATATGATTAGAAAAAATATAAAAATCATGATATATGAAATGCAACCTCTTTTCTAGTTTTTAATACTAAATAAGACAACATTTTTTATGTGTCCCTGTTTCTGACTCTCTTAAATGCTTCACCTTCCCATGCTTTCTATTCTCTTGCAATTCATTTTATATGGTCTTTTTCCAGGAATCTTTCCATCTCATTAGGTTTTCCTTTCTTTTTTTTTTTCTTTCTGTGATGCTGCATTTTCCTTTTATTCTAAAATCTGTGTTTAATTTTCCAGTTCTCTACTTTTGTTCTTATTTTCCTTTTGTCAGCCCAGTCTCTTTTATTTTCTGTCTATTGTTTCATTTTCTCCCTCTTGGTGCCCTCATTCATGTGCTATTTTACATGGTCTGCTTATTTCTCTCTTCTTTTCAGTTTGTTTTCTTCTCTTACTGTTTATTTATGCCTCCTGCTTAAAACCAAAACAAAAAACAAACAACAAAAAAATACACAATATGGATTCTTACTTGTGTTAATTACAGTTTTCTTCCTAATTTCTTTACACTAACTCCACATTGTAAATCAGTTTTTTATACTCTAAATTGCCAAAATCCCATTATGAAATAAAAATTTCCCCCAGTTTTCTATAGGAAATTAGAAGTTTGTTTGTCTCTTAAGGAATGAATGTTTTTTTCCGTGTGGTGGCTGCTGTGTGATAACCCTGGGCTGCAAGTCATCATGTCGGCCCTGATCCTATTTTGTCCCTTTACTCGCTGTGTTACCTTCAAGAAGCCACAGTGTCTCTGGGTCTTCTCTTCATCTGTGAAAGCTAAGGGGGGAAGAACTTCCCTGCTACTCAAACTCTGGTCCTCCGACTAGCCACATCAGAGTCAGCTGGGAGCTTATTAGCACTAAACAAGCTCAGGCCTCCCCAAAACTTCCTGACTCAGAATCTGCACTTTTACAAGATCCCCTGGTTATTTGTCTGTTCATGGAGGTTTGAGAAGCAAACTAGGTGATCTTCAAGGCGCTTTCCAGCTTTCACTTTGCTGAAAATAAGTGCAAACTTATTTTAATAAGTGAAAGTAAGTGGGAAAATAAAGTGAAAACTGCCTTGCTCACAGGGCACAGTAAAAATCACCCAAGGATCTTTGATAAAAGGCCAATGCCGGGGGCTTCCCTGGTGGCGCAGTGGTTGGGAGTCCGCCTGCCAATGCAGGAGACACAGGTTCGTGCCCCAGTCTGGGAAGATTCGTGCCCTGGTCCGGGAAGATCCCGCATGCCACAGAGCGGCTGGGCCCGTGAGCCATGACCGCTGAGCCTGCACGTCTGGAGCCTGTGCTCCGCAACGGGAGAGACCACAACAGTGAGAGGCCCGCGTACCGCAAAAAAAAAAAAAAAAAAAAAGACCAATGCCTTGGGGTCCTTCCTCAGATCAACTAATTCAGAAACGCTGGGGTTAGTATTTGTTCCTGTGCGGATGATTTTAATGAGCCTACTGAGAACCACACAGGTGTACTACTGAAACTTTTACCTTCTTTTCTGATACCATTAGCACTGCTTTCCTTTGGATGGGAAGTAATTACTATGGAAAGAGAAGAACTCCAAACTATTTGTTTTTAACCTACTTAATCCCACCAAAAATTATTCTGGGTAGGATAAGGAGTTAAGGAGATAATTATCGAAGGTGACTGTATACATTTTTTATAGCTTTGTGGGAGCAAAAAGCAAGGTTCACTTTTTCTTTTTCCTCAAGCCTCAGTCAGACTTCTGCTGACAATGGGAGTGTTTGTGGTAACAAGAAGGAAGGAACCCCTGGCGAGTGATAGATATGACATTGTACCCTGAGTCGTGGGAATGGGGGTGGATATTTCAGTAGAATGGTTTCATTTCATCATAATTTGGTGTTGCTTGTGTCAGCACAATTAGCCACAGGCTATGATTGGGTTACCAAACATTAAGTTCCCATTTACTTTTAATTACTTCAGGTTGTTGAACTATAGCTAATTTAAGAAAAATTGAAACCAACAGATTTTTTTGTTTTCCTAAAATGTCCATTAAAATATTTTCAGTGTGAGAACCGGGGAAGTAATAGTCATCAAATAGTTTGTCACAATAGTGGAAGTTGTGACAATACCATTACGGGGAAATCTTCTATGTTATAGTTTTCCAAGTTAGATCTTGAGAAACTTTCTTTGAAGATTGTTTACTTTTCCTTAAGGTTATTTTTTTTTCTCCAGTGCTTAATGAGAAACATGAGCAAATGATTACATTTTTGGAGTGATCAAATTTTTTGATCAAAGTAAAGAAAAAATGTATTTTCCTTAAACATTTTTCGCTTAGTAAGTACACCACCTTCTTTTCTCAGTTTTCATGTCCTGAATTATTTCTGCATCAAGTTTAGCTGAGGAGTCCAAATTCGGTCATCGTGGGGAATTTCTGAGGTGTCACATCAAAGAAGAGAGATAGCAGAATAAGATGTCATTTTGGTCTGTTACTTGAGTGTTACTCCAAGAAGTTATGTGAGCAGAGAAATACTGATCTGGTTGGACATCTGTCTTTCCCACAGTGTGGCAGAACCCCAAGCAGAATCTTTAGTCAAGGCTGGGTTGTGGCCTCATTATGTCAGGTCTTCAGAGAGTCTCTGGTAGTTATGGGGTTCTTACTTCATACATTGCTCAGAGTCTCGTGAAGACTCAATGAATATTTCCTCAAAGATTTATTATAGGGCTTCCCTAGTGGCGCAGTGGTTGAGAATCTGCCTGCCAATGCAGGGGACACGGGTTTGAGCCCTGGTCTGGGAGGATCCCGCATGCCGCAGAGCAACTAGGCCCGTGAGCCACAACTACTGAGCCTGCGCGTCTGGAGCCTGTGCTCCGCAACAAGAGATGCTGCGATAGTGAGAGGCCCGCACACCGCGATGAAGAGTGGCCTCTGCTTGCCACAACTAGAGAAAGCCCTCACACAGAAACGAAGACCCAACACAGTCAAAAATAAATAAATAAATACAAAAAAACAAACAAAAAAACCCACAAAAAAACACCAAAATGGTTCTTTAAAAAAAAAAAAAAAAGATTTATTATAGCCCTGGTCAAAATTGTGAAGTAGGAAAATTTTCTTCAATTGTATCCTCTGTCTCATTGAAACATGTCTTCCTCATGTTGGCACTACTTTGTTTCCCTTCTGCTGCATCTTTGTCCTACTTAGAACTAATGTAGGGAACCACTGCAACAACTTCTTCAAGCCACTCTGTTACTATTCATTTTTTTCTCAATAAAGAAATCTCTAAATGGACATATTTTTCTTATGGACAGGATATCTTTCTTTTATGTTGTTTTATACATCTCTTCAGCTTTCTCAGTTCTTTTGTAAAGGGGAGGAAGTTGAAGAACTTTCCATCAAAAACTTAATTGGGATATTCCAGTATGGCTATTTTATTTGATTTTGGGAAAAAAGGTTCTAAAATTTAAAAAAAATCTTACCCCTCATTTAAAAAATAATCTATATTCCAGAGCTATATAAAAGTGTCATGTTTCCCCATTTTCTTAGAACTTTCTAAATAGAAAATATCTTTCCCAGGTTTCTGTTGAGATAGGATGAGGAGGTGGTGGTATTGGGGGTACCTGAGTGGTAGGTGGTGCAGAAATATGGGTTAAGCTTGGAAATCAAACAAATCAAAACTATTCTTTTTCCTTACTTTATCTTCTGAGTCTTTGAAATCATGATGTCAGATGGAGCTGTGTTTTGTGATGTTAAAATTTAGCTACATGAAAAAAAAATAGCAGGTAACTCCATCTTACATTTAATACAATACCTGTTGTATTATACGTAAGTATATATACATATATATGTCTATTTATGGGAAAGAAGTTGAAATGGGAGCTGCTTCATGTAAAATATACAATTTGTCTTGGCAAAACTCAAAACTATATATATATATATATACACATATATATATATATATAAAATATATCTTAATGATAAGACTGATTCTTGCAAACATCAGCTTCATGGGTCTGGAATCTTTCTGATTGTAAATTATTAATACCTTCTAAATTTATAATCATGGCTTTTGAGTCAATCTGTACATCAACACATAGCAAACGTAGTTAGCTTGAACCAGTGATCTGGACCAACAAACTCTGAAGCATTTAATAAGTTACTTCTAGTGCTTTTTTTCTTGAGGCTGCTGCGAATTGTGGTGTAACCACTTCAGTTAGAACATACTTGAGCCTTATGAAAATTCTCATACCCTCATTAATGTTGTGGAAAATTTAGAGAACAACAAAAGTAGGCTTGGTGCTGGTTAGAATGCGATTTCTCCTGAGAACATATGGAATTTGATGTCAGTTAACGAAAACTTCAGTTGCCATTCCATGTCACGTGGTTTCTCACTGGATGGTGGGATTTTTCCATTGTTTCCAGGCTGCAGAAGGAAGTGTGAAATAATGGAGTCAAAGTTTGAAACAGGGTGGCTTATTTTTTTGTCTAGTTGTCAGATTCACATATTTGAGTTGCCTGACTTGTTAGCACAAGAGCTGGTGGAGAGGACGGTCAGCGTTCTGACTCACATGACTCTGAACCAGAGTCCTGCTCAAAGAAGAAACCTAACAGGTGTGTCAGGAGGAGCCGTCCTTTGTTTGGGAGCCTCTTCCACTTGGGATAGAGAAAGTAATGCACCTGGCACTACCTAGTGCTATTTGAAGGTAGCGAAAACATCAGCAATAAAGCTCTCCCTTACATTTGTTTTGCAGGCTTAAAGGTCCCATCTTTAGAGCCTCTCCTTTTAGTTAGTGTCATTGGTAATGTGCAAATAGGTATCTGAGAAGACCAAATGCTTTTTTGTTCACGGATTAATAGGTTGGATTATTTTGCTCTTAGAAAGAGCTCTGAAAGAAGGGGACGCAGGAGAGGTATATTTTGCTTGTGGAGTCAAAGGGAGAGTCCAGAACATGGGATGCTGTAAAAAGATGTCAGATCTTGGTAGGTGGTGCAGGAAAAGGGGTACTGGGCAACCCAGGGGTACCCCAAGGAGATGAGTTTTTAAAGTGGGTGATTCTCAGTTATTTCTTAGCTCTAATGTGCCATAAAAGTATTGTGTATTTCTTAGCCAGCTACCAACAGGTATTTACTGAGCACCTACTACGTGCCAGGCATTGTTCTGGCTGCTGGAGGTACAGCAGCGAGTGAGCTGACAGAATTCCTGCCTTCAAGGAGCTAACATTCTAGTAAAAGGGTCCTTTTGCCCTTGTTAAGTTTGAAATGCCTGTTTCTGGCAAAGAAGTTTAAATGGGAGATGTGTCATGTAAAATATATGCTTTGTCTTGGCAAAACATCCTTAAGGAGAGATTAAGACAGTGGGGCAAAAAGCATTGAGTAACATTCTCTCCATTTCCACCTTTCTGTCAGGTCATAGATATAAATTACAATTCTGGCCCTCGTTCACCCTCACATTGCTCTCTGGCACCCTTCCCCATTCTCTGAACACGAGAAGAATGAGGAGGTTATTTGGAAGGTCATTGTTCTGAGGAGTTGTCCTGCTATAGTTACAGGAGAATCTTGAATTTCATCTGGAGAGACTGAAAGGCAGCAGGGGCAAACCCACGATGAGGAGTCAATTGGTGAGGAGACCCCGGAGATGAGAAGCATATGGAAAGTCAACTTCATGATTTGCTTCTTTGAAAAGAATAGTCCATGGAGGATTTTAAATCCTACTCTAAATACAAGCTAGGGTCAGCGGCTGTTTTCAGGAAAACCAAAGGAACTCAACGTTCCCCAATGTGTTACAGAGGCCGTGTGGCCTCAAGCAGTAAAGTGAGGAACTTGGTTTGTCTTCTTTCTCAGACATCCATCCTGGAACCCAGCAGAATTTCTGGCCGTGCATCTGGTAGTTCCTGTGCTGCAGAAGTGATTAGTGTGTTACTGTGGGCTCTTTCTCTGGCCCAGGACAATTTTCTCTTGTCTGAGAGAAATAGGAGCAAGCTCCTGCGTGGGATTGGGTGGGTGGGGGAACTATTCCTTCTTAATAAGTAACGTGAGAAGCCCTGATCCAGGGTCCTCGTTACTCAAAATGTGGTCTTGGGAGCTTATGAGACATGCAGAACCTCACATCCCACCCCAGAATCAGGAGGTTAAATTTGGAGTACTGGCCTAGGCAGTGCCTTTCCTTTTCTCACCTTTCTGTGCCTCTCACTCCCCACTGTCCCCCGTTCCCCAGAGGCTACCGTCAGGAATGGCGTTGTTGGGGTTCTGGGTTAGGCAATAGGCCACAAGCATTCAGTTCTTCTTTATTAAACCAGTATTCCAAACCCAGAAGAGTGTAAGTCACAGAAAACAAAGGAATGGTCTCATTTCAGACACATCTAGCGTCTTTGTTGGTTAAACCTCAGGAAGCCCACAAAAAGCCCCCAGACATGTTAGGGTATGAATTTTGAATCTGTACTTCTTCACATCTGTTTGGCTGCCATGACCTTCAATTTACTAAAATATGGAAACTTCATTATGGCATTCTACCCATAAAATGAGGAAATCACTGATGTTTGTCTCAACCTCAAGCCCCTAAAGGAATACTATCCCTAACCACTCTTTCCTATATAACACTTTACACAAAATAATGAATCAAGATATTGGTTCCCTGGAAGTTAATATAAGTGAATTTTCCCTTCTTGTAAAATAGAAACAGTATTGAGTTCTTTTGATTATCACAGACCTCTTGAGTAGAAGTCAAAACTCTTCAAAGTTTTATCTAGATAAAGGGATTTCCTCCGTGGGGTATATCCCCACCTTGAATGGTCCTGCCCTTCTAGATCTTTGTGGGTGAAAGGTAAAGCCACCTTTGCAATTTTATGCTATAATTGTGCTTTGGGGGGTTTTAGAAGAAACAGTTACAGTGCAAGAGCAAACTGAGAAGCAAAGACAGTGAATGAGAGGAATGATGCACTGTGTTGAGCCCCAACAGAAGTAAAGATAAGTGATTTTTTGTAGAACACTGTATCAAAGCAGTCTGTTTGCAAGGTTGAGGCAGCTTTCCCAGGTTGGCCTCAGATTATCCAATCATGATATTAATACATGATCTTCAGACAGTAGGACATATATTTTGAAACATTTTATATTGTTGATTACTTTTCTTGTGTCGATCAACAGTCTCAAACTCATAGTATTGTGACAGTAATGAACCCAGGTCTTCCTGTCAAGAGGCAGTTTTTCAGAAGTAGACCAAAGTATAGAAGAATGAGACCTTGCTCTAGCTTGGTCTATTTTGAGATTAAAGTGTCCAGGATCCTCTTCACTCCTCCACACTTGGCTCTTTTTTCGACATAGGTTTAGTATGTTTTGTGTGCACGTGTGGACATTTTTTCATTCCTAGGCTTTTGGCTTCCTTGAGAAGTCAGATGAGGAGCCAGAAATACCAGAGAGGCTGACCATTTTTGTAGTAGGAGTTAGTTTATCTTCTGTTTGGGGCTGAAAGAGAAAAAGCTTGGAAATACCCCTCTCCCCCAAAATCTGATTTAGCTGATTTCTAGGTTATCTAAATCAACCTGCAAATTTTGAATAAGAGTTGTTTAGGCACTAAAGGCAACAAAAATCTATTCAACTGTGTCTGCTTTTATACCTGGCTCGAGGCTGACTGCTTTCATTCCTTTCAATCCTACTAGAAGCCTGAGGAGTGAACCTCCTAGAAAAGGAATTTCACTTAATTACCATCCAAAAGCATGAACAGGCACAGCAAAGTTCATGTTTTTGAATGGTAACTACATGGTAACATCAACTCATATATTTTCTTTCAAGTTAATACCCCACAGGCATTCTTGTTGGCATATTTTATTCTGGGGAATTGTTAGAACTGAAATTAGCCTAATGACTTAGAGCAGTGACTTTTGTAAGTGTCTCCTGAAATGAAGTTTTGGTACTAAATGCCCGGAACTGATTTGACTATAGATATTAATGAGAATTTCATTCACTGTTGTTCATCAGAAAGACAGCCTCAGTCTCTGTTCTCGTTCCCTACCCCTCTCAGAGATTAACTGAGGAAACATTTTTAAAAGTATTCAGTTTGAGTTAGGAAATAACATTACTAAACAAGTTTTGGTGGGTGGTGGGTAATCACTGAAAGGCTAACTTGTTCAGGAAGCAGGAATTAACACCTCTAGTCCAGTGGAAAAAAAAAAACTGGTACAAGACCTTAAGTAATGAGAAATGATGGAGTTTGGATTAAGCCCTTAAACAGAGGAGAGGGTTGGAGGGAGGGCAGCCCTGAGTTGGAGACCCCGTGAACAACTGCTAGCCCCTGGTTAAATATCCTTTTATCTTGACATAGAGAAGTTAAAAATACCAGCACAATTCAATGTAACTTTCCCCCTTTATCCCAAAGGCCAAAGAATTTATTAAAGAAAAAGAATCCATTTGGCCCAGCCATTATACATGACTCTACAGTTCTTGGAAATAAACCACAAATCAGCTCTGGAAACAGAAAACTAATCCAACTGACCACTTGAGGGAGGTGGTGGGTTATCTTATTTGGAAAAAGGAACCCAGTTCTTTTTTTAAATAATGTACAATTTTAAGAACTTTGAAAATCTCCTATGCCCTATGGGTGACAAAGAGATAACAGGAACCCAGACAATGGCCTTTTCCCCACTTGGATCCATTCTCTAATTTTCCTATTAAAATAAAAGAAATAAAATAGATTTACTGAACACTTGTGATGGTCTGTTTGATGGATCACTTTAAAAAGAGAGAAAAGGGCAAAGTATGGGTAGTTTATTTTTACAAATCAATTTTAGGGTTTTTTTAATGAAATAAATGAACAAGAAGCCCATTAAAATGGTGGTTACAATTCTTCTTTTTAATTGTTTACTCTATTAAGGTGACAATACTCGACAGTTTGATATATGAACAGTGTTCCCTTGCCTGACATAAACATAAATTATAACATGAGAATGTGATGATCCTTCAGCCCTTCATTCACTTGCCCAGGTTAAATGTAGAATTTGGAGAGAAATCAAAATTAAAGTTACATTTACCTAGATTCCAACAGCTGTTTCTTCTTGTTTAATGGTAGCTGAAGAAAAGTTAGATGAGATAAATGGTAAAATGGGTCAAGTCCAGCAAAATCATTGTATTTCATCAGAGCCAAGATGGGAAATCAAATCACTAAAGCCAACTTTACTGTGCAAACACCATCAATTCGCAGATTTCTTTTTTCTCAGATATAAAAAATACTTGAACTTGGATCATTCCTCTTGGGTTGAATTGCAGCATTATAGATCAAAATTTTCAAGGGATTATATGTACAATTATTATAGAAACAGGAATTTTAATTAATATTTTATTCTGTATTTAATGCAGATATATAGTGTATAGAGTCAAATAATAGAAAATTTATCATGAAAAACAGCAATACCCTTTTCCACCGCTTTTTATGCCCAACTCTTGATGCACAGATAAAACCACTCTTGATTTATTTAGCTCTTTCTTCTGGCATATAACTCCACATGTCTAAATAACATGTTTATACAGTACTTTCTTGTATATGTGTGATTAAGTTTTAGATATTTTCTATTGCTTCCACTTATAGTAGGGAAGAATCCAGCCCTGTCAATTCTCTCCACAAGACTTGACGTATACTTCCTATTTTCTCATCCTTTAAATATAGTCAAATCATCATTTTTAGTTTAACCTATGTTCAGCGTTAACTTTATTATGACTATATAAACGCTGTGCACAGCTAAGCTAAGCAGGGTGCTCTGACCTTTCAACTTTTTGTTTTCCTAAATGAAGCGTTGCATCATTTTTTCATTAACTTATTTTTATGTACTTAGTACTGATTCATCCTTTAAATCGCAGAGAGAAGTATACAGCCCCTCTCAATAGAATCAAAACATGAGTTTCCTTTTTTGACCATCCCTCCCTTTACCCCCAAGCCCTCTGGCTGTCTCCTCATTCCACAAGTCATTCACTATGCCTACTGCTAAGCTCTTGTCCTGGGTTTTCCCTTCACTATCAAACTGGGGATTCTCTTTATCCTTTTCTGTCTTTGCTCCTGTTTCCTGAATCCCATGCTTTTCCTGGTTTATTCTTTCCTTTTTGGGGGGATTCATTCTCCAGCTACTTCCTAAGAAAAGTTGGATGAGAAGAAAATGTATTTTTTTCTACCTTCATATTTTATTAAAGCTTGGCTGCTATTTTGGTATTTTGGATGGAAATTATTTTCCCTCAGAATTTTAAAGATATTGTTCCAATTACTTTCTGTCTTCCACTTTGTTGTTATAAAGCCCAATGAAATGTTACTTTAATTAATAATACTGCACATGGGATTTACTTTTTCTCTTTGGAAGTTTTTAGAATCTTTTCTTTATTTCTGGAGTACAGAAATTTCACACAAAAAATATATCCTTTTTCCTCTCATTTATTGTTCTGGAGACTTAATGGGACTTTTCAATCTGGAAATACATGCCCTTCGTGATTTTTTTGTATTAGTTATTTGATAATTTCTTTGCTTCATTTTCTCCATTCTCTCTTTCTAGAACTTCCTTTATTCAGATATTAGAACTGAATTGTTTCTCTTATTTTTCAAGTTCCTTTTATTCAAGCTATTTGCCAAATCTTTCTTGTTTTATTTTATTTTTTTGGAATATTTTCTCTACTTTATCTTCTACCCTTTCTGTGGAGCTGTTTTAAAATTTCTGTCATTATATACTTTTTAAATTTTTAAATTAAAAAATTTTTTTTTTCTAAAAATTATTTTCCTTTTTTGGCCGCACCACGTGGCTTGCAGGATCTTAGTTCCCTGACCAGGTATCCAACCTGGGCCCCAGAAGTGAGAGTGCCGAGTTCTAACCACTCGACCACCAGGGAATTCCTGTCATTATTATATTTTTATATTTCAAGAGCTCTTTTGTGTTCTCAAAATACTCCGCATTAAAAACAAAAAACAAAACCTCCATAGCATTCTTTTTTTGTGTTTCACTAGATGTAGAAATAGCTTCTTTTAGACTCTAAAAATATTTATTACAATTTCTCTGATGTTTTTGTGGTGGAAAATGGGATGTGGCACCCAGGTCCCCCTGCAAGGAAGGACCTGTTGCCCCCACTTCTGGGAGTGGTGTGAGATAATCTTCAGCTGTGGGCCCTTCAAGGATCATCTCAGCTGCAGAGAGATGCTTCATGAAAGATCATGCCCCTTTCTGGGATGGCCCACATCCAAAGAGTATTCCATACTAGGTATGAATGCTTGGGCATCTTGGCCCAACTTGGGATAACCCTGAAAGGCTGTTGTAGCCCCTGAGACTGAAGCTGAGTCTGTCATGGATCTGCCTTTGCAGCTTGATTTCTCTCTGCCCACTCTTGCTTTCGTCCCTTCCAAGGATACTCTGTAGTAAGCATCCTGCCCACTTAACTCCATCTTAGAGTCTGCTTCCCAGGGAAACAAAGCTGCAACTGTTCTCTTCTCCATGCAACATATCTCTTTTTCCTAAGTTATCTTTATTCTACTTATTCATTTTGGACTTTGACTTTCATGGTACCTTCTGACTAATCTTAATTGAAAGCTGAATTGATGGGAAGCTTAGGTATGCATGGCACATGTGTCCTTAGGGTCACCAGGTAGAAACCAGGGAACCAGCTGTTTCTTTGGTGTCTGTAGGTCTTTTGGCCCGAGGTGGTTTCCTCCTTTCTCCTGCTCGGAGAGCATAAACCTGGGTAGCAGCTTTCTAGGACCTGATGGCAGAAAGAGCTGGGAGTCCCGCTGTTAGTATAAACATTGTAATGTAATATTCTAAGATTTTAGTCTGGAATCTCAGCTCCAATTTCAGCTTTGCCTGGCAAATCTACTAAACTTCTCTGTTATGAACTCTCTAGAGAATTCTCTTTCCTCTTTCCTCTTATTTTCTACTAGAGTGTGGGAGGGGCATTCTCAAGGTGTATGGGACTGGGAAATTATTTGGGGCATCTGTCTTTTCCTTATACAAATTTTCACCCAGTTACTTTGTCTTCAGCTCCCTGACCCTCCAGAGGAACTCCTCTGGTACCTGATCCTTTCTAAGTACCACAGTAGGAATCATGTTGCTTCTTGTGGACTGCCTTCCCCCTGTAAACTTGGGGCTCTCTCCTCTCAGCTAAGTCAGTCACTGTTCATCCATCAACTTTCCATCTTCCAACATTTTGTTGATATTGCTCACCTGCTGTGGTCTCTTCTTCCATTCTCTATGTTTTAGTGGCTTCAGTTCTCTTTTTATTTCTTTATTGTTATTTAAGTGGAGCTTGAAAGAGAATGGGTATACACATAGGCTTTGCTTAAACTAATTTGAATCAATCAGAATACTCTTACTATAGCGAATCAAATGGCATGTTATAATGTGGATAATGTCTTCTTTTTAAAAACACGTTCTTGTTGGCTTCCAGGACAACACAACTGCCTGGTTTCTTCCTACTTTGCTGGCTATTCATTCTACAATATGCTTTTTAATCTCTCATTTTTCCAAAGACAAACTTAACATGAAAAAAAACCCCTCAAAACAGGACAGTTCTAGTAAACAATATTAATCAGGATAGGTATCTTTAGATGACACATCTGAAAGATTAAATGCCAGATTTCTAATTTAAGGTTTGTTTTTAAGACTAAACAAACAGCAAAGATTAACTAAGACAATTCACAAATAAAAATGAAGAACATAGTTCTCTTTTCAAAGATATTCATTTAGCACTCAAACAAGTGAAAATGAATTTAAAATTTCTTGTTTCTGAAATATCATGAAATCTAAACATTTGAAAATATGAACACATTTTAATTTATTGATCTATAATAATTAAGGAAAAAAACTTTAAAAATCACACAAATTAAGACTCATGCTTTTCTGAGTTTCTTTTCAGTTATAGATAATTTTTGTAAATGGTAGAATTTTGTCAAAATGTTTTTTGATACCAGAAAGGGCAACAGAATTTTTATAAACTTTGTAAAAGTAAGAACCAACATGCTTGAATCAGTACAAAAAATTCAAACCTGCTTTGTTCAAATAGAATATACTGTGTGATAAAGTGATTAAAGGTAGTTTGGAATGAAAGAAATAGGATAAAATACAACTTTCTTAGAAAAAACATCAATGATTGTATTTCTTGATCTTTGACCTATGAAATCATATTTTGAGAAATATTTTATTTGGTTACCTTAGATAATCTGCACAGATTACCTATTGTGAATATGTATTTAAAATTTTTAAATATACACCACTATATTTTATGCCTTTCAAAATGAAATGTGCACCTGAGAGCTAGATATTGTGTACCATTAGTACGTAACTTTTCCCTGGAACCCAAACCATAGTAATTGTTGCCATTAGCTAGGTAAACCTGATATTACCTTCACTCATTGGATAGTTTATCATGTTTACAGCAAAGAAACACTGGCATGGGAACTTTAGTGTTAGGTTTATAAACAAAATGTTTCCTAAAATATTAGTTCTTAAATTGATTAATTTAGAGAATGGAACAAGTTTAGTGCAGAGCTATAACATGTAGAAGCAAGAAGGATACATATGCTTTCAAACAATTGTAAAATTAATGAGTAGTTGTTTATTTCTCTTCAACAATTGCATATGCATGTAGTGATATGAGTCTGAGACAGGCGCTGAATCTTCAGTCACTGGGCCACAGAGTTGTATGGTTAATAAATTATGGAAATTGCTCGTCTTAATCTGACTGTTAAAGCTCTATCCCATTGTGTTTTCATGTAACAGAAACAAGGCTTGAATGACAAAACCCAACTACTTACAAAATTTAATTTAGTAGTTTAAAGCGCAAAGGGCATTCCCTATGCAATAAAATCTTTTGTTTGGAAAATTTTAAACAAATTATATTTTACTTTATGTTCATTATTTACATAATAAGAATTTACAAGACACAATTTTCTCACGATTTAAACTGCTCATTGTTCCATAAATAGGATGCACATTTAGAAAGATGAGTTTTTTTTAAAGGAATATTTTACTGATTAGTTCTGGCTCAAGACATAAAACTCTTTTATTGCTTGATGTTACTGGAATTTTGCCGTAGATTATTTTTTGAATCTCTTCTGTAAGATTAACAATAGAAGTATTTTCATCCTCAATTACTTCTTTGAACTACTACTTTGAATTTAAGTTTTGTATATGGATGAAATTTCCTTCTGGCTTAATACCTAGCTGGTAGAAATGTCTCACCTAAATCCTCTATCTTCTTTCTGTTAGAAAGATTCATAATCCAGAGCCCTAATAGTTGGAAATGCATGTGATGACCTGTAGTCTCACTCCTGTCCCTGTTTTTTAATTCCCATGACAATTACTTCACTAAATATTATCACCCAAATTCTGTTTGATTACTTCCAGTGATGGGGAAACTTCTCTTCAATTTAGGCATCTTGGGTCATGCTCAGGTCATTACCAACTATTTTCACCTTAATACAGATTCCTACCTATCAAAGTGTTTTGTGGGTTGGACCATGGAGCAAGAAGACTTAATCTTAAAAGGCTCAGGAATGTAAATTGACCAAGGTGAACTCTGACCTATAAGAGAAGGGTACCATTGTTCCCATGAGATTGTGATTGTGGTAACTAATAGAAAAGATTGTCAGCCATGCTGGCCCTGGGAGTGGGGCAGGGAGTATTTCCCAAGACTGGTTAATGTCAGTATCCTGTGAGTTGAGAGTATTGTGCGATCTGGCCTGTTTTCAGGAGAACTGAGGCAACTGAGACAGCTTACTGAGCCAGGGTTCTCACTACTATTATTTTCTTTTCTTCACTGATTCCTTCATTTTAATGACTTTTTGTCAACACTTAGAGGTAAGAACATAGCAAGTCATCCTGTTGGACAACAGACACTTTAAGAGCAGACTCCTTGGGATAAGGAGGAAAATTTAGAAGAAATTGTAGACAGTTTCTACTATCAATGAATTTACAAACTGATGGAGATAAGGAAGAGACAACCAACTCATAAATAAGGCATGTAAAACATGAGAATTTTATAACTTTATAGACTGAAGTATTACATACTGACATAAACTCTAGAATGCACAGATTCATCAAAGCAGAATGGGGGTTGAAAAAGTTTCTACAAAAGAGAGGGAGGGGCTTCCCTGGTGGCGCAGTGGTTGAGGGTCCGCCTGCCGATGCAGGGGACGTGGGTTCGTGCCCCGGTTCGGGAGGATCCCACATGCCCCGGAGCGGCTGGGCCCGTGGGCCCTGGCTGCTGAGCCTGCGCGTCTGGAGCCTGTGCTCCACAACGGGAGAGGCCACAGCAGTGAGAGGCCCGCGTACCACAAAAAAAAAAGAGAGGGGGCCTCCCTGGTGGCGCAAGTGGTTGGGAGTCCGCCTGCCGATGCAGGGGATACGGGTTCGTGCCCCGGTCTGGGAGGATCCCATATGCCGCGGGGCGGCTGGGCCCGTGAGCCATGGCCGCTGAGCCTGTGCGTCCGGAGCCTGCGCGTCCGGAGCCTGTGCTCCGCAGCGGGGGAGGCCACAACAGTGAGAGGCCCGCATACCGCAAAAAAAAAAAAAAAAAAAAAAAAAAAAAGAGAGGGAAGGAATATGATTTTACAGGATCGAGCTAAAGCTTTTGGGGAAGGAAGAGGTATTGTTAGTAAGGCAAGGGTATCCTTAAATGATCTGCAAATCCCAACAGAGCAGAAGTGTTAAGGAAGTTAATCTATGCCCAGAGCCTTGCTGTTTGGGGCAACATTTCTTCTTTCCCCACTTTTTGGTGGTCTTTTTCTCCAGAGAATTTGGACTCCCCCTACCACTCGGGGATCTGGAACAGAATTGCTTTGCCTTGCGCATGGGCTAATGGGACTTGATTGTTGATGTCTCCAGCAGTCTCTTTTGGGAGCACTCTATGTCATTTTCCCCTGTGGTACGTGCTTGAAACAGCATGCCTGCCCGAGCCCCTTGCCCTGTAATATGGCTCCTCTTCTGAGGATTTAAACTCCTTCCCTTGGGCACCTGTAATAGGGCAATACCCTTCCTCCTGATGTGAGATCTCTGCTTTCACTCCTGGTGCAGGTAGGTAGACAGCTTTATAAATTCACTCTTAGAGGAATCATTTTTATGACTCTTAGTGTTCAGGGCACGTCCTGAGCTGAGAGTGCCTATTCAGGAAATGAATTGAATCACTGTCTGTGTCTTTCGACCCTCCGATCACCTTTATTATT
Source organism: Mesoplodon densirostris (assembly GCF_025265405.1). Classification (NCBI taxonomy): domain Eukaryota; kingdom Metazoa; phylum Chordata; class Mammalia; order Artiodactyla; family Ziphiidae; genus Mesoplodon; species Mesoplodon densirostris. The sequence goes on along the minus strand of NC_082672.1, from coordinate 36,599,992 downwards.
TTACAGTCTCTGCCCAGTCACTGAGGATCAGCCTGGCTGCACACACTGAGAATGCCTTTATATATTCTGTAATTAAAAAGCCCAATTTCAAGCCCATTTTAAAACTGGGGATGTTGCACTTCACCTACCTCGCTGAAGGGTGATGAGGCTGGTGACACTGGGAAGACTTAACAACAAGAGAATTCACGCATTCCTCCCTCAACACCACTCACCCCCAGACTGCAGGCTTCTTGGGCTGATTGATGGCATTTCCTAATATAGCAGGGGTGAGATGACTTATTTTGAAAATAGAATTAAAACTTTCCCTTTTTAGGAGCAAGCTCCACTTTGGCAACACCATCAGCCCCAAACACATTAGTTCTTGTGGTCAAAACATTAGCAGGGTGCTTTGTTAACAATATGTTCAGGTCATGATAAGGCCAACAAAGGAACTGTTAAGACTTTATGAGCTGAGTCTTTCCAAATAGTGCTCCAAATCAAAAGTACTGAGAGTAAAACTTTCTCCTGTAAACAAGGCCCGAAGGAGCCAGGGTGAGAGTTTTCACGAGTGGGCTGAGGTGTCAGGGTGTTGCACTGACCAAAATAAGCCACCTCATGAAAAGTAGGAAACAACTGATGGGTCCACGAAGTATGCAGCTCTCTGTAAGTTTCCAGTAAAGGAGCTGAGATGGGCTTACTAATTAGCCTCTTGGACATAGTAGGAGAGCGGGGAGCCCTTTAAAGAGGTCCCAGGGAGGGCTAAGTGCTGGGGAAGTTTATTACAGTGGCCGTGGACAGGTGATTGAAAGGAGATCCTGTGAACTGCAGGGGCACCTGCTGTGGGAGCTCATCTTTATGAAACCTTCCCTGACTGTAAACTCTGATTACTGTCCTACTCAATCACCTTGGCATTTTAAACAAGAAATCTAGATTAATTTTTACTGTTTGCTTGGTGCTTTGTCTGTTTAATGAGAGGGAGAGGGGGGAGAGAGAGAGAGAGAGAGAGAGAGAGAGAGAGAGAGAGAGAGAGAGAGAGAGAGAGGTTGGGGGATGGTTGATGCCCACACCCTGGGAGAGGCATCTTTAATCCTCAGTTCAAGTCCCAGCTCTCTGGGATTCTGTCTTGTCCTCTGTAAAATAAGGGAATTGGACAAGATATCACTTTGATTTTCAAAATCACTACTGATTTCTTACATTTTTGAGTGCCCCGACACACCTTATTTGGCATTATAATAATCCTTGAGGTAGGTGAAATAGAAAACATTATCTCTGCCTTAAAGAGGAGTAATCTGAGACTCAGAGCAGTCAAGTGATTAATTTATGAACCACAGCAAATACATAGTGCAAACTGGGTTAAGAACCAAGGAATTTTGATTTCTACCTCTTTCTACACCCCGCTAAACTACAACTGTAGTTTAGATAGTCTAGAGTTCTTCCTTCATCAGAGTACTTGAAGGCAAGGAGAACATTAAGTATCTACTGTGTAGCTGCTATGGATCTGGCTCTAATTCTCCACAGCCTAATGAGTGTTGCTCACTGCAGCTTAGGAGACAATGTTCTTACTCTGAAGTCCAGAGTATAATAACGATAGTAATTATAGTTTTTTGAACTGCTACACTGTGCCGGAATCATTACATACGTCATCTCATTTGTTATTCATTTTGAAGAAGAAGCACCTAAAGCTCAGTGGCAAGCCAACTGGGTGGAGATGGAATGTGGTCGAGGCTGACCTTCTCTCTCTCTCTGTGTATTTTTCTCTCAGTTCTCCCTCCGGCTCAGAATTCAGACTTTCTCTGGTTCTCTGAATTGGAGGAAGGCATCTAGGAAAGAGTATAGGCCCTGTGAGCGTTGCAGGAGGATTCAGTAGGATACGTGGGTTCTAGGAACTAGGGGATCCTGTACCTGGCTCTCTGTAGTGTTGCTGTGGAGGAGAAGTTTTTCCCCAAGAGGAGAGGCTGCATAGTTAGTAGGGTGAAACCAGACCATATGTAACATCAGAAAAGAGTTTCTTGCCCCAAAGCATGGCACAGGGACGGTAGCTTGTTTAGGATCAAGCAGAAAGGAGTGATGGAGTTTCCAGTGGCAATCTGTGAGGACTGATGTTCCAGAGCTGGGTCCATCTCCCTACCCCCCTGATGCATTTGCACAACAAAACACCCCGTGGCACTATTCCGGGGGTGATGATCTGGAAGTTTGAGGTTTTATTTGTGCTGCTAGCCTGGTGGAATGGGCTTCTTACACTCAGAAAGTAATTTGAGATATAGAAATTAAAATTTTAATTTATTGTCTATCTCAGATTATCGATTGTGATACATATTTCCTATAGACGATTTCACAGTCCTTCATGTAGAGACTAGTGATGGAGAAATTGAGCCACCATTCAGTGCCCTATACTTCAGGCATGCTGGACTCAAAATAACTGATGCCATAAGAATAAATGTATATGGATGTTTGACTAGCAACTAGTGTCCATCCCTTTAAATTAAACCTTTAAATCTTTAAATTAAGGTTGTAAATTTGATTTTCATTGGCTTATTATTTCATTTAACTTTGTAAGTTGTATTTGGCTTCATAGTTTAAATTGACTTTATACTTTAAAGTTTAAGAGTTATAAAATATTTATATCTGGTTTTATGTTCACACATATTTAAAAAACACTAAGTATATCTAGTATCAACATTGGAATCCTTGAAATTATCTCTTTCTTCATGGCCCACTGAAGTTTGAGGAAAATTGGTCTAATTCAAGGGAATGATTCTAATTGTAGTTGTTGAAGGTCAAGAAGGAGGAGAAAACGTATTAGGTCAGTAGGGGAAGTATCTTGGGACAGTCCCTGGAAATAAGTCACCTTTCTCTGTTCAAAATGTTCTGCAGATAACTTAGATTTGCTTTGAAATATTTATTTGGTAATATGATTTATTTCTAAGTGAGAAGTAAAGTCAGTAGGACTGGCTTAGCTAAGCTGTTAAGGTTAGCAAAGTTTATCTTACTCTTTCAATCTTCCTCAGGATGCCATCCCAAATCTCCCCTTGGTGTTCTTTACTCTCCTTTTTGGAGACCCTTCACCTTCTGGAATGGTGAGCAATGATCTGGTGAGGAGCCAGCCCTCCTCTGCATGTCCTAGCCCCAGGCTGCTCTCAACATCCACCTACAAATAAATATTGCAAGTCTGCTGAGCCTGTGTATTCTGAGAGTCACTTGTTTTCTCTTATTGATATGCTTCTCTAATTTAAAAAAATTCTCCTATTCATTAATACTTAATTTTCCTATCTAATGTTCTTCTATTCTCTTCCTTTCTGCTTCCCAGGCTAACACTTGCTGATTTAATAAATGAAACCATAATTTAAGGTAATCGCTTTAGGGTTTAGTTAGCCCTCCGTATTGGCATGTGCATTTTAAAAGAGTCTTCTGAAGGACATGCTGTAATCCCAAAGATTAACTTCAATTGTGAGACTTTGGGTCCTGGGGTTTTTTTCTTTGTTTTGTTTTGTTTTTTGTGAGGTAATGAGGCCTTCCATGGCTTGCCAGAAAACATGACACAGGCAGCTTACTGGTTTATAAGATAGAGGACAGAGCATCTCCATTTATTTTGGTTAGACACATGAACCCTGGGCCCAGGATAACTATATCTTTATTTCATTTCATCTAAGTTAAGCATACAGCAGGATTTTCTTCATTAAATTGCAAAAATACACTTCTTTGGGATCTACAAGAATATCTAAATGAAACTTTAAAAACAACCAGTTTTTTTTTTTTTTTTTAAGATTCCATATATATGTGTTAGAATATGGTATTTGTTTATCTCTTTCTGACTTAACTTCACTCTGTATGACAGACTCTAGGTCCATCCACCTCACTACAAATAGCTCAATTTCGTTTCTTTTTATGGCTGAGTAATATTCCATTGTACATATGTGCCACATCTTCTTTATCCATTCATCTGTCGATGGGCATGTAGGTTGCTTCCATGTCCTGGCTATTGTAAATAGTGCTGCAATGAACATTGTGGTACATGTCTCTTTTTGAATTATGGTTTTCTCAAGTTAAAAAAAAAAACAGTTTAACTGAATTCCTAAAATGTATTATGGTGCAAGAAGTAGGATATTAAATTAAAAAGCTATACCAAATAATGATTTTGGAAAAGAAAGCAATGTACTAGTTTCATTGCGACAAGGAAGCATCTGTTATGTTGTGTGACTTCATCTGGTCACTTCCTCTCTCTAAGCCTCAGTTGCTTATCTGCTCCTGACTGTCTTGCTGAGTGAATGTAAAATTCAAGTAAAATCAATTAATTTGGGTGAAAGGTTTGTTAACTTTCACAGCTGCTGGGATTGGGTTTAGAGGGTGAAGGGGACCAGGGTGGAGAGCCACTGGAAAGGACAGAGGAGCAATTGGTAAGGGGAAAGGATGGAGGGGAATGCTTTGTGAAAGTGGCCACCCCCATGGAGGGCTAAACGTGGGTGGGGTGGGGCAAGGAGAGATGTGGTCTGTCCTGCTCAGCCCAGGGGCCCCTGGAGCCCTGGGGAGGGCTCTGCAGCTGGCTAGGTGCCAGGTGGTCACATCCTACCTCCATTACCCTCATAACTGAGAACCCAGGTAAGGGACCCCAGCAAGAACCTCCTATTTCATTCTCTGTCAGGATGGCCACTGGGTAGAATGTTCCTATAGGGTTTACAGGCATTGCTTCTTCTCTCCTCCTGCCCCAGGGTCTGCTAGCTGAGCAAATGCCTATTGCTTTATGTAGTTTATGTGGGGGGCGGATGGAGTGGGTGGTGGAGACCTTTGCTCTTTGACAGGTCAAGCTCCAGGGCTGGGACTGTGTCCAGCTAATCTCAGGACAGGACCCCCACCTTCCATCCTCACAGGCTGAGAATAATAATAGTTAGTGGTGGATTAATAGCCATCCCCATTTGCTAGGCACTAGACTGGGTGTTTGTTACAGCAACCCTGTGAGATGGGATCATCATTCACATTTCACAGGGGAGGAAACTGAGGCTTCAGAGGTTGGGTAAAAAAAAAATTTCATTGCATTTTTCAGGTGTCTGCAAAATGTAGACTTGAACATTGACAAATTACAATTAAATATCACCTAGTATAATGGCTATTTTAATTATATTAACTTAGAAATCTTACCCTAGTATATAGCAAAATTATCTTCTTACTACCTAGGAGTCTTTCAAGTATGTTGTAGGAATTTTGTTAAATATCCCCCATAGATCTTTGTAAAGTCTAATCATTTTTTTTCCTTGATGTTATGTTTGTTGAAACAGTTCCAAATTCTGCATTTGGCTCTTTGAATGAATCCCTCATGATCTTTAGTTTTCTGATCACAAGAACTCGTAGACTGCTGGATAAAATTAATGAAAAATAACGCTGAATTTTGAATTTCAGGGATAAAAGAAGAAATACACATCTAATAATAAAGTCAACGCCCTTTTTAGATAAAAAATACTCTGCAAATTAAGACAAAAATGAAACTTTATTAGCCTGCTAAAGGCATCTATAAAAAAGCCTATAGTTAATATTTTATATAATGGTGAAATACTAAATACTTTTGCCTAAGATTGAGATATAGGCAAGGATATCTATTTTTGTTACTTCTACTCAACTAAAGTCCTGACCAGTATAATAAGAAAAGAGAAAAAAATATATACAGATTTGAGAGGAAGAATTAAGATTTTTTTGTGTGTGTGTGTGATACGCGAGCCTCTCACTGTTATGGCCTCTCCTGTTGCGGAGTGCAGGCCCCGGACGTGCAGGCCCTGGACGCGCAGGCTCAGCGGACATGGCTCACAGGCCCAGCCGCTGCACGGCATGTGGGATCTTCCCAGACCGGGGCACAAACCCGTGTCCCCTGCATCGGTAGGCGGACTCTCAACCACTGCACCACCAGGGAAGTCCTTAAGATTGTTTTTATTTGTAGATGATATAATCATGTATAAAGAAAATCTTATGGAATTTACAAAAAGACTACAAGAACTAATAAGATAATTTAGCCAAATTGCAGGCTATAAGATTGATATAAAACCATCAACTGAATTGTTATATACTAGCAGTTAACAATTAGAAAACAAAATTTGGAAAACAATACCACTTTCACTTGCAACAAACAAAACAAAACAAAACACAGTACCTGAGAATAAGTCTAATGAAAAATGTGTAAGACCCTACCTTGAAAGTTATAAAGTGTTACTAAAAGAAATGAAAGAAAACCTAAAATAATAGAGAAATACCATGTTTGTGGATTGTTAGACTCAACATTGTTAAGATTCCCATTTTCGCCAAACTGATCTACAGGGTCAACTCAATCACAGTCCAAATAAACTTTCTTAAAGAAATAATAAAATTTAAAACTTTTGAAAAAGTAGGCAAATTCTAAAACCTATATGGAAATGAAACGAATCTGGCATAGACAAAACAATCTTGAAGAACGAAGTATAAAGATTTATACTACCTGATTTCAAGACACAGCATAAAGCTACGATAATCAAGACACTGAAGCCTTGGTGGAAGAACAAATTAAATATATCAATAAAACAGAATAGAGCCCAGAAATAGACTCACACAAATACAGTCAATTGATTTTTCATCAAGGCACCCAGTCAGTGAGGAATTCACTGGGCAAAGGAAAATCTTTTCAACAAATGGGGATGGAACAACTGGGTATTCATGTGTAAAATTGTAAGCCTCAGCCTCTACCTCACACTATAAATAAGAATGAATTTGAGGTGGATCATAGACTTACATGTAAAAGCTAGAACTATCAAACATCTAGAAGAAAACTCAGGAGAATATCTTTTTGACCTTGAGGTAAACAAAGATTTCTTAGGACACATAAAGCACACATTATGGAAGAAAAAAATTTATAAAATAAACTTCATCAAAATAAACAATCTGTTTATCAAGACACCAACCAAAAAATAAATAAGTAAACCACAGACTGTAAAAAAAATATTCACAAGCCACTGAATGTGGTCTGTCCTGCTCAGCCCGGGGGCCCCTGGAGCCCTGGGGAGGGCTCTGCATTGATTAAGGAAAACTAAGAACCAGAAAGTCTCCAGATTTTACCAGGATGTCACGTTTGCTTCACTAATTCATTAAAAAAATATGTAATGATTTGAAAGTTAAATCAGTTTAGCAATTTTCAAAAATGACTTAAAAATAATAATAGATGGTAGGAAAAGTTTACAAACCTGACAGCTGAATCTGTCTGTAGCCTCTCTTCTTAAACCTCACAGCCATAGCATAGAGTTACTTGAAACTTGAGGGTTTGAGGATTTTTGTTCTTGTTTGAGAGATGAATAAAGCTTCTTGTGATGTTAAGTTCGCATATGTAAATAGATGCAGCCCCACAGAACCAAATTACCCTTTTCAGATATATTAATTTTATTTTTAATGATTATAATATATGATTGGTTGAACAACTTCCTATCTTGGCATTTTCCAAACACCAAGCAGAGAAAATTGCACAAATTTGGCCAAGTCATTCTTTTTCATCTGGGTATTTTTATTCTGTAATGCCACAGAAACACACTGAGGATTTCTGGAACAAAACCATAAATGTGCACCTGGAAACAAGCTATACTAGAAAGCAATATGAGTGGCTTTGGATTTGTATACAAAAGAGTTCTGGTTCTATTAGTATATATTACTGGCTCTGTTGTGGCTTTTTGATCACACAAACAAATGGCTTAAGTTTTCTGAGCTTCAGCTTCATCTTTACAATTATATATATATCCTACAGGGTTGCAGGGAGGAACATAGGGATGGGAGTTTCTCCTGAGATGTAAATTACTTTCTTGAAATGAGAGGTACTTGAAAAGAAGGACCTTACTGAGGAAAGACACTCCTTGGGAATGAGGAGGAAAGCTGGATGACATCTAAGAAATGATGTCAGGGATCCTGGGGGCTTCATGGTATTCCCATGTGTGTTGTTACTGGCATTTATTCTCTTACTCACTGAACAGCCAGAGTTGGGGCCTTTGCCAAGTTAAGGCACTTTGCTAGATACTGAACGTACAAAGACGACTGAGACTCCTTTCTTTTAAAGATTGTATAATGTATTTGGGAGACAGCCCAGTACTTTTACAATACAATGTGATAAGTGCAATGGAAACATTAGGGTAGGATGAGTTCTTAATTTAACCTGGGTAGTAAAGATAGGCTCTTTATCCTTGAAAGAAAGGAGTTACTTAGTACAGAATGGGGAGGCCATCGCAGGGGAAGGAGCAAAATATATCAATAAAAGAAAAAGATGTGTAAAGTTGCCTGGTGATGATGGATTTGGAGTGCCTAGTGGGTGGTAAAGCTGACCAGCAGGCAAACCCTGTGGCCACTCAGCTCACTCAATCTACAGCTCTGATGAGAACCAATGACTTTTCCGGAGTTTCCTGTGTGTGTGTGTGTGTGTGTGTGTGTGTGTGTGTGTATGTGTATGTGTTACTTTGTAGAAGGAGAAAATTGGAGAAATAACCATGGAAAATCCCTGTCAACATTTCCCATTCAGAGATTTTGGGAAACACATCAAATAGGCAATGAAGTTTTTCGAGAAAGATGTCCCTAATTCTGAATGTAATTTGCAAGTCAGTGATGATGACTTGATGAATGACTTAACAATGACGAATGTTAGTGTTTCCTGCTGTGAGATTTACCAGGACAAAAGGATCAGAAATCATTGGTCTTGAATTTAAGAAGCCCGAGTAGAGCTTAAGCAGAACATCCATCCCTACAATGGAACATTCATGATATAGCTTTTTCGTTGTGTTTGACTTCATGTCTACAAATGCTCACAAAGATATATTTGTGTTTTCTCTTTTTTTAGTATTTATTTATTTGTGTATTTATTTATTTTGGCTGCCCTGGGTCTTAGTTGCAGCACGTAGATCTTCGTTGTGGCATGAGAATTCTTAGTTGTGGCATGCATGCAGGATCTAATTCCCCGATCAGGGATCGAACCTGGGCCCCCTGCATTGGGAGCACGGAGTCTTTCCCACTGGACCACCAGGGAAGCCCCTGTGTTTTCTTTTGAATTTTCTTTTATCAGTAAATTTATGAGTGCCTCAAATCCTAAAGAAGATGATGGTGGTGCCACTTTATAATCTTTGTCAATTTGACAGGCAAAAATATCTTACAGTTCTTTAAAAAATAAATCTATGAACATCCTATTGCTTTATTTATTCAAATCTTCTTTTATGCTTCCCAATAAAATTTTATAGAAAATGAGAAAATTTTTACTTAGTTATTTCCCTGAGGGCTAGGAAAATAAGGCCCCATATACCTGCATCAGGTACTGAGGTTTCTATTCCTTAAATGGCCAATAAATGTAAGAACAGATTTTACTTTGCCTGTAGTTCCTAACATTGATTCTCTGAGTTTTTTTTTTTGTGGTCGAGCAGGGTTGGGATAGTCCTGGTCTAGCAATATAATAGCATATTATATAGATTTGCAAGATAAGTTCATGTATAATAATTTAACATTAATAATCCTTGGGAGTTCCCTGGCAGTCCAGTGGTTAAGACTCTGTGCTTCCACTGCAGGGGGTGCAGGTTTGATCCCTGGTCCGGGCACTAAAATCCCGCATGCCGCGAGGTGTGGCCAAAATTTTTTTTTAAATATTTAACATTAATAATCCCAAATTCTTACTTGTCCCTCAAAACATTCATTGTTTGTTTATATATTTCTAATCTCTGGTGTTTATGTACATCTTTTACTCTTGTCATTAATGAGATGTAGATAACTGTATTATGTTTTTACAGATTGCACAGCACTTTATCTTTTAAATCACTTTTGTTAGAGGACCCTGGTATCTGGAAGAGCTTGTGTGATAGCTGGCACTCTTTTTAACCTCATCTGTATTTCTGTAGTACTCGTCAATTTAGGGCTATGTTGCAGCAAGTGCTTTTCTTGCAGAGTAGCTTATCAGTGTCTTCACTTGGCCAAGGTCTTGTGTTAGTTACTTGATGGACATAGCCTCTAAACCCTACAATGGCTTTCTTTAAGTAGTTTTTATTGTCCCATTTTATTGAGGACTAAAATTAGTTCCTTGGAGAGATTAACAGAATAGCTCAAGATTATAAGTAATGTAGCCAGGATTCAAACCCTGGTCCACCTAGTCATCAAATCACTTTTCTCCTCAGTGTACCACACTGTCTCCATATATCTAATACCTTAGCATAGTTGAGGCAGTATGTTGTATGTAGCATTTAAGACATGAACACTGCCTGGCTTCAAATTTCAGTTTTGATACGTACTTGCTCTGTGACCATGGATAGATCATTTAACATTTTCATTGCTTCAGTTTCATCACTTTAGGGTTTTGGGGGCATCAAATGAGTTGATGTACCTAAAAGCACAGTACTTGGCATAGAGTGTGCATAGCTGCTTTTTATTCTGTTTGCTTTGGTGCCTGATGTTAGGTCCTTCCTCTCCAAGCAGTTTCCTTTGTGCTACTTATCATTTCACTGATGATACATGTCACTGATCATTTATGACAATTCAATTATTTCTTCATAAAATTCGTCCCTCTTGCATACTCCCTGAAAGCTTATCTTATTCATCTCAACCCTGTGATGTTCACTGATTTACAGATACATTAACAAATGTAATTAATATGGGTTTTAGAACCTGGAGTGGACTACCAATCTTCTCTAGACAACTTTTTGGATTTATACCTTAGAAAAAAGTTTTATTGTAATTTGAATGGGATTTCAGGTTGAAACAAATATAAGTGAATTGTTCAGTCTGCCATGTTTTATGTAGAGGTTGACAAACTGTTTTCTAATTTATATTTTTCACTTAAGCCTATAACAGGAACATTTTCCCATTTTGTTAAATGTCCTTGATCATCACACATTTTAAAGGCTATGTAGTATTTCACATTATGGGAGATTATTAGTGCAATTTCTAATGATTGGTCCAATCCATAAAGATTTCTGCATGTTCCTTAGATCATTTTATCCATTATTTTCACTGTATCAAACAAAGCAGACCTGCTCCTTTTCCTTTCCTTCCACATAAATCAGCTTTATTATATCACCGACAAGATCATTTATGAATAGGAATGCAATAAGGACACAAATATATAGATTTTCTTATTTTGACTTCTTTCCTATGAGTGTCATATCTTATCACTTTTGTGTGGTTAGAGGTATCACAATCCTGCTCCCCAGCTGCCCTCAGCTCTCCCAAGGTGCAAGCTTGTAAAATCCAGAAGGTAATGAAGGACTAAGGGAAAACATGAACACAAAGGACATACACCAGTCTAACAAAAGGGCCTCTCATAACAGGTAGACTATTTCTTATCCAGGTGAGAAGAAATAATAAAACTCCTTATCAGTCAACTTGATCTTGAGTGGAGAAGAATGAATGCAGTCTTTGAAGCAGCTTAATAAGACAGAATAGACTTGGTGGGAACATTTTAGACATAGCTTACATTCTACTCTTAACCTTTCAGGACACAGTCACTGCCCTCTGTCAATTACTGCCATCTCTTCATTGACAAGTCTGATGGGTTATAAGTACAAGAATCTTCCAGATGCATGGCAGAGGAAAAAAATAGACCTCTAACACTGGGGTGGTGCTTCTGGTTGCAGGAACTTAGGGCCAGAAAGGGAGGAAACCATTGTAGGGAAAGAATGAGCCTGAGAACGGCTCTCTATCAAAAAAAAAAAAAAAAATTGTCAGTGTGTCCATTCTTATAGTGAGCATATGTAAGGTTGTTGCTCTTTCTTTTTTCAGATAATTTAAAGTGGGTCTTTATGAAAGCTAAGAAGAAGTTTGATTTCTTCTACTTTTCTCTATTTCTGTATCTTGTTTTCAGATAAATCTTCCAATGGATTCCCACCTGAACCTGATCCTAATTCCAGAAACACAAAGCCTGGTTTCTTTGTGTTCACCACGCTTATTCTGTCTTTCTATGAGCTAAGGCTGTAAATCCCACAGTGAAGCATGCATAAACACAAGCTAGGCAGGATTAGACCACACTATTTAGTTAATCTCAGTTTACAAAACCCCTTCTTTCTTTGTGTGACAGGCTGCCACAGAAATTCAGCAAATGCAATTTGCAGACCAAATGTGAGAACTTTCTGCATTATGGGTAGAGAGACGGTAAAAAATAACTACTTGCTGTCATAAACTCTCTCTCTTTGAGAAACCTTAGGGATTTATTCAGGGTGAAGGATCTCTACAGTTAATTCTTCAAATCATCATCATGAAGGAGAAGAGCACACAGTGTTTCCTTCCAAAATTTAAGCACCATAACTTCCAAGAATCTTGACATGTGTAACTAAGACTACCAAGAAAGAAGCCTCTTCACGACATCCACCCTCCAATTCATGCCCCCTCTCCCCATGTTTAAAGAATTTGTGTTTCTGGATCCAATGACACTAATACTGGGGGGACTTTAACCAAAGTACTTTGAGTTCTAGGAGGAGAAACAAAGGATGGTTTTCTATAGCATGTTCATATAAGTGAACATCCATTAAATAATTGGTGTGCAGCTGGGAATAAAAATGGCTTAACAGAGAAAAGTTCCTATAACAGATGTGAGCACAAAGCCAACGAAGGACTTGATGGCTGAGCACTTCTAATATCCTGTCATAATCACCTGATGTCATGAGCACCTGCTTTATAGGAAAAGCACTGTGGTAGAAACATCCATATATATATGTTTGGTGACAAACATTCCATTTCAGTTCTGTATTTAGATGAAAGATGCTCTGGGTGATTTATTTTCTGCAATCCTCAGGCCTGTGGCTCTACAGACTGCTCTTTGAATGTCCTCAAGGATCATGTTTGCTTTGGTCAAAGATCAGATACACATCCCAATGTTCACATTTTCTTCTCTCCCAAGTTGGAACAATTTGAAGTTGCTTTCCAGAGTCCAAATATGTTAGACTCATCCAGAGCTCTTAAAGTATGTTCTAAATTACAGAATTTAGTTTGTCACAGAACAAAACTTTACTTCAGTGAAAACAGTGACTGTTATGGATATATATTATGGGATGCTAATCTCCTATAAATCAAGGAGAAATTAAAACTAGCAAAAAGTCCTGATGGTGTCAGTGGTGGTAGTTGAAGGGGTATGTGTGTGACTGATATAGTAGGAAGGAGAACCACATCGAGTTGTAGACTGTAATTATTATAATATTCTCTGGCCTTAGTGTTTACCTTCTTCTCCTCCAAAGAACAGCAGTATTATGTTATTTTAAAATATAAAAAGTCAGAAATTAAAAAGACCCACCACCATGTTTTAATCTCTGGAGTTTATACCTAGTTACAAGTTCACTGCTAAGCAACATATGTAGTGACAAAATATGACTCTTCAGGGTTTAAATCTCCATTCTGGTCTAATACACATTAATAAAGAAAGACTGACTCATCACTGGCTTGTCCTGATTTTTCTGACTGGGAGTAGTTCTCTCTATTGAGGCAGTGGTTTTTAGATAATGGTGCAAACACATATCCTTAAAGCATTGAGAATAGGGAGTGTTTAGACAGAGATTGTGGGGATTTGTCTGCTAACATGGTTTTAAATGAAAACTCAAGTAACGATCCAAAATGAGCTGCCTGCCAATATCATATTCCATAAGAAATCTTGGCATCTGTAACAAATGATATATTTATTGATTCAATCTCCTTGGTAACTACTTGGTCCATGGACAAATGCTTCTCTATATCTGGGACAGCTATGACAGTGCTCATCATAAAAATGTTGAATATTGGCCATTGATTTTAAATAATGAAGGTTATGTTTCAAATTTGCTTCTCTTAATAAAAAGAAAATCTTAATAGGAAAAATTTGACATGGACTTTATTCTAAATTATTCTTTGGGATAATTTTCCTTAGATAAAACAAAGGTGTAAAAAGTTGGCAGTTATAAGGAATGCAATCTTTAGATTGTACATTCTGCATGCTGCCTGTTCTATGTGCTGTTATCCTACATACTCCATATGGGACCATTGCCTTCCAAGAACTAGAGAGCCTTTCCACAGATGTCTTTCCCTGTGGATTGGTTCTAATTCTTTCAATTCCACAATGGACCCAGGAAATTACAGAATAAGCCTACTGTCCTGTTTTTTTTCAAATGATATTTCACAGACCTCCATTTTTCTCTATTTCTCTCCTCCTTGAAGCGTTTGACCCCAATCTCTTTGATTCTTCAGGATAATTTATATCTTGGTCCTCTTCTCCTTATTCCTCTTCTTCTCTACACTTCTAGAAATTTTTTCTTCTATTCTCTCTTTACTTATCTTTTTTTCCTTAAATTATTTGTCCTCTTCTTCATTCTCTCATTTTCTTACTCACATGACTCTGTTATTTCTTTTTTTGCCTACTCTATTTTAGAGTTCATTCATATTCTGCATTAAATTGTAAGGAATATAACTGTGGACATGTATAGCCCATTCAATGGAGCCTTATCCTATAGCACTAAACTGTAATTATGAATGCTCTACCTTCTCCTCCACTGTTCCATTTTATACCCCATAAAAATAGTCTTTATTTGTTTTTATGTTTGTATTTTGCCCAAGTCCTCACAGAGATGATGCCCTATAAATGCTGGCTGAATGCTGAATAAGTTAACATTCTTTAACCTTTTTGCCAGCCACAGAAATGAACTAACCTAGACTCCACTGTAACCCTGATGCATAATATGGTACCTGATATATAGTAGGCACCCAATAAAGGTCTGTTTAATAAATAAGTAATCAAAGACCAAGATTACACCTAAAGCCTGTTTTAACATACTGTTGTTCATATAAATGTATATTCTGTCTTTTTTAGGTTGATATACCCATATTTAGAAACTGTTTTACTCTCAAAGAGTATGTGGAACTTGATGGGCCAGTCAGAATTTCATTCACTTTCTAAGGCTTGCATGTGCCTCACCCATATTTCAAATCAACATTTCTTTTGACTATGTATCTACATGTATTCCTACTTTTTTTTCCTGTAGTTAAGACCACAAAAAATCTTGGCTTGCAGCAAATATACATTTCCATGGAAACCGAGCCA